>NW_025335606.1:9374314-9616414 GCF_004798865.1 Varanus komodoensis
AAACATCATTTCAATTGTTAAAACATATGATCTGGCCAGGGCAACTTCTTCTTCCTTCTCTTTCTCCCCCTATATTTTTATTTTATACTGATAATTTTAATTTTATATTTGTAAATCAATGTATTTTTTGTATTTTTATATTTAATGGTAATTTATTATGTACTATTGTATTTCAATGTATTTTATCATGTTGTAAGCCGCCCTGAGGTTTCGGCAAGGGGCGACATAGAAATGTTATAATAATAATAACAACAACAACAACAACAACAACAACAACAACAACAACAGATCACAGGTTGTCCACTCCTAAGTGATGCTGCTCTGACTTCAGATGGTCTTTAAACCCATTAGAATTTTGTTTCTCCCATTATGCCTGGAAGTATGGCGGTTAACCAATTCCAGCCAAGGTTTTGTAAACCATTGAACATCACTGCACTGGGGGCTCAGTCCTGTGGAGACGAGTGTAATCCTCTGAAGTGAGGGACTCATATGAACATAAGAGAAGGCATGCTGGATCAGACCCAAGGTCCATCTCGTCCAGCCCTCTGAACACACAGTGGCTAACCAGCTGCCCACAGGATCCCACAGGCAACAAATCCCATCATTCAAATACACATTGCCTGAAAAATTGCCTCCCATTGTCTGTCCTAAAGCTTCCCCCTGTCAGCTTCACAGGATGACCCCTTCAGGTTCTAATGTTATGGGAGAGGGAGAATTTTTCCCTTCTCCATTTTCTCCACTCCATGCGCAATTTTAAACTCCTCCGTCATGTCTCCCCTTCCTAGCTTTTTGTCTAAGCTGAACTGCCCCAGTTGTTTTTCATCAGGGAAAAGCTCCAGCTCTTGATTATTTTTGTTGACCTTCTCTCTACCTTTTCCAACTCAATTATGTCCTTGTTCAGATAAGGGGACCAGAACTGAATATTCTGAGCGTGGTCATACGAAGCCTCATGCTCATCTGTTGCAGAATTTTCACACAATGTCCATTTTCACCCACCTACCAGTGGCATTTTAGAGGGAAAGAAAAGAAGGCAGGAGTGGCTTTAGGACAACTCATATCCTGTCCTCTCCAGGAGACTCCTCTCCTTGCCCAGCCCTTCTAAACTGCTCCCCTTCAGCTAATTCAACCATAAGCATTGGTCTGATGATCACCAGGTGACAGTGAGCCAATCCGTAAGCATATTGAGCAGATCACTAACTGAGTGACCAAATTAACAGCTGTTTACCATACACTTCATCTTAACCCTACAGAAATAGAAGGCAGAGATGGAAATGCAAAAGCACTTTCATAATAGATATTCATTCAGGGCTTCCAGTATGTCACCAACTTAATCTAGAAAGCAGAACTTTGGCCTATTGGGATTTACCATGGAAAATGTGAGCTGCTGATATTGCACAATCCAAGACAGCCAAGCATTGCCATTTAATCATACTTCTCTTTAAGATTATCTCTCATATTGTTGTCTGTCTCAGTCACTCTCACTGTTACCTTTATTCCCTTATTTCTTAAGACAGGAGTGGAGCTGTATCTTCAACATGAAGCATCTTTTACTTTGCAAAACATTCTGAAAGAACACAATGCCTAAAGTGTTTTTCTTTGTTAAAGTGTGAAACGCATATGCTTTTCCCCAACAACATTTTAATTAAAGTTGGCATTTCTGAAACTAGTCCTGGAGGCAGCTGTCCTACAGAAAACAGTTTGGGTCCTTGGAATGACCGTAGTGTAAAAGAGGAATATGTTGTTGCGATAGAAAGTTAATGTTTTTGAACATGATAACATGTTGTAGTTTTCCCAAATGTTCAGTAGTTTGAGAGTAGAGGTATACAGACATTCAAATAAGTTTTATGTATTGAAAGACTCCTTTTGTTCCATTGTTCACTCAAATTTGCAGTTGCACACATTCGCCCTCTCAGAAATGCTCAAAAGGCATATTTTCACATTTTAACCTATGGGGGAATGCATAGTTTTGATTGGCGTTCTTTTCTCTTATGCATGATTTCCACTGATTCGTGTAAAACTATGGAAAGGTATTTCAGAAGATATGCTCAAATATCCCATTTGAAGGCTGCTCAATTTGTGCATCCCTCCCATTTGTGCAAAGCACAATCACAAACATGAATGGGAACTGAGCATGAGATGAGTAATGAGACTGCGTCTGGGAAAACCTAGTGAACTCAGATATTAGCTGTTCACTCATTCCTTCCTCAAGGTATTTTTTTAAGTATTCAGTTAGAATAACTACACCCAATTAAAACTCCTCTTTCTCATCTGGTTATGCATATCATTCTGCAGTCGCTTGAGATTCCCATTGCGAGTTGGTGGGAGATCAAAGCAGAAATAAAGTAGAACCCTGGATAATCCCAAAATGAGTTGTGCTGGCTCAGGCTCAGTCCTACCAGGGCAATGGGAGAACGTTGTCTTAGCAGGCAGCTGACAGCAGAAGGAGCTGGACCTCCCTCTAATTGGGACCTCAATATTAGGGCGAGGAAAGATCTCACTAGACTCCTCACCAAACCATTCTCTTTCGCAAACCCTACTTCTTCAGCATAGTTCTACCAAACCTTACCGAGCACACATTTCACCTGCCCATTAACCCATGCCTTGCCATTATTCTTGACAGCCATTCCTGTCAAACCCATCAAAACTAGACTGTGTTCTGAGCTTGGACGACATCATATGTGTGTAACACATAAAACTAGCACAGAGAGTGCTGACTGGAGTCTTCCATGCTCAAATTCTGTTTTACCCAAGATTCTTTTGCTCCACTACTGTGTGCTAACTTTGCAAAGCGAAAAGGTATGAGCCTTAACTGTTTAAAGTGTACTTCATCCATGTTGAATAAACTTGAATGTGTGCTTTAAGGACAAAGAGGGAACTTTTTAGATCAAAGGAAGGACTACTCAGTCCAGAATGTCTCATAACAATCCCATTAGGCAGCAGAAACTCGGTCACCAGACATAAGCCAATGGTCTATTTCTGCCAACTGCTAACCTAATACAGGTAGTCTCTCGGTTACAAATAAGTTCCATTCCTGAAAAAAACAGGAATTCGTCAAATTCATCAAATTCAATTCAATACGAATTGAATTCATATGCAAGTGGGATTATGGATAGTCAGACCTCCACATTCTCAGGGGTTAGAGGCACAGGACCCCCACAAAAGTTGAAAAACCACAAACATCTCTAGCCCTCTAATCCTCCCATTCACCAGCGCCTCCTCTTTGCACCGAGAAAAAGCGAGAGAGATTTCCATCTCTGGATGGATGAGGCAAGAAGGCATGCTTTGGAGGCCTCCCTCTCTCCCCTTTCACTTCCTCTGTCTCTATAGTGATGCTTTGGAGGACTCCCTCTCTCCCCCTTTACTTCCTCTGTCTCTATGGTGATGATGATCTTAAGCTTTATGGAAATTTGTTCATAAGTACAGGGTGTTCATAACTCAGATGTTTTTAACCCAGGGACTGCCTGTACTATTACAGCTATATCTGTCTATTGGTTGCTGTACCAGTGAAAGCATGGAACTATGCTAATAGAAGGTGGCTTGGTTATTGGGCTCCCAGCTTTCTGCAGCAGCTGAGGGTGGCTATTTGAGTCAGGACAAACCCTTTTGGAATTCATCCCTCAGGAACCTGCGGACTTCCTCTCCTTCATGGCCTTGTCCTATAGAGTGAGATGAGCCAAGAAGAAGTTTGCAAATACTTTCAGAGCCCCCAAGAGTCTGTGGACACTTTCAGACCTCCAAGTTGTTACTGGCCACCATCCCCAGTGGCCAGATTTCTCCCCTGCTCCCTGTAGCTGGCAGCAGGGAAAGGGGGAATGCAGCAAGTGGAGGTGCTGACTGCCATTCCTGGCAAGCAACCTTCTTCCCTGTGGAAGAGTGTCACCGTGGAAGAGTGGCAGTGCTCACAGTCCATGGGACTCCCTTCTTGGCAGCATCCGCAGGAACTCAGACTCTGGGCTAGTGCAAGGTGCACTGGAGTCCAGGAAGCCAAAACCAGGAAATCTGGAGGTTTTTCCTCTCAGGGTGGCTTCCTTGAACATCCCAGGCTGCTACAGGCAGTAGAAAAGTAAGTGAACATTTGAAGGTGTGACATAACACGTTTCCCACCCTTCACAATAAGAAAGACCTTGACTGTTGTGACAGACCACATCTGTCATCAGTGCACTGAAGATGATGCATCGCGCTTCGAGAAACTAAAAACAAACGAACAGCTTCCTTCCTTGCCAAACAGAATCAGCAGTGCCGTGAAACCTGCTTTCTCGTGCTCCTACTAGGAATGCGCCTGATATTGGGAAATCCAATGCATTTGAGCTTCACTGACTTCCTGTGTGATCCCAATCCAATGATCAAAGTGGACTGAAGAGGTTTCTGAAGGCTACTATCTCTAAGATTGGCTGTGCTTCGCACTTTAAAAATATACTATGGAAATGAGTGCAAATGTTCTACTTGTGCAATTTCCTAACATTTCCACAATCCATGCAAATCCCAGTATTTTGTGCAGTCTGCTGGGCCCCAGAAGGATGAAAATGAGTGATTTGATTTAAAATGTTCAATTTGTGCAAATCAGCACTCAAAGACTGTGTGGTTATCATGAAATTTCTACAACTCTATTAGGTGCGTGTGTTTCTTGGGTGTTGACTTGTGCAAATTGATTGAGGTTATGCAAATGTCCTTAGCCTTTTTTGTGGGGGAGTCAGATGTGCAAATCATGGCTGGTCTTAGAGGTAGAGAGGCAAACTGGCTTCACTCATGCCACAGAGATTCAGCACCAGCACTAGGGTGGCGAACTGGGATCCATGGACCAAATTGTGGAAAGCCCTTCAGTGTTGACCTGCTTTCTCAGATTCCTCACTGATCTTTAGCTCTTAGTGCCTTGCACACCCCTTCATGGATCACTGCCTTGCCATGCTGAGGGGGCTTGTGTAGCACAGTGAAGCTGTGAGCCATGGCGTGCAGGGGCACCCAAGACAGACAGGTCATAGCAGAGAGCTCTGACAAAAGGTGATCCACTGGAGAAGGAAATGGCAACCCATTCCAGTATCCTTGTCATGAAAATCCATGGACAGTACCAAAAGGCAAAGAGATATGATGCTGGAAGATGAGCCTCTCTGGTCGGAAGATGTCCAATGTGCTACTGGGGAAGAGCAGAAGGCTAGTACTAGTAGTGCCAGGAAGAATGAAGTGACTGGGTCAAATCCAGTTCACACTCAGATAACATGCAGATGTATCTGGTGGTGAAAGGAAAGTCTGATGCTGTAAAGAACAATACTGCATTGGAACCTGGAATCTAAGACTCTGAGGGACGGTGGAGGACAGGAGGGCCTGGAGGAATGTTGTCCAAGGGGTCGTGATGGGTCAGGCACGACTTTGCAACTAAACAAACAAAAACAAAAGCCTTGCACACAACTACTGTCCTCTGCCAGTTGAGAACAAGTGGAGGAAAGACTAATCCTTTTCTCTTTTCAGTCCTCCCTCCACTGCCATGAAGAAATGGCAAGCCAGTGGAAGCTCAACAAGTTGGCAAAGTGAAAGACCAGTCCACATTGCCATCCTGGTGACATCACAAGGGCATCGCAATGTCTGCCCTGGTTTCAACCAGGCTCAGTCCAGACCAAGAATTCCAAACCAGTTTGGCATTGCAAACCAGTCTGCAACAAGGACCACCACTCTGCCTTTATCGAGCGCATTGTGTTGCTCTGCATCTAAGAAGAAATAGAGGCTGTTTGCATACACATACCTCAGAGGAGTATGTGTCTTTTTATTAACATTTTCCATAGTCCAGCTATTTGCAGATATGTATATAGGTATTAACGCTCTCTTTTATCTTGCTGAAGATAAAAGCACAGTATTCATTTCCTATACTGTCTACTACTGTAAAGAATATCATCTGTTTAGCTAGAGGGACACCTCTTAACACTGGACTTAAAATGCCACTTTTAATTAAAAAACAAGAGAAGAAACTTTGAAACCCCCTTTTAAGACTTCCATTATTGCAAAAACTGCCTCCGGTCCTGTGAACTTTCAGGCTTTCATTGTGAACAAAATAAATGCATTTTCCTTTAAGTGCTAGGGTAGAATACCGAGTCATTTATTGTTTATACATTATTTTTACAAAAGAGCTATTTTTCTCTTTACAATAATAGCAGATCTGACATTAACCTGAGGCATGCACAGAAATTGTCAGACAAATTACTGTAACTCCAGAGTACTGAACAGTTTCTGGTGTTGGAGAATAACAGTAATTTTGCCTGACAATTGACAGTCCTCATAATGCCAGTGCTGCATACGGAGCCATTCCACCGCACATCTTCAACTCCTCCACATACCTGTATTGTAACTTTCCTGTGACATCTTTCTCAAAGGTTAGAGCAGCAGTTTCCTAACTCGGTTCTAATGAATCACGTGGTCCCTTGGAAGGTTACCCAGGATTCCTCAGTGAAAATATCAGCAATGGTGGACAAGCTTTCTTCTAAAACCAGAGATAGGAGAACATCAAACACAAGTTCAAAGAGGTTCTCAAGTCCCTTCCTTGAATCTTGTTTCACTTTGTGTGTGTTCCCTGAGTACACCTTTTTTTCCAGGTGAGAAAATCCACACTTTGAGATCAGGGTTCGGGTTTCAAATTTTAAAGGGAACATTTTTTCCCCAATGGGAACAAATGCAGATTCTCCTCCATAAGGTAAAATATAAAAATAAGGATCTGGTTTTTTTTTTCCCGGGGGAGGGGTATGTGAATGCAATGTTAGGAAATTGTGAAATGATCTTGAGAATTGCCTTCCTACTCATGTTGACTTGAGGGTTACAAACAAGACATGTTTGTGGAAAGAACTTATATCCTCATACATCCCTGTTTAAAAGTTCAAGTATTTGCTCGCCTTATGCTTCAGCAACAGAGTGTTGCATGTTTATATACAATACAACTTTCCCAACGCACAATTAAGTTTATAGATCATTCTTCTTATCGCTAGGCTAAACCAGCTTCCTGAACACCGAGAGATACTCAGACTTCAGGAAAGTCTGGTTAGGTTCCACAGCTAGGAGGAAAAACACCTCCATAATTCCATGGAGTCTCTCCTGTGTTAATTGTTCATGGCTATGAACTATAGGTGTTCCTGAATTTCACTGAAAGGGAAATGTTGAGACAAATGTGGAAGCTGTCTAGGTGGAGTATCCAATTAATTTTGATGGAACAGGAAAAAGCAGAAGAACAAATGTCGATAAACTAGTGGAAGTCCAGCACGCGCTTTTGTTACACTCCTGACTAGAGGGAGGTAGGAAACCTGCATCCAAGTTCAAATGGTCCACCCTTCCATCAACATTATAGGTGTTTGCATTATTCCAGTTGTAAGCCTGCCCTTTTGTTTGCCCTTGTTTTGCTCAGGTTTTTACTTATCTCAGTTAGCCACACACAAATTCCTCTCTCCCCCTCTGCCTCATCTGGAATGTTTACATCCATTTCTCTTTTCATCTCTAATCTCTCCCCTGTCTCTGCCTTTGTCATTTTGTTCCTAGCTGAGTTGGAGTATCCATTCATGTGCAGGCATTTATTCTAGTCTTTGGCGGGATATGTCACATTGTCATGCACCATGGAAAGAGATGCATTGTATTTACACCACAAATCTAAGCTATTTTATCACAAATTATCAGCATATTCCTTGCAAAGTAAACAATAATGCCTCTATAAAGTGAATTTTGCAACAAAGTAAATCAAATTAGTCATGGACTGAAGTGGCAGGACCCTGACTTTCCATTGCTTGAACAGGAACTCAAATTTTCATGTGGCATTCCTATATAGGAATGCTGAAAAAATCTGCAACAGATTCAAACAGGTTTGCCTTTCCATAAATCCATGCCTTGGATTCCTCAGGAGACTGGCTTTCCCCAAATCACATGGACTCTGGACCAGATTTTTACTTTTTGGAATTTTATGTATATTTAGTATTATATATTACATTACATTACATTACATTATATATGTGTGTGCACATACGCTTGTGTATATACATATACTAACCAAAATAGAATTTTATCTCCATATACTAAAGAGTGGAAATATGCATATACGGGGACGTGTATGTTCACAGAATTTGTGGATTTTCAGAAGTACAAATTTGGACAACTGAGATTTGCACAAATGTGAATGAATGCAAGTCTGCAAAATGGGAAACATCTGATGTTATCAAGAAGCAATGGTGGAGCAAAAGGCACCTGATGATCTGTGAAATACAGAAAAATCAAATTGAATAAAATCTGTACATTCCTCTGGCTGTATCCAGAAAATCAGAGGGATGACCCAGAAAGCAAGAACATGAGGCTGTCATATAGACCAGGGGTCCTCAAAGTTTTTCAGTAGGGGGCCAGTTGAAAGGTGGCGGCTACGCAAGTGGGCTGGTGGGGGGGGGGCCGGTCGTGCTGGCCGGCGAGGCATCGTCGGGTGCGCGCGAGGTGGCGTTGGGTGCTTGCAGCAGCAGCTCGCTCCGTCGGAGATCTCCCAGGGAGTCCAAAGCCATCTCCGAGGGAGCAAGCCACCGCCACCAGCCCGTGCTGGAAGGCAGCGGCAAGTGCGCGTGCATGAGGGAGGCAAGTGGCGGCTTGCTCGCTCGGAGATGGTTTTGAACTCACAGGGAGATCTCCCAACGAGTCCAAAACCATCTCCGAGCGAGCAAGCCACCACCTCCCAGCAGCGTGGCAAGCACCTGCGGGGGTGGGGGCAGTGGTGTGGGCCGGATCCATCCCGCGGGCTGCAGTTTGAGGACCCATGATATAGACTATAGAAGGACTGTGATGATTGAATGCTTCAGTGTAACAAACATTAATTTTTGCTTGTCTGTACTTAGGGATAGATGAATCAGTCAATTGATTCTGCCCAGCTAGTCTTTTTTCCAATATTAAATTCATTCTTTTCAGCTTCTGCAAAACTTTACATTTTTCTTAAAAACACAGCACAACATTTGTATAATTGCATTGTGGTTTGCATATAGGTCAGTATATGAAAATATGGTAAGTCCTCATTAAAACATAAGCCAAACCAATTTATCACTTATCCCTAATCTCTGATACTTGAAGGAAGATATTTCAGCCACATCATTACTGATTTTGTCATGTTGACATCTAATTAAACTGTATCACGTTGTACTGGGAGTGGGAAAGGTTATGGCTCAGTGCAGAGCAAAAGTTTTGCACGGTGTTCAATCTATGGCATCCCCAGTCAATCATGGTCTACATGGAAAAGCTGATTTGGTATGAAGCACCTTCCTTTGTTCTTAGGGCAAATGTCATATTGAAAACAAGATCAATATGTTAGTGAGAATTAAGAGTTGAAATGCAGCAGTCTCCAACAGTCAAAACACCTTTAGGGTGTCTTCTCTTGAATGCAACAGTGTTCTTGGGAGGATGCAGAGAGAAGAGAGTAGGAAGGAACTGGAAAGGCGAGGACAAGTCACTACCAAAATTGCCTTTTATTTAAAATAGCCTGCTCTGGTCCTACTAACATTGCTAGCATAGGAAAGACTCTTTTCTAACCTGGGAGTCAATACTGTTGTGATTGGAATAAACCTGTAAAGGACGTGTATCTGAAAGACCGGAGATACAGACATCGCCTTGCATCGCATTTTGAGTAACAGGCACTGAGACAAAGGGCAGGGGAGAGGCAGAGAATGAGAGAGAGGAAGGGAGAGGAAGGTTCAAATTTCTTCTTTTCAGAGTAATTGCTAGTTGGGCTGGGTTTGTGTATGTGTTTAGGGTTCAGTTTAATAATCCTAGTGCAATCTGCAGTGCACAAAACTTCCATTTTCAGGTTGGAGTTGATTTCCTGCATTCTTTTGGAGGTCCATCCATATATGCCATCCTTAGGAATATGAAAACAAATCCTCTAAGACCCTTGCAGGAATGAGAGTGCTGTAGATGGTAGATGTGCCAGATTCCAGTTTTGTGGTTGACAGGAAACATTGTGGAGTGGCATTTCAGTGCGGATGTGGCATATATTTTTATAGGAGACATTGTCCTTTAGCTTGCGTGTGCACCTAATATCCTTTTCTGGGTCATTGGCAATGACCCTTATGATTTAAATCCCTTTTCACTCACTGCTTGTCAAGGGGGCAAGAGGCAACAGGAGAAATTAAGCATGCCAAATGTTGGTCCGTTTTCATATTGTTAAGTACTGAACATTCAGACACATTATCATGGGTCTTCCACCTTGAGGTAACTAATTAGATGTTTAATAGATTACAGCAGTATTTGTGGCCTACCTACTAGGTGAGCAAAAATGGTGCAATTAGATTATTAACACCTGGGTGCACTTATACAAGTTGTTCTGTGTTCATTTTGCAAATTATCACAGATTGGTTCTATATTTTCAAATATATGCTTCCTATTTGGAGTGATTTTCTGTTTTATATTCTACATTCTGGGCAATTTTCTGTGTTCGCCTAGGAACTCCTGTTCACCAGCCCTGATTTAAAATACCCATGCATTATTATTTTGGGGCCAAGTCATGAATGCTTCCACCTGGACAACCCACCAAGACTCCAACAAAGTCTGCTGTGGATCAGAGGGGGAAATATGCAGTCTACAGACCTGCAGTGGCCCCAGGTCTTTTCTTGCAGCCTTCCCTGCCACCCCAGACTGCCACTGAATCCCCTTCCTTCAATAGCAGCACCAAGTACGAAGGTGGCCACTGCTGCTTCTCCACTCCATCTCTCTTCCTTCTTCCTTCTCACAGTAGGGCTCTGTGGGAAAGGCAGACCACTCATTCCAACCCTTCACAGTAACGGCAGTGCGTGTGGAGGCAGTTACAAGCAGCAGTGAGGCCTTTCAGCCATTTGCTGATGAGCAAGGACAGGATGACCAGAATGACTGGGGAAGGCAGAGCCAAGAAATTGCTTTTTCCCTCCTCTCTCTGGAAGCAGATGGCAAGCAGATGGCAAGCACTCCATCATCTGCTTCGAGATCAGGAGAACAAGGATGAGTGGTAAGTCAGGTACTAGGAGATGGGACTTCACAAGAGCCAGCCTTGGTCACCTGAAGGTCAGGCTAGAAGGTGTCTTCTGGGAGAGGGTGTTGGAAGGCAACAGATTTCAGGCAGGGTGGGTGGCACTAAAAAGTGAGGTCTTAGAGGTGCAAGCCTCAATGATACCACTGACTAGCAAAGATAGGGGATATAGAAAGGTGCCACCATGGATGAGAAGAGAGGTGGCAGGAAGAAAAAAGGACCTCCACAAGGAATGGGCACTGGAGCAAGTAGACAGAAGGGTATACCAGGAAGAGACAGCTCGATGCAGAAGGATTCTTCGCAAGGCTAAGGCTGATAATGAGCTGAGATTTGCATAGAATGACAAGAGCAACAAAAAGGACTTCTATTCTTTATGTAAATAGAAAGAGGAAGGGGAGATAGGTGGTGGGGCTGTTTAAAAGTGTGTGTGGGGGGGGCGGGGGGATCTGGTAACTGATCTGATCAGAATAACTGATGTAATTTGCTGCTGTATTCTCCCCAAAGCAGGTTGGGGGAGATCTACCTGGGGGTGGGGGCGGATGAGGTTGGGGTTATGAGGACACAGATTGGAGTTATTCCCTAGAAGTTGAGGGGCTCCTCCTGGCCCTGGACATGACAAAAGCACCTGGTCCTGATAGGTTACACCCGAGGGTCCTTCCAGGATTGGCAGGGGTAGTCTTGCATCCATTGGCTTCATTTCGAGGCCTCGTGGACATCAGAAGTACCAGAGGACTGGAGGGTAGCAGAGTGGCCTCAATCTGCAAAAAGGGTAGCAGAGTAGACAAGGGGGATCACAGGCCAGTTAGTCTTATGTCCATTCTGGGGAAAGCTCATAATAAGGAAAGCTTAGATAGGAAAGTGGAGACTGATTTCCATGCAACACGGCTTCCACAAAAATAGGTCCTGCCAGACAAACCTTGTGGAATTCTACGATAAGATTTCAGGGTGGCTAGACAGAGAGGATGCAGTGGATATGGTTTACCTGGATTTTAGCAGGGTCTTTGAGAAAGTGCCACATGATACCCTGATTGAGAAATTGATGAGCTTTTTGGGAATTATATGAATGGAGCTAGCTGGAACCAGGGTCAGACCAGATGGCTCAGGGGACCCTTCTGACATGCTATGTTTCTTTGTTCTATACCCAATAAACTCAGTCACTGTAGAATGAATCTCTGAACATACATAGAGCAGTTCATTGAATCCATTCCAGCAACTACTTCCAAGAACCCTCCTTTTGTGAAAGTCTGAGCCCCATCCCTCCTTTTAGAAGTAAGCATGCCTTTTCTCTGTACACCAACCCTCCAGTTTGGCTAGCCCTCCTCTCCTGATGTCATGTCATGGGGTCAAGAGTTGTACTGGCTTCATCTGGCTCTGAGAACTCTTCTCCCGTGTCCCCTCCCAAGAGTTGGACATCGTGGTTATTCCCAGAGTTTGCTTCATCACATGGTGAGAATAGCCTTGAGATATCCTCCCCATCAAACTCTGAAGATCCAAATTCCCAGACCTCCTCAACAAGCTCTTCGTTGTTTGACTCAGTGTCCAAGTCAGCTTGACCCAGGAGTCCATGCCAAGGACAACTGCCTCTCTCATCTACATCACCTCAAGGATGGAACAAGGGTGACAGAAACATTAAATAAACTGCTTTTTAAAAAAGCATCAGCCTTCTTCAGCATCAGGCTCTGCCAAGGAAGGGTCACCAAAATAAGCAAATAAAAAACCACCCCAGGAATGCAATAAGTGGAGATTGTCAGGGCCTCTTTGAGCTTAGAACTGTTGCCACGTTTATTCCAAAGCAGGGCAGGAGTTGTCAGCAGAACTAGTACTGGGTAATGGGTACTTTCTTTTGAAAAGTCCCATCCAGATATATTATTTAATAGCCTGTGATGGTTTTCGCTCTGGGAACATTACCCTCTCTTTCCTCAGGCAAACTTGAAACATTTAATTTTTGCTATGGTACATTTCTTATTTAATTTTGTTTATGTCAGGCAATGCACTGAAGAAGAGTTGTGAGAGAAGTGGTTGAATTTGGGATAGAAGAAGAAAAAAATGCTATTTTCCCCTTCCCAAAACAACAGATCTGCTAGTCTTGGGCCATTAATTGGTGTTGTATGACACAGAAGAACATTGTCTTTGCAAAATAATTAAAATAAGGATACTATTACTTGGCTTTGGCAAATTTTTCTGACTCAATAGAAAATCCAGCAATGATGGCTACCCATTCATGTGAGGAAACAGAACTGAATGAGGTGTGATGTTGTCTGCGGCAGTTTCGTCCAATGTTTGCTTAACAAACACCATCCAATGGGAAGGTGTTTTCCCTTATTTTGCTTTTCCTTGTATTGAAAACCATTTGGATTTGCAGCTACCAGTACTGAAGAGAGATTTTCATTGGGGAAATGGCATGGGATGGAAGATTGTGGGCATTTAGAAGATGATGATCTCAGTGAAATTGAGCATGGCAGATTTGCTGATCCTTACCTGTCAGTCTGGCCCCAGTGCTCCTTCTAGCTCTGGCCTCATCTTGCCTGGACCAATGCATAGCTATAATGCATAGCCATAAAGAAGATAATGTCTGGGCAGGTGTCATTCAAGGCTGAAATCCAACCAATTCATCTTGTGTCCAACTGCAGAAGATGCAGTTGGTTTATCTTAATTTAGTCGTTTCTTTCTGTGGTTCTTTGTAGCATTTTGGAATGCTTCGCTCATGCCCTCACTTGCGGGAGTTGGTTTAATCCGGTGTTTTCATCCACTTTTTTTTCAGTTGGTGTCAGTAAATATTACAATTTCCCTTTTCTTCTTTTTTTTTTCCTTTTCATGGCTCAGATGAAATTGCATCAGATGAGTAAGAAACTTCTTTCAACCAAGGGTTGAAATCCTCAGAGTAGCTTTTGGAGCCTGCTTTCTAGTATTGGGCATGACCAAAACAAAGCACATCAAAAATAAGAAACGGAGCTTTTCCTGCCAATGAATAAGACTTATAAGAAGAAGTTTAGCCTTTTCAAAAGAGAAACACAGCACATAGACCAGAAAACAAGTAAATAATTTATAAATGAGGGAAAAGGCATGGGTCTAGGACAAAGAGGGTGTCCATCTAAGAAAACCTAGATTTGATCCTGATCTAAAGTTCTCTGCCCCTGAAGAACTTTACAGCACTTACAAGTATGAGCTGCCTTATCATTACCAAGGATAACAGTAAGAGACGTAACAGTTCGTTTCCTATTTTGTAGGAAGGAGAAATTATCATCACCCTAGATAAGAACCCAAGGAAAGCTGTGCTTGATCAGAACAAGGGTCCGTCTAGTCCATTGCTGTGTCCATGTAAGGGCCCGCCAGCTTCCCCAGGGAGGCTCTCGAGCAGGACAGCTCCCTCCTGCCCATGTTCCCCAGCAACCGGTGCATACATACTGCCTCTGGTGGCATACAGCCAACAGCACTTTTTTATTATGTTGAAGACAAGCAAAAATTCTCCTCCATGAATTTCTCCAGTTCTCTTTTAAAGCGGTCCCAGTTGGTGGACATTTCTATACCCTATGGAAATGAATTCCATTTTCCTTTTCATCTGCTCAAAGAAAACTTCTTAAAAAGAACATTTAATTTTAATTTTTATTTTTTGACATATAAAGCCCTAAATGGCCAAGGACCTGGCTACATGACGAACCGTCTGCTCCAATATATACATACCCACACATGAAGTTCTGGGCAGGAGGTCCTTCTGAAAGAGCTATCTCTTAAGGAGATTAAGGGGATGGTAAATAGAAGAAGGGCCTTCTCGGTGGCTGCCCCTAACTATGGAACAGGCTCCCCAAAGAAATTTGCCTGGTGCCAACCTTGTTTTCATTTCGGCGCAAGGCAAAGACATTCCTCTCTTCTGAATATATTCAAGGACAGTCTTAAATTTATTATGCTTACTGATACAACTGTGATGTATATCATTTAAAATATTTTAATTGAGATTTGAATCAGCCTTATTGTTGTTTTTAGCATTTTTTGGTATTCTCAAGCTGCCTAGAGAATCCATGTGGATTAGTGGGTGGCATGCACATTCAAAACTAAGTAAGGAAATAAAAAAAAAAAAACCAACAACCTAACTAAACTAAATAAATAAAGCGTGCCAAAAGATGTCAAAACCGGCTGCCTTATCATTTCGCTCGAAGCTTGGAAGCTCACAGCAATGTCAGAGCCGTGGCATTGCTCCAGTACGGATGAGGTCTGCTTGGAAGAGTTCTCAGGAAGCTTCCCGTCGTGACATGTTTGCTCCTGTGTGCTGTTTTTTGTTAGGGAACGGGCCCTGAACACATCGCAGGCTGGAGTGCTGCAGCTCACGGTGGGGAACCTGAAACCAGAAGAAACCTACACTTTCCGTGTGGTGGCATATAATGAATGGGGACCAGGAGAAAGCTCCCAGCCCATCAAGGTGGCAACACAACCTGAATGTAAGTATACGGATTTGGATGTATGCTAACTCAAGTGTTCACATTTCTGCAGCTATTTTCAGTTATACATACTCTAAATGTTATGAAATGATCATTATTGTGATGTAGAAGGATTAAGAGAAAGGAAAGGAGATGTATTAGAATTTTACACGTTACATTTTTGTAACTCTGCCCACACATTCTCAGCCAGAATAATAAAGGACCATGCTTGTGCTAATTAGACAAGGAGACATAAATTGATCCCATTTGTATGAGTTCATGGCATTTTTCATTTATATGAGAATACAGATTTCTTTTCCAATTATTTAAATTGGGGGTAAGTTTTAAATTGGGGAATACTGAAGTTTCTGAAGACTTTTCCTAGAGAAATACAGAGTAAAATTCACAGAGTATTGCTGAGCTGTGAAGCATTCTGAAATTATAGGATCACCTTTCTTTATCAGGAGAAGTTGAACAGATCTTGTAGGTATATTTCAAAGGCATGGCATACTAGGGGTATATGAGCAATTCATTTAAGTGGATTTTTAATCATAATTTTACCCAGTTTTAACCTTCTAGATTGAACTGGGACTCAAAGTTTACATTCTGAGTTCGCAACGTTGATTCACAGGCTTAAAAAATAGTTTAAAAAAGCATCAAGCAGCATACATACCTTTCAATAATGCACATGAAAATATGTATACTTGCACATAAGCATGGACAAGAAGACACTGATCTCTATTCAAAATCAAAGCTCTGAATTTGATATAGAACAGAATCAAACCAAACTTGGAGATGGAATTCAGAGAACTCCTGAAAGCTTGAATTTTCCTGATTTGCACATCTCTAGTTACGTTGCTGTTGCTGCTGCTGTTGTTCTGTGCCATCAGGTCATCTGCAACCTATGGATGCACTATGAATGGAAGCCCTCCAAAATGTCCTGTCCATGACAGCTCCATTCACTCTCCCGAACTCAAGGCTATGGCTTCTTCTATGGATTCATCCCATTCTTATTTAGTCTTCCTCTTCTTCTTCTACCATTGACTTTCCCTAACACGATTGTCTTTCTCCAGGGAGTCTTGCCTTCTCATGAAGTATCCAAAGCCTCAGTTTTCTCATTTTTATATCTAAGGAACACTCTGGCTTGATTCAGTCTAGGACCCACTTGTTAGCCTTTCTGTTGGTCTGGAGTATTCCCAAAGCTTGTCTCCAACACCATGTTAACACACCTATTTTCTCCCTGTTGGGTTTCTTCACTGCCCAGCTTTCATGCCTATAGATTGTGACTGCGGATACAACAATTTGGATGTTCTTGACCTTGGTGTCTAGTAAAATGTCCCTACACTTGATGCTCTTCTCTTGTTCATTGCTCCCCTTCCAAACCTCAGTCTTCTTCAAATTTACTTCCGCCAATCATGATAGGGTAGGGGTAGGCAGCATGATACCTGAACACCAATACGCTCCTGGATACCACCACTCAGGGTGCCTGTACCATCCACTCTGCTCTGCTTTGTGGTTGTCTTCGCAATACAATTCTTTCTCTGATTGCTTCAGAGTCAAGTGAGCTCCTCCAGTAATTCTATGTTAATTTCCAGAATACTGTTGGACTACATCATAGAACCTAGAGGCATTCTTAAGAAATGATGAAGGAGTGTGGTGTGTGCGTGTGTGAGAGAATGGAACTATGAGAGGTGAAGAGAGTAGGCCAGTCTCTCACTTGTTGTAGGCTCAGCTATCATGGCCAGGTTCTGAAGTGGAGGAGGAGGAGGAAGAGGAGGAGGAGCAAGCAGGGCCTGAACCCTTTGAAGCTCCTTCAAGGTTGCCTAGTGGAGTTACTCACACTGAGCATGAGAGCCAATTTGTTTAGGAAAAGAACAGAGGAGTTTTGAGAGGGGAGGGGAAGCAAATGCAGGACCCACTCCTTGATCCTGTAAGAACGTGTCATGAGAAAAGTGCCATTCTGCTGGAGGGTCTCCATCACCCGCACCATCTTGCTTTCCAACAGCAAGAGCCTCCCTGAGGATGCAGCCAGCAGCCTTACTGGAAGGGGGACCACAGGGAAGTTTCCAGTTTGGATTCAGCTATTTACACGAGTGGAAGTTTCTCCTCCCAGCTTTGCTAAAGGGCTATTTAGAGTAAAACTGTTCTGTCTACTGTTGAGTTTCCATAAAAGGAACACATTTCAAAGGATTGTCTGGAGTTTTCAGAACCAGAGCGAAGGAGAGAGAGGGTAGCTCACAACGGGGGGGGGGGGGTGATCCACTTTGAGAGAGAAAATGAGAGCAGGAAAGGAGTTAGTTTGCCAAGAGATCCTGCCTTCTGTGAAATAATATGGTCGACTCCGTAAGCAGAAGGATCAAAGGAGTAGTTTAGTGTGTTGAGACTCAGACCCCACCTCTGATTTGATGCCTGTGCAGATGACTACCGCCATGCAGCCGTTTTCTGGAGAAGTCCACAGCAGTTTCTCAAATTGCTCCCAGTGCACACCAGCCCAAAAATATCCCCTACCCCATCACAGGGTGGCATAAATGCAGGATTCCCCTGTCTTCACTCTTCTTGTTGCAGGCGATCACTAATGCTTTAAGAGTTTCCCTAATGGGCCAGTCCAGATCCACGTGCCTTTGTGATTTCTTGCACACACAGAAGCTGCTCGACTCCAAATCGCAATAGAGTGATCCAAGCCACAGGGGTTGTCTCCCTCCATAGAAATGTGTCCAAGTTCTTGTATACTGTAGAAAAGTCCCTATGCACATGGCCAAAGCATGTTTCTCAATTTCTAATACCTGACAGAAGACACTCCTGCTTAAAAAATCAATGGAAATGGCCCCATTGTGAGTGGTTCTGCTGGATTATAGCAGCCCCAACAGTAAGTATGGGGTATATAATGATCAATAGCATATTAGCTGAAATGGCTCTGTGGTCATTTTATATGCTCCATACTACCCTGGTGGGAAAATGATCCATGTGTTGGCTAGAAGACTGAAGATGTGCCTTGAGTTATTGTGCTAACTCTCACAACCACAGGGAAACTTTAGGATTGCAAGACAGCTGATAAACAAGGGAAACCCATTCCTATTAAGATCTTCATCTTGAGCCAACAAATGGTCAAGACTCCAATTCAGTTCCAGTCCAATGAATGGGTTGCGGTGGGCTCAATCCAGTAGCTTCCCGACATCAGCAAGGAGACCATAGGATGCTTCAGAGACTGCACGGTCCTCTGTCCTTGGTGCCCAGGCTCAGAAGGACAATCCCCACACCCCACAGCTGGTGGAAAGAGAATTGCACTGCTCCTCCAAGGATGCACCTGGGCGGGGGACACAAGGGATTGCCAGGAAGTGAGGAAGGGAGGAGGCTGAAGTACTGCACTTGTGTCTTTTCCATTAGACATTCCAGCCTCCTTTCCCTTTCCTGGCCCTAAATCTAGATGGCCAAAAGCAGTGGCCCAGATAAAATGCAAGTCACTAGTGGGGAGCGAGTTCTTGGCACAACTTGCTCTGGACGCTTACAAGTCTGAAGGCTGCTGAGCAGCTGCTGTGGGGATGCTTGGATCCTGCCCTACGGCCACTTAGTGGTCATCGGGGAGGCCAGAGGAAGAGCCATTCTCCCTGGCTTCCCACTGGCTTTCAGTGGTGCCCCCTCCCCCCATGCTTTTCAAGAGGGGCACCCTGTTTCTCAGGCACAGAATCCCCTGCTTTTCGTAATTCTTCCTCTTGTTTTCATTTCCCTCTCCTTAGGAACAAGATTCTTTTAAAAATTCGTTCTAGAAGACAAAGGCAAAAAATAGATGCTGCAATCATTTTGTAGTTCCAACTGTATTTTAAGATGTCATTTCCATCTCAAAATACCAAGAGTGTTCTGCAATGTAGCACTGCTGGGGAATAATACCAAGAAAGGAAAGGGCAACTCAAACGCACTTCTCTCATTTGCTATTTCTGAAATGAGACTGTCGATACATTCTCTCTTGTAATCAGTTTCAAGGATCAGTAAAAGTTCCAGCTCTTCAAATAATTGTTCTGAATATAAGGACTGGATTTATATGAAGGGTGACATTTATTTTAATTTTTCCCCTTCTAGATTAAATCTCCTCGTTCTTTCCCTCCCCCCTCTTTCTGCTGCCCCCTTTTCCCTCCTCTAACTCTTCTGGTGGATCATTTCATGACTTAAATACCAGTCAAGAAATAAATACCTCTCTGCTCAAGGTTGTCTAACCGTTTTTGTACCGTACGTGGATGGCTTTTCAGCTATTGCTGTGCTTCTTCTAAGATGCTCTGTACCTGCACGTCTACGTCTAAGGAGTGGGTAGGAGCGGGAGGATACTCGTAGGAATGACGCTGCCAGGAAGGAAGACTGGGACCGCTACTGCCCCGCTGTCGTCTGATTTGGGGCAGTTGGCACAGGGCTCATACTAGCCCATGGTCCATCTGGGTTACCCTGTAGGAGCAGCTCCTTGCTTGAGGGGGATTTGTAGTCATCAAAAAGAAAAGCCTCAGGAGAGGAGCTGCTCCCTTTCCTCTGAGCAGTGTGTTTGAGGGGATGGTTGAAAATGAATCAATACTGGGGTGCTTAAGAACGCAAGATCAACATTCTAATAATAGTTCTAGAATTATAGACATGGGACATGGAAGGCACCTCGTCCAAGCCCTTGAACTGGGGAAGAGGGAATCCTCAGGTCCCGGGACCTCATCAGATTAGCCCATATCATCTGAGTCATCGAGTGCTCAGGAGTGAGTAAAGTGTGCGACACCACGGTTGCCTCCGTGGAACATAAGAGCATCAGAAGAACAATGCTGGATCAGACCACAGTCCGTCTAGTCCAGCGTTCTGTTTACACTGTGGCCTCCCAGCTGCCCATGGGACAGTGACATTTGACATGAGATTTGACAGTGGTCAAAACTGGCTAGCTGGAAGAAATGGGCTATGAGCGGGGAAAGTAACAGATATGGGTTAGAAAGCAGGCACCGATGAAGGTGAGTTGGTGGGGTGATCTCGGGACAGCCCCCACCAGATTTGGTGCTCCAGGGTAAAGAAAAGATCCATTCAGCACAAATCTGGCTCATGCCCCGTGAGTCAGAAGGACGGTGGCCCAAGGACCTCACTCTAAAGTCTGGAAACTTGTGGGAGATTGAAAGCATCGGACCGAGGAGTGGTGGCGACGCAGCAGTGGCAGGGGAATGGGGAGGGGGTCCCACAGGAATGGCTCTGAGCGCTTTGGTGGGCACAGACCCCCTTCAGGGGCCAGGTGGTGCTCACCTGCTTTTCCCTCTATTATTTCTTTGCATGTCTTTATTTTGCAATAAGTAAATGCCCTTTCCCATTTTAAAAATCCCATCGCTCATCAGTGAATAGACAGAGGGCTTCCTCTCTCTCTTCCCTAATACCTCTTTCCTAGGAAGATTAGTGGGGAAACTACTGCATGAGAGCTGCAGGGTTCGTGCGTAGTGCTCTATATAAAAGCAGCCCCATCTTTTCTGCAGTGCGTTCCAAAGCAGGGGCACCGCAGCCCCGCTTAGGCCCAGGGGGAGGCTGCCTTTACACAAATAATGCATACTAACAAGTTAATTGCACATGTTCAAGGGCAAGGGTGGAATTCCGATATGGAAGCTTGACTTGCTGCAGTCTGCCTTTTACATGCCCTGATGATAACCAGAGTGTCGCCCTCCAGAACGCTCTTTCTGTCATTTTCTAGCGCTTTCTAGGGAGGGGGAAATAATCTTCATGGGATAAAAATGAACTTGGCTTGAATTGCCACACCTCTCCTCATCCCAGCTCATTGTTGCAAAAGGAAACAATCCCAGAATACCAAACAGGCTATTGTTCCCCTCCAGCGGGGATATACAGCTTTTTGCAGCTGATAAGTGGCCACCAGTTTTCAGGAGATGGTGCCTATTGGTTCACAAATATACACACGGAGCATAGAGGAGCAGCAATGCCAGCAGTTTCTGGGTCTTTGAAGACCCTTGAGCAAGGCATCTTCAGTGCCTCCTGCACCCCTTTGAGCCTACCTGCTCATTACCATTGTCACCTACTTCTATTGTTCCCCTTCCTCTTTCGCATCAATGCTGCCACTTCCTTGATGGACGACTAGGCAGTGAGCATGGATGACTCCTTCTTCTGAAGTGCTCGAGTGCAAGGCAGGCTACAAGCAGGTTGCAGAGCTGCAAGGGAAGAGCAACTCCGGCAATTCTTGATGGGTATGTGCCTTTGGCAGGTTTCCAACTATACCTACCTTGGACACCGGCCCTGAGAAGGAAGCAGGAGTTTTCCCAGGCTTCTCCCACACAGCCATAAGACTCACCCATTTCTCACGTGCTGGCTACACACTAACTTCCAACTGTTTCTCCAAACTTCAACCCCAGCTGAGCAGGTGCACTGAGCCTTAGCTCAGAAGAGATGGTTGAAGAAATATTTTCTCACCACCCAAACCTTTAAGAAATGTGGACAACTAGCTGTAGGGACACCAGCTGATCCCGAAGACCCACTGGTTAAAAATCTAGTGAGACAAAACCAGATAATAATAACAAGTCGGCCCTTCAGCTGACACAGATCAGTAGAACTTCTGCTATCTGTGTGTGGCTGTGGCAATTAACATACAGAAGCCCATATAAGCGAACTTTGACTAAATTAGACAGATTTGATAAAGTCCCCTGATGCTGTTTTCTTTTCATGATTTATTCTCCTTATACATTTAGAGCAGTAGGGGCAGCATTTGTATTGTTTTGCTCAGTGCACTTCATATATTCTTAAGCAGTTTTATTTCCCCTCCATCCCTTAAGCGATTGTTGTTCTCACAACAACCCCGTGGGGTTAGTTGGGCTAAGAGTGTGCAACTGACCCAAAGTCACCCATTGAGCTTCACGGCCAAGCAAGGAAGAGAATCCGGATCCCCTGTGTCCCCAGTCTGACACTTCAACCACCATCCCACACTCTCTCACAAATGTACGGGAAACACCTTAACAGCAACTTTGCTGTGAACTGGCAAGAGAACCATTGAGCAGTGCAGACATGATGTTAATGAGAATAATAAGAGGAACAGAATACATTTGAAAACACCACTTGGTAGAGGTGTATGGCCATGTACCTGCCTAATGGCCAACCCAAAATAAGTTGGAGTGGTCTCTTATTTAATAAAGGATAGTACCCTCTTTGAAGAGCTTCAAGTGCTCTATCTCAAGGTGCCTACTAGGCGATGCACTTTCCAAGGCCAGTTTAAAGTCAAGTAACCATAAGGAGGCAGCGCACCAGTGTGCCTTGAAGTTGTCCATCAACAGTTAGACCCTGGAGAGCAAATTCAGGGTGCAGATGCACAAGTCACCTGGTCACAGGCTTCCCCAGTATGGTGAGATGCATCATATTGCTCTTTAAATTATAGCAGTTCTTCCTAAATGTGCATCTATGCATATAATCAGCATACACACACTGGGGACATATTTTTTGATGAAAAATCTCTTTCTTGGAGATGTATTAGTGATAATCCTAGCCTGAAGATATGATATTGCATTCTTAAGTGGCCATGTTTCTTTTTGCTGTAGTCCTGTTCTTTGAATGAGAAACTTTGAATGGTGTTCTTTCTACCTGATTATTTTTATAATAGAAGGACCTGACTGCACATTAACCTCATCATAATGTGCATCGTATCATGATATAACATTAATTGTGTATCATATTATGCATCATCATAAGCAATGTTACCTTACATAAACCAAGATCTGATGGGTATGAATGTGTGATGAGTATTTAGGAGGGGGAGTTCTCAACAGCAAGAACACCCACTCAAATGCAAGTGAACAAGATTAGAGCTGGTTCATTCAGTTCATATTATAATGGGACTGCACCTAATTTCTCACTTTTAAACCATATGCAAACCAAAATTTGGTGTTTGTTTTTTTGTTTATACGTGTATTTATAGACCTCCTGTAACTTCTGAGGCCTTCCTAGGTGGCCAACCAAAATTAACCTTCAAAATTTGTGTTTTTCCAAAAGTTGCAATGGAGTGTAGAAACTATGTGTACAAAACTTGTAGATTTGGGGACAAGACACATAAAAATTCACACTAGTGAAAATACGTTATACTAGGAAAACTTCTCACAAACAATGTGTATGTTATGCACAATTGTGCATGGAAGTTCAAGAGATCTGCAAACAGAACTGCTTACAAATATTTGTGCATACTTAAAATCTTGACGTCCAGGAAAATCAAATTCAAGGTTGGAATTTTTCTTCAAGTTTAGGACAAACTGAACTTAATTTTGGGAAAAAATAAGAAAGTAAGGGAAACATGCACTGATAGCTGTAGCCATATGTAATTAGGACTGCTGTAAGAGACAACAGCAGTGCAGAGTACTTAGAGAACACCATCTGTGGTTTTGTTGGAATGCTTACAAATACTCTTTTCCGGTATGTTTTGGGGGGCTTGTGCATGTCCAGTAAGAAGAGTCAAGCAAGCTGGGGTCTCTGACCACCTTTCTCTAGCCATGTTTCATTTCTGCTTATCTTATCTCAGCTTCCCTGTGCATTTGCAGGAATGGAGCAAAGAGAAGTTGAGGAGAGGCTGGTGACTTTTGTCAGTGTGGCTCTTATCCATTTCAGCTTTTTATGACGAGCTTTATCCGAGCTATCCATGGTGCTCCATGGTGGTGAATCCCATGTTGCAGATGGAGTTCTGCATAGATAAACTATGGCTAAGAAAAAGCAGGCAGAAACTCTGCATTCCTGCAGTTTTCGCTGCCTATCTCCAGAGAAGTCATCACAGCTTGGCTTATCCTTGACTCCTTTTAGCCTGAGGAATGCAATGTATAGCCAGGACTGGAGGAAGGAAGGGATTCAGATGTTGGCAAAGGAATTGCAATGGGAGGCTTAGGACTTAACCTGCAGGCCTTTCGTCTATACTGCAATTCCAGAAATGACCTTAAGTTCACCTGCATAGATTGTAACAAAAAGCACCCTTCACTTAGGGGATCAAATAAATCAAAGGACTAAGTAGAACTGACAGCCTTTTAATTCACTCTTTGAATTTGTGGTTTATTGTTCGATTTATCAGCACACTGTGCATTGCTAAAATAAATAAACCCATCTTCCTGTGATGGACAGATGCCAGCAAGACGATCCTATCTTTCTGCGTTTTGTCAATACATGCTTGCCAGTCATCTGAAATTAAATATTGTGACTAATCATGCTGTACTATTTTGTGAGAGCAGGGGTTTTTTTTTACAGTCTGGAAGACTGTTAAATATCGGATAGTGCAGCGTATTCAGCCTGCTTTGGGTTCCATTGTATGGATGAAAAGAAAATGAATGTAACTTCTCATTCAAACCACAGTTGCTGCTCATTTGCAGTCTGCCTGAAATGGGCACTTTCTTCTTAGTTTACCCCACTGAAATTGGTAGGGGAAAATTACAATGAGGACAGCGATGGCCTGGTGATGAAGTTCACTCCATTTCCAGCATGTCAATTAAATGTCCCCCCAGGAAAACATCAGTGTTTCGTTAGGAAAGGGCTGCCTCCCACAACATGGTGTTGCCCAGATCTGTTGGACTGCAATTCCTGCCATTTCTGGACCATGGGTCATGGTGGCGGGGAAGGAGCTGCAGTTCGATGCATTTGCAAGCAAACAATGACCTTTCCTGGAGGTGGCGTATCCCAGTCGCTGAGGAGCTTGGGCAGGAGGAGGTCTTGCGAGCGTCCTGCTCAAAGGATCCTGAGGGCAACTGGTTTGCTGGTGTGCACAGAATGCTGGACTAGATAGACCTTTGATCTGATCCAGCATGGCTTTCTGTACGTTCTTTCGGGTACTCGATCATTGCAGAGCTCCAAAAGATTGCATGTAGCTTTAAAGCAGGCAACATTCCATCATGTTCGTGCTGAGCAGAAGTTTCTGCTGAATTCAGCGGGGAACGTTTAGGGGATGTCAGGCATTCAAGGATCAATGTCCCTTCAGTGTCCCTTGAACAACTGGATGTTTTCCCAAAGGTAGACTGTTTTCTAAGCTCCACACAATTGAATTAGAGGCACAATTCAAAATCACAGCCCTGAAGTGTTTATTTGGGATTTGTTTTGGCACAGAGGGGTATGAGAACTACCTTCTCTCAAAGGATCCCTCTTTGCTTCTTCCAGCATCATTGTCAGGGTCTCAGGTGAGACATGAGCCAGAAACAAAGGCTGTGGGACTTAACCAGTAGTCAGAATCCAGGATCGTAAACCAGGAGAAAAGAACAACAACCCAGGAGGTAGTGACAGTGGACCTTGTTCTTCAAGTAGAGCTGAGATGAAACCCAAAAGCTCTTTTCGCTGCTCCTTGCCTGGAGAGGGTCTGCTGGCCAGCTGAGGTAGAATCATAGAACAGTAGAGTTGGAAGGGACGATGAAGGACTGTTGCACAACACAGTTTACACCGTCCCACTCAGAGGGCTGTCCAGTTTCTGTTTGAATGTCTCCAGTGTGGGAGAGCCCACCACCTCTCTAGGCAGCTGGTTCCACTGTCGTATTGCTCTGATAATGAGGAAGCTTTTCCTGAAGTCCAACCTGAATCTGGGTTGTTGCAACTTCAATTGATTATTCCATGTCCTACACTCTGGCATCAGCAAGGAGAGATCTTGACCTTCCTCTTTGTGACAGCATCTGAGGTACTTATAGGGGGATATCATGTCCCCCCCACCTCAGTTTTCTCTTCTCAAGGCTGAACATGCCCAGTTCCCTCAGTCTCTCCTCATAGGACAGTGTTTCCAAACCCTGGATCATTATTTTGCCTTCCTCTGGATGCTTTCTAATTTACCTGCATCATCTTTAAATCTTGGTGCCCAGAACTGGACGCAGCATTCCAGGTGAGGTCTGACTAGTATGGAGTATAGAGGAACTACTACTTCTCATGATTTGGAAGTCATACTTCTGTTAATGCATCCCAAAATAGCATATCCTTATACGACAGTGTTTCCAAACCCTGGACCATTTTTGTTGCCCTCCTTGCATGGGCCAAGGCAGTTCAAGACACAAAGATTCTTCCTTAACAAGCCCTCTATCTACAGTTCAGTGGTTCCAGCAACTTTTGACACTGCAAAACCCATGCCTCATCTTAGGGCAGGTAACTCAGATGTCTTTGAAAGTGATCCAATCACACTCAGCACAGAGTCCCTGCGAAACCTCCCACTCTGAGAATGGATATGTAAGTGGGTCATCTGAGCTGCATGATGTAATGTCTCATGGATAACTTTCCATGATGTAATTCATGTCTTTCCCATGGCATACAAATGAGGCGTCCAGCACAGGCTGGGTGCCTCATTCACAAGGGCAAAGGTGCAAGGGATTCTGGCTGGAGTGCCACGTACTACATTTCTACATCTTGTGCCTGCTTAGGGATTTATCTCTGGGACAGCTCTGGCTATAAGGGAGACTTCAGCAATGTGCCAGCCTTGCAACCATGTTCAGGACATGCCTTTAGAACAAGTTGTGTCCCCCCTTTAAGGAAAACTCCCCTGAAACAAGTAGCAGCTTTCCTCAAAGCAGCCGTTCCAGGTGTACACCAATCTTGCAACAGCTGCTGGAAAAAAGATGGCACAACCCTTGGAGCAGTACATCTGCTTATTTAGAATAATGAAACTCAGATTTTAGAAATGGACTGAGCCAGAAGCCAATATTTGTATAATATATAGACTTATTTATATATTCTCCAGGGCTAACCAAGTAAAGTAACTTGTGAATGGCCTTGCCCTTAATCACTGTTAAATGGATTAATTATTACCTGACTGCTATTCATTTTAAATTCAGTTGGAAAAAGAAAGATAACAAAACTGGGTGCTTTCTTTCTTTCAATAATAAAAAAGGGGGAAGCTCCTTTCTCCTTTGAAAAGCACTGAAACATGGAAGTTTCTAATAATAACTGTGAAACTGAAAATGAATTTGAATTAGTCTATATCTTCCTTAATCCTTAGCAATAGCTTCCAATGTCCCTTAGCAAGAGAACACCAGTGAATCAAAAGATGTTCTGCACTGAAATGAAAGCAATAACTTTAAATACAGGAAATGAATAATCTACCACAGTGATTTCCACACGGCCAAATACAGTGTATATGGTACAATTATCATCCAGCTCACTGGAGATCTACAGACTGTAAACAAAGGGCCACAGCCTGGAAATGTTCGATATACATTCCAGACCCCAAGGAAGGAGATGCTCCGGAGTGCCTGTAGGACCATTGCACTAATTGCCAATGCAAGCAAAGTGATGCCCAACATGTTGCAGCAAAGAATTTTACCCTATATGGAGTGCAAAATGCCTGACCTGCAAACTGGCTTCTGTAGAAGAAGAGGCACTTGAGATCATATTGCAAATATAAGAATTTCAGAAGATCAGTCTATGCTGTGTTGTTGTTGTTCTTAGTCGTGAAGTCGTGTCCAACCCATCACGACCCCATGGAGAACATTCCTCCAGGCTCTCTTGTCCTCCACCATCTCTTGTCCTCCTCCACCTCCACCACTCAAGCTCACACCCACCACACCAATGACTCCATCCAGCCACCTCATCCTCTGCCTTCCCCTTCTTCTTTTGCCATCAATTGTTCCCAGGATTAGGCTCTTCTCCAGGGAGTCCTTCCTTCTCATTAGGTGGCCAAAGTATTTGAGCTTCATCTTCAGTATCTGGCCTTCTAAAGAGCAGTCAGGGTTGATCTCCTCTAGGACTGGCCGGTTTGATCGCCTTGCGGTCCAAGGGACTCGCAGGAGTCTCCTCCAGCACCACAATCCAAAGGCCTCAATTCTTTGGCACTCAGCCTTCCTTATGGTCCAGCTTTCACAGCCATACATTGCAACTGGGAAAACCATAGCCTTTGACTATATGCACTTTTGTTGGCAGGGTGATGTCTCTGCGTTTTAGTATGCTGTCTAGAATTGCCACAGCTTTCCTCCCCAGGAGCAAGCATCTTTTAATTTCTTGGCCACACCAAAGCCTTTGGTAGTGTAGAACATGGGAACCTATGGGTGGTCCTGAAAGAAATGGGTGTGCCCCAGCACTGGATTGTCCTGTTGTCTAACTGGCAACATGCAGAAACAGAATGGTTTCCTGTAGACAAAGGCATCAGAAAATGATGCATTTCATTTCCCTATCTGTGCAATCAGGGTGCAGAACACAGATGGAAAACTGGATTAGGGTGGGTTAGAGGAAGGAGTGCAAATGGGTGGAAAATAGATCAATAATTTGAGATAAGCAAATGGCAGAAGGCAACAATGGATTGCTAGCAAAGCAGGACTGCTGCTGAACATCAAAGAAACTAAAATCATCATTACAGAAGAATTAAAGAACTTTAATGTCAACAATGAAGAAACTGAGAAATTGTCAATTCCAAGAGAGGCATTTTGAGAATGTAAATTTATAAGGTCACCATAAGTTGGAACAGCATGGCTAGTGGTCAAGAACATTTGGAACTGGAAGGTACCAGCTTGGGGAAGGTTATCTTAGAGTGTGCCCCATAGATTTTAGACAGAAGAAGAAGTAGAGAAGGAGGAGGACCAAGTGTAAGATGAATCAGTTCCATACAGCAAGCTGTAGCCTTGAGGTTGTAAGAGCTGAGCAGGGCTGTCAAGAACAGGGCATTTTGGTAGAGATTCTTTCATACGGTTGCCATAAACTGGAGATGCCTTGGCAACATGCAGCACCAATACAGTGGTGGACCAGATAGTGGTACCATCTACATTTTAACTTTGATTTGTGCCACATTAGCTCAAACAGGTTGGCCATTCATGCTGTGCCATGATCCAACAATCACTGCTGTTCACTTTTTAGTCTCAAAGATGCTCATTTCAAAAAATGGGAAAAAATCATGAAAGATGTCCTCCGACCTTTACTATTTTCTCAATTATAGCAATGTTATTGCGCTCTTCTGCAGAATTCTCAAAACTACTTTTTGAAATGACTTTGTGCCCGCATTCTCTGTTTTAGTCCTATTTGCTGGGAGCTGATTCATATTAAAATTCCCTTTCGCACTCCTGTGCTGTATGCTAATATTCCAAATTGCTTGGTAAAAACAAGTACAAAATTAAAATACTACTACTTCTTAAAACCCCCACAGGTGTGCCCTGCTGTGAATGTGAATTGGTTCTTCAAGGGGGAAAAGCCCCTTCTTGCATGCTAATGCACATAAACAACTGAACATTTGGTTTGCTTTGTTTTTCTAAACAATGAGAACTGGTCACTTGAAAATGGGGATGATGTCTTGGCTAGGATGCTTTGCTTAGATTGGAAAAGCACAGATCCATAGAATGGCTTGAGCAAAACCATAGGGAATGGATAACCATGGGCCAGTCATTCTATCACAGGCTAAGCAAAGCCGTTTAACCTACCTCATATAGTCATTATGTATTATTTATTATTGTCGCTAATTATTATATAGACACTGCTTTGGTTGCTCTACTGAATGGTCAGAACTGACATGGGACTGTGTCCCTGTTGCTTCTGTTGGATCTCTCAGTGGTCTTCAATACTATTGACCATAGTATCCTCCTGGATCATCTGAGAAAGTTGGGAATTGGAGGCAGTGCTTTACAGTGGTTCCATTCCTACCTTTTGGGTCCATTCCGAAAGGTGATAATCTGAGAAGGAGTTGACTTAGGGAGTCCCACAGGGCTCCGTTCTGTCTCCATTGCTGTTTAACATCAACATAAAGCTGTTGGGAGAGATCATCTGGAGGAATTGTGCTGGATGTTTTCAGTATGCTGATGGCACTAGACCTACATCATCCGCTGTTTCTTATAGAGACAGCATCTCCTGTCTGAATGGCTGCCTGAAACTGGTGGTGGGCTGGATGAGAAAAAGCAAATTCAAGTAGAATTCAGGCAAAATGGAGGCACGTGGTGTTAAGGGTCCAAAATCAGGGTTAGAGGTGTGTCAGCCAGTTCTCTGGGATCACACTCCCCCTGAAAGGCCACATTCACAGTTTGGGGGTGCAGCTTGGCCTGGTCCTTCAGATGTCGGCTCAGATAGAAACCATGGTCAAGAGTCTCTGCTACCAGCTTCTGCTGATTCAGCAACCATGTCTCTTCTTGAAGGAGAGAGTAGTGCATGTGTAGGTAACTTTTAGGCAACTACTGGGACATCATGGAGAGATTGTGCATTGCCTATTTTAAAGTCTTTGCACTGGCTGCCAATGTATTTCTAGTTACCATACAAAGTGTTGATAATTACCTTTAAAGCCCTTCATGGCTTGGGCCCAGAATACCTTCAGGAGGGCCTTTGCCCACGCATTCCACTTTTTGGAACGGTTTGCCAGGGGAGATGCGTCTGATAACTCAGGTTGCCATTTTAAGTGAGCGTTAAAGACGTATCTCTCATTGACTATGCTAAAGCCTTTGAGTGTGTGGATCACAACAAATCGTGGCAAGTTCTTAAAGAAATGGGAGTACTGATACCATCTTATTTGTCTCTTGAGAAACCTATATGCGGGTCAAGAAGCAACAGTGAGAACTGGACACAGAACCACTGATTGGTTCAAAATTGAGAAAGGAGTTCGGCAAGGCTGTATACTGTCGCCCTGCCTATTTAACTTATATGCAGATCACATCATGAGAAAGGCAGAGCTAGATGAATCACCAGTTGGAATTAAGATTGCTGGGAGAAATAACAACCTCAGATATGCAGATGATACCACTCTAATAGCAGAAAGTGAAGAGGAACTAAGGAACCTCTTGATGTGGGTGAAGGAGGAGAGTGCAAAAGTTGGCTTAAAACTCAACATTAAGAAAACTAAGATCATGGCATCCGGTCTTCTCACTTCTTGTCAAATAGATGGGGAAGAAATGGAGGTAGTGACAGATTTTACTTTCCTGGGCTCAAAGATCACTGCAGATGGGGACTGCAGCCAAGAAATTAAAAGACACTTGCTTCTGGGGAGGAAAGCTATGGCAAACCTAGTCAGCATACTAAAAAGCAGAGGCATCATCCTGCTAACAAAAGTGCATATAGTCAAGGCTATGGTTTTCCCAGTTGCAATGTATGGCTATGAAAGTTGGACCATAAGGAAGGCTGGGCATTGAAGAATTGAGGCTTTTGAATTGTGGTGCTGAAGAAGACTCCTGCGAGTCCCTCGGACCACAAGGCGATCAAACCGGTCAGTCCTAGAGGAGATCAACCCTGACTGCTCTGTAGAAGGCCAGATCCTGAAGATGAAACTCAAATACTTTGGCCACCTAATGAGAAGGAAGAACTCCCTGGAGAAGAGCCTAATGCTGGGAACAATAGATGGCAAAAGAAGAAGGGGGCGGCAGAGGATGAGACGGCTGGATGGAGTCACTGAAGCAGTCGGAGTGAGCTTGAGTGGACTCCGGGGGACGGTGGAGGACAGGAAGGCCTGGAGGAATGTTGTCCATGGGGTCACGATGGGTCAGACGTGACTTGTGACTAACAACAACAACAACAACAAAGTTGTATCTGTTCTCATATGCCTTCCCAGATTAGATTTCATATCAGTTTTATGTAAGACATTGGTTTTAGTCAATGATAGTCACTGTTGGTTTTAATTTCTTACAAACCATCCTCTGGGAATGGGGCAGTATATGAAACTTTAAATAAAAGTTAAACAAACAAGGAAATTGACATTTCTTGACAGGTTATGAACAAGCACATTTCAAAACTATCTTTTTACAGATGGATCTCCGTGACCATGTATATTCTATAACATTTTCTCTATTGAAACTCAAATTGTGTCATCAACCCTTTCCTCAACAACATACACACACACATAAATGGTTTCCAGAAGTTAATTAATTTAAAATCATGCACCTGGTAAGGGAATAGGCAGTGCTATTTCCACCTGCCATGTTATGATTTCTCCAAGCTCTATTGCCTCAACTCAAATTCCAGTTCATTTTGTTTGCCTCAGCACCTCTTGAGGTCTGTCTGTAGGAAGGCTCTGTCTTTTCCTTGGCAAAATTAATTGTTTATTGAGGAAGACATTTATTTTAATTGTATCCCATTGCCTGGAAGTATTGCCACAAGACCCAATGAACTGGAGCGTATATTTTTGTGATGTCCTTTCCAGGTAAACTGCCATGATTATAACAGCAAAGCCACATCAGTAATCATAATTACATCAATAATTAGAATGGGAGTATTCAGAGCAATTATATACAAGTATTTCCTTGTAAAGAAAATAGCTGCAAGCAAGATATTATTTCTGAAAATAAAGCAAAACAAACATGGAAAAGGAAGTTAGCTTCTGCCACTTAATTATAAAAGATCCACTTAGCTCTAGTCAACATCACTTGTATTTTTGTCCAAGTCTCTCCTTCCTCCAATACTGTAACTTACCAGTCCCTTCTTCAGTCTATATGGAAATCCAGCACTCAGTGGACTGAACAGAGTACGAAGTCCAACACATGTTATTTGGAAAGGGATCCCAGAAGTGATACATGCCCTAAAGGGCCTTCATTTTACTGATCAACCCTGATAAGCTGCATACTTTGAAAGATGGGCATCTGCCTGACCTTTAAGCCCAAGTTCTGGGACCTTAATTCCTAGCTGAGAGGACCACTAACCACTTAGGGTCCCCTCATGTGTTCAGCAGAACCTGCAGGGTGCAAGAGACACACTCAGGGCTGCCTGTATGGCTCGGTGTGGACCTGCCATTCCTGCTCTCCTACCCAAGCCAGAGCAAACTTTGCAGCCTGTAAGGTAATGCAAGAACAGGAATCTGGTGTCTGCAGTCAAAAGAAAACCAAGGGAGTCTGTAAGCAAGCACAGACAGAGCATCCTTGTGACTTCTCAGTGGGCCACTCTCCCAGTTGTGACAGACTGCAGCTGTGTAACGCATCCAGGGGCATGAATCTGAAGCTGGTTTGGGGTTGGGGATGCCTGTAACTTTCAGAACTTGTAGGACTGAGGGCGGCCTTTGCGTCAAGGTCACCTCCATGCTCCTCTTGCTCTGTGAAACGGCTGGGTGGCTGATGCTTCGAGCAGGAGGGAAAGAGGCCAAGGGCTTCTATCTTGATGCTGCCGAGCTGCTGCCCGCCCTGTCTCCAGAATGCCCACTAACCCCCTTTGGGACCTCAAGGGAACAAGCAGCATGATGCTTTCCACACTGCCTGCACAGAGAGCCAAAGGGTGCTCCAAGCAAGGAGCCTTAGCCCTGATGTTGGAGCGGATTTCTGAGGCTGGAGCTGGGACTCTGAGGAACCATGTGGCCTGTCTGTATAGGAGCTATAGGATTTCCCTGCATGAAAAAGGGGAATGGCAGTATTCCAGCAAACAGTGGTATAAGTAAATAAGATTAAAGAATGGCCTGGAGATTCTGCTAATGGCTAGGAATAATGCACCCAGGTTCATGGAGGAATATTCAAATGTGTGCATTGGTGGATGAGGTAGATTGTTGAAGGAACCATCGAATGTTAATGAATCAGAGCTTCGTGGCAGAGAACAAAACAAAGAGAGTGGAACTGATTGGGAAGACTGCCTTCTTTTGTAGCCTGGTCATGACTAAATAATTAACATTCTTCTATGAGAGCTGGAAGAACACTCAAGTACTCATGCTGGATGGAGCTGATATTTGAATCCCATTCAAATGAATTAGTTTGGAATAGGAATGGATGAGTCATGCCTTTGGACAACACCAAGATCCAAATTTGATAATACTAATAAAACAATGCTGATAAAACATCCGTCTCAGACCATATGTTTCTGAGCTTGTGATGCAATATACTAATAGGGAAACATGTTAAAAAGGAATACTTTTGGAGAGAAAAATTGTGGGGGTTTTCCCCCAAATGCAGGAAACATTCTTTAATTTATGGGCCAAATTCCATACTTTAAAACATGTCCACAACTGATGTGTGCGTATTTGGGAAAATACATGCTAATTTCTGTACAAAAAATGATGCTTGCAATTTGATATAAGTATGATTCAGAACGGGGTTCCCAGTGGAATCTGGAAAACCCAGCTAAACTTGAGTTTTGCTGACTTGCATATCCCTAGCCCACAGCTGGATTTCAATGATCACCATGAAGTTTGGGGGGGGGGGGGACTAGTTATTTGACTCAGCCCCCTGTGCTATAGTAACTGGTGGAAACAATTGGCTTCAAACCATGTTGGAAATGTTGTGTGGGGACATTTTTAGTTTGTTTTCAAACCAAAGGCCAGATCACCTTCTCATTATGAAATATTTCAGACTTCAGGACTGATGCAAGGAGACAGTCAACTTCCTCTCTTCATCTTCTGTTCCATCAAAGATCGTGGTGATTAAATAGACCTTGTGTAACTTGTCCACACAGTTCATTCCCTTTTGGCTTGACATAATCTGAAAAGATTTGGCCATTACTACAAAGCAAAACAGATCTAATCTCTTTCTCCTGAAAGAACACAAACAATTTTAGATGCTTTGAGATTATTCTAAAACTCTTGTTCGAGGGCCAACCATGAAATCTATTTGTCTTCCTCCAGCTTTCTTTATACTAGCCTAAATCTGCCAAGGGGTAATGAACTTCTTATCTATTGAATACCAGAGCTGAAATCAGTGTAGTCATCCTGTTTAGATGGTGGACATGGAGTCTTTGATGTTGGAGGTAGATACAGTACAAATGCCTTTCTTTCCATAACGGTATTATCAATCTTTTGCCAGCTAGTGGTTTTGTTGGAGGGTTTAAAGAGCTGTCCTTTTTGAGTTCCCTCCATTAGATAATTATAGAAAAATGTCCCAGTGTGAAATTTTAGAACTGTGGTACTTAAAAGAACCACCACTGCTCTCTTTATGGATGTGATCAACCATCATATCTTCTTTGCCAGTAATAGGCAATTGTTTTGTTAGCCCTTTATTTGTATTTATCAAGAAAATATATTCTCCATGAGAATGCATAAGAATACCTTAATATATTCACTAGTCTTCTTTGGTTCACATTCAAGCTCTATCAGAATTTTTGTTTAATTGAAGAAGTACCTCATAATTAATTCCACATTTCATTTTAGGAGAAAGCTGGTGTCAGCATGAGGAAATGAGAAATACCTTTGAGTAATGTCACTAGTTTTATGGAAATGCTGTCCCCTTCACATTCTTCAGATCTTTTATCTGCAGAGACATCTCCCCTCCCAAATCTGCTTCAAACTTTGCTTTAAGCAGTGTGTGTGTGTGTGTGTGTGTACACTCCTGTGTGAGAAAGCCCTAAGCATTGCTTGAATAGACTTTTATTTGAGTGAAAGTAAATTAGAAAGCATTGCTTTGAGAATTCAGTGAAATGAATAAAAAATAACTACCAGTCCACAGCAGAGTCAAATGAGTTTGAATTTCTAGGAATCCCACCCATGGATTCTACACTAAATTGCACAAATTCTGTGGATTTGCAGACTTTTCTTTCTTTTTATGTTAACTTTTTGGAATTTTGCAGAAGGGTTGTAATAAAAAGCAACACCTAAAACTGAACATTGTGTGATTCCATTACTGAGCAGACAGTAGAATCAACAGTGCCTGCAAATGTGTGAGACATGGATTGAATGTTTTTACAGAAATCTGTACAGCTGCCTCCCAAGAGAATTTGCAATATCTCTAACTATGTGCAATATTGTAGTGTACAGAATGAAGTTGCTCATCCTTTGCAGGGAGTCCGAACCCACCTTGCATCTCTCTGTACTCATTTCCTTGGCCTGGAACCGTTAGCAGCTCGTATCAGTCACATAAAAGTACGACATTGTCTTACTCTGTGGTATTTGTTATACTGCTTTGTGGTGCAGCCATGCTTAGAGATAGCAGCTTCTCCAAGAACCAGCAAGCAGAGCAAAACAAGATTGTCACTGTGTGTGTCTTTCCAACAGTGAATAAGTTGGTCACATTTTAGGTGACCTGGAAGAGAAGATGACTGGCTAAAAGGGCCTTCACCATCCTGGTCCCCTGTAGATGTTTTGGACTTCAATTCCCCTCAGCCTCAAGCCACATGGCCAATGGTTGGAAAATCTAGGAAATGTGGACCAAAACATTTGAAGGACATTAACTGGAGGAAGACTGGCCTCGGACATCCATATTTTAACTTAGTTGCTCTAAGGAAGAACTTCCTCATTCTGCCTATTGATATGTTCAGCAGTTTTTCCTATGATAATCCCCTATAAGAAAGGCCAAAATACTCAAACCATTTTTGGTTTTGATGAAAAAATCAGCATGATACTGGTTTATAACATTTAGCATATCCAGAGAGATATTTTACTTCCTTTCCTAACATTAGGCCTTGGATATGAAGGAGGGAGGGAGGACTTTACCAAGGCCAAAAGTATACGGCACACCAAAGCTGCTCTTCAAGAACATCTGGAAGGTAACAGGCTTTGCAACTTCACCATGGTATTTGGAGGATCCATATTTATCTTACAGACATCTGGCCTTCAATAGAGTGTCCCCTCTGACAGGTTTCTCATAGCCACTGAAAACCATTCCAAGCAACAAAGTTCTAGCAGCCATGGCCAGACCAACACGTTTGCAGTGGTCCTTGTCATAGATGGCTAAAAAGAATTCAACCAGCTTGTACGAGACCAGTAGGACTTGACAATGCTGGAATACTGAGTGCTCCTAGGCTGGTGCTGAACTTTCTTCCCTGTTCATAGAGTCTGGAGAGTGGGCTTCTGGGAACTGAGCTGCACAAGCCACTGACATTCAAATTAGTAACCTCTTGAGTTCAGAATGCATGTGTAGTTTCTGGTCCTCTTAACTGAGAGAGAGAGAAAATAAAGCTTTGTTGAGAGCAGAGTTCGCAAATCTTTGGGTTTTCTTTTCTTTTCTGTTTTGTTGAAATAATGACAACACTATTACCAAACATCCTCAATCACATGTGAGTCCAAAGATGTGAGCATTGTAATGTGAGTATGCTTTGAGAAAATGGGATCGCCATCTGTACGGCAAATGTGTGCATGTTGATGATCTTGTCATTGTGTGATGCTGTTGTTCTTTGCCAAATAGTCATCACGACTCAGGGACGTGTTTAAAGCAGGGGAGAAATCAGTTCATTGTGATGATGATTATATTGCCTCCACATCTTTTGAAGTTGCAGCATTCCACTCAGCCAGGAAGCAGGTGTTACAGAAATGTAATTAAAGCTATTAATTGCAAGGAAACAGAGAGGGGAGAGAGCAAAAGAAGGCAAAGGAGAAGGAAACACAATCAAAAGCTGCTCTCTATAGATCAACAAGGAGAATGAGTTTCATAAATGGCTTACACTGGAAATGTGTTTGCTTGCAAAGCATCAGATTGAAAAATGGAAAGGCAAATGTATTTTTAAGGAAGAGCAAAAGATTAATATATCTCATTATTAAGGCCCATTAAGACTTAGAACATATTTTGAGATTGTAAATGTGAATTTGTCTACAAAGGAGAAGTTGTCAGCCAGTGAAGGTGTCCTAGGCAGCACAATCTTATGCTCATGGGACTGCAAGCAGATGACTACAGGGCTGGAGGGATTATTTGCCCCAAGACTGGAAAATTGCTGACATCTCTTGGCTAGGCGTCCATTCCCAGATTCCTCTGCCCACCCACCTACCCAGCCAGCCCAGAAAGTGTGGTGCCTGCTGCTTCTCCAAGGTCATAAGAGCATCCTGGGGAAAGGGGAGGGAGATGACCGGAGCCACCTAGAAACCATGTGTTGCAATAATGCTGGTGCCTCCTTTCCCCCCACTCTGGAGAACTGCCCTGGGGCAATGGAAATTGGTTATCTAGATGCTTTGCAGAGTGAGAGGAACCTGGACGCAACACTTGCTTCTGCCCTTCTCCCCAGATCTGCATAGCATGGCCAAAATTCCCCGGGTTCAGAGGGCTACCACTGCAGTCATCTCAGGAGCGTGCGCCCACTGTGTTTGCAGCCTGGGACATCTGCGTAACTCTGACTCAAGCTCTTCAAGGATTCTGTTCTCCAGAGGAAGAACCAGGCGCATCATTAAAGCAGTGACAAGTTCTACACGCACAAAGACATTCTTGAACTGCCTAGAACAGGGATTCTCACATTTTTTCAACGGGGGCCAGTTGAAAGGTGCCGGTGATGGGTGTGGGCTGCCAAGGCAGTGCGGGTGGGGGGCGCGGGCCGGGGCAGGGGGTGCGCATGCATGTGTGCTCAGAGATTGTTTTCTCCGAGCAAGTCCAAAACAATCTCCACGTGAGCAAGTGCTGCCAGTGAGGCAGCAGCTTGCTCACGTGGAGATCATTTTCTCCAAGCAAGCAAGCCGCCACCTCGCCACGCATGCATGCGTGCATGCATGGCGAGTCCAAAACCTCTGAAGTGGGCTGGATAAATGGGCATGGTGGGCTGGATCCAGCCCATGGGCCTTACTTAGAGGACCCATGGCCTAGAAGAATAAAAATATTCTTACCTGCCATCCTATCCCCGTAAATAATCAAACATCAGGCAAGCCGTTCTAGGGAAATCATTGCATGGATGGTGTGCACCTGAAGTTCCCCTCTCTTGACAGCATCTGGTTCACTCTATAACCTGGAAGGTTTTGGGGAAACCTCCCCTCAAGAGCAGTCACAATAGATAATATTGGGCCAGCAGTGACCTCCAACCATGGGTCTCCAGAAATTGTTGGACTGCAGCATTCATCACCCAATATGGATGATGCATCAGTACCATGGATGGTGGGAGCTAGCAGCTAAAACATTGGAGGACTCAAGGCTGGGAAGCCCAGATGGCCCAATGGACTGATAATACAGGCCTCACCTTAAAAAGAACATTTACGGAATAGAAAAGAACCACAAGAATTAATTTTCAGCATGTTATTATTTAATCAGTAATTTACTGAAGACTTTCTGCACACTAAGTAAAGCTCAAAAGTTCAACCATCCCTCTTGCAGTGAAATAAAAAGCCTGAGCATCGTGTTCAAAGTATGCTAACTAAATTGATTTCACAGGGCAGTATTAATATGAAGAGCCTTTTAAAGTTCCTTTTTATGGGAAGGGGGTTCTGACACGAAGTTGTCAGCTTTCCATTGATTTCTACTTTTTGCATTGAAAGAGAAGGCAATCGTGGTACATTTCATGGCTGCCTCTCTCTGTCTTTCCCACTGTAGATGAAGAGATTAGTCAGAAAACGGCATCCAACCCCACAAAGACCTCCAGTGGGACTCCCAGCACTGATGTTTCCCATTTCCATGCTGTGCGCCCTTGAGTGATCTCTGGCTTATGGAGACCCGTGAATGAAAACCCTCCAGAATGTTCTGCTCTTCACAGCCCTGCTCAGCTCTTATAAGCTTAAGGCTGTGATTTCCTTTATAGATTGAACCATCTCATAGTTGGTCTTCCTTTTCTTTTTCTATCCTTGACTTTCCCTAGCATGATTACCTTCTCTAGTGAGTCTGGCCTTCTTCATGATGTGTCCAAAGGACAAGAGCCTCAGTGCCATCATTTCTGCTTCCAGGGAAAGTTTTGCCTTGATTTCTTAAGGGATTCAATTCTTTGTCTTTCTATCTGTCCAGAGTATTCACAAAGTTCTCCTCCAGCACCATGTTTCAATTTTCTTCCACTCAGCTTTCTTCTCTTTCCAGCTTTCATAGCCACACATAGTGATGGGAAATACACTACTGTGAATGAGTTTGGCCTTGGTCTCCAGTGAAACATCCTTCTGTTTTAATGTAATTAATTCATAATTGTACTTATTTCAGCGTATACTTTCTCATTTCAAGGAGCAGATAGCAACAAAGTGTAAAAGAAAAATAACATTTGCTCCCAGTTAAGTGAGAATAAAAATGCTTCCTTTCTGTGGCTTGTGAAAGATACTCAGGTGTGGAGACACGTTAGAAAGCCAAGATATGCAAACTAGGAATATGTGAGGAACCTTATCTGGGATGAGAATTTGATGGATTTTCTTGATTTAGTGATGGCAGTGACATACTCTCCTGCAAGTCAAGCTAGCACAGGGACTCCCATTTCTGAAATGGGTGAGGATTTTACATGTTGTTTGCTTGTCTTTAAAAGCCAGGAAAATGCATTCAAAATGGGGGCCTCTCCTCTACAATTTGCACAAATTACACTAGAGTTACGCGGTTCTCAGCCCAAATTAGCTCAAATACATTGAGCAGTTTCACCAAAGTGTTGCCCCTCCTGCTAACTCCTTCAGAGGAGACTCACTTGCAAATGAATGGAGATAAGGTGCCATGTGCGGGAATTAAATGGAGGAAGCATTAAAAGACCTCTCCCCAGCTTTCTCTGTCTGTCTCTTCTCCCACCAGGGATACTTATTTATTTATAATATTGTGTCCTTCGCAGCTGAGCAGGAACGAAAACCTGGATCTACCAAGTCAGATTGCAATACTATAATCACATATGGGTTCTTTATAGTATATGTCTGTGCATTAAAAATACATTGGAGCTGAAGAAACGAAGAATTATGACCTCTTCATCCACCCACCATTTGACCCCTTGGAAGTTTGCTCAGGGATTTCTGCATGTCCCTAATGTTGGTGCATAGGCTTTGTGAGGGTGTGACTGATTAGACAGGATGTTTTGTTTCATGCATATCCTGCAGTTTAAGCTGTTTCAGTTCCCAGAGAACAGGCCAAGGAATGTATGCATTCATGTTTTCATATATTTAAAGCCCTGAGAGGAATGGGCTGGTGGAAAGGGTCCAGGATGCTGTGCTTGTGTGTGAGAATTCAAATCTCCTTTGAGAATCGGTGCTTTTTGAGTGCCAGTGTAATGCTGTGGCTAAGAGTTGGATCTGGGCCTCAGGTGATCTGGGTGCTAGTCCCTGCTCAGCCACAGAGCCAGCCGAGTGACTTTGGGCCAGTCCCTGACCCTCAGCACAACCTCCCTCACAGGGTTGTTGTGGTGAGGATAAGATGGAGAAGAGCAGGAGCCACCTGGAGTTCTTTGGAAAGGAAAAGGTGGGACCTAACTAAAATAAATAAATAGCTCGTTTTGTTTAATGCCCGGTGTCTCCTTCCCTTCCACCTCTGAGGTTTCCCTCCTCTCTATTTCGATTGTAAGCTCCTTGGAAGCAGGGACTTGTCAATGTCACTTTATAAAGCACCAGGAACACTGGTGACATGTCAAATGGTAAGTATTACAATCATGGTTGTTATTTTAATCTCATGTAATATCTTAATTTTACTTATTTTCTTTTGCTTTTTCCAAAACAGTACAAGTTCCAGGACCAGTAGAAAACCTGAGGGCTGTCTCTACCTCACCTACCTCAATTCTTATTACCTGGGAACCCCCTGCCTATGCAAATGGTCCAGTCCAAGGTTATAGACTGTACTGTACAGAAGTAGCTACTGGGAAAGAACAGGTGAGCAAATGAATGAACTTACATTCATGAACAGAAGGGGCCAGGAGAAATTCATAGGCCCATATAAGCCCTACATTTATATGTAGGATATATAACCCTACATCCAGAAATCCTACATTTAGTCTAGGGTTTCAGTGTGGTCTTTCATCAACTCTGTCCAAGGGTCAGGGTTCAGGCTTGGGTTCGGGTTAGGGTAACTTCTGGTCTTCCAGATGTCCTGGTCTCAGTACTGGCCAACATGGCTATTCCAAGGCACCATGCTCAGAAGCAGCAAGTCAGGGGCTGAGAGAAGGGCAAAGATAAGGGAACGGCATTGCCTTCTAGGCCAGCTTGCACAAGTGTAGCTCCATTCAGGTGGCCACGGCTGGAAAGAGGTTGCTAGGCTAGAGAGAGACACGTGGTCTGATTCAGGGATCGAGAGACAGATTCGACTATTTCCAGTCCATGCCAATTTTGTGTGCACTCATTCTGAAGTTCATCCCATCCTGTGGCTGTCTTAATTGATGATACTTAAAAGAAAATGACAAAAATCACATAATTTCTCAACATAATTTTCACAAAATACACATTTGGGATTAATTCAATTACTTTCCCATTAAACAGATAAATAGCACTCTAAACAGTACTTCCAAAGACAAGTGTAGACATCTAAATTCAGTTCTGGAGTGCCAACACCCTGCTATGGGGAATACTGAGAGTTGTAGGACTTTTTATCTAAACATGCATAGAATTATACCTTAAATCCACTGTAGATGTGTTTTTAGCCAGCATGGAGATCACCATGTAACCACTCCATCCTCTTTCTGCTTATGCAAAGAAAGGGAAAGCAAAAGGGAAAAGGAAGGGGGTGTTTATGTAGCTACTGATATAACATGAAATACCTTTTCTTACTTCTCTTGGACATGTGAAGTGACCCAGTAAGAGGTCTACTTTGCATTCCTGGGAGCTGATGGGGTTCAGGTTAAAGCTAGCACAGAGGGAGTGGAGCTTACAATGAGCAAGGAAATATGTGGCTAAAACATCTTAAATTTGGGGCATGCATCTATGGTAACAATTGTGAATTGTCAACCTAAAGGACCACCCTCACCCATACAAACCAGCTAAGGTCTTAAGATTCCTTGGAGAGACACCTCATTCAAGACGACTATCTTCAGGATATAATGTTTGGTAGGGCCTGGGAGAAGGTTTCCTCAAGGGTCTTTCCCAGGGTGTGAAACTCCACCCTGCTTAGGGGAGCCTAGCGTTGCTTGTTCTCTGTTGTTATTTCATGGGCAGGTCCTTTCTCCACGAAAACCTTTGTCCTGTAAGAGAGTTTGTTGAGTTGGGTGCTATTTTCAATTCTTATTTTTGTTTCTCTTTTTCCCCCTGCAATTGCCGTGTTTTGATTGTATTCCAGTGCATTTGTTATTCTGAAACACATTTTCATTGTTCGCATAAGGTATCTTAAGGTCCATTTTTGAAAAGTATGAGTACAAATAAAATTACATATATAAATAAATAAACCGTGTGCATCTCTGGATGCATAAAACAAACACTTATAAAGTGAAACTATAGTCTTATGCTCTAATCTGTGCAATAAGTTGGCACAGCAATAATGTTCGTGTTTCCCTTTGTCTCCAGAATATAGAAGTTGACAACCTATCATACAAACTGGAAGGGCTGAAGAAATTCACAGAGTATACTCTACGTTTTCTGGCTTACAACCGTTACGGCCCTGGAGTATCAACTGATGACCTGACAGTCAGGACCCTTTCAGATGGTAAGAGAGAGCTAATAATACATATTCCTAATAAAGGGGGAAGAAGGAACATCTGTCATGCATTATTTTACCCTCTTATTTTGACTAGGCATGGCCATCTTGTTTTCTCATTTGCAAATCAAACACACCATAGTTTGCCCCATGGTGGGAATCTCAAGCATTTGTAAAGTTGGGGATCTAGGAGCAAGGGCCTGGGACCACAAGGTTTCCCTGGATGAGAGGCAGAAGATGTTGACCAGTGTGTGACCAACAGAAGTGAAGAATGGAAACTATTAAAGCCAACCCAAGCAAGCAACATACGCACAGGGGAAAAAGAGATGAGGCCAGGAATAACTATAGTCTAGAGAAAGTGGAACAATTAAAATCACAAAGGGGCAATCCACGATTAAGCAACCTTGCTGGGAGTTTGCTGTTGCATCTCTGAATGAGTAACTGTTCTTGGCCAGCTTGGGGTGGATAGAACTGTTTTAGTTCTTCCCTACCCTACTTCAGCCTAAAATCTTATGGTTAACAAAAATGTGAGGGCAATAAAAACACAGAGGCAGAGACTAGAGATGTGGAGAACCAAATTTAGGTTTTGGAGAAGCTCTTGCAGACACTTTCCAGTGCTGGGCAGGTCTAAAGACAACAAAGTCTGGCCAAAGTAAAAAATGCCAGCATCTTTTAACGTAAGGGCAAAATCTCATGCATGCTTATACCAAGAAAAGGCCCACAAGTTTCAGTCCTGGGGCATACTGGGAGTTCCAAGCTTTTTATTGGTGTAAACATGGAAAGGATTTGGCCTTTAATCTTATACTGCCAAGAACTAAGACATTTCAACCTTTTATGTTAAGGGGTTCAGAAACCATAGAAACACCATGACACCATTCAGTGTTTGACAATCTGAGGAAGGGCAGCAGAGCTGAGGAAGGTGGAAGGGGAACCCCAATCCTGAGGTCTCAGGCAGGCTACATTTAACAAAGAGGCCCAAAATTCGACATCCCTGCCGTAATCTAAAGCCGAAACTTAGCAGGAAAAAGGCTGCCAAAATCCACATGTATTCCTCAATTTCACGTATATATTATTGCCAGGTATATACTGCCTTATTTGCAAAAAGGCCACCAGAAGTAGCATCCAAGTGCGTGACTCCTGATTAACTGAGTGGCCACCTGCTTGAATAGCAGCTGTCCGAGACCATGAGAATGGGGGAGGCTAACCATACGCTTGCATAGCTCTGGGTAAGAAGTGTCCCTGCTCCGTTCCTGCCTCTTCCTTTCACTCAAGGTGGCACAGCCTTTCCACTCGTAATTGTCTCTCAGTAGTGGCCAGCGTTTACTCCTAGCAAAGCACTTTCCATTCATTGCTGGTTATGTGAGATGGTCCCTAATTTAATAAGAGGACACATGACCCTTACAAAGATAGATGGTTCATACCCCTGTCTAGGTGTCACGGTAAGCAGTAGGGCTTGCAATGAACGTTCCACCTGATGCCACTACCTTACTTGGGGACTTCCAGTCTATTATTCCACGGCTGACATTCCGCTAATATATTTTCAAGTGCCACTTGTACCTAGCCATCTAATTGAGATACCTTTTATACTACAAAACAGAGCTTGGCAGAATAAAGTATCGCATGTGTATAATTAGGAAAGCAGAAGAGAGAGGAAATAATGTGAAAAAATTAGCACTGCTTATAATTGATGGAGATTGGATTCAGGTTCTGAAGAGCAGGAAATGGCCTGAGCAAGGAACCACGGCTTTCTAAGACCATCATGGGGTGAGAGAGAGGGGAACTGGTGTTCATGCAGGAATTTAGAAAAACATCTGCAGGAATGTAATTTCCAAACGTTTTACTTTTCTCAAGCAAAATGGGTCAAGAAGAAGCTGCTGTGGCATTTGGAAAGGCTGGAAACCTCTTCTGTTCAGCAGTAAGGTCTCCTAATGATCCAGATAGCAGCTATAAGCAGGGATGGGAAAAAATAGGGTTTTTTTCGCAGACTTACCAAACCATACAGTTAAGCTCATATAGCACTAGCACAGAGCCTTTCCTTTGCACAAGCATTACACATTTCCTGTGCATTACGCTTGTGCAACCCACCGTGCAACAGGTTGTATAACCTGATGCATCCAAATGTATCCAGCTGGATTTCCCTCTTGTACATAGTTCAGCACTACATTTCCACTAGTGCAATATCATCGGATACTGCCTGAAGCTGGGAAATGAAAACAAATCCCAAAATAATACATCAACTAATACCAAAAAAAATGTGTGCATAAACACTATTATATTGCAGAGCTGCCCACATGAGGATGCTTTATCTTAGGGCAAGCTACTTGAAAAATGTATGACTTGAAAAATGTGGATGAAAACGCATGCATAATATAGGCACGTAATTGGGGAATTAGTCATACTAATATATGCAATTGTTCAGGCAGACTTTAAAAAGTTGCAAACTAAAGTGGGAAAAGTACAGAACTATTATTATTATTATTATTATTATTATTATTATTATTATTATTACTGATGATGATGATGGTGATACATTTCTATACCTGCTGTAGCTGAAGCTGTTTGGGCAGTTCACAACACTTAAGTCACCCATCCAGATTTCAAGCAGGCCTGACCCTGCTTAGCTTTCAAGATTGGGCAGGATCTGGCACTTCAGGCTATGCAGAAGCTATATTTTCCTATTTACCATTGGAAAAACAATAAAGGACACCATCCCATTTTCTCAGCCCCTGGCCACCTCCTTACAGCTGGTGGGTGGGAACGAGGCAGAGGCTGTGACTAATGCTGATTCCAGCTGGCATCACAGCTGCCTTTCCTCCCCAACACTAAATCTGGACAGTCAAAAATGGCCATCCAGTTTTTAAAAAAAGAAAAAAACTCAGCACAAGATCATGGTGGGTATCAAGGCCACGGGGCACTGAATTGTACCCAAATTGAACCTGACAGATTCATCCACACCAAGGTGTCATCCCAGTTTAGCTTAACAGGCTAGATTGTAGACTTTTATGTGAATTATCTTTTATTTATATCAGCCCTCATAATGTAAATGACAGGGCAGCTTTCAGGGCAGTTGAAACAAAAGTTAATTGTGAAATCATTCAATTAAAGTGAATAAACAATTAATACCACCAAACACCAATAAAAACAGTTGAGTTAAAAATATTCAGAAATGTACAAACCATTAATATATGTGAGAAAATAAAATTAGGTGCCTTTATCTGGCACCTAAAAAATTATATGCTGGACAGCAGATAGATTTCTCTGTTTGTCATATCATAGGAAGACATTTGGGGGAAAAATCTGTGTGAATTTCTACCCAGGAAAAAGGAGGCAAGATTTAGCCTGGCCATGGAAAAAATAAAAACTGAAATAAAACAGGTTTGCCAGTTTTGTCAATTCCTAGTGGGAAAGAAAAACCCTATCCTGATACTAATCTTCTATATTATAAATGTTGCACACTCATTAGAGACTTTATTTGATGGGAGAAGAAAATGTGCATTCCAAAAGTTCGTGTGCTTTAGTGCTTGCAGTGTTGAATGGGACTTGGGAGACTTGGGTTCCAGACCCTGCTCAGCCATTAAGTTTTTTAGATAGCTTGGAACCAGTCACTGAGTCTCAGCCTAACCTACCTCACAGGAGGGGAGGGGCACGAGGAAGAATATGTCAGCTGCCTTAGGTTCCATTGGGGTTTTAATCAATATAATAATTTAAATCTTCAGGTAGAACTTTGAAGAGATGTTTAGATACTTAATAGTTCTAAGGAAGCTCAAATAATTTGGCCACCTAATAAGATGGAACAACTCACTGGAGAAGACCCTGATGCTGGGTGGGAACGATTGAGGCCAAAAGGAGAAGGGGACGGCAGAGGATGAGGTGGCTGGATGGAGTCACTGTGGCAGTAGGTGTGGGCTTGGGTGGACTCTGACGGATGGTGGAGGACAGGAGAGCCTGGAGGAGTGTTGTCCATGGGGTCGTGATGGGTTGGGCACGATTTTGTCACTAAACAAACAAATAAAAAATAGTTCTAAGGGTTGTGCTTCCTACATAGTTTCTCTTGTTAAAAAAAAAACAGGCTGCTATTTTCATTTCAAAAAATTAAGATTGGCTAGGAGTAATAAATGATGCCATGGACAGCGCCATTTTCTTTTAAAATTGAGATCACACATTGTCCACCCCAATAAATGGGACTGTGCACCGAAAGACAAAGGTTTCAGTCCTAGACACCAACATATACAATGGAAGGAGTCACATGAAAACAACCGACAGTGCTTTAGAAGTTAATTGTTGCATGAGCATAACTGGCCACAGCAAAGATATGTTCACTATGAAGCCAACATGTTTGTTTTGTGGCTTTCTAGTATTGCAGACAGGGAAATGCAGAGGTCCACTGCAAGCAAAAAATTCCAGGTCTCTGACATCTCCAGATGGGAGTAGAGAAGATTCCTCCTTGGAACTTTAGTGAGGGCTTGTCCATCATGGCAGACCCTACCAAGCAAGAGGGTCTCAGAGCTCACTCAGCACACAGAAACTTCCATTGCTTCTAAGCAATATGATGTTAGTGCATTGGAAGTGGCTACATGCAGCCGGTGATGGCTTTTAAAATGCCCAAGTTATTTAAAATAGGCAGATAATGGAATAAACTCTTTGCGAAACAACGCTATTGGAAAGGCCCCCTTTTCACACAGGATACTTTCTTTGTGAGAAATGAGCTTGCTGCCTCAAGCTGGCAAAGAGAAATTAAATGTCCCACTATGATTGCTGAGCTTTCTCTGATACAGTTCTTCGTTTGTTTCTTACTATTTTGTATTCCAAGCCTTGTATATGGTGTTCTGTTTGTATTTTCTTTTCTTTTTGTTTTTGGATAGACTTTGCTACACAGTGTACAGATTCATGAGTAGGTCAATCCTATTACCTTGAAAGATCAATAAGAAGGAATTACCCAGTAAGCTCACAGACCAAATCACATGGAATTACTATTCCTCTCCCAGTTCCAGGAATTATCAAACCAGATTTTGAGAACCAGATTTCCTTGATATCAAGAAAAATATTAACAGTACAAACCACTTACGATGGGCACATGTATACAACCCCACTATGATCCATCTATCTTGTCCACTAGGACAGTTCTTGTCGATAGTTATATTAGTTTTACTCTAAATAGTTGCTGCAAGGATTTTACCTTATAGCTTCCACCATCAGGGCATTCTCTGCTTTAAAAACAAATAATAGATCCACAGAGAGTTGATGGTTTTAACCAAGTAACTGAACATCAATAGCCATCCTGAGAAAACTTAATCGCTCTTTTAATGTCACAATGTAATCAACATCAGGCTTTCTGGGTGCTAGCTACCTACCTGCTTTATTGTTCTAAAAAGGTACCAGGTTAGGTGACCTTAAAGTTGTGGGCTGATCACTTGGCTGCAGACAAGATACTTGCTATGGAGACTTACCGACTGAGGGATCTGCTTGTAGCCAAGTAGCCAGGTGTCACAGAGATCGTCAGCTGAGATTATTCCTGTTCCTATGTTTAGAAACTTCCTAGGGCAGATACATATGGACTGCAACACCCAGAAATCCCAGTCAGTAGCCCTGCTGGATGGGAATTCTGGGAGCTGCAGTCCAAGTGGCTCTAAAGGCCACCAGATTGGGGAAGACTGCCCTTAGGGAGATCATCAGAAGTGTAGTCCATGGGGGAAGTACATGGTTTTCATACAAAAGGCCATCTGTTTGATCTAGGGTGGCTGGGTGTTCTCCTTTACACAGGGCAGCCCTCTCTTTGACAGGCTGCCAAAGGACTATCCTCAACTTGAAGATGCTCTCTATTGGAAGGGCTGCCCTTTCTGAATCCAGCTTAACAACAATGCACCATAAGAACTAGCGAGAGTTAGTCCTTCAAGTGCAAGCTGAATAGGTAGGCCCACAGCTCACCTGGGCACGGTCTTCTCCACTATTGTTAGATGCATTGTACTTCTACTTAAATTATAATAATAATTTCCAAATCAATGTATGCAAACATTATGCCACTCATTCTCCTACTTTTGGTGACTCCTTCCTTCCTGCCAGTCATATTGATCTAAATGGAACAGTGGTCTAGCTTGGTGTTTCTGGTCTTCCTGTGACCAAAAAGATTGACCAATCACCACCAGATCTTGACAGCCCTCTCCATTTCCAGCTGCTCCAGAGCTGCTGGAACAGAATAATTTCCATCTCTGTGCAAGCTCCTTTAAGCAGGATGGACTCACCAAATTCAATTTTGCCATCTGAGTAGGGCATCTTGAAAAAGTAGAAATTTGCCTGAAGGGATGCATCTCTCTACTTCTGGTCTCCCTGTATGGACTTCCCACCAAAGATGAAAACCTCACTGACCTAAAGGACTAGTAATACTCAGCAGAACCAAACCAGCAGTTCCAGGCTGAACAGGGAGTCTGGAAGTACCTCACTCCACCTTGGAAGTTCCAGTGGTGGAGCCAATGGCAAAGCTCCCTGGCCCAGAAAGGAGAAGAGACAGAAGAGGAGGTGATGAAGACAACCACCAGAGAGATAGAAGAGTGGATGGAGACAGAGGAGGCTGTGTTCCCCTTCCTTTGAGGCAGAGGGCTGGAGAAGAAGCCGGCCTTGTTGGCATATTCTGCTGCTAGTACCTGCCATTTTAATCCCCCACATTGGCTCTTGAGTGTAGGACTATTTCAGTAATCAGGGCAGCAGGAACAGTGTGGAAGAAAAGTCTGGGTATCAATAGAAGCACTAGTGGGAAAAATGCTCAGCATAGTGGCTGATTCCACCTAAAGCGGGAATCATAAGTTTTTAACCAGGAACAAGAAGATGCACAACTATGCTTTACTCAATGGGAGAAAAAACCCAAACATTACAAAGGTGTGCAGCATTGAGGTGTACTTTTGAGGAAAAAATGCATGAAAACTAGAACAAAAGGAACCAATCTTGTAATCTGATGCAGGCGCAAGTTGAAATGAGCTTTGGCAAGGAATTCAAAGGAGCTCAACTAGCTATTTTGAACACTTGCTCCAGACTGGTTGAAGCACCAAATGAAAGCCATTAAAATGTAAATCCACTGGCTGACAAATGTTTAAGATCAATGTCTGATGATAGACCATTCCATTCGAGAAAACAGGTGCATCGTCTTCTTATTTATAATATTCTAATCACTCTGATCTTTAATTAAACCACTGAACTTTCTAATAACCAACAGCTTTCTCATCAGAAATAAAACAGCTGATTTCCTAATATGCCCATAAAGGAGGTTTTGATTTTGCAATCTCTCTACGATAAAAGCTATGAACTTATGTGATGCATGATAGCAGCTCACGCAGCTCAGGGATTCCAAGGTGAAAATGTAGGCTTCTTATATTCTAAACAGTTATGCTATATTTAGCTTGGCACTCTTATTTTTTAACTAGGAGTCTCAAAATGCTCAGATTTCCAAAATATGGCTGATACATTAAAAACAGCATATTTGAATAAAATGAGCTAAAAGGGCCAATGTCAAGAACCCCTGTTCTTGGAGGTGGGGGTTCCAAGGCCATTGCTATCTGCCCTTCAGGACTAGATCAGCTTTCCAAAGCGGCTATTGGTGGCAACTAGAATGGCAATCAGTCCAAAGGAAGAACAAAAACTTAAAAAGCAGCAATAAAAGGGTCCACTGGGCAGCAATGGACATCTACAAAAACCTTGTTGGTAATAAATCAGCCAAAGCACCATTAAAATACCATCCAAATGTTCCTGGAGAGTATCACATGTTCATCTGACACCTAAAATCCAACCAAGTGGACACCCACAGGTTGTCCCTGGGCATTTCACTATTGGGTGCAAACTTTAGTGGGGTGACTATGTCTCCCTCAAAGGTGACTGTCCATGGATGATGCCCTCTGTAATGGCAGTCCCATTCCTTCCCCTTCCATTGGTGGTGGCAGGTGTGCCCAGCAAAAGCCATGTTAGTGGCAGGCGTTGGGGCTGGTGTCCATCAGTCTGATTCCCCAACGATGACTCTGGTTGTCCCCATAGTACTCTGGGACAAGGCTATGCCAGAGCCCCAGGAGCGCTGGAGTGGGGCGGACTAAAAGAAGCAGGTGCTGGTTCAGCCATCCATCCTCTGGTGCTGCGCAGTGCGCGCCAGATTATGGGTCTTTGAGTTGGCGGTAGGATAGGTCGTGGGACATCTTGATGTCTCAGGCTACCGACAGCTGCTTGACCGTGCTGGCCTATGATACCTCTTTCCAGATACCACCTGTCTAACGCTCAGTGTGAATGGCCATTCTGGGTCCATAACGTATGAGATCCAGGTCCTATTGTACACAGAGAATCTGTCATCAAAAACCAAAAAAGGGGGAAATGGTTTAGTATAAAGTCATTTAGCAATGTAGGACTAATCAAAGCTTATCACTAAGCAATCGCTCAGCTCATAAATGGGCTGGCAAGAAAGTGTGTTGAAAATGGGAGAAAAGGGGACAGACGTGTTTAGTTTTCACATCTGTGGGAGAGCTCCAAGGTGCCAGCGGGGTGCTTTTCACAATTGCTGTCCCATCATAAACCAAGGGCAAGTGGTTCATGGATTTCTTCTTTTCTTAAAAGAAAGAATAGAAAAACTGTCATTGACCTCAATTACTCTAATCGCAGCTTTTCCGCTTTCATCCACCCCTCCCCTTCCATTTCAGTGCCAAGTGCTATGCCTCAGAATGTCTCTCTGGAAGTGGTGAACTCAAAGGTAAGTCAGGGCCTGGCCCCTTTGTGAGAAACCTTCCATGATTGTATCTCTGTGTATCCATGCTACAATGAATTGTGCACTGCCTGATGCTACTGTAACACGCACAAACACACAATGAGAGGGGAATACTGCCGCTGCGAGAGTTTCGTTCCCACTTGTGGTATTCCTGGTATGACACTCAGGAGAGAGCAAAATGTCCTACTTGCATATGTTGCCCATTACTGGAGCATTTGGGATTATGTGCGCACTGAATCCAAGTGCTTTGTTGCTGTGGAAGTACCGTAATCGATGTAGGGTACTCTCCGTGTGCTCATTCAGATCATTGCTGATTTGCGTGAGCAATCTACAAAATGCTTTCCCTTTAGACCTCTCTTGGAATTGCGGTGTCTTGGCTACATGTTTATACCTTTCAGCTTTCTAGCTTTAGCTCGCAGGGTATGGTCTGAAGCCATATGAGGCAGCTACCATGCAGAAGCTAAGCAAGTCTGGGTCTTGCCAGGGCATGGATGGGAGACCGCCTGGGGGCCACACCTTGAGTTCCAGGATGGAAGGAAGGTGGGATACCCACATCATAACTAAACAAGTGTAGCCAATGTGATGCCTCTCACTGTGAGAGACATATGGGCAAAAGTCTTTCACTGAGGTCTGTCCAATATTCAGGATATCATGACATGCATTTGCTTTGAGTTATTCAATGCGTTCAGTTTTCTTCAATACGATTCAGTTGTCTGAGTACACATTTTGAGGGGGAGATAGATGAACAAACTCTTTTCAGACTTCTTATGTAATCCAAGAAGCATGCCAGATCACACCTTTCTAACTTGTACGATTGCGGCTCCACTTCTGTAGTGAATGCATTATTGCCTTTGATTTGAATCAAATCCTCATTTGTGATAATTTTCTATTATTCAGAGTTTCTTAAATATGCATATACCAATTTGGGCTAATGTAGATTATGGGGAAAGCAGCCTGATTTTGAATAGCAAGGCAGTAGGTGCTGGGCTTAGCACAGGGATCGTGAAAGACGTTCATTTTGGTGACCAGAATGTATCTACTTCACACCTCCTAGACTCAAATGCAGATTTAAAGGCACTTGAAAGTCACAGTGCATGGATCTCTGTGTTTGTGCCACCATTGGCACATCAACAAAAACCGCATTCCAAAATGTATCCAATTGAGAAGTGCGTGTGAAAAAGTGTGCACCTTTAAAAAAAATGTCCAGTTGATGTATCGAGCTGGAAAATGCAAGGCATGTTTTTACCTGCAAACAAGAACAACAAAAACAGCTTGATAGGAGTTGGGGTGAGCTGATACTGGGGGAACGTCAGTGAGCCTGAGTTTTGTTGGTCCACACGTGCCTCGCTGGGCAAATGCCGCTTCTCTCAAATTCACAACTCATCTGGAGATGGTGGGGGAGAGAATCCCAGCCACTGTCTGGTGACTCCAAAGATGTAGCATGTTTTTTTCCTTTCCCAAAAGCCATGTACCACCCTCATAGAGTGATGGCCCATTTCTGGGTAGCTTGAGGCAAGGGAAATAGCAGCTTTCGCTGGGTAGGGTGCATGGATGGCAGAAGCGTTTCCTCTTCTGTTTGGTAGCCTGCTCCCAACTGCTCTGGTGGGTGAGTCCCATGTTCCCCTTGAACCTCGCGAAAGGTGATTTGGAAACTCATCATACAAATTGTTCAGCTCAGCATTAGCAAGGTCCAATAAACATACCTTGTCATAAGCAGATTAGTCTTGAAATGGAGCTAATAACTGTTGTCAATGTGCCACGCAGGTATTTGTGTTGACTGTGTATTATTTATCCTACCTCATTAGCAGCATTGGCCAACCCAGGTGCCTGCAGTTGTTTGTGATTGAAGGGCAGCTAGGGAGGTGTTCGGGATCTTTTCTCACAGGCCAAAGTGTCACAGGTACCAAAGAGCCAGCTTAATTAAGGAAGCCACCCTGCTTTGCTACAATTGGGCAGATGTGGGTGGTTATTAATTGCTGCCAAACGAGACTTTGCAAGGCAGTTGCTGACTCCAGGAAAGGAGAACGGCTCTTTCTGATGCTTTTAATGAGACACTGCTCTTACGGAACACTCGATGGTGCAATCTGGAATGTAAAATATAATGCTAGCTTTCTGGCATAGACTTTAAAGGATTGCATGTCACCCATGAAGTAACAGATCTGTGTGGCAGAAGCCCTGAGAAGAAGCATCCTCCAGGGAAAAGAACAGGAAACAAGTGAAGAAGTAACTTTTTCTCAAAGCAAATTACAGAACTCACTAATTGTCTTCTGTACGTTACTGGGTCTAAATAAGCACTCACTGAATTTTGGTGCAAGCATTTTAATTCACAGCTCACCACAGCTGGAGGTAGTTCTGGCAAATTGCCCTACATTATACAAAAACTCTGCCATGGCAGATGCCCATATTGGCATCTGGATCAGCTTTCCCTGCACCTTCTCAACCAAATCTTCCATAAAACCATTGAACAGCACTGGGCCCAGGACCAACCCCAGTTGTTACCCCTCCCCAGTTTAAGAAGGTGTCCTTGAGAAGCACTCTTAGAGTCTGATTCTGTGGCCAACTCTGGGTCCAAATGATTGTTGTTCCATCAAGTCCACTTTTGCTAATCAGGCGATCAGGGAGCACTTCGTCAAGAGTTTTGCTGGCAACTATTGATGGAAAATGTGGCTCATATTGATAACGGCAGGGCAAAGGGTTGATCCCAAATGGAATAGGAGCCCTGCCTTGTCCAGTTAAGCAAGCTTACTCAGGAATAGCTGCATTAGAAAGCAGAGTAAATCAACTCCTTCAGCAGCTGCTTTGGAGTATCTTGAAAGTGCAACAAGCAGTTAATTAGGATGCAACCCTCTGGACTGTGCCCTTGAGGTGGGCAACCCCAAACTCAGAGTTTTCCAAGGATAACAACATAGCAAATCTTCACTTTTCTGTGTACCTCCTGCTCTGCACTTTAGCTTGATGGCTGTTTGGAGAGAAAGAAAAGGAGACTGGAATGCCACCAGGACTCCTTACATCCTGCCAACTCCAGTCTCCTCTGCTAGGACTACCCTTTACCCTAGGTCAAGTTGCCCATCTCAGAGGGTGGATTCCCAGCACCAAGAGTGGAGCTCTGCTTCTGACCTCAGATCTGGGAATCCAGATATCCTGTGTCCCCTGCCCCCACTCCCAGATGATAACTAGGGTCCAAAGTCTCATTCTCTCCTTGCATGTATCATTCTTGTATTCTTACTGCCAAGAATGTACTTGTGGGAGTTTCTGCCTCAGGTGCTAATATAACCAGGCTATAACTGATATAGATGTATATTGTAACTATGGTCTGAAGGCACAGAGGACATCCACCATGTAGAAGCTAAGCAGGTCAGAGGCTGGCCTGAGCTTGGAGGCTGGAAGATAGTCCACAATGCTTTCTGATCTCGCTGGGTCAAGATCTGCTTCAAGGAAGGTTCATTGACTAGCACCCTTTCCCCAGCCCATCCAAAATGACTCTTTCAAAACAAAGAAAAACAAAATAGCACAGTTGTAATGTCAAATGTCCTGGTTCAAATGGGGTAACAGCTTTCTCCGGAGGATATTAATCTAAAAAATAAAAAATGTGCAAAACTAGCCTTTGACACTGGTTGCTTTACACTTTATCTTAGTAAGGCAGAGCAGGGGGTATCCTTTTCTGCCTCACCTTAGACCATCAATGGAGGGTGCTCACAAGAGCTCTGGGGACCCGGAGCTCACGCTATTACAAAGCTGTGGGCTGGTTACATACAAGCAGCTTTTACCAAAAGATCTTTGGCAGATGTCATGAAAATGACTGCAGGGCCAGTGAAGCAGTTTCCATTTAATGAGCAGACATCTCCTCTGGAAACTCCCAATGAAGATTTTGCAGCCCTACAACCCATCGCTTGCAGATTTGCCTGCATCAACGGGATATCCCTCTGGTGTTGCACCTGCTAATTCCACTTTCTAAGCCTGACCCTGAGCATTCCTGGGCTTGCCATAATACTGGGCTCTGACTCCGCATTGCAATGTTCTTGCGCAGCTTCTCCACTGGATGGAGGCGGGCTGCCTGCCTGCCTCTCACTAAGAGCTGTGGAACGCTGTTGGCCCAACGCAGCTCCAATGCAGGCAAAACAAAGACGAGACACTCCATGCAGTCAGGTGCTATGATCGCTTTGGCCAGCGAGCCATCATGGCCCATAGATGCCACAAGCATCACGTGCCCAGTCTGAGGCCACGCAAAAGGCCCCCTTCAAAATTAAAGGTGATTCCTTTTCTGTCTGTTCCAATGGGATAACAGTTTTCTCTTGAGAATAAGAATTTGTTTAAAAATGTGGCCTCTGACTGCAAATATGAAGATACCTTGTGTGAACTCCTCTCTTCTCTCTGGAAATGATGGAGGGTGCACACATTTTCTAGCTGATTTATTTATGAGTGGTAAAGACAATCAGTCAAAAAGCTTCTTATATAACCCTATTCCTACCACATTGAAAGACATTTCAGCTTGTTGAGCTCATATTTGTAGCCCCAGCTATGGGGCTGCACTTATCTTTTAAAACAATTTAAAATTTGAAGAATGGGAGAGGAGAGGAGAGGAATCTTCATACATTGAAATGATGAAAAAAACAATTTGAGGCACAGTCAGAGAAGTTATGGATTTCTTTCCTCTCCTTCTCTAGTAGTAATGAAGCAATACTCTCAGTTTAGGTTTTTAATGTGCTGGGGGTGGGGATTCTGCAGACCTTCACTAAAGTTATTTCACTTGATTTTAGATGTCTGTATCTCTTATCCCCAGAGCACAAAGAACCTACATTATCTTAGGCTTCATGGCCACAGATCTGTGCCACTAATAACCGTCACAGTATTCTGCCCTTCCATATGTCACCCACATTATAGGTCAAGAATGCACTCAGCGGACTTTGAGAGCCAACAGCTGCCCTTCGCTTCTTAAACTTTCAGCACAATCAGACTACCAGGATCATAGGCAGTCTTGACAAGTCTTTATGCCCAGTGGGGTGCAAAGGCAGAGCTCGTCCTCCCGTGCACGCTTCTCTGCCCACTCTTCCAGGCCACAGGGAGTCTTTCATTGCATCCGTGCATGCATTTATTCGATTTATATTCCCCCCTTTCTCCAAGGACCAGAAAGCAGCATGCAGTGTTCCACACCTCTGTGGGGTGGGATGAGTGGAGACAGAGTAACTGGCTCAACATCACCCAGTGAAAGATTCATGGCTAAATGGAGACTTGAACCTTCGTCCCCCAGGCCTAGCTTGGCACTCCAACCGCACACGGGCGCTGATAGGTTATTCCTTTGGCACTCTGGCTACATTTGCCTGTACACACTTCAGCTGCTGCATATCATGATGCGGATGATGCATGCATGCCAAAGGCAAAACTCTTTGCTTAATAGGAAGTAGGGATTGCCAAAACCCAGCTCTGCCCCCGGGCTTGATCTGGGATTGAGTTCAGACCCAAACATTTTTCTGGTAAACCTGAACTCTACCAGCAGGGAGATCACAGGATGTTTTTAATGCCCTGTCCAATGCTTCTCTGCAGGACAGAGCAAATCTGTGTTTGCCCTGTGATGATTTCAAATGATTAACACTGTGGGTGATTTGAATAGAAATAAATGAGGGCACTACCCAATAATTTATTTATTTGTTTTTTGATTTATATCCTGCCTTTTTCCTCAAAGGGCTCAAGGCAGCTTACATCATTCTCCTCCTCCACCTTATCCCCACAGCAACAACCCTGTGAGGTAAGTTGGGCTGAGAGTCCGTGACTGGCCCAAAGTCACCCAGTTGGCTCCATGGCTGAGCGGGGACTAGAACCCAGGTCGCCTGAGTCCCAGTCCCAGGCTCTTAACCACTACACCACACTGGCTCCTGACACCTAGAATGTTGAACTTTCAAGCTGAGGGCCAAATTCAATTTGGTGACGTTCTCAGAGGCTGCGCTGCACTGGTGGTGGGACTGAAACAAAGCAGTGGGGCTAAAATTTGGGGGGAAAGTGCTTAAAGCTCCTACGGCTGAGAACTAAGCCTTAAGAAAGGCTTTCAGCCTCCTTTCCTCCCACTCCCTGGTACTGAGTCTGTTCTCTTGTGTGCCAAGTCATTTCTGTCTTACTTTATTTATTTCGTATGGCGTCGGTACAATTAGCCCGGAAGTCTACAGTGCTAATGCAGAGCATTTTGGCTGCCTGAGATTGCTAGCTTGTCAGTTCCCGCTCACGCTAAATACAGTGCACCGCAGGGGGCGAGCCGCAGGGAGCGCCGCATCCTCCAGCCTCTCTCCGCTGCTGCTGCAGGCTCAATGCTGCCGGTCTGATGTGGGGCTGGTCCTCACACTTCCACGCAGGTCCCTGGCGGGTGCCCATTTATCTACTCACACTTGTGCACACTTTCGAACTGCTGGCTAGGCAGAAGCTGGGATTGGCAACAGAAGTTCACCTTGCTGCACGGAAGCTGGGACTGGGCAGCAGGCGTTGACCTCGCCGTGTGGATTCGAACTGCAGGCTTTCTGATCGGCAAGTTCAGTGGCTCAGCAGTTTAATCCTCAACGCCACCTCGTGTCCCTTTCTGACTTACTGTGATCCTGCGAAATGCCTCTACAATGTCCTATCCATGATAGCCCTGCCCAGCGCTTGAAAATTCAAGGCTGTTTCTTCCTTTAGGGAGCCAATCCATCTCATAGTTGGCCTTCCCTTTCTTCTTCCATCTTCACCTTTCACTATGCAGAGAGTTTTGCCTTCTCATGATGTGCCCGCAAGTATGACGGATGTGCTTTGTCTAAATGGGGGATATGGCTGTCTGGAAAAATGCATAGAACGGCAGAGACCACCAGCAGCATACCTTGTTCTGGGCATAGACTGCGAGTAAGCCTCTCTGTTTGGAGGTTTCCCTGAATCCAGGATGTGGGCCAAAGACTGAACCTTAAGCCTTGGGAAAACAAGAATGTAAGAAAAGAAATCGGATAGATTCACCCATACCTAGGAAAGAGAAACCAGGGAAACAGTTCCCTCTTGGCAGGTTTATTTGCTAACCTAACAATTATTTCAAAAACCTGGAACCAGGGTGTTTGTTTCCATTCAATTTGACCTCCAAGGAGTTGGGGGAGAGTCAAGTTCTGCTCTGAGAGAAGAGAATGTCATGTTTCCTTTAGGGCTTGTAGGAACTTGGTAGGAACTGGTGTTTTATCACATTTCCTGACAGTTCTGGAAAGGGTTGGGATGAGTGAGGCAGGGCTGGCAGCAAAAGAATATCATTTCTTCAGACTGCAACTTGGCAGGATGATTCACCCAGGGAAGGGCATAAAGTTTTGGAGAAACTACCTTAAAAGTTGATTTGCACCAAATTAGGTACATTAACCTCAAGGGAGAGCTTACATTTGAAATCCTTCCTGTTGAGTAAAAACAAGGAGATTTGCTCCCCTCTCACATAGACTAGAGCGTGAGCAAAGAACAAAACTAAAAAAAGGTTGTCAGAGATCAAAACGCTTCCGAACGTTATTTTGATTCCTTTGACAGAGCACTGAAATTTCCACTTGAGGCACTTGCATTTAAGTTGATGGTTTTTCTATTCTGTTTTTAAACAGGCTGGCTATTACTTGCAAAGGGGTCCCTTTGCACCACAGAAATGCAGGTTTTCATTCTAATGAGATGAGCTGGGTAGCTTTACAAACTGAAGAACTCCTAAATTAGAGCACACTATAAAAGTGCCCGTGATTTTATGGCAGTTAGTCACAACTTTTACACAAAGGATTTCCTGATAAACCAAAGCTGCAATCCTAGATGTACTTACCTGGAAGTAAACTCCACTGAATGTAATGTCAGGCTGGACATCAGGAAAAGCTTCCTCACTGTCAGAGCAATGCAACAGTGGAACCAGCTGCCTAGGGAGGAGGTGGGCTCTCCCACACTGGGGGCATTCAAGGCAAAACTGGACAGCCTCTGAGTGGGATGGTGTGACTTGGTGTCCTGCAACAGCAGGAGTTGGACCCACTGGCCTTCATGGCCCCTTCCAACTCTACTCTTCTATGATTGTATAATAGGACTTCATTCTAGGCAGAGTGACAACGAATAGCCGGATCAATCACTGTTTGTTGTTTTGTTATCTGAAGTCATCCAAGGGGGCATTATTCAAGGAGAAAATAAGGGTACAGAGCCCAGCTTGCAGAATAAGAGGAGAAAGATGCAACTCTCCCTGCAGATAGAAATCTAGCACATCAGGAAGAAAAGTGATATCTTAGCCATTTTGCCACTTCTGGCTGCTGTGCTGCTTTTCTACTTGCTGGGGCTTGGGGCACCATACTATCTACAGGCCAGGCCATAGGCTGTCCCTTCAATTAAGAAAAAACAGCAGAGAAACAGACATAACCATTGCATATACATAAATCCCCAGGTTCAGAGGTTAATGTGAATCTAGGGCAAGAATTTGATTGTTAATACACTAATTTGGGGCAACATCCTGTGCATGATTAGACAGAAAATAGCAGGGGTAGTTGGAATTCTGGGAGCTGTATCCTCCCACCCCCATCTAAACCTGCAAAAATTGAGCCCTTGTTTTTTTATTATGCTTGTGAAGCTGCAGGGCTCTGCGCATTTCTCAGCCATTAAAGCATAAAAGGCAGCACAGTAAAACCAAGTTGAATTTTATTTTTTGAAGCGGAAAAATGACTGTCTGAATCCAAAGTAAAGACCAGCAGCATCGTAGAGGCTTAAATATGATAATAGTGTTTAAACAGCGAACGCTAAAGAACTAAAGCACTTAGGACAATAAAGTCTTCGCCTAGCACCAAAAAGGGACCGTGTGGACTGTTGGGCCCCACCCACCTGGCAGGATTGGTGTGGCAGGAGGCTATCAGTTGTGCATTGGGGTCAGCACAATAGAGCACAATAGGAGGCTTGTCAGCCGCCCCAGGCATATACAGAGTGTTCTTCTTCAAAGGATAGGCTAGCTGCAAGCCGCTCCGCTTTTGTATCAAAATATGGACTAACCGCAAAACCGTCTCGCCTCTGTATCAGGCCAGCTCGCTTGCGTAGGCTGTCAAAAACAATTCTCCCTTTGTTTGTAACAAGGTATAAATACTCCGTTGTCCCTCTACAGGGCGCAGCACCCATCCTGTCCTTGTGGGAGAGTGTCGTCCCTATACAGGAAATAAAAACCTTCTCTTAAAAATACCAACTGGTCTCTAATCTCATCTGTAAAACCGTGGGACATAACATGGACACCAAGCAAACCTCTCTGGGAAAGGCATTCCATGACACAGGGACATTCCAGAAAATGTCTCTTTGCTACCACACAGCCTGCCCTCATTTGATGGGGTCAGCACATTGTCTTTGTGGCTGAAAACAGCACCAAAAATGCGCAAGAGGGAGGTATTTGCAGACTTGGGAAGCTTCAAGATTTGCAAAAGTGTGTGTGTGTGTGTGTGTGTGTGTGTGTGTGTGTGTGTGTACTTGTGCATGCACACATGCATGAAACCTTTAAGCAGTGTGGTGTGGAACGCGAGCTCTACAAAAGCTGAGCTTTCTCAATGATTGGCCAATTGTTGGAAAAGGAAAGAAGCACGGTTGTATCGGATTTGGAATGGAACAGGGCACAGCTGGCAGAGGAGTGTGAGGAATCAGCATGGGGAGTGAGAATTCATTGGCTTCCCTCAGCCCCACTCCCCAGACTCTGACACACCTTCTCATGCCCCTGAGCCCAACTTGGTGCCAGCACACGGAGTGTTTGTGCAGGCCCCACTGGGAATCAAGGCTGCATTAACACCGCACAAATGGCATCCATCTGCCATGCATGCAATCTTTGTGGCTCTTGCTGTGGAAGATACTCCCTTATCATGCTGCTCCTGTATCGTTTACACTGGCTGCCAGTTGATGTCCAGGCCAAATTTAAGGTGTTGGTAATGACCTATAAGGCCCTAAATGGCTTGGGTCTTGGATACCTGAAGGAGCACCTTCTTCCCTATGTGCCGGCCTGCCCCCTGAGATTGGAGGCAGAGGCCCTTCTCCGGGAGCCCTCTTTGAAGGAAATCAGGAGGGTGGCTATTCGGAGAAGGGCCTTCTCTGTGGTGGTGCCCCAACTGTGGAACACACTCGACGGGGAGGTTCGCCCAGAGCTGTTGCTCTATTCGTTTCAGTGTCAGGAGAAGACCTAAAATTTTCCTGATATTTTAACAATTAATTGGTGTTATCCTTGTTTTTATCATTCTTTATTGAATGCAGTGTGTTGTGTGTTGTTGTTGTTGTTGTTACGGTTTCTTTGCTCTTTGATTTGTTTGTTTGTTTTTTTGTTCTTTGTAAGCAGTCCAGAGACTTTTAGTGTCTTTAATGAGATGGCATAGAAAAACTGTAAATAAAATAATAAATAAATAATAAGAGGGTTGTTGGATTATGCAATAGGAGTCCAGCAAATGTTTGTAGTCCTCCTCCCAGTTCAGCTCACTTCCAAGGCAAGAGGCTTTCTGTACATGAGGAAGAAGTCTGCCAAACCGAAGTGGGCCAAATTCTGTGGCATCATCATTACCCTAAGTAGCCGCTACCTTAAACAGAAGCACCTCACACCCCCAGATTATGTTGCAGGTATGATGCAGCATACTCCCTATCACCAGGGAGTATGTACCATTGAACTCAATGGGACTTGCATTAGCAAAGGCCTGCACAGGACTCAACTGTCAAAATAGCTGCCTACTTGCTTAAAAAAGGCTCCTTGAATTAAATCTGTGGGATATGATTTAAATGTATTTTAGTCATGTGTGGTATAGAGGGCATTCTCAGGGTCTGCCTAATATTTAATAAGAACGAATAAATAATGATTTCTGCCATTAAAAGGGGTAATAAACAGGAAGGAAAAAGCCCAAACCAAACAGGCAGGCTGGTTCTGATCACTCCGACTCTGAGATTTGCCCCTAAACTGATTCCTGCTGCTCCGAGTTGATGCCCGTCAGGCTCATGGCCAGGAGATGCAAGATGACAGCTACGTGGCACCGAAGAGCCCGATGTCGCTGGTGCATGGGGAAAATATCAGAGCTTGACATCTGTGTCTGCTGATTTCTCTTGATGAAAAGACGTGATACATGTAACAGAGTTGAGACACTGACTAGCGTGTCACAATGCATTTTGCTTCCCTGTCGTGAAACTAATCCCCTATTAAATTAGTAATAAATGATCATCTTGCAAAGTCACCCAAACAGTATTGGCAGATCACCCCTTGCCTAGCTCCAGTGATTAATGTTGTCTCATGCAAGATGAATATCAAGCTCATGAAGCCACTTATCCTGTTAGGAATGTACAAATTCACTTTATTAGTGCCCTCAGTGGACGGTTCCAGTATTCAGGGATCTTAACAGTTTGGTAGAAAGGCTTTTATCGGAGTTCAGGCCCCGCTAGCCAGCTCTGTTCAAACTGGCCAGCCGCAGAGTCTGGTGCTGTGAGCTCCAAATGGCCCTGAGTTAATTTGAGTTAATTATGACATGCAGAACAAGGCAGAGCTGCTTTAACTGGAAATAGAAAACCAGATATACTGGTTTATACTGCCTCTCCAAAGTTCACTTTATAGAAGGTGGTGTTTGTAGTTCTTCCCTTATAGCATCCATGGATTGTATGATAACTTCTCATTTCCAGTGTTCATAAGATACTGATGAAGAGGCTTGGTGGAGCAGTGGCTTAATAACGCTGGATGTGCTGACCGGAGACGGCAGACACTCCCGTGGTTCGACCCCAGCACTGTGGGATGGAGTGAGCTACCGCCACTCGTCCCTAGCTTCTGCCTACCCAGCAATGTAAAAACATGCAATATTGCAAATAGATAAATGGGCATCACTTCCCTTCAGTGGAAAAAGTTGGCTGTGTTTGTGAGGAGATTGGGCCCTGGCGCTGGAACTGCCCGGATGTGAGGCGAGGCGCAATCAGTGAAAGAAGCCCGGATAAGCTGACACCCTGAATGCCAGCTGGTCTGCAGGTGTGTGGAGCGAATTCACCCCCTGCAGTGCACACTGGGTAAATGTGTGAGCGTGAACAGAGTGAGCTAGCAATTCCAAGCAGCCAAATAGCTATTCTGTACTAGCACGGTAGACTCCTGGCTAATTGTTCCATCGCTACACACTAAATAAATAATAAGATACTGGTCACCCTGAAAGATGCTTCTTCAGCATCCCTTGTTCGAGTTCTGTGCTAAATGCATCATCGTGAGAGCCAGTGTGGTGTAGTGGTTAAGAGTGCAGGGCTGGGACTCAAGGATCAGGGTTCTACTCCCCGTTCAGCCGCGGACCTCACCGGGTGACCTTGGGCCAACCACAGACTCTCAGCCTGGGTTGTTTTTGTGAGGATCAGATTGACAGCAGGAAGAGAATTGTGTAAGCCACCTTGAATTCTTTTGAAGGGAAAAGGGTGAGATGCAAATATAATAAATAAAATAAAATAAAATAAATAGAACACATTCACTGCAGCAGGAAGGACGATTGTAGTTCACTCCTGGTAAGAAACAGATCCCCTAGAGGATTTTGGAAAAGAAATAATTGTCATGGTGATGTATGCATACTTCAAGCAGATTTTAAAGTCTGCACTGTCCTCTCTCTAGGGGGCTGATATATCATCTCTGTTTTCTCCCTTGCTAGTTAACCAGGGGTTATCAATGCACTGGAGAAATGTGAGATCGCATCGATGAAAGCAGAGAGGGAAAATTGCTGCTTTTCATTGGAATTGGTGCTCTATTTTGCCTTACTGATTGGAATTCTTGACCAACAGGAAGCAAATTATACTGTCGGTGTTATTAACTCCTGTCGACTTTGTGTAGCTGTCACTGAAGCCCCCTCCCAAGAATAAATCTATATGGCTGTTCACATATAGAAAGCAAGCATTTAGCAAATGAATCTTGAACTGTGGTGGCAAGAGCAAAAAGGAACACACACACACACACACACACGGAGGGGAAGGAGGAGGAGGAGATGCAGACAGATCTATGAAGAAAGAAAGAAAACTGGAGGAACAAATAGCAAAATTTTGTACCTTCAAAATACTCGTCTTTGGCTCGCTGTAAGCATTTCCAGGGGCTGTAGAGCAATTATTGCTATCGTTACATTTATATCCCACCTTCTTTCTTTTGTTAGGAAAATTTCAGTGTCCAATCATATTTAGTTTATGTCTTCCCCAGAGACAATATTCTTGATTTTGTGTTAGTATATACCACTTGTAACAGATACTATTTCCAAGCTCTTTAGAAGCAAAAGTAAACCAATGGGATACCATCCTGAGCCCTTTTGTTAAAGGACTAGGAGAATGAATGAATGATGGTTTGGGATATCTGAATCTTGTCACTGCCACAAATTTCTCAAAAACACCCCACAGCAAGAAAGAGGGACTGATGCACATCTGCCAGCTACCGTAGTATTGGAGGTGGAGGGTAATTTCTGATCCCCTTTCCTACCTTGCAGAAATGCAATTTCTGTGTCTTTAAGGCCCGCAGATGCACCAAACTTTAGGAATAAACATCAAAAACAACTAGGATGGATTAATCTGCCCATGATGGTTTCTCTCCATTTCTGATTTTTCCAGTCCTCAGTTCTTTTTGTACTGTTTTCGTATCAGCTTGTTTCCCACTATGACTCCAAAAGAGAGAGACAGAGAGAGAAGTACACAGACTTTCATGCAGGTTTCTTCTAAGATATATGGCCAAATATATGTGATTGTGGCAATCAGTTTTGTTTTGTTTGCATAAAGCTTTTTATATAGCATGTTTTCGTACATGCAATATCTGCATTTATTACATTTTATAGCACTCAATTGCTAAAGGTCTCTGGGTGGTTCACAGCAAGTAAAACCACAAAATACAACATAAAATATATTACAAGCTAGTAAAGCTTCAAAACTACAGTTGAAAATAGAAAAGAAACCCAAAGTAAAACATAGCAGTAGAAAGATTTAAAATACAGTAAAGGATCTGTATTATAAAAAACAACAGAAAAACAAAAATTCCTGTGAAAATAAGGAAAGAGTATAACATCAGTTCAAGGCAAGTTTATCTGGGAAGTTCATTCCATTTTTAATGCTGTTTTTTTCTATCTGGAAAACTGCACCATGAAACTCTGAGATGCACAAATGCTATGGGATTCATCCTGTTTGCATGCTGTTGTTGCTTACGTTGTATTTATTTATTTATATCCCACCCTTCACGGTGTCTCAGCGCAGTAATACAATAAAATAAATAAATAGGATACAGCATCCAAATAATAATATATAAAATCAATCCTAAGACACTACTAACATTTAAAATAATAGGAAAATGAAAAGGTTTTTTCCTGGCGCCAAATGAAAAAAGCATGGGTGCCAGGCACAACTCTCTGGAGATGCCATTCCATCGCTGGGGCACCACCACAGAGAAGGCCCTTCTCTGGGTAGCCACTCTTCTGAGCTCTCTTCATTCATATCCCTCCTAATTTTTTCTTGCAAGAAACCCAACGCAGCTTAACCTAGTTCCCCTCCACTCATTTTCATCTCCACAGCAATAACCCTGCAAGGTAGGCTAGGCTGAGTGCCCAAGAGTGACTGGTCCCAAGTCACCTAGTTGGCTTCACAGCCAGGGCGACTTCTTTTATATTGTTCTTTATTTTATATTGTTGGTTTTATATTGTTATTTTTGTATTTTATTGTATTTTATTCTGTGCTGTGAGCCGCCCTGAGGCTTCGGCAAGGGGCGGCATAGAAATGTTTTAATAAATAAATAAATACATACATACATACATACATACATACATACATACATAAGTGGGGACTATAGGCCTGATCTTCCGGGCCTCCACTCCAATAATCTACCCATCATACCACTCTGGCTCTCGAAGAAGTGCCTCTTGATCCAAGAGCCGTAAGTATGTGCCAAAATGAGTGCTAAACAAAATTCTCCCCACACCATAACAATAGCATTTGTCTGATGGCCATTTATGGGACCCCTGGAAGAGAACTGAAAGCTCAGTTCACTGTACATGAGCAGAGAATAGCCATGGCAGGAAGGGAGAAGGTAATTGTATTTGTCATCCTCAACCTTTAAATCCTTGTCATTAAATGTGCAGTCTTCATTTCCATGCACATCTCTACCCAAAGCAGCTCCCAGTGCATAAAAAGTCACAAGAAAGCAGCAGTGCGATGATACATGCCAAAAAGTAATAATATTAACGTCTCAATAAACGTTGAAATGGCATTTCATTTCAATAAACACCAAATCTTTTCAATAAACATTTCAGAAACTTCTCATTTGAGTTGATAGAATATCAGCCTTTCGATATACATTTCAATACTGTCTCATTTCAATAAAATGTCGGCATTTCAATAAACAGTAAAACAGAGCAACAAAGATTTTAAACCCACCAATGTTGCAACAGAAAATGTGCATAGATATTATGTAACCGCTGTAACCACATGTCCTAAGTCCCAGTATGGGGTGCGTGTGTCCGTGAGTCTGTCTGCACATGCTTACAGATACTTATTACCCTATTGAAATGGCCCCCAAAGTGTCCCATTGCTATTAGTATAAGTTTGTGAACCTACTATATAAGGAGTTCAACCAGGCTTTTGCAACCTGGTTCCCTAAAATACTGGTGCTGGCCATAAAACAGAAGTGCCAGACAATTGGAGAAGGGCTAATATTGTCCCTATCTACAAAAAGGGGCGGGGGGGAGATGAACCAGGGAACTATGGACCAGTTAGTCTGACATCAGTCCCTGGAAAAATTCTGGAGCAAATTAAAAATAATCATCTTGAAGCAAATTATTAAAAATAATCCTGAAGCAAGCATCTTGAAGAAAATGCAGTCATTAATAGAAGCCAGCATGGATTTATCAAAATTAATCCTGTCAGACTAATTTAATCTCAATTTTTGACTGGGTAGCCTCCCAAATGGACAAAGGGAATACTGTCGACATAATCTACCTAGATTTTAGCAAAGCTTTCGACATAGTGCCACAGAACATTCTGATAAGCAAATTAGCAAAAACTAGGCTAGATGGAAAAATGATTAGATAGATCCAAAATGGGCTGCAAAATTGGAACAAAGAGTTATCATCAATGACACCTTCTCAAATTGGATGGAGTTAGCTAGTGGGGTGCCACAGGGTTCAGTCCTGGGGCCAGTGCTCTTCAGCATCTTCATTAATGATTTAGATGAGGAAGTACAAGGAAAGATAATCAAATTTGCAGATAATACAAAACTCAGTGGAATAGCAAACACCCTAGAAGACATAATGAACTTGAAAACTGGGCTCACAGTAACAGAATGGGATTCAATAAGCACAAGTGCTAAGTCATCCATCTAGGAAAAACAATCCAAATGCATTGATACAAGATAGAGAATATGTGACTCAACAGAACTGAAAAAGAAAAAGATTTCAGCGTTATTGTGAACAATAAGCTAAATATGAGCCAGCAATGCGATGCAGCCACCAAAACAGCAAATGCTATTTTGGGATGCATTAACAGAAGTATTACTTCCAAATCATGAGAAGTAGTAGTTCCCCTATACTCCTCACTAGTCAGACCTCATCTGGAATACTGTGACCAGTTCTCAGCACCAAGATGTAAGAAAGTTGCAGAAAAATTAGAAAGGGTCCAGAGGAGGGCAGCAAAAATAAGCCAGGGTTGCCCCATGAGGAGAGACTGAGAGAACTGGGCATGTTCAGCCTTGGGAAGAGAAGAGTGAGTGGGGACATGGTCTCCCTCTGCAAATATCTCAAAGGCTGTCACAAAGAGGAAGGTCAAGATCTCTTCTTGCTTATGCCAGAGTGTAGGACACGGAATAGTAAGTTCAAGTTGCGAAAACCCAGATTCAGGCTGGACATCAGGAAAAGCTTCCTCACTGTCAGAGCAATACGAGAGTGGAACCAGCTGCCTAGAGAGGTGGGGGGCTCTCCCACACTGGAGACATTCAGGAAGAAACTGGGCAGCCCTCTGAGTGGGGTGGTGTGACTTGGTGTCCTGCAGCAGCAGGGGGTTGGACATGATGGCGTTCATGGCCCCTTCCAGCTCTACTGTTCTATGACCCTATGATTTGCTACCCTATTAAAATGGCTCCCAAAGTTGCTCCATGCTATTAATGTATGTATATGAACCTACTGCATATGCAGTTTGACCAGCCTTTGGCAGCCTGCTTCCCTAAAAACTGGGTGGTGTCCATGTTTGTACTTCAATTCCCATAAGCCCCAGGCAGAATTGCTAAGAAGACAGAGTGTTGGCAGCTGTAGTCTGAAACATCTGGAGATCACTATATTGGTGATGCCCGAGAGAGATTATTGGTCATTCTAGCAAAACACTGGTTTGGGCAGCGGTTTATCAAGGTCCCAAGCCGAGAGCTCTCTTTCCCTGCCTTCCAACCTGAGTTCTTTTTTAACAGCAGCTGTCAGACTGAAATTGGGAGCGGTGCACATGTGGTGCAAAGCGCACACTCTCTGCCACCGAGCTACAAGCTTCTCCAAGAAAGGTGGCCCGAGCACACCCACGCTGAAGCCGGCCCGGGGGCAGAGTCATCTTCTGGCCGCACTGGGATTTGTTCAGTGCAGCCCAGCAGCTTAAGCTGAGCTTTGCACAGCGTGTGATTCATTTCAATGCACTGATTGGCAAGCCAAGTGCAACCTGCCATGTGATCAGCTGAACTTCAGAGGAGGAAGGAAAGTCAAGCACAGCTGGGTATGTACAGGACTTGTGCAGACCATCCCTGTGGGAAAGCAGGCGTGCGAAATCCCTGGCTGGGTGGGGCATGCTGGGAGTTGTAGGCCTGTTTCGCATATACATGGCCTATCTTCTCCACAAACTGGTTCATCTGTTATTTCTAGGAAGCAACTTACTCCTGACTGGGTTCAGGCAACAGAACAAGCCATGGTACTTTTTTACCACTGTTGGTTTGTAGTGTCATCTGAACCAAGTGATGATATTTCACCATGGCAAGTTTTGTCTTTAGCAGCCATGACAAGAAACAGCAGGTTCTTAGGTTTGTAAGTTATTTCTCTGTACCACCATGTTGTCTGAGCCCAGGATCTTGGTTTTCATGGTTGTCGTGTGCAACTACCACAGAGTCCTCTGGAAAGAGTGGCAACCACAGGAGCCACTCTAGCCATACAAGCTTTATGTGTGGAGCAGTGAGGAGATGCAGGTGACATCTGCAGGAGTTGATGCACCTTGGGAATGAGTTCAGGCACCGTGGCTGATGGGATTGATGTCAAGAGTAGGAGGACCAACTAGGGAGGATGGGAACCACAATAACATAGAAACCACTTAATAGTGTGCCTGGTTTAAAAAAAATGCACACACACCAGCTGTAGTAGCAAACCAGGGTTGCTTATTGTGTTGTGTGAACTGGGCCACTGAGTCAATCTGCTGGTCCATCAAGCCCAATATTGTTGGTATCAGGTGTCCGTGGTTTTGTGGGTTTGAGGCAGGAGCTTTTCCAGACCAACCTAGAGACTCCAGGGATCAAATCCAGAAAGCATGTGTTCTACTATGGAATCAGTGTAGTGAAGGGCCGCTAGGATGGTGGCTGGATTGCAGAGTAAGCCATATGAGGAGAGATGGAGGGAGCTGGGTCCTTTCAGCCTTGAGAGGAGAAGACTCAGAGGGGACCTGTTAGCGACATACAGGTATGCGAGGGGGTGCCACAGAGGTGGGTCAGGACCTTTTTCTCCCTGCAGTGGAGGGCAGGACGCATTCCAAAGGAGCAAAGCTGAGCGAACCAAGATTTAGGATGAATGCCAAGAAATAACGGACAGATGGTCTTCTTGGATGCCTGGAAGTACTTCCTGACAGTTAGGACCCCTAGGGTATGGAAAGGGCTTCCATGGGAGGTGGATGAAGCCCCAGTGGTGAAGGTGTTCAAGGACAGGTGGGACATGCACATGGTAGAGCATGTCATGGGTGGAGTGGGCTGGACCTGAGGGTCAGACTAGATGGCCCAGGAGACCCCTTCTGACTCACTCTGTTTCAATGTTACTATCAGAGCTGGGGCACAGGTGGCAGGAGACAAGGAAGAGGCACTGGGACCAGAGCAACAGAACTTGAGGCGAGAAAGAATCCAAAGTCCAATAGCAAGTTTCCTTAGCAAGTCCAAGTCATAATCACAGAGCAGGCCAACATCAGGAACCAAATGCATGTATCAGGGCAAGACATGGATGTGGCCATGAACAACCCAAGGGTGGGGAACCAGGAGGACAAACGGAGTGCAGGCACCTTGGGGCAGGATAACTGGGCAGGATGCATGGCAAGGCAGATACACAACATGGCCAAGTAGACCGCAAGGGTCAGGCACGAAGCGGGGGCTGTGCCACAGGAGAACCTGCATTGCTGAGGCACCACGGCAGGGCGAGAGACACAGAAGGGGTCAGGCAAAAGGCCACAAAAAGGGAGAGCTGTGTTGCTGAGGCAAGTTCTGAAGGGAAGACCTGGCTCCCATCTGGCTCTTCCCACAGAGCATACGCTCAGAGGCTGACGGCACCATGGTTGCAGACTGTTGCGTGAGCATCAGAGTCCTCTGAAGCTCATTAAATCTGAGCATAATCTGGCAGACTCATCAACTTACATGTTTGTTTGACTTTGTTTAGGGTTTTGCCTTTTGGCTATTGGGCAGTATAACAATCAAACTAACTAACTTCACAACTGAACAGGGATTTGAACTTGGGTCCCCCTAGTTGTAATCTAATGAGCTAACCATGTGCCACATTAATTTATGGCAATGCAAATATGTGTTGCCTGCTAAGAATATCTAGCAACGTGTCAGTGTGAGACTGTCTAGAGCACATTTAGAATTCCAAAAAATGAGAATTTGCTCCTCTTGTTTTGTTCCTTGTTGTCCTGACTCTCTGCAGAGTTATCACTTGCGGGTCAAGCCTGAAGGATAAAGGAGTGATATTTCATTTAGATAATAAAGTTGTACTCAAGGCAGAGAGTAAACAACCCCCTTAATCACAGCCATTCATGCAGCTAGTCGGTGTTTTTCTGCCCTGATGTGCAAGCAAGAGGAGACATTTACGTCTCGGGCCAGAAGAATCATGCTGGTGAGGAACCATCTCATTAGTGGTCCAGAAGGTTCCTATGGGCCTTTCACCTCAATATTTGTGGCTGGGCTAAGGGCTGAGCCTGTCCTGAGCGCAGTTCCTCCTTCAAACAAACAGCACCGACAGGCCAATTTCCTTGCAAAAAGTTCTTCATTGCGTCCAAGTACAAATCACCCAGGATGGATCTCTGAGCATGCACAGAGCAGTTTTTTGAACCCAGGCCAGTGATTACCTCCAGGAACTCTCCTTATGAACACACTTGGGCCCCCTCCCCTTGGGAGGAGCTCTCGGAAGGTGGGCACACACTGGTCATCCAATTGAACCCCTCATCTCCACTGGTGCCTTGTCACAGGGTCCAGCTTGGGTGGCGGGGGTCTGGATTCCTCCTCCCTTGCAGCCCTCCCCACTGCCTATACATCTTGGCCTTTCCCAGGAACTTCCTAGCATGGCAAAGCATCTGTCCTTGAGCTAATCACCTCCTGCTCTCTCACTGCATCTCATGGCCTCCCTCCTGGCCTTTTGGAGACACTAACGTTGGCTTGTTCTGTGCTTCTGTAAAAGACCCATCTCCCCCGCACCCACCCCTGACCTGGTTTGTTAATCATTGTGCTTAAGTTTTTGGCTTTAACCCTTCAATTTATGAGCATTTAGATTTATTATGTCCGATCTTGTCCACTGCTTCTTAAAGTTGCTGCAGCAGCTGCTGTTTTTATCACTAATGTTGCTGCAGTTGTTTGAATCCATTAAATGGCATGCAACTCAATTAATTAATAGATGTACCAATGATCTGAGCTACCATGAGGCAGTTGCTGTGGAGAACTGGTCTCTCCCTCTCTCTTGTCCTCTTCATCAGATCCAGATGAGACTTAAGAAGTGCAGGCCCTTTATCAAAGCTTAACAGTTTAACAAAACGGCATGAAGTAGCATCCTCTGCTCATGTAAAGAGGTCTGTCCAAATGGTAACTGCCCCTCTTCGCTCCCTTTCTGAAAAGATCCTGACTTCCCCCCTCAGTGCTTTTGCTGCTCGAAGGCGAGATGGCAGGTCCGCTTGTTTTGCTTATGGTCTGCCAGGATCAAGGAACCGCCTTCCAATTGCTTCCGCCCAGTTCTGGAATGTCTCCCTTCCTTTCCAAGGCAGGCTGGTTCTCACGCTCTGCCCAGAAAATCTTTCAGAGGCCACCTTGAAACTGCCAAGTCCTCTGCCCACCGCTGTCGCTCTGCCTCCTCCTCAACGTCGGATGGCTCTGAGTGGACTGCAATGTGCAAGAGCTTCAGACTCAAGCAAAGGTGACCAAAGGATCCGATTTGGGGTCAATTGAGAATAAACATGTCACTTTTGGGAAAGCAAGCAGATAAATCTGCTCCTATAGGTGAAATGATGGTAGTCAGGGAGGGTGAAGATACACCTCTGTGCGCAAGCTTGATTTGTGCTGGCTTGATTCATGCGAGGCCTGATTGGAGCTGGTTTGGAAAGCTGTAATGGAAGACTCCTGAGGGGTAATGGCACTTTTTTCAAATGACACTTAAGGGATTTAGAAGGACAACAGATAGCGATGTGTGAGAATTTTGCTGCAGTTCAGTCTTGATCAGAACTTCCCAGTGCTGCAAAAAGGAGAAAAAGAACACGAGAGACTGGATTTGTCTGTCCAGGCAGAAACCTTAAAGTCTTTAACATCTAGGAGACAAGATTCAAGTCCTTGCATATTCAGTCATGTTAGTGGTGCTGAACTGTACTTGTTTGTTTCTGGCATCCTCTTCATCTTTGTCAATTACCTGGCAGGCAGGTACAAATGCATCCTTTCCAGTCTGGAACTTTCTGCATCTATTCAATTTGATGGGTGCGGACTGGAGAAAATTCCATTTCAGGTATTTTTTATATGTGAATGTATGACAATTAACACATTCTTGGTGTTCAGGGAGAAAGAACTCCAGAGTTTAAAGAAAGAAATTAGTGTGGGAGGAAACAAAACCGACCCGTCCCCCATCCCGAGCTGCATGTAATTGTCGTCAGGTTGGTGTAACCCGCAAGGATTCCGTCTGGGGTGGAGGTGAGCAAAGTGTGAAGAGGTCCATTACAGGAATATGCAGGGCTTACCCATCAAGACAGCTTGTGTTTCTCAGATATCTTCGAAGAAAAGTCTTCAGTTTTTGTTTCTTCATGCAGAGAAATGTCTTTTATCCATTTTATCTCTCTTATCTCATTATCCCTGTTGTTTGGTGATCCTAATGGACTACATTTTCCTCTCAATAGCCCCTTTTCCTCCTGATATAAGGGTATTATCTGGCCAATTTTGTGCCTCCTTATTGCAAAACAGCTCTTCTGAGCCCAGGCTGAATGATGGCTATTATATAAACAGACCCATCATGTGGATGTCTTATTATTGCTTGGATTTCACACTGCTGGTGAAGGAGTTGATTTGCTCTTCTGGAAAACTAACATAGACTAGAATAACTTCTTTTCTGGCTTGGTCAGAGGTCTACAGTGCACATGCCACATGCAGTAGGGGAGAAGCCCTCTAGTGACTGAGTCCCATGCTGGGAAGACCCCTGTCTCTGTATCTATGCTTATTGCAAAGATTGACAGGGTGGGGAAGGCCATCTTGCATCTCAGCAAGAGAGCACCTGTTGGCAAGACCCAGGACACCCAGGATCTCTGGGCAGGGCTGCCAAATGCCTGCCAGAAAGTAAGGATGGTGCAAGGATGCAGGAGGGATGCAGGAGGGGAGACCAATGGATGCCTCAATTCCCTGTCCCACACAGTTCTCGTTCATTATCTCTGCATGGTCCCTGCCCTCCTATGGTACCTGGTGATCCAGCTCCTGGACTGCCATTTCTTAGATGGAGTGCATTTACTCTAAAAGAGTACATTTTTTTAACCCACTGATTTGTACAAGTTGACTGCTTTGCACACAGTGAGCCAGATCTGTGTGGTTTTCAGGTGCTTACTTGTGCAAATTTCAGTAGTGGTTTAAAAAGTGTGCAAATCATGGCCCATCTTGGAGACAGAAGTACACACCCCCGTCTGCTTCTGAACATCAGATTAGGCAGAGGTGGGAAATCCAGCAAGCTCGAATGAGCTCGATTTGCCTTGGTCAGTCCATCCCTTTGGTCTGTGCCCACAGTACTGGATTCGATGCAACAGTCATTTGATTCAGCATGAGCCAGTTTGCTGAGGCTTCTACGATCCTTTCTTTTTAAAGTCCCCGTGTTCTAGTTGTAACTCTAAGAAAATGTGGGGGAGATGAGAAGCTTCATGGCATGATGGGAGCCAGTTATGTGATGGGAAGTTACTCTGCTGCACTTTTTAGCTGGACAGGAACTATTCAACCGAGGAGGCAGTCTTAGGCAGCTCCCCTCTGGTGATTGTAATTTTTCTCTAGTGCATGGGTGAAAATACCAATTACACTGCTGGGTACTCACAATTATGCAGGGCAAAAACGAAGAGAACCTCAGCAACATTAGCTTTACATGCAGCAAACGATTCATTCAGTCATTGAAAAGAAAAGAAATACATTTTTTCCTATTAAAGTAATGCAATGAAGGCGAGTCACCACCAAAAGCTTCCAGCATAGGAAGCCTTAAAATTTTACCGGTGATTTAAAATAACATCTGCTTAGTCAATGGTAGGAAACTTGCCATCTATGATTGAATCCCTGAGCTTGTTCCTGGACAGTTCCCGGAAGGACTGGAAAAAGCTCTTGCCTGAAACCATGGACAGCTGCCTCTGGTCTTGCAACTTTTCAAAGCAATTCAGTTTTTTAAAAAAGTACCAAAGTGTTTGAAAGTAAATTTGACACATTGGTACTTTTTTGTTCCATGTGGCTGCCCGAGTGGTTTATGTGCACAATTTATCATTGGCTCTTGGTCTCAACTGCAATCTATGGTATGGGCTCAAGAGAGATAAATATTGACTTATTCTTCACGATACAAATACAGTGGTACCTCGGCTCACAAACGCCTCAGTTCACGACCAAATCGGGTTGCGAACAAAAATTTCACAAAAATTTTGACTTGCATCGCGAACTCCACATTGGGTGGCAACTGTAATCACGGCCATCTCCCAACCCCACCCCCCAAGTGGGGAAATGGCCGCAATCATGTTGGGGGGGCAGATGGCCAAGATCACGTCTGTCCTTCCTGCACTAGTGCAACCGCAATCTCAGCCATCTCCCCCCCAGCACAATCGTGCCGGTCTCCCCCCACCCCACAAATGCGCCCATGATCCCGCCCATCTTCCCCCCCCCCCCCAGTGCGCTAGGATGACAGGCGCATGCAGGGATGACAGGTGTGATTGCGGTTGTGCTGGGGGGCAGGGAGATGGCTGCACTTGTGCTTGGGGTGGGGCGAGGGAGAGGGCTACAATCTTTGTCACTTTGTCACTTTGCTTCACATTCTTCTGATTAAAAAAAAAACAGTTGCAGAACGGATTGACCTTATTTACATTGAACCTTATGGGGAAATTTAACTTGGCTCATGACCAATTTGGGTCACGACCAGAGTCCTGAAATGGATTAAGTTCGTGAGTCAAGGTACTACTGTAGTTATGGGGAAGAATGAACAGACTTACACCTTTTTAATCCCTTTACCTTAAAGAGTACAGGAGGACAAAAGGGTGTTTAAAAGGAGCAGGCAGCAGCTCTATGCTGCAATACGTGATTTTCATGCAGAAGATTCAGTTCCTGCATCTGCAAGGAGAACTGGAAAAATTCCTGACTGAAATGCTGGAGAGTTACTGGCAATCATGTTGATCCATTCATTCATTCATTCATTCATTCACTGCATTTGTATGCCGCTGCATAGCCAGGAGCTTTCTGGCTGCCTCGCAGTACATTGTGGTTCCTTTTATAACAGCTTGCTTTTGGGTTTCCGAGCCCACTTTTCTGTGTTGCTGCCCTGAGAATATCATTATTCCCATAACTCTTAATTATACTATCACTTTATTTTGTGGCTGTGCAGATGCCACACCCCCAAGAGACGCATGTAGACACATGCGCACACATTTTCCATCATGATTTTAAACATTTGAACATGCCTGCTCAGAAACACTCTGTTGCACAAGGCATCAGCCTAAGCTTCCCATTTCCTAGCTTTCAGCCAACGTGAGGTAGCCTCAGCTCTGGTCCTTGTTTGGCCTTCAGAACTTCTCCTGGGTTGCCAAACTTGTTGAACACTCAAGAGATAAAATTTCGGCCTTTAACTGGGACAGGACACGTTTATGTTCACAATGGTGCCATGGGCCAAGGGTAGCATTTTGGTGTTTCCGTTTTTGCCAGAACAGAAGGTTATTTTCCATCATTACTCATTCATTAAGGTAGAGCAGCTGGCCAGGGATTGGTCTTGAGAGATACGTGGTTCTGTCACTGAGCTATTACTCCTTTGTAAACTTCATATATAACACGAAACTACTAGCCTTCCCTACCCTAGTGTCTTTCAAGTGATTTCACCATCAGATCCCTGCAGTCCCTACCTGCCTGGATAATGGCCAGGAATTTCAAATACTGCTCAGGAAGGCTGTGCTATGCAGACTATTGAAGTCATACAATGTGGCCTCCAAGGACCTCTAAGATTTTAAAGAAATCATGAGATTCCTCAAGTTAAATTCTGAGAACAAGATTTCCAGGGAGTGGAATTGCAGAATTCTGCTTCCATGCTTGTCTGGAATAATGAATATCCCCTATGAGGGCTTGTAAGGGTGGACTACTTACAAATGTGTATTTGTTTGATCCCTATTCCAAGACCAGCCTTTTCCCCAAAGACCCCATTCTTCCCCTACACTCCCCAAAGGCAAATTCCCAGCTTAAGATAAAACTTTTTAAAGGAAAAAATCTGTAGCTCAGTATGCTACTATAACACAATAAAATGAATGTACATTTTATGATCCACCATCCAATAAATATATCATTCTTCTTGGCTAAAGACCAATACATAAGGAGAGACATTTATACTCTTTCTTCCTCCAAATCAGAGATATTACACTGATGTAGCTGATTTATGAAGGGTGGGAATAATGCAATAAAGTTTTATGCTACTTTCTTTAAGATTCATATCAGCGCATTTGTGCCGCTGGAACTGATTAAAAATAATTGACAGCACGGTGTGACCCCTGGTGCCAAGGCCAAGTCACGGGCTACTTTCTGAATTTAATGAAAAGGCTTACAGACAAATGAGCATATGGGAAGTTTGGATTATAGCTCAACAGAAACATCAGCACTAATTACATTACTAGCCAGTGACCTCTTACAGTCACTGCCAGATTAGGGGCTATGAAAATGGCAACATGTTTGTGTAAGAAGATGATGTTGTTATGAAAGGACAAGCGTGATCTTTTGCATATGCAATGTTACCTGCCTTTTTGTTTGCTGCTCTCTAGACCCTAGAGCCCTGTCACCACTTCCTGAAGACACCTGCAGGAAAGTACTCATGGTATCACTGAGGAATGTATTTACCCCACTCAGAATACAAATTCGTCCAGGTCAGCATACGTGGCCACATTCTGGATCAAGTGTCGTGGCTTCCGGAAGTTATTTTCTGCCTTGCATTTCAACTGGAGTTTCCGAGCATGCTTGCATTGCAAATGGCATCCCAGACACTGTAGTTGCAGTGTGTCTTTGCCAGGTGCTTGGGAATGATTGCATCTCACCTGCACCTGTCTGCCCAGGTGGAGACATCAGGGACCCAAAAACCTGCATCATGTCCCAGAGAAGCCTGCTCTCGTTTTTGGACTGTCCTTGGCAAAATTCAAAAGGTGAGCTTCTATCCTCACCTACTCATCTTCTACGCACCAGTTCCTCCTCTACCAATTGCAGCTGTTTTATTTAGTTAGTTATTTGTGATATTTGTATGCCATCTTTTCTTCTTCCAAGGAACTCAGTGCAGCTTACATATGTCTCCTCCTCCTCCCAATCTTATCCCCACAACAACAATCCTGTGAGGTAGGTTAGGCTGAGGGTCTGTGGCTGGTCCAAAGTCACCCAGTTGGCTCCACAGCTGAGCAGGGACTAGAACCCAGACCTCCTCAGTCCCAGTTCTTCACTCTTAACCACTACAACACACTGGCTCTCTGTTCACTGTTCCCTGTGTCTAGGACAGATCTAAACATCCTCTGAGGTTTGGTTAGTTTTTGACACCTTTTTTAGAAATCTTGGAGAAAGTGATCATCAAGACTCCCAAGATTTGCTTCTGCAGCGTTTGACTTTCTCAAGTTAGGAGCCTGGTGTTTCCAGGTAGAAGGTCCTTATTAAGGCATTTTGTTCTCCTGACAAGGAACAGCTTTATGATCTGGGTATTGACACCTCTTGGAAGTGCCTCAGGGCAGCTGAAAAACTCACCAAGTCTGAGATGGAAGCAAGTCTTTCCTTCATAAGCAGATTCTGACTGTCTGCAAGAGAATGCACTTTATTATTACCAGCATGCCTGAAGGATATCTGGCTTTTGAGAGACATTTTAAAAGGAGCCAATATGCTTGATGGGATGAGCTGCTCCGTCTCTGTGTAAGACTCTGCAGACCACACTTCTAACCTGCCTTAATAGTCTCCCCACCTTTTCCTCCCCACTTAAAGTGTCCCTATGATTCCACCAGCTGCATTACAGGCAGAATTTCAACAGACAGAGATTCTTCATCACTGCCTCTTCCCATTGAAGAACTGCTACACCTGTGAAAGGACAAGGAGCTGAATTTCAAAAGTAAAAGATCTGTGGTTCACATAAGCCTGGAATTCACTAGAATCTCGATTCATTTCTTCAGGAGCAGATCTGGGGCTACGGGAAGTGTCATAGGCCATCTTCAGTGAAGGCTGTCATGACTCAGTGGTGGTGGGACAGAAGCAGTTTACACATGCTCGGACGTATCCCCTCTCATCCTTCTTCACATTATGCTCCACGAACTGTTGCACAGAGCTGCAAGGGTAGGAGGCCGTTGCACCCCGTGAGGACTGGGATGGGGCACCAAGTCCCCTCTCTCCCACCTTTGCTCAGGGTTGACGGGAAGCCTTCTTCTCAATATCTTCACTCCATCCCAGACCAACATCTCAGCGCACAACTACATGGAGAGTCCAATGTGAACCCTAGAAGGAGATGGTGGATGTTTGCAGGACTAGAAGAAACTATCTGTGAATGTCCATAGAAGGTTTCTGTTTAGAAGGAAGTAGAACATCTTAGTTTTAGTTTTCAGGACATAGTTTAAGTCACATAAGAGATGTGCTGGGGATCAATGGGGATCAAAAGACCACACTCTTTTCCTGCTCAGGACATTGTCTTCAGGCAATTTTCAAAGTCAAGCTCCAGCTCAACTACATGAAAGAGAACCAGAGGGGCTGCAAGTGGAAGCACCAGGGAAAAGGTAGACCTCCCACAGCTTTGTTCAGGTAGGGCAAGGGAGTGAAGGAGCATGGGAGTCATTGGAGGTGCGATGAGTCAGAACACTGAACCCACTGGGGGGGAGGAGAGAAAACACGCAAGCTGTCAAAAGGCGTCCTTGAGCACAGGTGGAGACCATGCCTCGCTAGCTTGGTCAGCCCTCAGGTGTCTTTTGATCAGGGCTTCAAAGTTCCCTCCCAGGGCCATCTTGCTCAGTAGCATTCCATTAGCATTTCAATTATGGAAGCCCTTAAAATAGTGGAGGAAACAAGAAACACAGAAGTTTCAAATAAAAGAAAAAAGAAAATCTTGTGGTAACTACTTAGTGCTAACCCAGAACACAGAAAATAAGCAAAAGAAATATATAGGAAGAGGAGCTGTTTCAAGTAAGCAGTGCAAAGTCCACTGAGGGCTGTAGATTGAAAGCAAACAAACACAAAAACAAACACTTTGAATGGCATCTGGAAACTTAACGGTAACCATCACAACCATCTTTTAACACAGAAGCATTTTCCACAGGGCTGGCTCCAGGGTGGAGGAAGCACTGAATAAGGTGTCCATTGGTGGGCCCTCTCGTCTGTACAGGGGGTTCTTGAGGGCTTACGAACTGCAGTGGCATCACTCAGAGCCCCTCCGCTTTCCCCCAGTGCCCCAGAGTGGCAGTTGCATTGTGGGCAATTAAAGGGATAACCAGGTGTCACCAGCCAGCACTGCTAGGAAAAAGAAACCAAACGCATCAATACAAGATGGGGAATATATGGTCAACAGGACCAAACAAGAAAAAGATCTTGGCGTAATTGCGAACAATAGGCTAAACATGAGCCAACAATGCAGTGCAGCTGCCAAAAGGGCAAATGCTATTTTGGGATGCATTAACAGAAGTATTACTTATAAATCACAAGGAGTAGTCGTTCCCCTATACTCCTCCCTAGTCAGACCTCACCTGGAAAACTGTCCAGTTCTGGGTACCAAGATTTACGGAAGATGCAGGGAAAATTAGAAAAGGTCCAGCAGAGGGCAACAAAAATGATCCATGGATTGGAAACACTGCCCTGTGAGGAGAGACTGAGAGAACTGGGTAGGTTCAGCCTTGAGAAAAAAAGACCGAGGGGGTACACAATATCCCTCTATGAGTACTTCAAGGGCCATCAAAAGGGGAAGGTCAAGATCTCTTCTTGCTGATGCCAGAGTGCAGGACATGGAATGATCAGTTCAAGTTGCGACAACCCAGATTCAGGCTGAACACCAGGAAAAGCTTCCTCACTGTCAGAGCAGCATGACAGTGGAACCAGCTGCCTAGAGGGGTAGTGGGCTCTCCCACTCTAGAGACATTCAAAAAGAAACTGGGCAGCCCTCTGGGTGGGACGGTGTAACGTGGGGTCCTGCAGCAGCAGGGGGTTGGACTCCATGGCCTTCCTGGCCCCTTCCAACTCTACTCTTCTATGCATTTATGAGTCCTGAGCCAGAGAAAGTGAATGGGGTGGGGCAAATATCTACCATGGGCCAGGAAGCCAGGTGCTGAAGCTGGCCTTCGTTCACAATGCCTGGGTCTAGTGCCAGCCAACCGCACGGCCTGGCACTGAATTGTAGTCCAAAATACCAACAGGAGGAAGGCTGCCCTCACCACTGAATGCTAGACCAGGAGCAGTTTCTGAGGCAGTAGTTTCCCAAGGCTTCCCTACGGTCCACCCATCAGCTGCTCTCTTCTGCTCGGGACCGCACTCCAACTAGTGTTTGGTCCCTGCAGGTAAATAAACTTCTTCTCTCGAAATTCCACCTGGTCTCTGGTCTCATCCGTAAAATCGCGGCACACAACATTGAGGGCACCATGCTTTAGCTAGGAGTCCAGCATTGAGGAGTGGGTTGGACTCTTCCCGCTTTACTATGCATGATGGGAAGGCAGAGGCTGATCCTTATCTTCCTCTCTCCTCATCAGGAAATTATTTACTTACTTATTTTAGCATCCTATTTTGCCCTTGGTTAAAGCATTTAGAGTAATGCAAAATGTCTGGAGTATTGGTTAATGCCCATCTGTTATCGGGCTCTTTCTGCCAAAAAAGCTTCCCTTTATCATGAAGACCTTCCCCAAGTCCAGTGCAGATGAAGCCAAAAGCTGAAGAAGAATGTGGAAACCACCCAGATGTTTTAGACTCTTTCTAAAAGCTGGAAATGGCTGCTTTATTACCTGCCTCAGTCCCTTGCCAAAAAATAAAGCTTTCAGTACAGTGAAACAAAAGGAGCATCAGACTCTCAGCATAATGTTCCTACATTCTGCTATTTGCTGTTAGACAGAAATGAAAGCCCAGCCGCTAAGAAGGAGCAATGCAAAGAAAGAACTTTGCAGTCCGCCACAGCCATTGCTTGGAAGTGCAGAAATGCTGTGAGGATATAGTAAGAAGGTGGGGGAGAGAATCTACAAGGGAGGTTCAACTAAGTCTTCAGTGTCACGCTGGCACAGTGCCATACTAGAAGAACTTGTGGTACAGCATGTCCTTCTCCAACATAGTGCCTTCCAAGGGTTTTGGACTACACTTCCATTATCTCCAATGAGAATGGCTGGTATAGGACGTAGCAAAATACATAGTAAAAATACCAAGAATAATACTGATGCTACTGTATCAATTGCTCAGTGTTCAAAGCATACTGCATATCGATGGATGCTCAAAGAAGTTGGATGGTGAACCTTCTCTACTGAGTCCAAAAAGGCTGTGTAGGCCAAAAGAAATTGGCATGCACATCAGCTTGTTCAGGCCTTATGACAGGGATGGTTCTCTCAATGTTTTGGCCTACAACTCCCATCAGCCCTCAGCAATGGCTCTGTTGCCAAGGGCTGATGGGAGTTGTAGGCCAAAACATAAGAACGACCACAAAACCCCCTCTACTGCCTTGAGAAATCAATGGATCAGGTCTGGTATCAATAAGTCTCTTTGGGCTGAGAACAGCAGTAGCATCACATGGGACCTGAAAACGAACGTTGCTTCTCTTCACAATCATCCATCACATCTTCCTGAAGTTTTCCATTCTCCACCCCACCTTTAGTCCATGTTCCATGCCCCACTGATCATGCTGAAGCCTCATTGCACTGGTTTTGACTCCTTTAGAGGAGAAGTTCCCCTTTTAGCATGTTCCCCCACAATGATCTCTTGCGCTTCATATTTTATGGCTCTTCGGAATCTGCTGAGGTGTCCCGCTTGTTCATGGTAGTGCCAGATTTTTTACATAAGGCGCAGCACTCAGAAAATGTCGTTCTCTGGAATCTTGCTTGATTATTTTTTACGACAGAGTACAAAGCAGCCAAATTTGAGTTCATTCATTGGATGGATACATGAGTGAGTACCCATCTGACTCATGCTCATATCAGACTGATTTTTTTTCTTGTTGCACGAAACTGCATGTGTTACGTGCATTGCCCCAAATGTGCCAGTTCTGGAAATGTATGCATTTTCAGTCATTTACTGCCTGACAGGAAAATGTTTCCTTTAGTGAAAGTGATCCTATGGGAAGCCCATAACCATCGGAACCACTTGTGGGGACTCTATGCAAGGCAGAAGAAGCATGGAAGCAAAGGATGCCACTCTGAAAAGCTCTTAGATGGTCGATTTAGTCATCTAAGTGTGGCACATCAAAGCAGGAGGGAGGGAGGGTGGCTGAGATGCTGCTGGGATACATCGTATCAGGAGAAGTCTCCTCCCCTTCCCACCCCTGAGGATGTCCCAGAATCCAGGCTCCAGGATCACTCTGATGAGTTCAGACAGCATCCACTACAACTCTTTCTGCCCTGGGCTCCAGGTGGGCTGCTCTGGATGCAGAACCCTGGAATGATATTGGAGCAACATTCCAAACTTGCAGGTGAGAGTCTAAGAACTCTTATGGTCTTCTAGCAACCTCTGCTCTGTAAAATGTGCGTGTGTGCATTTTCAAAAACATGCCTTTTCCCACGGCCTTTGTTTTTCAGTGTATACATTTGTTTTTCAATGTATACATTTGCCCAACCCATTTTTGTAGTGCCTGCCACTTGCTGTGGTCCAGCCGCATCTTAAACCACTAACCTCAGGATCCCAATAAGCTGGAGAACCCAGAACCAGGGCCAGGCTAAGGTGTGCAATATTTCTTCTGCCTTCTGCCTGGTTTTTAATAGTGCATCTATCTGCAGATTCAACTGACCATTTTTACCTACTTTCTATCCAGATTCGCCAGTGGGGGCAAGTGGGAATGAAGCCCTCAGGCTACAAGGGTTCAAAGGCCATCTGTGCCAACAGATGGTTTCTCCCAGCCCTTCTACTCTTCTTATCTGGTTTTGTATAATAATTAGGATTTAGATTAATTGATGGCACAAAAGAGCTTAGAGGCGGGCAAAGGAAGCCGGATCAGATAAACATGTATATGACCTGGGTTCTGTTAACTGTATTCAGGTATCAGCTCAGGGGCTGGAATTCTGACTGCAAGTAAAATTGTTCGTAGTCATCCATACTTCTTTTTAGAAAATTGACACTTTGGGGAGAGTCTGGAAAACAGACTAGCACTATTCTTTGCCCATGGCTATGTCCTGGATTAATGTTGCATTTCAGGGAAAATATTACTATGGATCTTATCCTCTTTTCTTAAAATGCTGTTTATCTGAGCATTATATAAAAAAATCAGCTTACGAGATGTAGAGCCAAAAAGAAAGAAGATAGCAAAAAGAAAGCTCTGTGGTTTTATTTGATACAGGTGAGGACAAGGTGGGTCTAGAAATTACTAAGAATGCCATGCCTCACTGAATCCATCTACATATGTGAAAGTAATATACTTCTTAGCATCCACCCTCTAAAATCTACAGATTTTGGGTATTTTCTTTAATTTTTGCCCTTTTTATTTATGGGTTCATTTCCCTTTCAGTCTCTCTCATGCTTTCCCAGTCACAATATTCTCATGCAGTATCCAGGCGCAAACATTACTCAGCATGCAGTTCACATAGCAATGGCTTTGGCAGACACAACTCACAGTGTGACTGGTGCAGTGACCAAACTACAATGGTCTATTTTGTCCTTTTTTCGACTGCACACCCTCCTACCGCTGCAGTGACCATACATTTGCCTCTACATCTTGTAAGCTGATTTTTTGAAACAAAAATGATATATGTTGAGAATGTTCATAAACATTCCTTACCACCTCAGATGCCAAGCAAACGACTAGCATGAGAATATGGAAGTCAATTGAACTCTCATAATTAATCAACACATAATTTCAAATACTGCAGCTTGCAGTTCATATTTAATCATCTTCCACCTAGGTATGTATGTGAATTTCATTTGGGTTCATTTTTGGTTCAGATTTGCTCCATTCACAATCCTGAACAGAAACTGAAGCACAATTTTCCATAAAAGCTGTGATGTTCTAATAGCTTTCTAAAAGTGTAAGTGAACAAGTTTTAATTAATGCTCATTTTAAACGAATTTGCATTAGTATAATTTAATGCATGGGGGAAGTCTGCGTTTTGGCTTGAAAATCAAAAGGAATGGGATTAGGAACAAGACAAACAATGCCCAGAGGTGAAGCAGAGAATCTCAACATGCTTGAACCTCACTGATGCTTCCAATTTTACCTCACCTTTTTGTCTGGTTTATTAGAGTGTAGGAGCAAATCAGCCAAAACACTACTTTTCATCAATCTATGTGTTCTCTAGCTTAATTCAACCATAGTAGCTGCAGTAAAGGATTATCCAAACAAGGTGAAATATCAATTGATATATAGATATATATACAGGGGTGCGTGCGTGCGTGTGTATATAGAGAGAGACTGTATAGGCATATGTTTGTGTGTGAGTGTGCATTTTATTGTTAAGCCTGGCCCATTAGAAATGATATATCTTTTCGTAAGAAATAAAAGATCTTTCCTGTCAATAAATTGCAAGCTGGCAAAAAACTATGGAGGTGCACACAGCAAAATAACCCAGAAGATTGTACAGCCAGACTTAAAGAGAGAGTTTGCTTTCCTCCTCATATCAGCTGCACAGACAACCCAAGGGGGATTAAAAGAATGTGTGCTTATTAGAAAGAGATTTGATGGGAATCTTATCATTATAAAGCTCTTAATAAAATGAAGGAAATCCCGGTTTAGGCTACTGCTGGATTATGAATTATTTTCCTCTTGGGCTATTCTTTCCTCAAGGGAAGTGGGGGAGGCCAGTGTTCCAACATACTTTGGATTGTGTTTGCTTTTTCTCTGGATAAATCAAGAAAAATCAGCTTGGCCATCGCTTCATTCAGCATAAGGTTTATGTTTTAAAATCATGCATGAAAAAAGAAAAAAAGTGGCATTGTATTTTGAGAAAAGTATATTCCATCTGAGATTATTTCTAGAAGTCAGCCAGTAAAAGAGAGAAGGGGTAAAAGACATATAATGTAAAGTATGCTAGTTGTTTAGATGAATACTTACTGAATTGTGAAGCTTTTTATTATAATTTATTTCTAGAGCAACTGAAAGTTATGACATGCTCTACACAGATTAAAATAAAACCCTGCCACAGGGTTTTAAAAGACTTTAAATGACTTTAAAAGACATGACAGAGAAGGAGAAAGGGAAAGGGAAAGAAGAGGAGAACAACTAAACTGAGGCAGGTCCTTAAGGTTACACAGTTCTTGGAACACTCAACCGGAATTGAAACACTCCAGGGAAAGGAAAAGCTGAAAGTCTGACAGTCACTCATCCAAATGACTGAAAGAGTCTGGCCATCCTGTCCTCGTCTGGGACAGCCATATTAACAACAATCGCATGTAACTGAATGCATGCTGGGAAAAGAAGCAACATCATACAGACCAGCACATGAAACCAAGCAAGTTCGCCTCTGCTGCACATTGGAGTCCATTCCCATCGGTCATGCCAATCTTGCGCCTGTGATCATGGCAGACACACCCCTTCCCAAACGGGCCAGATCGGAAGCAAGCTACTGTCCAATCTGACCCTTTGCTCATCTGATGCAGAGGGAGTATTGTAGCATCAACAGACCTCAGTGCAGGCCATCCTAAGCAAAGTAGCCAACTTCTCAAGAGGCTTATGTTCAGAGGGGCATTTACAGCACAATCCAGTGCCTGCCTTCTCAGAAGTAGGTCCTGTTTTCTCCACTGGGCCTTACTTACACATACTTGTAACTTTAATGGAGATTTAATTGCTCTTCAGCTAACTGAAGTCTTGGAAGGAGAGGTTGGGAAGTGTTTGAAAGATGAAACTTGGCAAGAATAAAAGACAGTGGATGAGAAAGCATTTAACAGTGGAGACAAAGGTGGGGTGGGTGTGTTTCATTATAGCAAGGATAAGAGGCAAATTGGTTTCTAAACTGTAAATCAAATGAAGAAAGATGAGGGGAGAACACATGCCACACACGCATCCTGAGCTCTGGTTTTGTTTGACGCACTTGCCAGTTCTTTTTACATTTCTAATCAGGATGCTGAAGCAGGTCAGAAAGATTAATCAATAGATCACTTTAAATGTTATACATCGCTTTCATAAACACCTACTTGAGAGTTTGTTCAGCCATTCATGATGAGAAGTTGTGTTCCTTCTTTGTCTGTTCACTCATGAGGATAATATGCAAACGGAAAAAAATACAATAAGTGTTTGGTAATGTTTTAAAGTGGAGCCAAATTTCATTTGGCTGATTATATCCCTACTGTATTCCCAAATCAACCCATTAGTAAGTCCTTTCCTTAGCATTCGTACAAATTTCTGCTCTCCTGTTGGCTCTCCTGGGACTCATTATGAATCACAGGAAGTTCCCATCACCTACAAAGTTTCTTGATTGTGTTTTTCTGTTAGCATATAATTTTGCAGAAACGGCAGCTATTACCGACACAATGTTTCCATTTTCATCAACATCCTATATACACAAGTGGGGAAATACTCTTGCAAACATGCCTTTCAGCATATTTGCAAGAATCTATGGATGTTGGACTCCATTTGTGGGATTATCCAACACTTTTATTTCCACTGTCCACCAACTTGTGGAATTAGATTTCACACAAGTACATTTGGAAGTGCCTTTTAGGCAATCACACTCCCCAAACTGCAAATTCCCCCAATGTACACCAATGATTGGAACATGTGTATTTTCATGCTTTTGGACAGTAGGCCCAGATGCAACCTTGGGGCATGGGACAACTGGTGTGGTTCTTCCTCACAGCTGTGAGAGGATGGGGCAGGAGATTGAGACCACCAATCTGGAGGTCTGCAGACAGTATGAAGAGGTCATCAGTTTAAGCCTTTGGTCCTGATCAATAACATGTGAGAAGGCTTTGTGCTACCCTCAAGCTCTGCATTTAGAGAGGCTGATGTCTGATAAAAAGTATGTTTCTTGTTATCTGTGGAACAGAAAGAACTTGAAACTTGAACATGGTGAATGCAGAAGTGAACCAGTCTGGGAGAGTCATCAACTTCTAATGGCATCTTGTCCTTTGCTTCAGGCAGTAGACTCTCTCAGGTTCAGCCCAAGAAAGTTAGGAAATAAAATGGACCAAAAAGTGAGAGAAAGAAAGGTGGAGTTCATGGGTGAGGGAAGGAAACTTGCTAAAGAAAAGATGTGTGCATATCCAGAATTCCAGCAGAAGCCTGAAGCCCCACTGTTTCTTCGGGGCACAGAAAGGCTCAGCAATAGTTTTGCCCACAGCCCTCCAGTTTTTGTCCAATATGACTCAGGCAATCTCAGAAGAATGGGACGCATTCTTTAAACAGGCCTCCTCAAAAGCTTCCTTTGCAAAAACCAAAGGCGGCTCTTAATATTAATTCTGTTCCTGGGTAAATTTACCTCAGAGACCTTTTAGACACTCATTCCAATTGCTTCTGTTCAAGTTGAAATCAAATATTGCAGATACAGAGGAGGTTCCTCAGCTACGCTGAAGCAATAACTCTGCTGCATAACCTTCTCGCAGGGGAATCTTGCCAAGCTGTGAGTGCTTGATTTTTATGACTTCAAAACAATTATACGTGTAAGTTAGAACACAAAAGAGCCTTCGACAGATGAAACAAATCTCTACCAGGTTTACGTTTTATTACATTACCTCTTGGAAGAAGACCAGAGACCAGAGATCAACTGACACTGTTTGGGAATAATTCCCTACTACAGGGAGGAGCACAAACTACTTACAGCCGAGAGTCAAGATCCTTGACTCTTTTCCTGCTGGTTTGTGTGTGTGTGTGCGTGCGTGTGCACACATACACTTCTGTAAGGGGGGGTCCCCTGTAAATTGAGAGCTTGATCATAGCACAAAACCACCATGTCTTATTGCATAGGATTGAAAACAGTTTATCTGGTTTTTCTACATCAGAAAGCAGGTCAAAGAGGAAATGTTCTGGAGAAACTTACCACTACTTCAGAGCATAAAGTGTCCCTGTATACACATGAATGGGGCAAGCACGCCTCCTCTCTGCTGGGGGTTGCTTGGTTCAACATACCATTTGCAGGCCATGAACTCTGAGCTGCTTGGTGATCCTTGTCAAGCCGAGGGGACTATGCCGCCCTTCTGCTCTGGCCCAATTTGATAGATAGAGCCATGCTCAGCATGAAGAAGTTTGTGTTGCTCTTGTCTGACATGCAGCTGTTAAAGATCAGGAGGTGTGTTGAGGTGCGAAAGGAGAGGGCCTGGGACCCTAATTCAATGCCACAAACATCATTTAAAATACAACAATTCAACCCCAAATTTTAAGATTGAAGCACTTAAGGTTCTAGGCATGGGTGGCCATATCCACTCATTTTAATTTCTTCAGGTTCAGTTCTTTCTTTGTTTCTAAATCTCAGGTTCTTTCCATCACATATATGAGGAAATCTGGAAAATGAAAACAGTGATAACAGCACTTTTAGTGACTGTCCAGCCTCTCATAAGAAGCAGGACTCAAGGGAAACATACTCTCCTACCCATGTTCCCCAACAGTTGGTGCACATAGCCATGCTGCTTCTGATACTGGAAGTGCAAAGGACCATGAAGACTAGCAGTCATTAGTAGCCCTTTCCTCTCATTCCCCATCCTTTTTTAAAGACTAAATGGGTGGCCATCGCTAGAACTTACAGTAGTGAATTCCATAGCTGGACCCTGTACTGAATAAAGGCATCCTTCTTTGATCTGTCAGGAATCTTTGTGGCACAAGCCCAGATGCTAGGAGGAACCCAGGGTCCCATCATGAAGTTAATTGCTGGGAGAATCAGGGCAGATTCTTCACCCAGCTCAGAGTTAAACTATGCCATGCAACAATGGCCATCAATGTAGACCATTCAGCCCAGGCCCTAAAATAAACTTGGTGCCCCTCTGAGATGTGAAGTTGATGGTCCCTCCACCTCCACTCGCAGCAAGCATGTGAGGTAGGTTAGATGCAGAGCTGGTGACTGACCCGAATCATCCAGTGGGAAATGGGAAGCATTGCGCAAAATGCATTGGGTGTGCGTGAACATGCGTGAACATGTCCTGTGTGCCAGTTGCATCTGAATGAACAAAGTTCTGGCCATTCCATGTGCTTTCCTCAAACGTTTGTGAGTGCCTTCTGGTAGAAGAGACCCAAGTCTTCTTGGCTAGGCATCGTAGGATCTCCGTATTAGCCGTGGCAGCATCTTGACTGCTACAACCCAGCAGCCATGAGGTTCTTTGGCTCTATGATGGCAAGCCACTTGATTCTCTGTGGAATAGGAGTAGTTGCTGGCACAGAAGAATGTGGCCCCCAGAAAGCGCTTCTCCGTGACTCTGTCATTTCCCCACTCCTTCTTGTCCAGTTTTCCCCTTCTCTGAAGCTGTTGGAGTTTCAGAGATTGCTGCCTGCTCTGGAGTCCTGACCTCAGTACTACCAGTCCAACAGGCCACCAGCGTCCACTGCTCATCACCCAGTTCTCAGGACCCATCCTCTGCCTTGGGCCTGCAGAGGGATGCAAAGGTCCTGATGGAACCAGCTTTCCTGGACCACCTGCACTTTTGCCCAGGTTGGTCCTGGCCAGGAAGCAAGCCAAGCCTAGATCAGGTCCATCAACTCTCTGGAATGCCAGCAGACCCCTTCCTTGGGCAAAATGCCCAAAGGATGCAAAAAGAGGCCAGGCTCTGCACAAATGCCACACTTGTGCTGGCTGTGCAAGTGGCCTGCTTCCACAGCTGCACTGGCTCGCCTGGATTTGCTTCCTGCTTGATGCCCACACGAGTGCTCAGCGCAAGGCAGACTTGGGCAGAGAAAAAGCAGGCTGGAGTCCAATGAACCAAGCCAGAGAGCAGAGCATTGCTTTACCTAGCACCTCCCCTGACGTTGCCGTAATTGTGCAATAGTTGGGTCGGTAATTCATGCTCTATTATTTTGCCATGGATTTTCTAATGGAGCACTAACTCTTAGACAGCCTTTAACTGTGTAATTGGCTCTCCTACAGCTGTAATGCCATGTTTCTGGAGGAATCCAGAATGATTTTAATAGAAATATCCTTTACAAATCTATATTATAACTGCCACTCAGATTATTTTTAATACTGGAGAAGCAGGAGAGAAAGAGCAGTGCAAAATTTCCCATTAAATAACATTACTGCTGGGGGACAAAACATTCTATTAGTAACTCACTTACCACCCAATCTAAAATCCAGTTACATCCAACATTAAATTTACCATCTGTTGAAAGCTCTGACATCAACTTCAATTTCAGGACTGTAACTCTCAGGCGAAGAGAATTAATGAGTTTCTCTACAATAAAGGATTTGTTTCTGTTACCTGTTCTACTTGTAGTACCATATATCAGCTGGAATGGGGTGGGGTGTTGAAGTAAAATGAATTTTAGGCCCAGAGCAATTGCTCTAGCCAGCAAATTGGTTGCACCCATTATCTGGCACTGAAAACTGCCAATTCAGCAGCCCATGTGCCACAGACTCACCACCAAGCCATGCTACTGATATATTGCTGCCTGGAAACATGCACACAGAAATGCCGCAAGAGAAGGGAGAATGAATACAGGGGAGCTTATCTTGCCCCTCCCCCTACACACAGGCACAGACAGACAGACAGACAGTCCCTCCCTCCCTCCCTCCCTCATCTTCCCTGGGCAACCAGGGAGGCTGAGGAGCAATGGAGAGATGTGTCACCAAAGGAGAAAACCCACACATCACATCTGGCTACCTTGCAATGATCAGAGAAGCTCAAAAAATGCTGCCTACACCAAATTCTAAAGGGCCTTGAGAATGTGGCAGGTAAATGGAAGCTTCTTTCACACTGGAATACTGTGTCCGGTTTGGGCAACAATATTTAAGAAAGATGAAGAGAGTAGAAAGGGTCCAGGAGAGGACACTGCTCTCTGAGACAGTCTGAAAGAACCGGGTATGTTCCGCCTTGAAAAGAGACTAAGGGAGAACATGATATCCCTCTATAAGTACCTTGAAGGCTCTCACAAAGAGGAAGATCAAGATCTCTTCTTGCTAACATCAGAGTTCAGGATGCAGACTAATCAGCTCAAGCTGCGACAACCCAGATTCAGGCGGGACATCAGGAAAAGTTTCCTCTCTGTCAGAGCAATATGACAGTGGAACCAGCTGCCTGGAGCGGTGCTGGGCTCTCCCACACCAGAAACATTGAAAAAGATCTGTAGAGTCATCTGGGTGGGGTGGTGTAAATTCATGACTGCAACAGCAGCAGGTTGGACCTGATGGCCTTCTTGGCCCCTTCTGTCTCTGATGTTCTACAGTTGTATGATTCCATGAGGTAGACAACTCTCAGGAAACTGGGAGGGGGTGCTATTTTGGCACAAGTGTACCTAGGAGAATTATTAGATTTAATTCCAAAAATGTAGCCAAGCTCACCACACCCACCTACACAGCGAGTATCTAGATTTGCACATAATGCAGGTTGTCCTTCCCTGCTGCATATCATCACTTCTTTTCCTGCAGAGCAAATTGGAGCTTGTGTTTTCAGTTCTAAGGCTCAGCCCTGGAAAGGATGAAAGGATAATGAAGGATAATGGGAAAGGATAACATAGAGCATCCCTGAACGGGTTCCCAGCCAGATACCCTCTGGACACCCGTCCTTATCCAAACCTCTTTCCTACTGACTCCGATCTCTCCCCTCCCCTCTTCTTCTCTGCCATTCCACCCTCTCCTCCCCGTTTGGAGTTGATGACTCTGCTAAAATGAATGCAGCAGCCAGTAAAATACTGACTTCATATGAAAAGAGTCCTGTAAAAAAATTGGCGAAATCACTGTCACAACAAAATTGACAAACTATGCAATTTGGGGAAAGCGAGTGAGAGAGAGAGAGAGAGAGAGAGAGAGAGAGAGAGAGAGAGAGCGAGCGAGCACATAGGCACCTAATGGCTACATTCACTGAAAACTGATATTTATTTATTCAGTACTGGAACAGCAACTTCAGTGCACAGCGATTTATATCATTTTGCCCATATTTGATTTTGTCTTGCTTCTAGCTTAACTTCTTAGCATGACTTTATTACTATTCAATTGCTCAATATGATAGACTGCATAATATAAGTTGTGTGCGTGTGCATACTGCGTCCTTTGTATTTTATCCAACATTCATACATTCATTGGTTCTTAAAAATGATTTGCCATTCATTTGTTTGATTTTTCTTTTACTTGCTCTATCATCTGGACTCTGAACAGGGATAAAAAAATCCCCCTCGTTCCACTACAGTTGAGTCCATTTGCTATGACCTGTATTTAACTGAGCCTGTCTTCTGGTTTAATTTGGAGAATTCATAAAAATAGTTTTTGGAATTCTGCTACAGTTTTCATTTTGCTGCTGCTGCCCTACCTCGTCCTCCTCCTCCTCCTCTTCCTCCTCCTCCTGGAACATGCCTTCTCCTTTCCCCCCTCTTCCTCCTTCCACATTCTCGATATATATCAATATAAGCACACGGCTAAAATCACAGCATTAAAATGAATCTTGTGATTGTGTGAGCATGTCATCCTTCCCTTTCATGCTGTGACTTAATCAAAGTCCAAATGTGCTGCTGTATCTTCAAAGCCAGGAAAAACCAAAGTATGAGTTATATTCTGCCACAAACTGCAGCAAGATCAACAAAGACAGGGAAAAAAAGTGGAAAAACTGCAGATTGCTAACCCTTGAGTGGTAATGCCATGGATTCCTGATTTTTATGTTATTTGTTTTGAATTTAAAACCACTGTGAGGTGGGCATGCTGCAAACCAAAGAGCAGTGTCATTTCCATTCATATTTTTGCTTCATCTCACCAGTTCATCTTCTGGAAAATGAAATGGTTTGGGACCCCCCTGCCCGCCATGCTGGTCACCCTTCACCTGCTCCTCCTAGTTGTCAACTTCAAGACGCAGGTCTGGTTTACATTCAACCAGAGTTCAAGTTGTGGCCAATATAAGAATTCTGGCTTGAGAACAGGAGACAAATGAGAAAAATCAGCCAGAAAGTCTGGTGTATGCTATCCAGGATCTTCACGCTAAAGCCAGTGCTAGCAAAGAAGGGGCAAGGGTGGAGGAGTACAGCCTCAGCGCTTTCCTTGGATGCTTTTCCAAGCATGATATATTTTTAATATGCTTGCAGTATCTGCTTGAAGATTGCAAAGCAGGAGCATCAGACTCAGATCAGATACTAAATTCATCAAACATGTTTTTGCTTTTAAATGTTGATTTCTGGAGTTGTGTTTTAGGAATAAAATAAATGTAAAATGCCTCAAACACATGTAGGCTCCAACTTCAATGAATCCCTGCAGGTAGGTTGGGATCCGAGTGTAGATGTAAGAACCTACATTTATCATGACCAGCTATGGGTTCATCCGCCCTGTCATTCACCAGCTGTGAAGTTAGGAGATGAAGCTGCTTGCCATAAGGTCCCCAACTGCATACATAAGACAGCACTCCTTTTATTTACAGACGGTTTGGAAGAATAAGCCAGTCCATCATCAAGAGTCACATACTGGCTGTTTTTGTTGACTTAAATTCCGTTTAAATAAATGCACACCTTAAGGGCCTAGTGCTGCCTCCTCAGTCTAGGTTTCCTAGCCTTTGAAAGAAAACTGTTTCTGAGCAGTGTAAACTGATCTTGTTCTGTGCAAGGGCTGATCCTCTTCTCCAGTTATTCATGGCCAGCTGAATCCTTTTTCCTATCCTTTCAATCACCATTTTTTGAAGATGGAATGATAGTGGCAGCTGATGCAAACTTGTGCTTGCTCCTGTCTGGAGATGACATCTCTTATATTCCTATTATAACATGTCAATCGCACTCCCCAACCCACCCAAAAAACCCTAACACGACAAGATCTACCCAAGGTATTTGTCATTCAAGCACTCCCCAGCTGCAGACCTGCTGAGCTTTAGCTCATTGGACCAATTATGTGGGCTTGTGCTTGAAAAACTTGAAAACCACTCGAAACTTGTGCTGGTGCAGGCAGGGCCATAACATGACCTTGTCCATTGTATTGGTTGCACTGGCTGCTTTCCAGCTACAAATCAAAATGCTGCTTTTTACCTCTTGTGGCATAATTACCGTAGGGACTGCTTCATCTCTCATGTCTCTTTCCCTTCCCTGCAATCATCAGACAGAGCATTTCTGAGGCTGCCACATGCTTAGCATAGAATCATGGAGTTGGAAGGGGTCAGAGGGTTCAAACCCCTTGTCTTAGAAGGACTCCAAGTTTAATCATCCCTCTCAGAGGACTGTCCAGGTGCATCTTGGATGCCTCTAGTGTGGAAGAGCCCACAACCTCCTAGGTAAAGCGTTCCTTTGCCATACTGCTCTAACAATCAGGAAGTTCTTCCTGATGTTCAGTCAGAACTTGGCTTCCTGTAACTTGGAATGATTGAAAAGACAGCCTGGCCTTCCTGTTTGTGACAAACTTTCAGGTACTTGAAGAGTGCCATCACACCTCCACTCAGCCTTCCCTTCTCAAGGCTAAACATACTGAGTTTTTTCATTCTCTTATTATGAGGTTCACTTCATGAACTCTTGCGCTAGAAGAGTTAGTGCTGTGGCACACTGTAATAGTTGACATTACTTTGTACCCAGTGTGACCTAGCCAGCTGCAGCTTATTGCAGACAGTAAAGCATTCACATGCACCGAGGACTGAGTTGTCTTGTGTTCCCCCCCCCCTTATGTTATGCATTTTGTTTTGATGCCACTGCATTTTATGTTCAGCTCTTTGATATCCCTGTGGAAACTGGGATCTATATCCCTGAAAAACAAATAAATTCATAATCTTATCTGTGCCCAGCCCGTAGAGTAGAGCGCTCTAATATCAGGACATGCCATCTATCCTAAGTGGCCTCTAAGCCCATCTCTGTTGGATGGACTCTACCAGAAGAAATGCAAAAACTTTATCAACATTCAGCAAGTAGTGTAGTAAACATTTCCAGTGTGCAAAAGCCAAGGTAGCCGGACAAGGTCATTCATTTTATTAGGAAGAACACCTGATGTAATTGCCTTGAAGCTGCTTTTCCCAAGTGCTGTACCAACCTTAGATAAGAGCTGAGTTGGGCTGTGAGAGCCAAAACTTTCTTTTACTGAACCAGATTCACCTTCTTTCCCATCTCCAAGAACGGGGGTTAGAGCTAGTGTGCGTAGTAATAGCCTCTGAGACAGTGGAATAAAATATAAAATCCATAGCAAGAGGCAGTGTTCTCCCTGCCCCATCAGCTTGGGAAAGAAATTAACATATTGCTTCCCAAACAGCTCTGGAGGCCCACAGAGCATCTCCAGCCTATTGAGAGAGCCAATACAGTCACTGATCAGGGTAGTGTGAGCTTTCTATTGCTTTTTAATGCTCTGCAACCATATGTCATTGTGGTTTTCAACAAACTGTACAAAATCTTTGAAAGGGAGTTTAGTTTCTTCCTAAGTAACTTCAAATCTAAAATGAGAGGCCTTGGCTAGACTAAGCTCCTAGGAAAGGTTACACCCTCTAACTCATGTTTGCTTATATTAGCTAAGGGGCTGGTGAAAATAAATACATCAAAGGAAGATTTCCTGGCAATCCTACACAAAGCCTACTGATTTCTACTGAAAAAAGGAGATTATCCATGAGAAATTCATGTTGATTGCCTCCAAGTTCTGCTTTTGAGATTTGCAGTAGATTCTGCTTGGCCACTGCAGCAAGAAGGTGAACGAAATGGCCCTTTGGTCTGACCCCGCAGTGTGAATGGTAAATTTGGCACTCTCTTATCACACACTAATGGCAAGCTCATTTCCATCCATACGTAGTCCAAATGGCTCCACCCATACAAAAGAGAGAGGCAGCATCAGTTGTGAGGGGAAACTAGACAAGTGGGGAATGGAAAGGAATATTCTGGAAAAGAGCAGGGGTCTTTGGCTAGAGGCTGAGATGCAGCGTGTATGTGTTTGTGTCGCACCATTATTTTGTTGTTGTTGTTAGTCGCAAAGTCATGTCTGACCCATCACGACCCCATGGACAACATTCCTCCAGGCCTTCCTTCCTCCACCATCCCCGGAGTCCACCTAAGCTCACACCAACCACCTCAGTGACTCCATCCAGCCACCTCATTCTCTGCCACCCCTTCTTTTGCCGTCAATTGTTCCCAGCATCAGGCTCTTCTCCAGGGAGTCCTTCCTTCTCATTAGGTGGCCAAAGTATTTGAGTTTCATCTTCAGGATCTGGCCTTCTACAGAGCAGTCAGGGTTGATCTCCTCTAGGACTGACCGGTTTGATCACCTTGCAGTCCAAGGGACTCGCAGGAGTCTCCTCCAGCACCACAATTCAAAGGCCTCAGTTCTTTGGCGCTCAGCTTTCACAGCCATACATTGCAACTGGGAAAATCATAGCCTTGACCAAGGGTCTCAAACTCAACTTACCTGGGGGCCGCTGGAAGTACAGTCTGGGTGAGGCTGGGCCGCATCAAATATTGCACCACTGCGGTGGTGGTGGGCCGCTCATCCGGAGGCCAGCCCGGGTGCCGCCGGTGCTTTGAAGGCCGCAGGGCCCCTCCCCCGTGCCCCGCCTGTCCCGGCGATTGGCTTGCGGGCCGCAAGTTTGAGACCCCTGGCCTTGACTATACGCACTTTTGTTGGCAGGGTGATGTCTCTGCTTTTTAGTATGCTGTCTAGCTTTGCCATCGCTTTCCTCCCCAGGAGCAAGCGTCTTTTAATTTCTTGGCTTCAGTCCCTGTCTGCAATGATCTTGGAGCCCAGGAAAATAAAATCTGTCACTACCTCCATTTCTTCCCCATCCATTTGCCAGGAAGTGAGATGACCGGATGCCATGATCTTAGTTTTCTTAATGTTGAGTTTCAAGCCAAGTTTTGCGCTCTCCTCTTTCACCCGCATCAAGAGGCTCTTTAGTTCCTCTTCACTTTCTGCCATTAGAGTGGTATCATCTGCATATCTTTCACACATGATGTGCTCTGCATGCAAGTTAAATAGGCAGGGCGACAGTATACAGCCTTGCCAAACTCCTTTCTCAATTTTGAACCAAAGCTAACAAGACAGGTCTAAAAACTAATTTTCAAATGTCTGTCTACTTCACAGCAAAATAACTTTGTAACTGGGACATAGTCAGAGAGAAAGCCTTTCACCTCTAAGAATGATTTTTAAAAAATGACATTTAGATATAAAGAACATGAGGTGAAATGCTATTTTATGGTAAATTTGATGATTTTCAACAGTTCTGCTTAGTGCTACTGAATATGTCATCATGGAATAATTTAAAAATAACTAATTAAGCAGACACTACTTGGAGCAAAATCTGAAGACCTCTGCTTGAATGACCCTGGTCATTAATCTTGGAAAAAAAATCAATGTATAGTGTTGCATTCTCTGATGACTTCTGGTCATATTCTTTTCTTACATGAATTCAGTGATTGGATCTTAGTAATTACAGAAACCTCCTGGCCCCAAGAATTTAGCAAAACTAAAGAGGGAAATAAAGCAATCAAAAGGTGTGGGAGGGTGACATTAGTAAAGATGTTATATTTTCATTGTTGTCAGTAGCCACGAATGGTTAAGGCAGCACATGCTGTCAGGTGGGGTGAGAAAATCTTGTTTAAGGATGCAATATTTTATAAAGTTGGGAGAGGGAAAGCTCAAGGCAAGCGAACAAATAGTTCAATCAGAATTCAAGAATAAGAACAGCCTTGGGTGGACTAAAGTGTGAGAAAGTGAAGGCAATATTTAAAAAAGTAATGGTAATCGATTTATAATAGGAGATGGAAGCAGAAGATCATACCTCTGATAAATATGTATATATTTGGATGGTTGAAAGAAGCACTGGCTGATTTTGGATGGAATTATAGACTGTTGACTCCAATTCAGTCCAATGAATTAAGTATGTGCCAGGAATGGGAAACTGCTTTCATTCCGACAGCTACATGCAGTTTCCAGGAATTATGTGGAAGCCACGTTCCAGTGGTGGTTGGGGTCAAAGTTAGAGGGAGCAAGTTGCAAAGGTGGGGCCAGAAAAAGAGAACGAATACAAGAATGAGGGAGTGAGAGCGGGAGGGGAGGGGAGGGAAATAACCAATGCAGCTTATCAGATATTTTGTAAAGAATACATGGAGGCCACAGCAAGAACTAGCAGAGATACTCTTTGCTGCTGTTGTTGTTAGTCGCGAAGTCATGTCCGACCCATTGAGACCCCATGGACAACATTCCTCCAGGCCTTCCTGTCCTCCACCATCCCCCTGAGTCCACCTAAGCTCACACCGACTGCTTCAGTGACTCCATCTAGCCACCTCATCCTCTGCCGTCCCCTCCTTCTTTTGCTGTTGTAACCATCCTTAAAATCAAGACAGCATTGGTTTCCCCTTTTGCCACCCCAAGGAGCTTCTCTGAAAGCTCATCTAGTCTCTTTCTAAAATATTAATTTTGAAATTGACCTGAACTGGAATCACAAGCATTAACTGAAACACAGATTTGTTTTAAAAACATTGGCTGTTGGAGGGATTCGCCTACCTCTGTCTAATGAACATGGGCTACTGCCATGGCACCACAGGTAAAGAATTTACAATGAGTCATTAAGGAGCCGCTAAAGCAAAGGATGAAAAAGTCTACTTACATTAGCTTTTTCCAGCCTGGTGTCCTCCAGAAGTTTTTGGACATCAAGTCTCAGCAGCCCAGCCAATAAGGTCTGTGGTCAGAAATACTGGAAGTTGTAGTCCAATACATCTCAAGGGCACCCAATTTATGAAAGACTGTCCTATCCCATCATAAGCTCTTGTATATGTATTCTTCTGGAAAGCTTCCCAATTATTGTTAGTAATTGCAAATATTTATTAGAGAAATCTGTCAGTAAGATGTGCAGAGAAACTGCCATGGATGACATCTTCAGCTTCCAGCCATGGTAATATTTAGGAGAAGATTTCAATCTATTTACAATAAATGGATTCAGCATTCAGTGCCCTTTATCAGGAGCTCAGGAAATGGTTACAACAACAGATGACTGGTTAGGCCAACAAAGTGTACTGAAGAAGAGAGGAGGGTGGGAGAACCATCCTCATGGCCAAGACACCCGTGTTTAATGTTAGAAATCAGGGGCCTGCTAAAAATTTGTCTCAACAGTGTATTTTGCCCTGTTTAACAATTGCTGTATTCCAAATGGGAGTGCTCCTTGACCCAGAATTAACTCTGGAAGCCCGGGTGATGGCCATGTCAAGGAGCATCTCCACCAGCTTTGGCTGGTCCTGCAACTATGTCCTTACTTGGATGGGCAGAGCCTAGCCACAGTAATCCATGCCCTGGGAACCTCCCAGCTGGATTATTGCAACAAACCCTATGTGGGGCACCCTTCAAGATGATCTGGATACTTCAGTAGGTACAGATTGGAGTGGCAAGATTGCCCACTGGGACTGGCAGGCATGATCATACAACAGCAGTCCAATATCATCTTCACTGGATACCTATTGAAGTCCAGTCCCAATTTAAGGTGTTAATGTTGACATATAAAACCCTAAATGGTTTGGAGCATGGGTATTTGAAGGGCCCTAAGAACCCCAAGACACAAACCCTAAGATCTTCTGCTGAGGTCCTTCTTTGGGAGCCCTCCTTGAAGGAGGGTAGAAGTGTGGCTACCCAGAGAAGGGCGTTTTCCCTGGTAGTGCCCTGGCTTTGGATTCTCCTCTTCAGGGAGGTGCACCTGGCACTGACACTTTATTCTTTTCGGTACCAGGCCAAAACCTTTTAATTTAGCCACTATTTCAAGTATTGATTGTTTTATCATATAGTTAGAATAATTTTATTGTATATTTATATATTATATTCAAATTTTAATTTGCTGTTATGCTCTGGTTGTAAGTCATCTTGCAATCTGCCCAGATAAAGACAGGACAGAAATGTTTTAAACAAATGACTTTTGCCTTTTGTAGAGGTGTGTGAACATTTGTGATGATGGCCATACTATCTGCATCCATATTCCTGTATTAAAAGATACAGTGCAGCAACCTTGCTTAAAGTGGAAGTCCCTCATTCATGTATGTGTGTGAATTTGATTTTCATTGGAATAGTAACAGGTAAACTGCCTTGTGTTAGATCATGTCTCAATTATTGGGCTCTTGTACAGATCTCATTGAAGAAAACTCAGTGGGCGCAATCTATAATTAAAATGATAGCCACTGTCATTTTAGTGATAGGTGCCACTAATTTTGGAGCCATTTTTAAAAGCATACATCTGGTGTCTGTAAGTGGAAATTGGACAGAGGGTTTGATAGTTGCTTCTGGCCCCGGGAACAATCCAGTGCCACGAGTCATTCTTAAATTGAATGTGGACATCAAAGAGAGGCATCCTTAGATAAATAAAATCTTCCTTGAACTGCTGATTGCAAGGCCCCCCACCTGTGCCCCCCCCTTAGGATGGAAGAATGAAACCAATATAGTAGATTGTCAAGAACTGACTTGATGAGTTGTTGAATGGGCATGTGAATTTTAATGAATTTATTTGCATGCTAATAGGTGGCTCTCAGCAGATGCTTTTGCTGTTCCAGGCACGGCTGTGGTTGGCAAATGCCAGACCCGTTACATCAGCGATGTGACAGGCGTTCAGCAACGATAGGATTATTCTCTTGCCAGAAGGCTGTTGTCCCTATCAGTGTCAGTTTGCAGCTCACTCTTCAAGGAGGCTAATTAGTCCAGATACGGATAGCCCTTCCGAGGCAGCAAACAGGGCAGGGCAAACGTGAGGCGGAGCAAAGAAAAAGTGCAGGCACCCAGTCTGATCTGGACGTGTGCGCGTCCTGAGCTCTTTCCAGGATTTCTCGGGAGGAGGAGAATAGAAGCGACTCAAGACTGCCTAAGCTGCCATGGCTGTCATCGCTGCTGCGGAAGAGAGAAAAAGCAGGGCGGGATCCAGATATTCCCATCATGCACCCCTTGAAATGTGGAAAGGAGGGGTGAGGTCACTGCAGACCCTCCGCCCTGAACTGCAAGAGCCTGGCAGGGCTTAGAAGTGGCCCTTCCTCGGCCCCCACTTTCCCCATCTGACCTCTGTGGGGTGACACTGTTGTTCGGCACCACAGTGCGATGGTGTGAAGAGGGGCACCCTTCTCCTCCTCTCCCCATGCTGGGTCATTGCTCGCAAGCTGGCAAGCCTGGATTCCATGCATTAATGGAATTATTAAAATCCACACATTTCTTCCTACAGGGCTCGGAGGAATGTGAGTTCTGTTGCTTGCCTTTGGCTTTTTCACCAAATCCTCTTGGAATCCATCCCTTCAAGCATTCAAGGGCTTTCTCTTGTGTGCAGCCCAGTCTTCCAAAGGGAGCTGAGAGGATGTCTGTCAATGCTCACAGACACCCTTCCGTGCAACCAGCAACATTTTTCTGCATTGGGTGCAGCAGCCCAAAAGCCCGTAGCGGGAGATGTGGAACAGGGGTGCTGCTTGTGCTGTGGGTGTGCAGGGCTCCTTTCCCAGCGAGCCTCTCATGAGCAGCCATCTTTGGCACCAATGGCACCAGAGGAGGCCCAGGGGTTTCAGAGGAGGAGGTTCCCCGTGGCGACTGGCCTTGCTGTCAGTGCACTTTCACCAAATCAGGCATGCTTGTGCGCACGAGGTGCAAAGGAGCTTGGGAAGGTAGAGCTCTTGTATTCCTCTTTCTTGAGGAATCCTGTAGACACCTGGGCTGACCCATCAGGGCTTTTCTTTTGATCTGAATTTGTGGTGGTGAGTTTGGGTTGTCTCCTTTAACAGCTATGTGTTTATTAAAAGCTGGTCTACTTCATGCTGGGATTGCCTGGATCCTGGATCTGGCAGGTTCAAACAGGGGAAGACATGGTGGACAAGTGCTTTCCATGCAGAGGTTCCAAATTCAGTCTCCTGTTTCTGGACCCACCTGCCATTGTAGAAGAACCCAGAGAAAACCTCAGAAGTAGAAGATCTATGCAGGTACCAGAGCTGCAGAGTCAATACATAAAACCTTCAAATCTGACCCCAACTCCAACTCCTCAGTTCATGGTTCCATCAACAATGACTCCTTTATTTAGATATCAATGTAGGAAATAATTATGCTAATTGTAGATGCATTTTTATCAGAACAGCTAAAGTCACTAATTTTTGCAACACAGGCTTTTATCTTCTGTAATACATTGATGCACATATTTCCCATCTGTTGTTATTGTAAAGTGTTCATAAACAGCCGACTTTGTTCACACTTTTTTCCCAATTGTAATTTTTTCATGGAGTGCCACTTTCACTAATATACGAAATTAAAATATATAACCCAAATATAACCTGAAAAATATGTTAATCAAATTACTATCTCTCAAACAGGAAATTTTAGCATATTATTTATATTGCAATTTAATTTTATTAGGAGTTGGAGTTGGCACTTTTTAACTGATTCTGACTCCGGTGACCCAAGAATTGCTTCCACCGCCAAGACTCTGGCTCCGTGTGCTGCTGAGCACACCTGGGTGTGGGCTTCTGGAAAACCCTGGAATGTTGGACTGTGACACAAGGGGACCCAGGGCAGGCTTCCAGGCATTAAGCCCTCCATTGCTATGGCGAAAGCCAAAACCAGCACCTTGAAGTGTGAAATGACCAGGTAACCACTATAAAGCCCCAGAAAGAGCTTCAGCAGTAACCCAAGATGCTAGGACTTATACCAAAAAGGGGAGACATTTGTTTGGTTTACATTTTAATATGAGCCAATCTAATTTGCACTTCCCAAATGCAATTATTAAAAATTATTGGAAGACAATTTTCTTGCAGTCTTCTCATTTCTGCCCTTTTTGCAATGCAAGACTACAGTCAAATGGTGCACATAAAATGCATGCATTAGGAGACGTTTCATACTGAAAATGTGCGGGACAATAGATACATTTCCCCTAATATATGCATCCGTATACACAGTTCCCCTATTACATCAACCACTTCCCATTAATGCACAGTATTGGCCGGAATGGAGGCAATTCCTATATTCTGTTGTTACTCATCAAGTCATGAGATATCAGGTTGGGAACACAGATGCTAATCAACCCACAGCACCTCCTTTTCAACTGGCTGACATAAATATATGAAATGGATCTTCTATTTCTTTTTGTGGAACATTTTTAATGCTGGGTTAATTTGACAGTACTAAGTGTTATTTAACATAAAAGCCATTTATGAAAATAATTGTGGAAGATAAACAGTGCAACATGAAAATTAAAACGTGTGCTTTGAGTCTGTGTTGCCTAGGAGGGTTTAATGTTTTAAAAGTGACAGCCAAAGATAATTATTTTCTTTGTGTTGATTAAGAGAGAGGGGCAGGCAGGAAGAGAAAGAACTTAAACAAGGTTTTACAAAGAAGGAAGGAAGGAAGGAAGGAAGGAAGGAAGGAAGGAAGGAAGGAAGGAAATCGTTTTGGAATTTGACGTTCCCTGTATCCAAGGCAACCATCAGTGGTCTCAAGCTCAGATTGTTACTTAAATTGCTGGGTACATGTTGGTATAAGAATGGATGTCCCCCCCCCCCCACACACACACACCCTTCTATTGCAAAGCTCTTCTACCAACTGCTGTGGCCAGTATTCCATTTCAGTCATCTTCCAGTTCAAAGGAAACTTCTTCCATTGATGTCAAATGTCATATATGTGCAATTTTCTCTTGCCATATTTTTACATTGGATTGTCACTCCCCACATTTGCTGACCACGTGCACAGAACCAATCACGGACCGTGAAAGCTAAGCATCTCTTTAGAGTGATAATGGAATATTTACCCAGGGTATCTTCCAGATATATTCACACACAAGTTCCCATACACACGTTTACACATACCCTATTACAATACTAATTTGAGAAGAGATCTAATAGCATGGAAGGAGGGCATCTTAAGGAGTTATTTAATCCCAAGGAACTGAAGGGAAAACTTGTACCAGCAATTAGACCTGCCATGGTGCAATTTAGCAGTAGACAGAACATTTTTTGGAATACACTGGTAGCCTTCTGATTTGCAGGACAACTTAAAGGATTTCTCACTCCCAACCACATAATAACAGAAAGAACGAAATGACTCCCACTCACCGAAAGCTAAAATAAAATTGAGAACCTGAGGAGAAGAAAGCCAGAGAGCAACAAGGACAGTGAAAATCTGTACTGTCTCCACTTTGTGGATTGTTGGGTGATTTTCGTTCCTTCCCTGCTCAGTGATGGAATCGGATTTTGCATGCATGCACATTCATTTGTGAAAAATTGCACACATGAAAATGCACAAATTCCCCCAACATAAGCAAACCCTGAGGCTTTTGGTATGAGGACAGTATAGAAAAGGGTTTAAATAAATAAAAAATTAAAAAATCCCCTGTGTATATTTTCATTCTGTTGTCAATGGGAGGATTACACACATTTTTGTAGGTGCTGTTAGATTGTCCATATTTTCCTAAGATTAAATTTGTGTACAGTTACGGAGTGTGTATGTGTGTGTGTGTCTTTCACACACATCATCCACAAGTCCACGGAATCCATGTGACTTTGAGAAAGCCAGTTCACTGCTCAATCCACAGGTCTGATTCTTAGAAATCTGAACTCTCTTGAATTCATTTCTTTGATATCCCAACGAAGTCCTCACCACCATCACAAAGCTGCCATGGGACAGTTTAGTTTTGCTCTTAAAAGGAAGAGCTGTGCTTATCCAGCTTCTGCAGCCAGAGGCACTCAATTCATCCATCGCAGATGAAGCTGAGAAGGGTGTCCGCACCATTGCATCAGATTCACCTGACGGCACAGAAGAGCACGATGTCAGGGCAAGGTGTGGGAGGTGGTACTTCTCAGGGAGAGTCTCCTAATGAGGTTTTCATATGAGCCTTTGAGATGGTAAAAAGGCTTTTTAAAAGAAAACAATAGGAAACACCCAAAGTGTATCCTTGCCAGTGTGGCATCTTGGTTGCAGTATGAACTGGGACTCAGGAGAGCTGGGTGCTAGTCCTCACGCAGTCATAAAGCTCACTGGGTGACTTTATGTCACGGACTCTCACAGACTCTCAGCCTACCTTACAGGGTTGTTGTGGTGATAAAATGGAGAGGGGGGGAGTCTTTGAGTTCTTTGGAGGAAGAAGAAAGGTGGCATAAAAATGTAATGAATAATAACAATTAACGGCAATAGTAACATGCCACCATTGCACCGTTCTCGCAGTTTCTGGAAAAACGATGCATTAGTGTTGCTTACAAGAGGGACAGGCTGTATTCAGACCACTAGATCTGAAGAGGAATGTTTAGGAGAAATGTGGAGGAGGGCGTTGGTTCATGAGGGAGACTGTATTTGCTCTGCAGAACAGGTCAAGGGGCTGGCACATAAAGGGAGGTTGAGATGGACTGTGAAACTTGTACTGTGAAAAAACACTTGTGAAGGAAGGGAATTTGTAGCTTTCCTCCTTTCATTTCACACACACTTCAGCAGGTCCATCAGAAGAAAGTCTGCTGGAACCCAGGCTAAATGGGACTAGGAACTTACTGGTATTTCAGTATGTGAAATTCCGCCTCCTCCTTCTCCCTCTTTGCCCACTTTCCCATCTTTCTTCACTGCCCAGTTTTTAATTTCTTACTCCAACTTCACTCCCCGCTCTTCCCTTGCCTTCCATTTCTCCCAGACCATCTTTTTCCAACTCCCACCTCTGTATGGACTTGCTGCATTGCTGGAAAACTAGCAGTGCTGCCCATCTGAACCATAAGATAGGTTTTACTAATTGTAAGCAAACATCACTGTCCAGGTGAGCAACCACAGATTTCCCCCTTGTTGAGTGGACCACACCATGAGTCCCCCTGACCATTGACCATCAGCTGGGCCTGATTGTAATTCTATGGGGGACAGAAACTCCCCTGCTCCAAATCTGGGGCCCTTCTCTTGGCTTCTCATCCTTTAACAATTCTCTTTGTGGATGAATCCAAAGACAAGCATATCAGCTGACAGAAGGTGGAAAAGGTGTAAGGAATCCATGGCCTTCCAGATGTCGTTGGACTACAACTCCCATCATTCCCCCCCTTGGGCATGACAATTAAGATGGATGAGAGTAAAGGGAACAGCCACAGGGCCAGAGACTCTCCACCCTTGCCTAGGGTGGGCATGAGCGAGATGCCGTTCCCCTGACCCCAACAGCCTGAACACAGCAGATGAATATTTCATATCCTGTTCGTAGTGCTTTCCCCACACTCCACATTTGCAGCTGCTATAATCTGAATTTCCTCAGAAGGTGGAAAAGCTCATTCTTGGAAGCAGTTCCGCATGCCAGGATTTCTTCATTTCTCCTCCAGATGCTCCAATTCCTGGTGAAATGTCCTACTTGCTAGTGAAACAGCTGTCTCCTGTATCTTGCTGGTGAATATCAGAGGCCCATGGATTTTGGCAATCTTGGAAAAAGACAGCTGGGTCTTTTTCTGTGGGGAGCTAAAAATTGGGGAGGTAAAATTTCAGAGGGATTATTATTATTATTATTATTATTATTATTATTATTTCTGGGATACCCTGGAAATAATCCTCCTGCACCCTCCGTGCTGTCCATAATCTTATGTGGAGGATTTTTGGTGTAAGTGTAGCCCTAATTTTAATATTTGATTGATATTATCTTGCTATCCTTGAAGGAACAAAGGGCTGTTTCTTCTCCTTCAAATCCTCCTCTCCTTGCCCTTCACTTGCCTTCATCTGGACCAACAATGGTCTTCAGCATTTTGAGTCAAACTTTCTGAGAAGAGAATTTGCTAAGCCATTTTCTTAGGATGCCCCCTCTCCTTTCTGTCCTATAACATTTAGAAAATTCTACTTCCCACTTTGAAAATATTGCTGAAATCCCCCTCTTCTTCCAAGTTTGAAACCCACAAACAGGCCATTTTGCACTCAGCCCTATAAAAAGATGGGGAGGTGGGGAATCCCAAATAATGATCAGGAAGCTCAGTTCTCCAAGTTGGTGCCATATTCAGCCAAAGTGGCATTGCCCACTCAGCGAGGGAGGAACCAGCAGCACTGGGAGAGCCCAAAGGTTTTCAGAAAAATAAAGTATCTTGGGTGGGAGGGAAAGACCTAAGTGGATAAAGAGAACATAAACAGCACCAAGAAAACTGAGGATGGAACGGAAACTCTTGGTAGGAAGGGTACAATGGAGGGACCTGGAAAATGACTGGCTGGACCCTGAATGTTAACACTCTACACTGCAACCTTTTATTGCAGGCCCCGGATAGGTGTTCTTAATTATTAACTTGGGGTCATTTGCACAGGTTTCTTGGCCATCATATTTTCAACTTCTTCTCACCCTGTGTAGACATTTTCCCACCCAAGTTGTGCTGGAACGGATGAAGGTCTGGTGTTACCATGCTGACTTTCGTTTTGGTGAGGGCAGGAAAATGTTCCACTGCAACATGCCTGGGGGATGCAAATTTGCCATCCCCCCACTCTTCTGCATTTCAAAAATGCCCACAATCTTTTCTCTGAGGTAGCTTATTCGCCATGCCAAGAGATAGACAAACATGTAACATTCAAACTTGCTGAGTTTCTTTAAATTCTTCCTCAAAGTTCCGTTTGCTTCATTTGCATTCCCAAATGTGAGTCATGGGAAGAGGAAATGCTTTTGGTCTATCTAAATCAGAAAAAACATACATTTTCTATGAAAAATGTATAGTTTTTTATCATTATTCCAATGAAAAATTTCCATTTTCATCTCAGGCTAAACTTTGTGAAAATGCAGATTTAGGGCAGAAATTCACATTCCAGAAATTAAAGTTTGCATTAGTGCACATTTTGGAAGTGAGCATTGCACAAGCGTACACTTTCAAATGTGAATTTAGGTATCAGAAACTATTAATATTTCTTTGGAATTGTGTCCTGACTTGCCTTAGCCTTCAGCCTCATGACTGGGACAAGTTTGCACACAGTCACAAATTCTCAGAGATTCCTAATCATGCTTCTGCTTTTGCAAGTCCCATGAAATTTTTTGCAGTGATGTGCGCATCCCTCCAAACATTTGGATTACATTCCTGAACATCTAAAAGAAAGCCTGGAAAACTGAAATATAGCAGAAGCATGGGCTTTTCAAGATGGATCTCTCTCCCACCCCCAGTACTATAATTAGTATTCCCTTCCATTATCTCTTAAGACATTTATGATGACAAGAAGTATTTCACAGCTCTGCCATTGATTTTGCAAGAACCAAAGCAACATCTAAAATTGTATTGATTGCAAGAACAAAAACAAAACAAAAAAGATCCCTGCAGCATCCAGGGAAATTGACTTTGCTCCTGCGCATAAGTCAAATTTCATTACCACTGTATCTGCATGAATGCAAATGTGCAGCCGTTTTGCAATAGACCAAGATGCCATAGACAGAGCCAGGTCACTGGTTCATGTAGCGCAGTGCTGTCAATGCAGACTGGCAGCTTTCGCACAGAGTCTTTCTCAGCCCTCTCTGGGGATGCCAGGGATTCAAGCTGCAGCTGTTGCATGCAAACCTGGTCCCTGCCCTGGTGCCATGTGACTGCCAGTGCATGATGAGCTCACACACTCTGCCCTGTGATGCAAGCCAGGGGTTCTGAACATCTGTAGGTCCTATTTTCAGTCCCTCCTTACTAAGTAACCAGTTGCAGGCTCATCTGGGATTGGAGGACAGGGATCACATGTGTAGAATTGATACAAGAAATTTGTTCTCTCTCTCTCTCTCCTCCTCCCCCCCCCACCTTTCTTCAATATTCTAATGATGAGCAAATGCACTTCCAAAGTGGGAACTCAATCTATTAACAACCATTCTTTTTCAGTTCAATTATTTTCCTATTTTTTCCCAGTCAGACTTGCATTGAAATCAATTGTACCTGTTAAACAACTTCCAGGACTTCTTTCCCCATACTCTAACATTTATCTCCTTGTCTCCAGTACAGAATCAATCGATCCCATCGATCTAAAGAATCCTGTTTTGTAATGTTACCTTCCCATCAAAAATGTACTGACTTCATAAAATCCATCCCATCTGCATTTTTGCAGATAGTTGAGCGCGTTTCATTCCATTATCCATTAATTGACAGGACTGGATTTTGTGCAAATGCATTCAGACAGATTTGCACAAATTCAGACTTCAAAAATGTTCTGAAAAGGTACAAGTCCCCCTTAACACGTGAATACACTCAAAATGTGCATTTTCATGCTTTAGCTTATGGAAAGAAATGTGCAATTTTAGGTTATTCTTTATTTTTATTTTTTTCTATGAGTAAACATACATAAAATTACAAAAAGGAAAAAAGAGGGGGAGACCTGGGCTGCAGGTCCACAGAATCAGTGTGACTTCAAAACAGCCAGTCCACCATGAATTCCCTGGGCCAGGTGCATAAAAATCTGAATCAGTCTGAATCTCTGCTAACCACAATATTTTGTACATCATGAAATCATATCCATTACTGCTACTTGGCAATTATAATTTTCCCATTCCCTTGGATATATTTCTTGCTTTTCTCCATTCTTTGCAATTAGATCCATGCTGATCAGGCTAAATTGTAGATTACATTTAAGGATATTTATGGAAACTTATTTTGCGGTCTCCGTAGATCTATCATTTGCTGTGAAATTTATCATAATGATCCGGAAGCAGGGATGGAGCAGAACAAGCAGCCTGCTGAACAGGAAGCTTCTGGTCCAGGCTTTTCCCCGGAACAGAGTGTGAGCTTGTGCTGCCACAGAAGGTCTTGTAGTCTGGGAGGCAGAGATATCTGGGCTTTCCTCTGTGGCTTGTTCTCTCAAGAACTTCCAGTCCTAGCTCTCCTTGCCAGGAAGGGGAGGCAAAGCCTCCTCATCCAGGGAAAGCCAGCGCTGCTGCTGGGACTCCCACGAACAAACTCTATTGAGCTCATGTCTACTGCACAAATGTGCCTGAGAGTTTTCCCGGTGCAATTCTGCCTGTGAAAAAAGAGCAATCTTCGCAATGGTTTCTCACTGATTAAAGTACCTCTGGCTTATTAAATGAGATTTACAGAAAACAAATTACCACTAATTTTCAGTGAAATGTGGATAGTCCTGCATGATTCTTGCACAATGTGAATTGCTCTGGCAGAAAGTGGAAGATGTTTCAGCAAGCTAGTCATCGTAACAAGTGGGCATTGCCGTTCCTTTTTTATTATTGCATTTTAACTGGACATGCACATGGTGAGCATGTCATGAGCGGAGCTGGCTGGAGCCAGGGGTCAGACTTGATGGCCCGGGAGGCCCCTTCTGACTTGCTCTGTTTCTGTTTCTATTTTATCATCATGTTTATATGGATTGTTGTAAACTACCCTGAGAGCTTCACCTATCAGGTAGTATAGGTGGTGGTGGTGGTGGTGGTGGTGGTGATGATGATGATGATGATGATGATAAGGTAAGATTCATCAAGGACACAATCCTTTTGCAATGATCATAAGACCCAAACTCAGCGGCTTATGCTCATCCTATCAAACGCTCCCCATCCTTACAGCCTGCATTTTTGCTAAATGGCTTTTTTGCCATCTAGTGGAAATATTTTAGAGATAAGGAAGCTAAAGAGGCCATACAGTAGTTAAACTATGGAATTACCTTCCACAGGCTGAAGTGATGGCCACTAATTTGAATAGCTATAAAAGGGAATCTAACAAATTCGTGGAGGAGATGCCTAACTGGAGATTCATCCAGTGGTTCCATGCTGCCTTCAGCCTCGGAAGCACTATGCCTCTGTGCATCAGTTGCCAAGGAACTTGGGCGGAAGGTGCTGCGGCACTCACAGCCTCCGTGTGGGGTCCTGTATGGCTAAAGGATTGCTCCCTGCATGGCTAAAGGACGGCTAAATGTGCTCTTGGTCCAAGCTGGCAAGGCTCTTCTCAGTTTCTGATATCCTCACCTCCCTGCCCACTGAAATGCCCTGCTTTCCCCATCTCAGAGGTTCTGTTTCCAAATTCAGAGAGGCAGCTAGAACAATTTTTTCCATATGCCAGGAGGCATGATGGAAGACCATAAATTGTACATGTCTGTCTCTGAGTCAGTCTGAAGTGTCTTTAACCTCAGATCTGAAATCCAAAGTATCTGATGATTCCTCAGGGAGTCTAGGAAGCATAGAATCTATGCAGCCTAATCATTTTGTCTAGAAACTGAACAAGAACTGACTTTGGGGAACTAATTTATGATATTGCAATGAAAGGAGCCTGAGAAAATGACAGCTTATCATGGACTGACATATTTACAAGATAGTTGCAGTCCTGTTGTCTCTTAAAGAAAAGCAAAGCATTGAAAATCAAGGCGATAATACCTCTTTTAGGACTAACTCAAAAGTCACAAAGTAGTGAGTAAACGTAATTGGACTCTTTGTCAAGCTGGATGCTACATTGGAGAAAATGGCAAAATGCAAGCCATGACAGATCAGAAATTTATAAAACATATTTTTATAATTAAAGAGGAACTCCATGGGATAGAATCACAGTATTTTGAGGGTGGGACTTGACTTGAACATTTGTGTTGAGTTCCCGGAATGATTCTGCTCTGTGTCCTATGTGGTAGAATATGGAACAGTTCTGCAAAGGTCCGTTGGCCAATTTAGTGCAACCAATTTTCAGGGTAACACCTGAGGATTGATTGGGAATTCTGAGCCTACCCATGCTGGATTCTATGAGTGTTGGCTGTATTTGAACTGAATGCCCTTGCCTGGGTATTCAAGAACTTTTAAAGTCGGGCAGATGCACCAGAAGGTAGATCTGGTCTCATTCCCTTCTTTGTATTTGGAAACATGGAAGAAGTGGGTCTGTGCGTATGGACTTAAATCCATGAGCTGGTGACTCAAGCGCAACTTAGCAAAAGCAGGTGGCAAACATTTGGCAAAACATTTGGATGAAAAGAGCAATCTAGTGCAGAGTATATGAGCCAGATTGATATGAAAACAGTCATGTGGTAGCTCATATCAATTTTGTTGCACTGAAAATCATCACTGATTCCAGGAGTTGCTACTTAATACTCTGGGTCCAAGCTAAAGTCAAGCAAACTGCGTTAATTCTCCTACCAGAGAGAGATCATTTGCTTTGCTCCTGAGATCCGACGTTTCAACAATCTGTAATTTCTATTGATTTTGAAGGGTGATGGCTGTCCATCCATTGCAGAATGGGGGATTTAATGGACTCTCATAGATCTGAACTACTATATAAAATCCTTCATTTAATCCCATTTTATAGGGTTGAATTTAAATTCTCTTTTTATAGGATTGTTACTAGCCTCTGGAATGATACCATTTCAAAAGTGTTTTATAAGTTTGCTCTTAGGCGTATACTTTGCATTTTCAAGCTATTTTTGAACATTTGCATTTCCATATAAACATTATGCATAGAATTTTCTTTACAACCCTGGCTACTAAACCCACATTTAAAACAACCATCTCCAGAATTGAAAAATGCAGTCTGTTCAAACATAAAGGCATTTTGCATCATTCAGCATGGAATACATCTCTGATGCTAGGTAGCAAATGCCTTGACGATGCTTGTGTAAGAATTGAGTTTTATAATGAACTAATAAAGTTGCTTGCATGCCAAAGCTTGGATTTATTTCCAGTCTAATCAAATTCCAGCTGATAAAACTGAAGATGTTCACGAAGTGTTCATTGACACCTTCTATCATTTGGCTGGATATTTCTCTTTGTGACAAAGAAAACTGCACAGTCTGTTTATGACTCTGTGAGGTTATTAGCAGATGTTAGTAACAGACCCTTCTTAATCTATCTATTTATTTATTTACATATATTTAGTGTGATGTAGTGGTTAAGAGCATGGGACTGGGACTCAGATGAACTGGGTTTTAGTCCCCGCTCAGTCATGGAGCCAACTGGGTGACTTTGGGCCAGTCACCGACTCTCAGCCCAGCCTACCTCACAGGGTTGTTGTTGTGGGGATAAGACAGAGGAGGAGAATGATACAAGCTGCCTCGAGCCCTTTGTAGGAAAAAGGCAGGGTATAAATTGAAAAATAAATAAATAAATTTATAGGCCACCTACAATTGCCGAGGCCTTGCTAGGTGGCTTGCAATCTAGAATGTCTCTCAGCTTTTCCTGATGGCAGTAGATGTTATTGGCAGGTATTTTGGGAGGAATGGCACACCTGGGCAGGATTTGTAGAGTGGAGCGCAGTGGGAATCCTGGAGAAATTCCCTGAGCCAACTTGATATGTCCAAAGGAGGGCCAGCATGGTGTGGTGGTGAATGCTGGACTTGGGTCTCGGAGGTCCTCGTTCTAGTCCCAACTTGACTATGAAGCTCCCTGGGTGACTTTGGGCCAGTCACTCACTCTCAGCCCAGTCTACCTCACAGGGTTGTTGTAAGGATAAAATAGAACTATGTAATCTGGGGTTCCTCCCAAGTGGGAAAAGGCAAGATACAAAGCAATGTAATAGGAATGCCACTGGAAACGGCATTAAGTTTGTGCCACAGTCCTTCCGGGACCTGAGCATCTCGGGGTCCACTTTGTCTTACATTAATCTGCTGATCTTCAAGAGGGTTCATTCTTTGGGTGCCTCTTTCTTCTGAAGTGAAGTGAAGGAAGCTGGGAGAAATCAAGTTGGTCCAAAACATTTTGCTGCTGAGATATGACTATCCCGAAGCTCCATGGAGTCCATTTCTCTAGCATTCATTTACTTCCTCTTGTGCTCGGCCCTGTCTTGGAAAGAGAGCTAAGCCAAGAGGAAACCCATGAATACTTGCAGAACAAAATTTTGCATGACAAGCAACCTTCTTCTGCATCACAAACAAAACTTGCCACATGTGATGCAGAAGGTTTTTGTGCAGCATTCACACAGGGTTCCATCCTTGGCATGCGCCACACTAGACACACTTGTTGTGAACTCAGATTCATTGTGACATCAAAGCAGGCCCAAGTTTGGTGACCTGAGCCCAAGGAATCCAATGGGTTCCCACCCTGCAAATGGATTCCTCATGGATCCATTCCTCATCAACAGGCCTGATGGCAAAAAGTGTTGAGTAGAAGACCATCCTATTTTATAGGGGATAATCCCATGCTTGATACTCCACATAAATAAGGTTCTTCCATTGGAGGGAAAGGGGTGCCTTTGGGAAGTTAGGATACAACTCTTCTTTCAATGGTCTAGCTTTCAATGCAGTAAAATTTCCAATGTGGTGAGACTGTGGGTATGAAGGAGCATTCTAACATGTTGGTTCCCACCTCTGTTCTGATGTGGTACAGCCCAAAAATATCAAAGGCTACTAAGCCAGAATTCAAGGAGTTGTATCAAAGGTAGCCATACATAAGTAGAGCCACTGAATCAGCAGGGCTTCAGTTCCTTATGACAAGCTGAAGTTCCATTCATTTCAGTAGGTCCACTGTAAGTATGTCTCTGTCTGCTGTGGGCCCAAATTCTTCCCTGCCACCCCTTAGATCAGTCACTATTGTTAAGAGCAGAGTATGATTCCATGTATATGTCCTTTCTAGAAAAGCAAAATAATAATTACAAAATCAGTTCTAATGTCTTCTTTTGCAGAGCATCAAAGTGAGTTGGCTCCCACCGCCACCAGGCACACAAAATGGATTTATCACCGGCTATAAAATCCGACACAGAAAGACAGCCCGCAGGGGTGAGATAGAAACACTGGAGCCAAACAACCTCTGGTACCTGTTCACAGGTTAGTGTTTACATGGCTGTTACCCTCCCATAGCCAATGGTGAATGAATGTTTGGGGAATACAATATGCTTCCAGCACCAGGAACCTTGTTTTCCTCTGCATTCAAGTTACATTTATTAGACTGTACAGCAACAACCTTCATACATTTTTACTTTGTTTCCCCCTTAATGGTTTGATCATGTATTTGTGCCTTTCCATTTTCCTCAGCTTAATGAAACAATTCCCCATTCTGCCTCACAGTTTTTATCCTAAATTAGTTTCTATGAATGCCAACTCAAAAACAAAAACAAAACCTGTCACCCTAGTACAAGACTGTTCCTCTAGTATTCACACAACAAGCAAAATGTGTTTTTATATCCCGTAGAAAGCTGTTAAATGTAGGGTAACCTCTAACGTAAAGCAGAACTAGGTTTGTATGTTTTCAATGGCTGTATAGAGGAGAATATTTAAGCAGGTATTCCATTAATTAATCTATACCCTACCTTTTTACCAAAAATGGTACTTAAGGAGGCTTATGAAACAATTCAAAATAAATTAAAACAATAAAGCACAGGAAAATGCAATCAAACCAAAAGAAAAGTGCCATCTGGTTTGCCGCTATGTGAAGAGAAAGTTGGGCTAACTAGGATCCAGCATGGCTTTTCTCATTTTCTTAACTACAGAACAAAAACAGCACCTGCCTACAAGCTTCTTGAATTTGAACCTTTTCTTGAACTTTTGCTGCTATCAGAAGGCTAGCAAGGAAGAAGACACCCACATCTCCCTTGGGAACATGTTTCCCAGCTGGGAATGCCCTCTCTCATGTTGCTAGCAAAGCACCTCTGAAGAAGGTGGCCTCAAAAGAAGGGCCTTCTTAAAAGCCAGGCAAGCTCATAGGGGAGAAGGTGATCTTTCGGGTAACCCATCCCAGGTTTTCTAGGTCATAACCAGCACTTATAATTCTGCCCAGAAACAGACCAGTAGCCCCTGAAGCTGCTGTGGGCAAGGGAGTAACCAGCCCCGGTCAAGGCTGGCCCACTGCATTTGGCTTTTCACAAATTTTCAAAGATGGTTTTCAAAGGTAAGCCTTCTTGTACAGAGGGGAAAGATATTGGAATTCCTTCTTCCACATAATAGTTTGAGGAATCTAAAGCATAAACTTCTATATGCTGCAATTCTGTACAGTAGTCCTCCACCAACTGGCCCCTTCCAGATGTTTTGAAATTCCACTTGCATCCTCTCCAACGAATATGTCTGGTGTTTAGGAATTCTGGAAGCTGCAATTTTCTGTAATTACAAGAAGTTGTAATATGTACTTATCAAAGAATCAGTCCCATTGAGGCTAATGACGCTCACCTGTGAGTAGACCCGTCCAAGACTGCACTGTTAGTGAAGTCCTGCTTTCCTTGTAGCCCTATAATGCCTACTTGTGGGAAGTCCCATAAAATCCCACATCCTTTTCTTGTTCCAGAGACAACCTGAGAACTTTGTTTTTTATTACACCTTCAGAAGTTAAATTTAAAGATCCCCCATTCTGCTTTTTCTTTATTTATTGGTCCCCCTTTCCATTGGTTTTTAACTATTTTTGATGTATTGCAATTTGGCTGTTCAGGTTTTTGGACTGTACATCACTTTTGAAAATCACACACACTATAAAACTCTTGCAAATAAATAAACTAAAGTATGGTATCTCTCTTGCCATTCATCAGCCCACATATAAAGTTAATCGTTTGATAGCTTTCAAGAAAGGATGGGATATTCATATTTAAATATGCCGAATGGAACAGTAACAAATACATACCTTATTGGCATTGTTTACTTGCATATTACAAGATTTCTAGAGGAGCTGGGAATCATGCAGCTTTTAAAGGGATGATTTAAATATTCAAGCAGTGAGACTTTATGTCTTCTTAAAAGCTTCTGCTGGTGAAGGCAGGTGTTTTTGCCCACTAATGAGGACAGCTGCAATAGCAAAGTAATTCAGAGTTACAACAAGGGCTTTAAATCACTGCTATTGGTTTTAGTGTAAGATCCAGGATCAGCTAAAATTTAGAAGTGTGGTTGCTGTTGTAGTTTTTTTTTTAATTTGGAACATTCTTCCTCAGAGAAGCCTTGCAATTAAATGTAACTGTTTATCTTTATGCTTCATGGTCAGTATTAAGATACACAAAATGATAAACATATATTCCTGTGAGGGAAACAAAGGCTCAGTGTAGTGTTCCAACAACAGCACTCGCCTTCACTAACAGAAGTGCACGAGACGTTCCAGGATTCACACTATCCAGAATTCCTGGTTAACGCTTCTCTAAGGAGCTCCATGTGCTGAAGCAATTAGGTTGTGATCTTGTCTAAGATTAAGCACTTGCCCCCTTAAGATCACAAGTAGCTTTCCCCAGCAGAACAAAGGTATTGGACTACAGCTCCCATCATTCCCAGACATTGCCCATGCTGCCACCCTTGAAACTGCACACCTGAAAGACAGCAAATTGAGGTCTGATGGTTATTCTTCAGTTTCCTCTTCCAGTCAAAACTAGATAATTTATGCTTCATGGGGATAAGTGTTAAAGAATTTAACATTATGCCAATAAATGTTAAAACATAAATGTTTCATGCTGCTGCGCACCGTTTTCGGCACTGCTCAGAGCCTCGGTTCTTCCCTCCATTGCCATCAAACTGCCATTCCTTCACCGGTTGCTGTTTCTTTAGGCAGCTCCAGCCCTGCCAAAGTGACAGTCTGACAGCAATGTAAAGCAGGGGTCCCCTAGCTGCGCCCCCCAAGCTCTTTCTGTGCTGCCCTCCCACCTACTTGTTTACTGTTATGACCCTCAAGGCATTTTATCTAAGACCCGCACAGTTCTTCCTACCTCATGCAGACCATCTACTGATGTTTTTCCTGTTCCTTCCTTGTAAAAATACAGTAGATAAAGGATTACACAGTAAAAATATTGTTCCGAAATGGATGGCTTTCAAGTTAACATTCCTTCCTTTACTTCTGAATGTTTACTTTTGATCTAAATTGATAGGTTAATACTTTTGTTACTTTTGATTGAAGATGTGGCCCTCTTTAGGCATTGGGCATTCTAATGAGGCTTCATGTCCCAGAAGGCTGGGGACAGCTGCTGTAAAGGGTATCAGAAGCTTGGGATTTCCTTCCAGCTTTCACTTATAAAATGTATCTCCTCGCCGGTAAAATCATCTCAAAGCAGCATACAGTGCTAATAAAACACAATAACATCCTAGCATTGAGCTTTCAGTCACCAGTAAAATGGGATAGAGTACAAAGAAATGAATAGCAGTACACTAAGGGCAATATCACAAATTCAATCCATAGTCTGAGTAAATAAATAGGCCTTCCTTGAGAGCAAGAACTTATAAAGCTCAGTTCCAACAGTATTGGAGTGGGAGGGGATTCTGCAGTCATGGTGCCTGTACTGAGAACCAGCTTTCTGAGCTTCCCACATACTGAATCCATGGTGAATGTGACACTGCCCATTGGACATCTCCACTCGCTCCTAACAGCTGACCTGATGCATAAGGCAGAAGATGCTCCACTAAGTAAGCAGGTAGTAAGTCATGCAGGACTATCTGGAACAGCCCCTTGAGCCTGACTCAGTGGCATATTTGTTTGAAGCAAGAACGGGGCACTTGTGACTCCTTGGAGGCTCTGTGCGATTTCCCACATGGCTTCTCTTCCACCGACCCCACCTCTTCCCTGCAGCTGTTGGTTGTTTGATGGTTTCCAAGGTCCGATTCCAGTGCTGGTCCTGTCCCCACTGCCCACCACCAGGAGACAGTCCCTGAGAATTTGGTCCTTAGCCTGAAAGAGGTTCCTCACCTCTGTTTGAAGCAGCAGATGCTTATAAAGAATATATCTGCCCTATTGGGTGAGCCTTTCCTGAGCTCCATGTCACTGTGGGTAAATGTGAAGATACAGGAGGTCCCTGAGTTACAAAGGAGTTCTGTTCCTGAGAAAATTGAAATTAAGTCAGATTTGTATGTAAGTTGAATCATGTACAGTCAGCCTTCCACAAGCTCAGGGGTTAGGGACGCAGGGCCCCCATAAAATAGAAGAACCATGAATAGCTCTAGGCCTCCTCCCCACCCACATGTACCAGTGCTACTTCTTTGCAACAAGGAAATGTCAGAGAGATTTCCCTCTCTCGATAGGGAGGGCAGGAGGGCCTGTTTTGGAGGACTCCTTCTCCCCGCTTTCTCTCTCTCTCTCTGGTGGTGACAAGTACAGGTCGTTCCTAACTTGGGAACTACCTGTACTATTAAGTGATAATCTGGTATCTTTGCAAGATCTTGACAAGGTGTTCTTTAAGAGTATGAATCAGGAAGTCCCATTTTAGCAGATGTCTCAGAATTGCATGGCTCTCCTGAATGCTCTCCTGAAATCAAGATGGCGGCCATGGCCTGTGGTGCCCCCATTTTGTGGAGAAGTAAATATGTTTCCTGGAATAAATATTTCTTTCTCTTTACATTGCATGAAGCAACTGCAAGTAGAATGTGCATAGACTGTGATGCTTCTAATCTTGGGAATATCCACTGAGTGTTTTCTACATGTTGATTTGTATTGTAACTAGGTCTCGACAAAGGAAGCCAGTACAGTTTCCAAGTAGCAGCCATGACAGCCAATGGGACGGGACCTTTCTCAGACTGGTCTACGGCAGAAACTCCAGAGAGCGATCTTGATGGTAATTATTGTTCTTTTCACATCCATTATACCTCTGTTTTCCCTTCTGCTGATTGTGGCATTGACCCTTCAGCTCAAGTTGCTACAGAGGTCAGGTGTATACAGGTTTCCAACTCACTGGGTATTTTTCAGGAAGAGGTTTCCTGGCTGCATGCTGTTAAATTTATCTCTTTCTATGGAGAATGAAGCAGACATGAGACATGAGATGGCTTTATTCTCTGCCAGTGGTTCCACCAGAGTTTTTAGCACCTGTCTTTCCTTTTGCCAGCTTCCGTACCATTCACTAAAATGTAACAGAGGGGTAGATACACAAAACCAGGTTATTTTCCCCCTGTTGCCTCTGCATTCACCATACTGTGGTACCCACTGGGTACAAGCAAAAGAGCAGGATTGCTGTGTGGCAGGAAAGAGACTCCTCCGCTACCAGTCCATCGCGCAGAGATTCCTCAGCATCCCAAGCTGAGACCTTCTCTTGCTCTGAAGTGTTTTAGCTGCCAGGACAGAGGTGTAGGCCAGCCATCTCACAGGAAATTAAAGTGGCCTTCCCGGTTGAGGCCAAGAAACAGCTTATCTTATCTACCTGCAGAAGCCCCTGAGACAGGCAGAAGAATGGCACTGAGGTCCATCTCATATATTGCACCCACCATCTGATATAGCCACCCGCGGAAGGTGTTTTCTTTCAGCTATGATGACTATTGAAAGAAAACCGTCCCTGTGTGAAGCCTTGCCATTCCACACACTAGTTAACGTATTGTTATTTTTCTTTGTCTTTTCCAAGAGATATTACTCAGAGACAGACTGCATGCCCTTTGCATCTAGTCAGTCCAGACCTCTGGCGGGTGCAAGTGGTGGCTAGATCTTCCCCGGTATCCCACTGCATGGGGAAGGAAGAGGGACTGAGAGAGGAGAGAGAGCAGAGTAGCAGAATGAGAGCAATAAAAGGGAGCTTCAGAAAGAGAAAGCCACCTTTACTTCTGCTCCTGCCTGCTGAAGCTTTTCACCTTGCTTCCCACTGATGGGAAGTGCCTGATGGACAAGCCTTGTAGCAAGGCAATCCCTGGCAGAAAAAACTCACCTGGCTTTACTATGAATGGATGTAACAACACTTGAAAAGCCCAATTACAACCTCCGCACTGCTCCCCTGTCTTCTCTCTGCTGTCCCTTTCCCGAACCCAAGTTATTGCTTATTTTATGGATTTTTGTGGATTACTAGCTACAGAGATGAAGAAATGCGCATGAAGTGTCAACCAAATGGTTTGGAGCTTTCAAGTAGGAGTGAGAAGGCTTCAAGCTACAACATCTATTTTGTTTTCATCCAAAACTTGCGATCGACAAACCAAATCTGATCCAAGAGGCATGCACAGAAAATTAAAAAATTCTGAACCAGGAATATGAGCTAAGTGCCACCACTGAATGGAACTCACAGCCTTCCACATACAAACCCACCTCTGCTTACTGAAAGCTTTCTTCATTTCAGCGGTTATCTTGTTGCTGCTACTGTAGAGCAACTGAGAGTCAGAGATCCTTGCTAATGTGTTGCTGATCACTAGGGATCTGCTAGGAGATCCAAAGATCTACCTTCTGCTCACTCCAGCTTAGAAAACCCCTTCCGGAACATTCCTTCAGAAACCCTCAAGGCTTCCACAGTCCTGCCAAACAGATTGCTAACTGCAGTTCCCTCTTTGCTCTTTTCCATATAGCAGTTTCCTCACCGGATGCTTTCTTGGCATCTGCTGTAGCACGAAAACGAACAGTATCTTGAAGAACTCCCCGAACTCCCCCTGGAAACGCCTTTTAATTAGCATGTTTTGTTAAAGTGATTAAAAATCCAAACACTGCTGCTAATCCAAGGTTCCCTGGAAAGCTAAAATGGGTTTCTGACAGCTGGGGAGGTTTTAAATATTTATTTTGAGCATCAAATATTGTGGGGTGTTTTTGTTCTGTTTATTCAAGGAGAAGCAACCTGGATGCTCCCTTTCCCCACAAAGGACCAGAATACCAGGAAACTTGGATCTGTCTCCTATATTCTAGGATACATGGGATATCCACTGGAGTTGGGGCAGGGACAATTTTCTACGGCTTTTAGTTGGTTTATTTATCTTACTGGCATTTGTTTTTGTATACTGCAAGATAGCCTAAGATCTCCAAGCAGTTTGAATTTCATCGGTACTTTTAGGAACATAAGGATATAAGAAGTGCCATGTCAGCTCAAACTAGGGGTCCACATGGGCCAGCATTCTGTTTGCACCCAGGACAACCAGCTGCCCATCAGATCATACAAGAAAGGCATACGTGCAACAGTACCCACCCAATCTTCCCCAACATTTTCTCTACATGGGCACACTTCTTCTGATCTGGAGGGAGCATAGACCTATCAGGACTCGTAGCCATGAATAGCCTTTCCCTCCAGCAATGGGTAGCCTTCTCCTCCTTTGAAGGCATCTGAAGTGATGGCCATCACTCCACCTTGTGGAAGCGAATTCCATAGTCTGTCTACACAGTGTGTGAAGAGTGCTGTAAAGGTCTCCCCTCCTTTACACTCTATGCAAACAGCCTCTTCCCTCTGTGCCTCTTTTGCTGCCTGTTCTCAGCTTTTCCTCGAACCCCAGCCTTGATGATGACTTCCTTAGCCTGGCGTCCTCCGGATATTTGAGACTACAACTCCCAGCATTCTGGATCACTGTCCTTATAGTCTGGGCCTGGTGGGAACTGAAGTCTGGAGGGCAAAAGGGTGGGGAATACTCTCTCTGATGTCTTCCATGGTGCATCTTTATCCTGGAACTTCCTTTCTCACCTTTAAAATGACCTCCACCCCCCTACCGACCAGGACTGTGTTTATGTCAAGAATCCACAGGAAACAAACTCTGTGTGTGACAGAAAGTTGAATTGCATGAGAGCACAGGGTGCAGGAGGCAGCTTCCCAACTGTCTGATTTTCATTTTTGAAAGACAAGTTTCTAGCCATGTTATGTTTGAAAATGTCTGGACAAAGTTTGCAGAAACCAAGAAGCCAGTGGGATTACAGAATAAGTTATCCAACGGTTCAAGGAAGGAATTCCATGCTCAGCATATCTCCTCCTTCCTTGAAAATTTGAAAATGGTAAATTTGACTGGTTTGCAAGTTTATATATGCAGGTTAAAAAATGTAGGTTTGTTAGAAGGAATTTGTATTGCCTGGAGACAGAATTTCAATTTTGTTGTTGCTAGTATAAAGTACCCTGGGCTCCCACTTACTCACCCGTTCTGTGTTTTGTGCCATGAGTTACTACCCAATACATTGTCCGTTTCCACAGTTCGACTATATCTCCTCTACGGTCTTCGCTTCTTTTTCATCAAATGGTGTATTTGTTGTTGTTTTTTATTTTCCTGTGATTTTATATCTTATTATAGAGACAGGGGGCACCACAACTTCTGCTGTATGTTGCCTTTTATAAAGTTAGACATAAACTGATCCTTGATAGTGATAAAAATAGCAAAAAGTATTGAATATATTGATGTGCCTCATTTAAGTTCTGTATTTGGAACACATCCATATGTGCAGTAGCTGAACACACTTCCAAGGTACACAACTGGATTGTAAATGCATGCACAGTGCACCAGGAACTTAACAGGATCGTGTTTGTTGGCTTCTCCCCTTGTAAACATCGCTTAATTCAAGAATCAATCGACTTTAGGATGGTGGCATTGGTGTGAAAAGACTTGTAAAAACTGCTGTGTGTATTAAGGCTTCTAATGTTCTAATGAGATTTTCCAGTGGTTTCAATAGTACTAGGGAAGACTTTCAGTGTGTTGACCAAGATTTATTGCAAAGCCCATAAAACACCAAGGGCATGGATGGAAGAATCTATGATACCCTGCACCTGAAAAGTATTTGTCCTTTTGCTTCTGATATCCCCCATTTCCAAGCTTTTTAGTGGGAATACTTCACAAAAGGAGCACCCTTTGTCAGAGTTTGCACAACATTTTGCATTTGGACATAATGTGACCGGCCTTCCCATTGGGGAAAAGACTGCAATTTATCTCTTCTGCTCTCAGAGACAAGTTGCTCTATTGCCCTTCTGGGGAGACCTGTGATATGACCGCTCCGATGTAAACCTCTGGGAAAGGCTTGCTTTGTCCTAAAATGTTCTAAAGCCCCACACCATTAGATGGGATAATGAACAGGAAGATTGCCTTGCATGTAATACATTTCATGTAAATACTCTGCAAATATTATCCATGTTTTCCTGTGGACTGATATTTTTTGCAAGCGTTGTAGCATTCATCAAAGCATGTTCAGAAATGAGGCAGGCTGAGTAGGGGAAAAATAAGAATATGCATGCTCTTAATGGATGCTGCAGAGCTGGATTGCTTCTAGGAAATGTGACCAGCAAATAGAAGCATGCCATTATAACTGGTTATGTTTCTAGTCCCTAGTGCCACCACTGAGTATTTCATGCTTGATTGTACTTATGTATCAATGGTTTTTCTGTGGCTATTCTTCGAGCTAGTTCTAGGCACACCATTTCATGAACTGAGTGGTTTCTTCCATCTGTCGTTATTTCATTAAGGATAATTTCTATTTGCCCTATAATCTCACTCTTTTCAAAATGTTAATAATAATAATTTATAAGAATAAATGCAAAAGACAAGAGGTAGTCTGGAAATGACTGAATTTGGTAAGTGTTGTGGTCAGAAATCTTATGCGCTGTATCAATTAAGTTGGGCATTAGAAGATAAAACCAAGATAAGCCGGATGGCCTGACAGTCCAGATTGGCATGCTAATTCTGCATGAGATACAGAGAGTCACTTGACTTTCCCCCGCTCCGTTCCCAGCCACAATATACTGAACCCAAAGTGTGCTCTTGTCATTGTTCAAACACAGATGGTCCCAGTGCTAACGCTTCACTCCTTTGACTCCTAGAATCTCAGGTTCCTGACCAGCCAAGCTCTCTTCATGTCAGGCCTTTGTCAACCAGCATCGTCATGAGCTGGACGCCGCCACTGAATCCGAACATCGTCGTGCGTGGATACATCATCGGCTACGGCGTGGGCAGCCCCTATGCTGAGACAGTCCGAGTGGACAGCAAACAGCGATACTATTCCATTGAACATTTGGGTAGGTGGTTGTTCCTCTTCAGGGCTGTTCAGTGACAGAAGCACTCAGAAGCATTTATTTGTTTGTGATACTGCTATTCCAGCTTCCTTCCTGCAAGGAACTCAAATCAGCTGGCATAACCCTCCACCTCTCCAGCTTAACCTCACTGTGAAGTAGGTCAAGGTGGTTGTCTCTAATTAGCCCTGGCACCCAGGGAGCATTGTGGCTGAGTGGGCACTAGAACCTGGACCTTCCGAGTCCCACCCCAGGACTGTGACTTAGGTTAGGCCTCCCCTCTGGTAGGGCTTCGGGTCAAATCAGTGGTAGTCTTGAAACTCAGGTCAAATCTTGTGGCTGATTTGCTGTAGATGTGTCTGAAATTTGGAATGTGTCTACAGGGGTGTATAACAGGCACCCACAGTATGGTTATAGCAAGCTGAGGCAGAACTGATTTGGGATTAATTGGGGATTGTCCATATACATTCTAAATGGGGTAGAGCTGAACTCCTTTCTACTGTATTTCTCAGACACTTCAGCTTCTGAAGCAGATGTCTTGGCTCAGTGTGGTTGCACCATGAGACAGAGAACCGACTTCTGTCTCTTTGTCACATTTGCCCAAGAATTGCTTTGTTCACACAAGACGGCCTTAGTTCTCAGCTTGAGTTCAATTCGACAAAGTCGCTGGGCTGCAATTTGCAAGTCAGCCCAGTAGTTTCTGGAATCATCACTTTCTGGATGGTGAGCAGGCTCCCCACATCCAACCACCCCTGTGCCAAATCGTCTGGAAGTATGCTCCTTCCCAACCCTTCTGCATCTACAGTCCCTGCTGCTAGCTGGCATCATTACCCTTAAAACTAGCTGAGGGCCGCTGAAATGTTACTGCAGTGCTGCAAAGGAGGGTAGCTCCTTGTCTGAGGGACAGAGCTGCCGTGGCTGTCCCAGCAAGAACTGACACCACCAGTACTTCATGGTGATGCCATTCATGGTCAAGTCTCCTCGCCTAGGAACACCTTTGTGACTTGTGTCGGCCCTGTGACAGGAAGGAACAAGGCACTCTCAGCATTGATCTCATTATTTAGGTTCATTTATATACTGCTTGATAGCCAAAACTCTCTGGGGAGCAAGCCACCATTCAACCTGAAGAATGTAGTAGTAACGTCAAAGTAGACATTAGCTTCGTAAACTCTGAACTCTGCATTGTCTAAGAGTTCAGGGTATCGAGGAAAGTGATACATGTCTTTCCACATCTACCAATATGCCAATATTTGGGAGGAAATAATTAAAAATGGTCAGTGAGGCATTTGCAAGGGAGCATCTTTGGACAGAGAATCATAGAATAGCAGAATCAGAGGGGGCCCTGAAGGCCATTGGGTCCTTCAACCCCCTGCTGTTGCAGGCACACAATTTATACCACCCCACTCAGATGGCTGCCCAGTTTCTTTTTGAATGTCTCCACTTTGGGAGAGCCCACAACTTCTCTAGGCAGCTGTTTCCATTCTCATATAGCTCTTACAGTCGGGAAACATTTCCTGATATCTAGTCTGAAACTGGTTTGTCACAACTTGAGTTGATTATTCTGCGCCCTATACTCTGGTATCAGCGAGAAGAGATCTTATCGAAAGTGCATTGTACTGGAATACACAAAGTCCAGAGCCATTCATTCTGATCCATCCCCCTCTTGATTTTTTATAAGATTTTGTTTGAGTTTCAGCTTAAAAGTATCATCACTGTGCCCCAGGACATTCTTAGAACTATTAGATTTATACCCTACTTTTTTCTTATGGACTAGGAATTTATTAAGTACATTCTGTCTGTGTTCTGTGGATTGTCATGCAACTTTTGTTCTGTTATCCGCTCAGTGATAGAAATGGGTTTTTTAAAAAAACAAAATGTAGTTCTACTTGAATTGAAGCAAATAGCCACCACACCAGAAGAAAATAAAAATGATTTACAAGTCTGTAGTATCCACATGACTTGCAAAAAGCCAGTTCATTCTGGAATCCATGGGCAGGATTTCTAGAACTTTGAATTCATTTGCACATTTCTCCAACATCCACTTGCAGCTGGGTTTGTTGACCACCAAGGCATTGGTAGACTTGGAATGGTGGCGTGTTTCTTTTTCCATTGTGCTGCTTGGAAGGGGGAATGTTGATCCAGCAAATGGTTGTTCACACTCGTAGGAATGCCCAGCCGTATATTCTGGAAAACTGCCTGCTTCGTACTCATTAATTTCCTTGGCATCCATAGTGTCACCAACACATTTTCTTAATCAAGTTGTTTTGCTGGGCAGGGGACTGTGTGAAATAGCTGATCTAATGATGAGCTTGTTCAGTTGATAGTAGAATCCAAAATATAATCAGCATTTTTTATGCCATGGCTGCCACATCCGTCATTACTCAGAAGGATGCTTTTGCTTGCTAACAAAGTTTAAATGCTAATGAATGCCACGCTGAGTGGATATGAAGTCCTGTGCTTTACTCCAGAGCTCTCTCAATCGGCACCAATGTATGAACACAATGGCAATCAAACCCTCACACTTGGTGTGTGTCAAAAGAGTATCAGGAGGCGTTTGATTATCCATCACACATTTTCCCTGATGCCTTTTCTTGATGCTGTACGGGGGAAGTACACTACAGTAAAATGGAGAGAGGACTTTGCTTCCTATTTTCAAAGAAAGCAAGATCAAACTTTGAGAAAATTACCTATCATCTTCCTTACTTTCTTAATGTGCAGCTTTTACACATCCTGAAAGGCTTTGGTGCAGTTCTGGTGCTTTGCAAACATTAGATCTGGCAGCAAGATAGTGAAAGAGTCCTTGTACCCTTATTTTATGTATCTATGTATTTGTATCCCACCTGGGCTAGGAGTCTGTGACTGGCCCAAAGTCACCTACTTGACTCCGTGGCTGATCAGGGACTAACACCCAGATCGCCTGAGTCCCAGTCCCATGTTCTGCTCTTCAGAGTGTCTAAGACACTACACCACGCTGCCTCTCAACCCTAGAAGGCCTATCATTATTACAATATATGTCCCTTTGCTTATTTAATATTGAGTACTTATATCCCATCCCATGTTGTGGTGTTCAAGACACCAGAAATAATAAAATACAAAGAGACAGAGAGAGATGAGAAGAGGAAGAGGGAAAGGGATTAAAAGGCTAACATGCCATAAAAAGGAAGAGAAATAAACACAAGCAATGCAATATCAGCAAGATCAGAAGAATTGCATATCATTGATGGCAAGGCCAAGCAGCCCAGTGCTGCTTCAGAAAGTCAAACACCTTCCAAATCAGAAAAGTTGTAATTCTAAAGCAAAAGGACTCCAGGTAGGGGGCAAATGGGACCCTCCCCCCAAGCAGAGTGTGGTGCCAGAGCAAGTCTTCGCCTTATTCCCACCATGTGTGACATGGTAACCTTGTTTGCAGAAGCACAGCTGCATGTCTACCTGCAGCAGGATTCATCAGCAGGAGGAGGCAACACGAGAGCCATCATGCTGGGCCGGGCAATGAACTTGAAGCTGCTGCCTCCATTAGAAGAGCCCCTGGGCTATTCCTGGACTTCCCCAAGGGCAGGAGGCAATGCCAGAAAGAAATCACCCCATGGAAAGAGGAGGATTATGAGCAAGCAGCAGAAGCCCAAACAGAAGGCTGGGCATGGGGCCTCCCTTAAAACAGAACACTGAACTAATGAGCCAGCTGCACTGATTCACAGCCAGCTGCAAATGAGCTCAGCCAGAGCCTGCTCTTAGTTGCTGAGAGCTTCTTCCAAGCACCTGCCTTGACTCTTTGAAAGCAAACAGGTTCCTTAACCTTCGGCAATCTCCTCCAACCAACTCTCTTGGACACCCCTGCTTGACCTGCATGTTTGGCAAAACAAATTCTCTAAATCAGACTGGTTTCTCCCAGTGAGGCTGCTATTGCCTGGCATTGGCATTTCTGGACTCAAGAACAGTAAACAGTTTTACAACCCATTGTGCTTTATACCTGTGTGAACTCTTGTGCAAACAGTTCCATATTGTGCCTGTGCAACAGGTTGAGAATGACTTTTGCATGATGTATAACCAATTGCAAAGAATACAGAACCAGTTCTGATCGTGAAACTCCTGAAATCTTTTAGTACTATTTGTGAAACTTGGTTAGTACTACCTGAATTGTGAATAACACCACATGATTCCATACTTAGTAACAAGACAAAAGATTCATTCAAGTAACAAGATCCATTCAAGGTCAGTTCCTCTTTTGCTACCATTGAAGGTCACTATTCCTTCATCTGTCTGTAAACTAGACAGACCTGATCATGAGCAGTAGGTATGTAAATACTCCCAAAGGCTGATTAAGATCTTCATCAGATGCCTTGTTGTATATCGCATCACCAAAAAAAGTTTGTGTTGGTGGGTAGCGTGAAGCAGGGTCTTTGCCGCTGCAGCCCCAAGGGAGATCAAGTTGGCTACTGGACTTCAAACAGAACTTAGGTTTCACAAGGCCATCTGCTTTTTAATTTTTAAAAAAAATTATTTTGACCTGTTTGAAAATGTGTTTTGCTTTTGTTTTGATGCTGCTTTGATGTTATTGAATTTTATGTAATTGTACATTGCTTGGAGAGCCCTGGTGGGCAGAAAAGTGATTAATACATATTTTAAAGAAATAATATATTTCATCTGCTGTTTCAAAGTGAGCAGCCAAACACTTTCTAGTAGTTCTTCAAGAGTGACTTTTAAGCAAGCAGGCCTTAGGGAGGTACTTCTGGGAATCTTTCAAGGAAAGTAAAGGTCATGACATTAAGATGTTGATTCACTGAAGGATAAGTAGAACAGATCGAATGCAGAGGACCCCCAAAACCAATCCTTGCCTCTTTAATTAAAGATTTCAGGAAACAGGGCTGGAAAGACACCTGCTGGAGAAACTGGAGAATTGCTAACTGGATTTAGATAGCTCATCAGCCTAGGGGAGATTAATTTTTTTTCAAACATTCTTATGCAATTTGATAGGAAAAATGGGCATCTTGAAAAATAAAAAAGAAGAAGAAATTTCAGCAACATTTTCATGGGTGGGGTACAGTACTCTTGGGCTTACCTTAATTTCAGGGTGATGAGCTAATTGTGTAGGTATCTCTCCAGCAGTTTGCAGATTTCTTGCCTTCCCATTCTTCAATTAAAGCCCCTAAAAGATAATTCCTCCCAAGGGCTTTTCACAGCTTAGGAAGTGTAAGCAACCAGGGAGTCTGGAGAGAGTTGGAAAGGTGCATGATAAAATGGAAAACTTGGGCAATTCTGTCTGCCACTGGGCAGGAACAGGGCAAGCTCAAAAACTGCTTGGAAAAGGGTGCAAAGAAGGTCTGAATCATCCTCATAATGAAGCAGGAAAGCAGAAGCCTCTTGCTCAGGAGAGAGGCAGGCTTTCAGTGAATTACCATCCAGAAGTTCTTGCTATTTTTTAGGTGAAATCCCCTTTCCTATAATTTGGTGCACTGGTTTTGGGCTCTGAAGCAACAGGAAAAAATGTCCCGCTTTCCAGTGTCAGAGACGAGTTACCCGTCTTCCTACTGGGGAATGTAAACAGGTTACTGGTGGTCTACTGGGGTGCTGTCGCATTCATATCCTGCTCGTGGACGTGCCGTTGGTGCCTGGCTGGGCACTGAGGCAAGAGAGGAAGGGACAAAATAGTCTAATCCTGTAAGATTCTTTTTATGTCCTCATCTAAGTGACAGCCTCTCCAATATTCAGGGATGGCTTTCATATCAGCATTCAATATGTGATAAAAGAGGGAAATAAATGAAACACTCGTGGATGGAAAATGAAATGAAAGGGGCTGGCAAGATGGAACAAAACCTGAAATGAACTCTTTGGATGACAAATGCACAGAAATTTAAAGTGCCGCTCCGCAATCCTGTTTTATGTGATCTTCATTGCGGGATGCCCAGTCACAGCCTGACCAATCATGTAAGACTCGGTCTCTGCTCTCTGTTGGTTCCATTTCCATGAGTCCTGTGACTACAGCCACCAAGATGGCTTTAGGTTCCTGGGAACCACCAGGGGGCAATTTTCTTGCTGGGAGCCACTTGTATTTTGGGACAAGATGTAATTCTGGTCCTAACTGAAATGCATCTTTGTACTGTTATTGATGGGTTTATAACCCTAATCCTTGTGTATAGTAATAGCTTGACACATTCTGATCAGTGCATTGATATTCACTTGACATTTTACATTTGGTATGTCTTATAGTTATTGTTGAACTATCCTGAAGTGTTACAGAGGGAATGTCCTACAGCATCAGAGGATCCTGTTCCTAGAGGCTAGGCTAGTTCCTAGATCTGTGATCTGAGACTATGCTGTGACATTGAAGCTGGGGAATGGGGCTTTAACCCTCTCTCCTTTCCCCTTGCAGCTGGTGAGCAAAGGGCTTCCCTCTGAGGATGAGAAGGTGACTTCAGAAAAGTATAAAGGAGTGTTCTGAGACACTCCAACTGGTTGGTTTAAAAAAAAAAAAGGATCTAATGGAATCTAATTTTTCATCTGATGGAAAATTCAGGGCAGGAGGAGGGAAAGCTGAAGATAGCTCACCTTTCCACTTCTTTTGCTCTGCACAGGATGCCCCAAAACCTCCAAGTTTGGGGATTTATGGGCATTGCGATAAGATTGTGCCCCATACTGAGCGAACTTCTCCAGTGTTGTAAATTGCCTAGGTATGGGTTATAAATACACAGCTGATGAAGGGGGAGGGGGCATCACCTATTCTTCAAATGTTCTTTCTTCTTGTGATCTCCAGGTCTTTTATCAACGTTTCCTTAATTTAGCTGGGGCTGAACTGCCTGGCTGCATCACGCATCATTTCAAAAGTAAATCTTTTTGCTCCTGACTGAATGTAGCAATTCATATTTTGTTGGAACAGATGTTTCAGTGCTGTCTGTTAAACAGAGGTCAACCTCCTGGTAGACACTGCCCTAAAGTCCATTCAAATTTATTAATACTGGGAGAAAGAGAATTGGGAATTGCTCACATTGGTGATGGTCATTCTAGTTTACTTCTTGTAAGTTACTTGCATGCTATGTTTCTGGCTAAATAAAAAGAGATTCCAACTGCACCAAAAAGTTATCAGGCATGAAACATTGTTCAGACTCAGATTAGTGCTAGGAGAGACACCCTGAGGATTATATTACAAAGTCAAGGCACCGCTACGTGAAGGTTTGTTATGGATCACCAGTTGCTTTACCTTGGATGATCTGGGGAACCCAAAGAATTACCTTGAAGGAGAGCTTAGTCACCATGCTGGTGCTTGTTGGAGAAGGTAGGTCTTGAAGCAGCTCCATCTCAAGCTGTTTAGCTTAGGGATATTACCAGTTCAGAAATCACAGGAAATTCATCCATGCAAAAGTGATCATGATTTGGGAGGGGAAAAAATTCTGAAGAAGATCCACTGTTTCTTTTTAAAATATGGATATATTCTTTACAGGATGGACCTTCTTATTTTTTATTGTGGGGAAGGATTGACAATTATGCAAAACATCACCACCAGCACATTACATTTATATCCCACTATCTTTCCTCTTTCAAGAAACCCAAAGCTCCTCCCCTCCATTTAATTTTCACATCACTGTGAGGTTGGTTGGGCTGGGAGACCTTGTCTAGACCAAACTCGTAGGAGGAACCACTAGACTAAGCTGGCCCAAGTCCAAACTTGCAATGTAAACTCCGTGGCAAGGGGAAACAGGAATGCACAACTCCTGGGTCCCAGACCATCCTGGGAACCACTAAGCCATTCCATTTGGCTTATACTGCCTTACATAATCAGTCTGCTCTGTACGTTGTGTTAAAGTAAACTTAAAAGAAACCTTGCATGATTTTGTGGTTGAAAGGATGTTCAGGTCCTTTATGGCTGGCCGACATTTGTTTCCACAGACTTCAGATCAGCAGATACTGCCTTGGATTGAAGCAATACTTCTTTTTTCATAGTGCTCATATGAAAATATGGAAACCATGCACAAGCTGTCTTCCTTGATGGCTTCATCTCATACAATCGTGGTGAGCTCTGGAGATAGGGATGTGAGAGCAGACACCCATCATGTCTCTTGCTCTCTTGGGAAGGAAGCCCCACATGATAGGGTTGAATGAAGAAAGGTGATAGAAATACCTCTCACTCTACTCGGGAAGTGTCCTAGGATTCTGAAGGAAAGGCTTATTCTCGTTTGGCTTGATGGCCTCAAAAGCGTTCACTGTAGATTTCAGTACAGGACCATAGTGCAGTGCTGAAAAATTGCCATTTTCATGCATCTGATATCTCCCATGCTATTTGTTTGAAAAAAAATCCCTTTTCAAAATTCAGTGGAAAATATTCTCACCAGCAGGACATAGGGCACTTGTGCTTGCCTTGTTTGTGACTTAGTTGAGGGGTGTGTCCAGGTGTCCTGTCCCGTTGTGCAATCATCTCTCCGAGGTCTCCATCCTCCCTTCCACCCTGCACTTCAGTTAACACCCAGAGGATGTTGCAGAATGGTGGAGAAAAGAGTCATAACCGCAGAATGCACATATGAGCAGCTTCAGTAACCTTCCAATGATAAGGCAAATTCAAAGGTAAATCTGTCAAACAGCAAAATGCATCTTGGGGAATTATGATCTGTGGAGCGTCTAAGCTACACAATATCAGGATAAAGCCCTGTTCTTGATTTTCAGCAGGAGCACAAGGAGAACTTGATTCCCACAGTCCTATATGCATCAGAATCCTTTGATGCTCACAGGGGAAGACAAGTCTACCTGGAAAAGCAAAGTCACTCCCGTCAAATACAACAAATGAAAGCAAGGAGAAATGTTGAGAGAACAGTTTGAGAGTAGATCAGTTTTCAATGATCAAAAAGTATCAAAGGCTCAGTCAAGTGTGCCTTCTTTTCAACATCATATTAATTTAATTAGGGAGGGTCAACTATAATTTAAGCATATCTTTTTATGCAAAAAGGTATAACAAAAAGATGAAGAGAGACATGCAAATACTTTGGCATGTAATCAAAGTGTAGTCACACACAACAAGGTTAAAAAGCACAAAGAGCTGCTTTATTGCTAATGTAAGACCACTTTTTTTATCTTGTCTGATTAGAGACGCATGAGAAATTTGCTCATTTCCCCCCCCCCCCCCGCTTTCCATGGATTTATTCAGTCAGTATCTTCCAGTCTGGTGTATATTTCTGAGCTTGTGGTACATTCTACAAAAATGAAACACAACAAACAACACATGTTCGATGGCATGTGCCCATTTAAAAATATGCAAAGAAAAATCTGTCTCTTTCCAAAATACAACCATGATGTAGATGATAGATGTCTCTACCAAAAGACGCATGCATTTCAAAATACACACAAAAATGCATGCTTAATGTACACATTATGGAAAATATGTATGGACTGTATCACAAGTTGGTGCAGGAAGACGATGGGACCAGCTTGACCTGAAAACCTGACAACCTTGGCCAGACTGAGATCGACAGATCCATCCATCCCTACCCCCCTCTGCCATTCGTGTCCACTTCGATGGGCAACAGATTCATGTTGTATAGATGCAAACCCACCTCTACCCATGCAGCCCTCCATACAGACAAGTCCCTGTGAGCAGAAGCTTGATGCCCAGAAGAGTCCGGGAGAAGATACAGGTGTGTGGGGATGCAGTGGGGCAGAGGGGAAAATCCACCAGGGAACCTTATGATTCAGCAATCTGGATCCCCATTCATTAGGCTTGTATCACACTGACTCGCTGTTGTGCGAGTCAAGCCAGCTTGCAATCCTCCATCTCTAAGACAGGTCACAGTTTCAGTAGACGAGAGCCATCACTGTATTCTTCCTCCCCTTGGAAAGGAACGGAAGAGTGTGCAGGGGACTCTGAGCAACTAGTGGGGCTTTTCTTGTTCCCCCTATGGTTGCAGTCTGTGGAATGACCTGAATGTGCATTTATTTATTTGCATGTTCAGGCAAATAAGGACAACGTTGCATCCATAGCTCAGAAGAGCCTGGGAGAAGCCTGGAAGCCTGGGAATCCACCAAAAACTCGAGATTACAGCTCTGAAGCAGCTACAGAATCCTCAGATGGTTAGCTCTAGACTTAGCCTGCCTGCAAGATTGACCTTCAGGACTTCTGTAATGATATCGACTCCACTTTTTCTTAAGAATCCTCTGATTTTTAGGGAATGAGAGTGTGGAGGCCACATGTGGACCATGTGTTAAAGACCCGCCTTTTTAGATGCTCTTTCTCAAAGGTGTGAGGGACACTTCAATAAGTAATTCCCAAGAGAGGTGTAGCTTTCCCCTCCTTCAGCCTCTCCCTGAGGATAGACTGTGTAGGGAGAAACAAGTCTTGAAGGAAGGAAGCAGGCAAGAGAGGTAGAAAATGCCAGTACATCCCTACTCCTCTTATTCTGCCCTTGGGACAGAGATGTACTCTGGGCCTCCAAGCAAAATGCATACCTTAATACAGTGAGCACTGATCATTCCCTCACTCCTTGTAAGCATATACCTTCCTCTCTCTCTCTCTTTTAATGTAGGGTTCTATTACCCTTACCTGGGCCCGCTAACATGGTATCGCTACCATGATGAAGAGGCAAAACATGTAACAACCTGGCATCTCTAGACATCTATGAGTACATGGACTCAAGCAAACTTTCACCATGTTATCCTTTTCTAGGAAATTCACTGAAAGAAACTTCCTTCTCCAGTGCACTGTGCAGCCTGAGCCATTCATATTATTTTTCTTTCTATGTGTGGATGTTCAGGCATAACTCATACATCAATGTAAGCCTGCAAAGATAAACGGTGAACTTATTTTAGATTCTAAAATTCCAATACTTCTCAGATCATGGTGGCTTATTTCAAATTATTTTCTCCTTAGGTTGCCTGCTACTTTTATCTATTCTTGCATCCGAATTTTGCCTGCTCCAGGTTGTGTTTGTTGCAGCATTTCCAGTCAGATATACCTCACGTAGGCATTTTCTTTTTAAGCTTGGTTAAGCTTTACACTTGACACTAAATGCACTGAACTTGCAGTGCACAGTGGGAGTTGCAAAGGTTCGTTTCTCTGCAGGCGTCCAACTTACAAGTAACTGTGTTCAAGCTCCGGTTGGTCTTCAAAAGACCTTGGTGCTTGGCGTTGAGAAATCCAGGATGTGTTTCCTGCAAAAGGCTGGGCTGACACCTTAAAAGCTATTGTAAGGATGGGATTTACTCTTAATCTCCAGCATGTGCCTGATTGCTTGGAGAAGCAGAGAGAATTTCTAATGAGAGAACCCAAATGCCGTAATTTTGCATCTTTTTCAATAGCATCTTTGCCCACCACTGCACAAAAGTATTCCTGTAATATATCATACTCTTGGAACATCAGAATGACATCTTAATAGCATGTAGTTCAAAGAAGGTTGCCTCCCCCATGTCCGTACGAGATGCGTTCACCAAAGAGCCAACAAAACCCTTTGGGTATTTACACGGCTAGTCCATTTAATCATTCATCGCTTGAAGGGACTGGTGTTATGAAGATGTGGCCTCTGGAACATTACAGGAGCAGAGTGGTAACTTGAAGCATTCATACAAGTGTCAGAAGATGGTCACACCTGGGTTGGCTTCATACTAGTTATCACTCACAGAGTAATTCACCTGGATGAAAAGAGAAAGACTAGTTTGGTCCTTATCGTGGCTGAGACAGCAGTCAGAGCGGAAGGAAGAATCAGGGGCTGTTCCCACAGGCACAGTCCAGAGATCCAGAGGGAGCAACAACTGAAGGACCAAGCCAGTGGTCAGAACCAGGAAAGTTCTCTTGTCACTCATGCAACAACAAAGAAAGGCATCACCCAAACAGAGGACAGAAAGGGCATCCATTGGCGTAACATTGGCATGTACTAATGTGTCAGCATTGATGCCAGAATACAAATTAGTATAATGCAAATAGAAATGTAGACTGTGGCCAGGTGGCTTGTACATCTTGCTCAGTCTGCTGTCCAGGTGTCAAAAGGGGATCGGCAGCTTCAAGGTCAAGGTCTTCCTACTGATGGAGACCTCTGTCCATGGCTCTGTCCTTCTTACTGAGTACACCTTCAGAAGAGTTGGACAGTTCAGTTTACACCTTCAATAGTGACTCCTCCAAACAGAGGACTGTCCTCTGTAGAAGAGGACAAATGGCCATGCTACCCAAACAGCAAATATTTTGTAGTCTGCATTGCCTGGGAGCACACAGAGACCAGCCTGGATAGGCAGGGCCAGTCCAGAGGTCGTGAATACTGTAGAGTTCAGTAACGTGCTCCACAAGCCATTTCTTGTTGGTCACATCAGAGCGCTGCTCGTTGCCAATCTTGAACTCAGGATTTCTGAAATTCTGAAGGCACCCATGTAGTAAGGTGCTTCTGCCAAGCCAGGCTACTGGCAGGGTGCGGGGTGACTTTAAGGGGCAATCCTGTGCTTGTTTAGATGGAGAAATCTTACATTTCTTAGCATGCTGCAGCCAAATCTAAGATTGCACCCTTGTGTGCTTGTGTGATAATGTAATTCTTCCTTTACTTTGCTTTGCCCTGTCCTGCCCTGCCCCTTTTGGAGAGCCATGGATTCATGTGAAGCCTCACTGGCAGTCTGAAAAGATGCCTGCCACATATGGATCTCCCACCTTAAGAAACACACTGTTTCTTGTGCATTTGGAGCTTAACACAGTTCTTCAAGGAGAACATTTTCAGGTTAAAAGTATTGTAAAATGAGTGCAAGAGGTTGACAAGATGCACTTGGAAACCCGCCCAGGTTCCACACATAAACTCGCCATAGTCACACAGAGCCTATGCAAATGGCATCCTGCTGGCATTTGCCAGTGTTTTGGGTGACAGAATTGGCTATCTCAGATTTCCCTCAAACAGAAATGCACAAATCAGCAAAACCTGAGTTTGCTGGGCCTCAGTGACTTCCTTCTTGAAGGCCAAGAAGTGCCGTTGTTGTTGTTGTTGTGCAAGTTGTGACTCAAGCTCAAAAATATATGAACTTGAATTGTAGATTTTGCTTGGGTCTGGCTAATCCTGGGCAAAAGCAAGCAGAAATGAATTTGTCATCCATCCCTATCCTCACCCTTGCGAGGGCCAGCTCTGACAGAGGGAAAGAAGCAGTGATTAATTCAACGAGGGTTGAATGATGGCTCCCCAGGAGAATCCTAAGGCGTGAACAATTCACAGCAGGATCGTGTGGAACATTCGGTACACCTGCGTCTATTGATGTAGCCAGATCTAGTTGTATTGATTCCCTCTTTCTGCAGGCCCTGGAAGAAGTGCTTGCCTCAGTGTTCCTTTTGCTTTAATGCCAAATTATAGAACAACAAAAATGAGGTTAAAATTTAAATTAACCCAGATTAAAGCTTCCCAAGAGGCAAGATTATTTCCAAAATCATCTCAGCCCAAGCTGCTATGCAAGATGGAAAGGAACCATCTTCTAAGCAAAGTCTTCCTGTGGTTCAAGAGAGAGGGAGAGAGAGAAATTAGCTGCTTTGGCAAACATTACCCTGATATGAGGTTAATGCTAAGCTCATACAGCATTTAAAAAATAAAAATAAATGAAAGCTGCTAATATGATTAAAGGCAGCTAATAGGATTAAAAGGTTCTTTAAAATGGGATCTGTTCCTAAGATGGGTTTTAGGTCTGCATTGCATTACACTTGCTGTATTCTGCACCTGTTCCGACACAGTAAGCTAAGGCTTAGCAAAAATATCCAATATTTTCAAAGGGCTTCCAATTTAGGAAGAAAGGCTCCAGCTCCAGATCATTTTCAAGGCTAATGACAAATACATTTGTTCTTTTCTCCCTCCTGGGGTACCTTATGGTTCTCTTCACCCCCAGTTTTAAACAGAAGCTAGGTTTGCACATCACAACAACAATCCCATGTGGTTTCCATGCTGCAGGGATGTGCCTGACAGATGATAAAATGGCTTCAGTCCTAGCATGGTTTCCACTCTCCTTTCTCAGTCCTCCCGCTGTCGGCCGATGTCCCATCAGTCTCTGCACCTGCAATTCAATGCTATACTGGATGCTGGTGCAGCTTCAGCATCTGCTGCTGCTGTTCTTTCCAGGGAACTCTGTTGTAGCTGCAAGCCAGGACAGTGGAAACCATGATGCCCGGTTTGGATGACCAGAGAAACCATGGGAAAGCACACCGCAGGCGATGACTATTGTTTGTTCAGACTATTGTTTGCCAGCATGGCTTCTAAAAACTAAGCACACCACACCGAAATGGCAGGGTTCAGGTGATACCACAGACCATCCTGTACAAGAAACCACCATGGCTTTTCATGTTGTGTGAACTCTGCTGCCTCTTCTTTTCTCATTTTAGGTTTGCTTGGCAGTGGCTCATCCTATCCTTTGGTTCATTATGGCACTAAAGCCAGATGGTAACCCAAGTTGGTAGCCCTCTCTGTGGATGATGAAACTGAGAGTCCATTTTCCAACCCTTTCAGAGGTCCTGCTCACCCATGCCAGCAGCAGGGGGTGGGGGGTGTCTTACTTTCTCATACGCTTGCTAGTGCTTAAACATGCATATAATTGCACTCAAGTACAAATTATGTCAACAAAAAGTATCAAACCGTTATGTGAATTTCTGCTCTGGCATTCATGTAGCCAAGGCCTTTGCTAACAGCGCTCTGCAGGTACTTGTAGATAACCAGCTGAGAGCCTTTCTCTAGAAGGGTGCAAATGGTATTCATTTGGTAAATAGCTGCTTGTCACCTGAATTAAAAGGAGATAGCGTTTTGTGTTTGTTGGGAAAATACCCTCAATTTCTCTTTATCTTTTGGGATATATTTGTCATGATGCAATAATGATCTTGATATTGTTTCTGGATGTCTCACGAGACACAGGCATGAAACAGAGGATCACTTTGCTTGCAATAGCTCTGTGGGCACACATGGATGTGTGCGTGTGTTTTCCTACCTTGGCTCCCGCTTAAGGTATATCATTGCTCATTTTATAGAAAGGCAGGTCAAATGGGGATGAAGCCTCTATGAGTTCTTTTTCCCTGCAGGTAATATTTTTAAAGAACAGTCTTACTCACATAAGATGAATTTGGATGGGGGAAGTTTATGATGGGGTGTCCTGGCTAGACACCTCTTCCCAACGGATTCCCAGAGTTGAGAGCACATTTGAAGTGCCTCTTACAGTGGGGCAGGAGAAGGTCTCGAGTGCAGCCATGTTGCTATAGAGACACTGATGCTGCGCCTGTGGATGCTGGAGATTCAGCGCCAGTTCACCTCCCCTTGCCTCTCGTGTACAGCTGTGGGAGGAAAGCCCGTGCATGTTCACTCAGTGCAAATAACATCCTTAGCCAGAAAGCTAATCATGGAAATTCTCTGAATATCTCTCTGTATCCATCTCCATGAATGCCAAATAATTTCTGCTTGGCCAATAAGGCTGTAGTGAATGCGGGTGGAATGAATAATGCTCTCGGAATGATCTGTTCACCCTCGAGTGTTATGAATGGATAACTGCTCTAGATATTCATGAAGCCCTTTTTTTTAAAGTTGAGCTCCTTTCTTTGGCAATGAACATGCCATCCATCTCATTAGTAACATTAACCAAATGTATCAATGTAGGACATAAAAGTAATTACAAAATACTGGGGTAGGGAATCATTAAGCAGTATTGTAAAATAAGTAATATTGATTCATTTGGCATTTGAATAATAGGATTAATCATCCTGAACATGTCTGGGATTTTAAATTGGAATGAAATATGGAATTTTGTATCAAGGATGTCGGTCGCACTTGCTTAAGAGCGACCTGGTTCCAGTATGGCTAAGCGCTGCAGGAAATGAGTGACTGTAAGAATCATAGGCTTGGTTAGATCATTGGTTGTAAGCAATTGCCTCTTGATCATGATTTCCAAAGCGTGTCCCATGGAGAAAAGCATCTGTTGCAGTGGTTGTTGCATGTGAGAATGGCCATGCTAGATCGGACCAGAGGTATAGCTAGATAGCATTCTGATAGATAGATAGATAGATAGATAGCGGCCAACCAGTTGCCACAAGAAGACGTGAGTGCAACAGCACCCTGCAACCCAGGTTCTCCAGCAGCGTGTGTATGTAGGCATACTGCCTTTAAGAATCAGGGCTAGTAGCCATGGGTAGCCTTCTCCTCTGGGAAGTTGCCTGATCCATTTTTAAAGCTGTTCAAATTGGTGGGCATGCCCTGAACTTTTCACCAACCTGCTTCATGGGCGGACCCCAGGTTCTAGTGTTATGAGGAATGGAGGAAAATATCTCTCTCGGTCTAGTCTCTCCACGTCATGCAAGATTCTGTACACTGCTACATTTCTCCCCTGACTCACTTTTTTGCTGAACTATACAGTCCCAGCAGTTGTAAGCTTTCTTCTTTAGGAAGTCGCATGTTCATTGTAGTTGCAGTTTTCAGCACTTCTTCCAGCTCTACAATATCCTTTGTGTGAGGGTGTGGTGACCAGAATGATACCCAGTATCCTAAGTGTGATCGCACCATAAGTTTGGATAAGGAGAGCATTGGCCATTTTATTTACTGCCCCTGTCCTAATATGCTTCATAGCAGCTTTGCACCTGGTCAGCATTTCTATTGAGCTGTCCACCACAGCCCCAGCATCTATTTCTTGGTCAGTCACCACAAGCTCAGACCCAATCCTCTTTTATTTGAAGTTGGGGGGATTTTTTGCCTCAGTGTGTATTACTTTACCCATGTTTACATTGATCTACGTTTTCCATGTTGATGCTCATTCTCCCAGTTTGGAGAGGTCCTTTTGGACCTTTGTGTTTCAACCACCTTAAATATTTTGGTGTCATCTGCAAACCTGGCCACTTGACTGCTTACTCCTAATTCCAGGCCATCGATGTGTTAAGTTGGAAAGCATTGGTCCCAGTGCAGAACCTTATGTATAACCCTAATATTTATGTTCCTCCATTAGAGAATGTGCCATTTATTCCTACCCTCTGCTTTCTGTGTTTTAACCAGTTACTAATTCATAAGAGCACTTCCCTCATCTTCTGTCCTAAGTTTGCTCAGCAGTCTTTGATGACAGACTTTGTCAAAAGGCTTTTCGAAAACTAGGTAAACAATGTCTACCAGATCAACTCTCTCCATGTGTGTATTCAGACTCTCAAAGATTATTGAAACAAGATTTACATTTGCAGAAGATATGCTGATTCTCAGCTGGGCATGTCCATCTATATGCTTACTAATTTCATCTTTACTAACACTTTCAACCTATTTACCCAAAATAAAAGTTATACCATTTAGCCTATATTTTCCTGAATTCTACCCAGATCCTCTCTAAAAAAATTGGCATTCTATTTGCCATTCTTCAGTCTTCTTGGCTGATGTTATATATTTTAAGAAGATCAGCAATTTCATATTTGAGGTCTTTAAGAATTCTAGGATGGATGCCATTTAGACCCAGTGATTTATTAGTTTACAATTTATCAATAAACTGCAAGCTTCCTACTTTGTCACCACTATTTTCCTTAGTTCCTCAGACCATCTTCCTAAAAACATCATTTCAAGCACAGGTGCTTCCTATATTATCTCTAGTGAAAGATAAAAATCCTTCATTCAGCTCCTCTGCAATCTTCTTATCAGAGATGTGTACCTTGAAAAGCTAGCTGCCATGTTGAGCAAGAAGGCTATATATAGCACCAATCACCATTTGCTATTCAGATATCAATATTCTGACATGGGATGTAGTAGGGATGTACTAGGCTTGCCTGAAGTGGCCAGATGAATATCAGACGATCACAAGGAATTCCCAGAGGCTTTCAGTGCCTAGAAATCATGGCTCCATCTCTGGGTCCTGACTGACCAGTATGGCTCAATAGAAGATGTCTACCCCAAGCTGTTAGGAGGAAAACTGCTTGGTTCTCTTTCAGACAATTGAAAGAAGTGTGTGTGTTTCTGAGTGCAAGAGAGAAGTGAACCTTCAGGTTTAATACAGAAATAAAACTGGGCCGCTAGGCATTGAAAACATGAAGGAATACTGCTACTTAGATCACTGAATGCAGAGAACTGTTGTTTCTCGAGGGGGTTCAGATGACCAGCAATGAACAGAGTATTAAAAGGGAAAACAAAACAAAAGCAGCTGTACAAACCAAGACCCCAAGGGCAAAATAGTGTTCTTCACATACGGGATGAATCGGATAGGTAGCAAGTAACCAACCTTTAGCAGCAAGCAAAGCATTTCCCCTGACAAAGAGACATATCTTAAAATGCACCGGGAGCAATGCGTTGGTGCACCAGGACATGGTTGGTTGGTTGGTTTTGTTCAGATACCAACCCTCAAGGAACACATGAGGGACGCCAGGGCTACTGGGAGTCTCCCACTCACTGCCGATGACCTTATGCCACTGGCTGGTGTTTGCTGCTGCTGCCTCCAAGACGCTGTCAACCGCTGCCTGGTGCGTGTGCACCCAGGGAGAGGCTGACTGGCACAAGATTGTGCTGTGAGTGAAGAAACTTCACGCATGTTCAGTACTGTGTACCTGAGGAACTTCAGAGTGAAGTTGAAAGCAGACAAACGGTGCTTGCTGTTAAGGGTCCAAATCCAGGGTTAGAGATGCATCAACCAGTTCTAGCAGGGGTCACAGTCCCCCTGAAAGACCGTGTTTACAGCTTGACCCGGCCCTTCAGATGTCAGTTCAGATGGAAGCTGTGGTCAAAGGTGTGTGTTACCAGCTTTGACTGATTCTCCAACTGTCCTTCTTCGTGCAGAAGGGTAACCTAAAGTTGGTAGTGCACACCCTGGTAACTGATAGGCTGGATTTTTGCAATGCTGTCTACATAGGGCGACCCTTGTGCCCACTCTGGAAATTGCAACTAGTCTAAAACATGGCAGCCAGGTTGGTCTCTGGGTCATCATGGAGAGACTGGCTGCCACTATGATTCTGGACACAGTACAAGGCATTGGTAATTACCTTTAAAACCTTTCATGGTCCAAGTTCAAAATAATTTAGAAGCACCTTTGCCCATATATTCCACCTCACCCACAAAATTCTCCTGGGGATAATCTTCTAAGGTCTGCCTCTGTAAGATTAATGTCTGCCACCCAGAGGACTTTCTTAGTGGTTGTTCCTAAACAGCACAGCATATTCCAATATGCAAACAAATTTTAAGAGGATTTAACAGCTAAATATTTTTAGTACAAACTGGACCTGTGAAAAGCAGCTGACTAGCATGCACCACCATGCCATTCAATACCCTTTAAATACCATTAAATGCCTAGGAGAAGAGGGCAGTGATAACTTACTGCCAAAAAGATGACAAAATCTGTGGCATGTGGGCCTCAGAAGGGAGATCATTCCACAATGGAGGGACCTACCACTGAGAAGGCCCTTTCCCTTGTTGAATTCAGAATCCCAAAATTCAGCTAGTTCAGTTGAATTGAGAACTGAATTCAGAATTCAGTTAGAAGAATATGAGGCAGAATGACGTTGTCATCTGTGCTAAATAGCTCTAGAAAGTATATCTGTCCCTTAAACTGTCTCAGCATTTCATTTCTTTCTCCCTGTGCACCAACAACTGCTTTTTACTGAATATGGGAGACATTTCAGTGAAGTTTGCACATTCCTATTCATGTCCCATTCATGGAATTCCACAAGTTTATTACATAGTGAATTGAATTAAATTATTATTTAGTTCATTATTGAAGTAAGTCATTACTTCAATAATGGGGTGAGAGGAGAGATTTCATGTTGTAAATAGTAAATGATTCCTTGTCTTTTAATAATAATAATAATAATAATAATAATAATAATAGAAAACAAACACAGTCTATCCCTGCTCTGTGTCACTTTTGGACAAGTTCATTCCTAAATCCATTCAATATCAGCATTAAAATGTTAGAGGCTTTTGAGTGCTATTTTTGTTGTTGGCCACACAAATAATTTCATTAAATATGTCTTTATAATACCTAGTTTTAAATGTGGTTTGTCAGAAAATAAAATTTGTTTCCCAAAGTACACATTGCAAAATTCGGAGAAATGTGAAAACTTCAGGATAACGATGCTCTGCTTCACAGATTCGTGTGTGGATTGCAGATCAAGTCAGTTGTAATTAGAACTTGCAAAGAGTGAATTCCTCAAGCAGCCCTACCAGAATGCATGGGCCCTATTACTATGCAGACATTACTTGGGTTGCATACTTGTTTACATGATTTATTAGCCACTGTTCACCCAAAGCTATCAGAGCATTTTACAACCTCAAAGCCATAAAACAGAAATAATAAATAAAACAGGTCAGAAAGAAAATTCCAGCATAAAACAATCTAAGTAAAATGACAGGGGGATAATAAAAATTAACCAAAAGTATTCAGCAGGTGGTAAACAGAAAATAAAAAGACAGGCCGATGAACTTCCCTGGATTAGACCCCTCAATGCAGTGTGGTGCAACCAAGAATGAACTTTCCTTCTGGTCACTGCCAGCCTTACTTTGGATGACTGAGGAACCCACAACAGGGGCCCAGAAGCTGATCCTCATATCTGGACAGGTTCAAAGAGAAAGCAGGATCCCTGTTAAAAGATCCAGTTTACTGGTCCCCAGAAACTGGCTAGGAGACACTTTAGTTGTGCTAGAAGTGGGGATATTTTGTGTGACTTCAAATGTGACACATGGCAGCCTTCTAAGATGGTACCAGTGGATAGTTTTGCTCAGACAGCTTCTCCGTTTTTAGGCGTGGGCTCAAGTCAAGTCTCACGTCTTTACTTTCAAGTTCAAGCGGAGTCTCAAGTCACTGCACGAAATTTTCGAATCAAGTTCCAAATGTTCCTCTCCAGCTGCACTCACCGCCTTGTCCCTCGCTCCCACCTCCTTCCTTGTGCCAAAAGGAAGACCCGAAGCCTTGCCTATTCTGCCCGTCTTCTTGAAATCCCTCTCTCCCCCCATCTCTGCTGTGTTCATGCCTGCCTTCCAGCCATTGCAGAAGCCTTCCACTGAGATCACCCCATAACATCCTGGCAAACAATGGTCTACCCTGGTGGTTTTAAAAAAAATGGCACAAAGGTTGAGCCGAGTCGAGTCGAGTCACTTGCTTGTTGCTCCTGAATCGAGTCTGAGTTGAGTTGCTGATGTGACATGGGGGAGACATGGGGGAGAGTCGCTCAGCTTGAGTACCCAACACTGCCACCCACCAAAAAAACCCACAAGTTGATGGGAATCACTTGGCCTTGTGAATATAAGACAGATCTAAAAGCACCTCCAGATTACCAAGTAAGAATGCATGAAAATTTGTTTCACTTAATTCTTATCAAGATTTTAGCCAGTCTGCACTTTCGGAACAGAACTTGGATTCCATATGCTTCCAGATTTGCAAAGCAATTCTTTGGCCAAAAAATAAAAGAAAAATTCAGAAGCACATGCACAGAGAGGTTTGGCTGTTGGGTGTTATAGAAATAAATACATACATACTACATTTGCAAAATGCACAAAAATGTATAAATTTGAAAAATGCACACAAATATTTTTTAATCAATAGAAGAATGCATGCCTTTTTCAAAATGTGCACAACTGATGTATACATTTGGGAAAATGCACCGAACTTCATGTGAAAAGAAAGGAAAATGCTCAAGTCAAAATGGACTTGAGAACTTTGGCCCATGGCCAAGTGATAATAGAAGACAAAAGCAACCCTATGAAGAACATGATGAGTATTAACTCCCAGGCCCAAAACACACGAGAGGCCTATTTCCAGCCTTTAAATACTCTCTACAGAATGTAACCGCCTCTGAGAATACAGATGTGGTCATTCACAACAGAGAGTGGGCCCAAAAACACCTCAAAGCCTCAGGTTTTCGAGCTGTTTTGTATCTCAGCGTGTTCCTGCTAAATAGAGAGTTTTAAGCAAGTCCTTTTGCTTCTGATTTGTGACCTACATTTAGCATCATCAGTGCCAATTTGCATGTGCACAATATATCAGCCAACGTGTGTCCTGGGAAAAGATATAGGATCAAAATCTCCTCAAAGAAACAAGAAAAATGTGCAGTGTCTTTTCTCCTATAAACCCCAACTCCAGTAAACAATCCCAACCAAGTGTCCCATCCTTCTGTCTTTTTTCCCAATGCATTGTTGGATTTAAGGGCTAAACCAAGATGGTAGAGATGGCCCATTTATTTTAACTGAGACTTGTAAATAGTTAAATGTCTGTTGTGTCCATGCACCACATAGCTAAAGCACACAGAAGAAAGGTCTTGGCTCAGGACTAGATCACATATCTAGTCACAGAAAGTTTCAGATTCAGCTGCCAGCATGTCTAGATAAAACTGTGACCCCTCCCCCCGCACTTCTGAATCTCTGGAGAGACGTTGTCAATCAGTTCAGCTCCCAGCTTAGTTTTATTTAATATGCTTATTTTTAGTTGAATTTTTAACTGTTGTTGATTGTAATGTCATGTAAACCACCCAGATCCTATGGGAATAGAGTGGTATATAAAAATCAAAGCCAATCAATCAGTCAGGTTAGGGATATACGACAAATCCGCTGGGATACTTACTTAATTCTAATGGATTTCTCCCATTAGCACCCCTGTAAGTAGGTGCAGATCAGACACATTTTGTGTCCAGGCTTATGATGTGTTCCACGGTGCAGGAATAAAACATCTGATGTGTATAATTTATTGGAAAGTGTGCCTGGAGAAATTGTACTCTAGGGAGGATGTACATTGCAAAAATGCATGTAAACAAGTTTTATTAAATGGGAGAGTGTGTACAGTTAGAAACGTGTGCACAAAGATATAGGAATAAGACCGCCCCCCCTCCACCAAAAACCCTGTTCTGTCAAAACAGATCTGCACACAGAGAGAACAGACTAGAAGGTGGGAAATCCATGGAAATGCACCTGATTGGACTAGGTGGCCAACAGTTTGTCTTTGTTCCTCTACAGGAAGGGCAACAGAGGCTGTTTTGCATGTTGACAATTCGAGGCTGAATGTCCATGAAGGACTTGGAATGACTTCCTACCACAAAGCCACTTTCCAACAGTATAGACTTGGGCCATGCCAGAAATGTCGTCCATGTTTTTTACCATTCCCGTGCAACTGAGAGAAAAGAACCTACTTTCAGAGGGAAATTCAAAGGAGAAGAAATTTCAAAGACTGCCCATTGTTTGCTTGTTTATTAAATTTGTTTGAAGGCCTCCTTTTAGTATCATGAGTCCAGGCAGCCATTACAATAAAGTAGTTTCGTCCTTGTGCTTGCTTTGCTTCTCAGGCAGCCAAGGGGGGCCCATGAGTGCCCTAACTCGCATCAAACAATAATCTCTGAGAAGCCTGTGACTTGCATGGCTTCCCACATGTCAATGAAAGCTCAACGGAAGACTCCATATGGGAATTTCCCCCACAAGGCTTTTTATTTCAAGTAATGTGGATGGCCTTGGCAGGTTGTACAGTAATGGGAAGAAAATAGAAACACAAACATACACACAACACTCTTGGCCAGCTTGCAGGGATTCAGGAAGCTCAAAAACACCACCCAAATGCATGCCAAATGCATGAAAAAGGACCCGGTGTTAGACAGAATTATGGAAGCCTCACCACCCCTGCCTCTGTTCCCGCTTGCAGTTGCAATACAAAGTACCCAAACCCTTTTGGAAGATGACACCTCTGCCGCAGGTGATGTCTGCCTCTGGGAAATGGTTGCAGAATTACTCCTCCCCTGGGAGAAATTTGGTGGGGTGACCATACTTTGCTGCCACTGCCTTTGCTTTGCCCACAAGGAGGCTGCGGTATTTTCTGTGGCAGTTTGTGCACCGTTGCAAGATAAAGAACACTCAGCTAGGGAGACCAAGAGACTCAGTAGAAGACCTTCTTGCTATTTCCTTAGCACTGGACAGCTTAATAACTTTCATGTGTACTTACGTCAATGTGGAGGGAGCAGGCACCCTGGGCACCCTGGGGTGCTTTGGTTGGAGACAGCACTCTGATCTCAGGAAGGGGAAATGGAGCTGCCCCATCCCAGCTCACAGCTGGCCCAGGAAGAACTCAGAGAGAGGACATTTCACCGGGACACCAGAGAGTTCAGGGCACAAACCATCCTGCTGCCCCCCGGTCTCCTTCCTCCCAACCCTGCCACTTGAGACACTCCAGCCACATGGGTGGAAAAGTCCACCCAGTGGGAAAACACAGGATAAGGAGACAGGGAGGTCTAGGTTGCCTCCAGGGCTCCCATCCTACACCAGATGACTCAAGGCCTCTAAGTTTGGGGATTACACCCTTCCTTGTGTTCTACCCTGTCATCCTGTGGAATTAACAGAGCTCGAAGAGTCAGCTACGACCACATAAAGATGGGTGCCCTGGAAGTACCAAGCCAAGTCCAAAGAACTGCTTGTTGCCATTACTCACTTGAATAGACCCTCCCATTTGAACAAATAGTCCTGAGTAACACACCCTCAAGAGCCAAAGTTGAGTGGCAAAAAGGAAGAAGAGTAGGACAGGAGACTCCTCTGGCCTGCCCTCCTCCTTCACTGTCCCTTACGGTCATCTGCCTCTTGTTGGCTGGCTACCACTTCGGTCTGTACAGAAATGCTGGACTGGGGCCACTCTCATCAGGGCAAAGAAACAATCAAGACTGGGCCACAATTCCTGGGCATTTTTAGTCTGCAAGGATGGCAGACTAAAATTTATCAGTTCCTCTACATTTATGCTCTTTTCTTTCCAACTGATTCTGCAGTAATGAATGGGGGAAACCGGCATACATTTATACATTTTATTACTTTAGATTTGATCTGGTTTAATTTTATATTTTTTTTCTTTTTGGTTTCAGTTAGACAGCATTTATAATATTTCAGTACAAGGCCATGCATGCTTTGAATAGGGGCTTACTCCCAGGTAAGCATCCATAGGATTGTAGCATTAAGCTCTGGTTTAAACTCCTCAGTTATGTGCTTTGCTCAACTCCCTCACCGAAATTAATGGTACTTATTTAGCTGGAATGTGCTCAAGATATTTGTCTTGCATATCTCTGCCCATGCCATTAAACTTAAAAAGCTGCTTTTTAAAACTGCTATAAATATTTAAAAGGTGGGAAGCCCACAGTCCAGTTAGTTGGAGCAGCACCACAAAAGAGTATTAAGTACAATACTTTACAAATTAAAAACCTTTCTCCTGCCACACTCTGGAGAAATATGCAGCACCTGGGAATCAAGTCAAGCTAATCTGCATTATTTCAGCAGCAAAGGACTTGAGACACTTTCTGTATTGGTGAGAAGGGAAGCATTTAAATGAGCATTACTGATATATCTCCTGTCCCAGCACAACTGCCAGGATGGTAGTTTACAGTTGCCTTGTTTACTGTATTCCCTCGATCTGTATTGTCTAGAAGTACTTTTTCTACTCTATCTGTCCAGCCACTAGCTCAGAGTCTGCTTAGGCATGACGGTCCTCCGTATTAAAAGCAGCTTCTTCTTTAAGCCAAGATCTGTTGCGAATTCTGAAGCTTCCCAAAGAGAAAGAAAATGCCAGGACTGGGATAGTAGACCTAGCCAGTAGATCATTTTGGCACCATCTTCTCTGTATATTTGCGTACCTTATATTTCCTTTTTTGCCCGGTTTTCCTAGATAGAAAAAAATAGAAGGTTAGAGAATCAGTGGTTAAGGAAAAGGCAGTCAGGGGCTCTTAATTCCTTCTAAGGTTCCCTGTCCGACTTAGATGAAGTCTCCCAAGTTTTCACCAACTTGGTTACAAGAATGGTTACTTTTCTCATAAGCTCAGTCAGTTTATAACCCAACAAGCAAGTCACAGACCAAGAGCTATTTCAGCAGGATAAGGAGATCTAGAAAACCTCCTGTTATTCCCCTGTATCTGGAGAAAGAAAGAAAGAAAGAAAGAAAGAAAGAAAGAAAGAAAGAAAGAAAGAAAGAAAGAAAGAGTATTACTATTTGCATTTCTCTGCAGGCAGTTATTGGGTGGATTGGAAATGTACTCACTGGAGTGTTGGACAAGGCCTGGTTCTACTCCCCACTCCACCATGAGGCTCCCTGAATGACACAGTCTTCCTGATTTACTTTGCAGGTTATTGTGAGCATAAAATGGAGATTACATGAGCTGCTTTGGGTTCCTTGCAGGAAGAAAGGTGGAATATACAGTAACTATAACACACAAAAGCAATTGCAAGCAATCCACAAGGAGAGCTGCCAGGTAGCACTCAGGTGGCTTGGAAACTCCATTGAACATGTTGCATTAAACATTGGGCTGGCCTGGTCTAAAGCCATCCATGAGCCACATTTTTCTTCCAGGAGATTGCTCAGCAAAGCTCTGGCCCATACTTCATAAGCCTCTTTGATCCTGTGAATACTGGAAGCTTGAGATTGTTGCCAACATCTACTTCAAACACAACTCCACTGGGATCCCATCTCTTTTTCTTGCAGAACCCAGTTCTCACTACGTCATATCCTTGAAAGCGTTCAACAACGCCGGTGAGGGGGTCCCTCTGTATGAGAGTGCCACCACCAGATCGCTGACAGGTGAGTTGGCCTGGTTGAGAGGGCTCTTCCCTGCCATAGCCATGCATGCACATGAGGAGCATGGGATGGGTGCCTAAGGTGAGTGGGCGCATTTCCGTGGGATGAGCTTCATGCACTGGCTTGGGCGTGATGAATTTTGAAGGTTTTAGATCTCCGAAGAGGATACCCAGATTGGCCTGCAAATGCATGTGCATCACTTGCAGGTGGAAAGAAGAAAGTGATTCCACCAGAAAGGGTTCCTTTGGAGGTGATGTTGACCTTGATGCTATATCTCTGAGGGCAGATAGTCAGCATCCTCTGTGGATGTTGTGCATTGGATCGTGATGCTGCATGTGTAAGCCAGTCCTGTGGAAAATGTTTGGGTGTCAAACATCTTCCACAGGAAGAACAGGAATGCTGAAGCTGATTCTTGTTTCACATGCGCAGCAAAAGAAAAAGCAGCAGCATTATTCCCATCTTGCGCTGGTGTTGCATGAATGAAGGATGGGGCTGGAGGGACGGAGCCTTGTGCAGACTCCTCCTGTCGGCTCCTAGTGCTGAGTGCGTGTCTCACCAAAGCTGCAGCATGCTGCTCCGTCAATGATCCCTAAATGCCAGCATGGAATAGGCATCTGCCGGAAAAGGGTCCGTGCATGTCAGGAGGTTCCTCTTTATAGATGCTGCAGAATTAGCATGAGATCCAACCACATTGAACATGTTCTAGCAGCAACCTAATACATCTCCCTTCTGTTACAATGTGAAAAGGTGATGCATCCTCCATGGATACTCTGTGGTGCAACCAGCCCTGAGAAACTTAACTCAGTGCTAAAATAAGTCAACCATGCCATTGTCAGGATGCAAATAGAAGGGCCAATGACACAGCAACATGAAATAATTATTCTGCTCCAAAATGTAGTGTGCTTTCACAAGTGGCTATAAACTCCATGGGGCTTCAAGACAATGCCCTCCACTCTGATAGTGCTTACTTTTCAAAATGCCAGATCTGGGCATCATTTGAAAATCCAAAAGCCCCATTAGATGGATTTTATGCTGTCGCCCACGTAATTAAAAAGAGGTTCATTATTCTCCTTAACATTGTAACTTTTGTTAAGAAGGGATTAATTAACTCTCATCCAAAGTGCTGAAACGGGTCAGGCAGTGACATCTCACACTGGATTGCATGTTTCTGCTAATTTTAAAGATCGTAAGCTTTTGCTCAGCAGTGGATGACAGCCAGTACCATCCACACACTCTCCCGTGCAACACCTTCCTTCCATGTAGTGTGCTCATAGGTGTGTTAAGGATACTGAGTGTGCATTAGAGCATTAGAAGGTAATGCATAATAGAAGGAGCAGTTCAGGAAGACTTGCGCCATGTTCAGTCCCTTGGACCTCCAGTGTAGCAATATCTTGGAGGTAACACGGTTGGGAAACACCTGTAGCTAAGATGTTGTCAACTGTAGGTGTTACCGGGTTACAGGGCTGAGTGGCAGCTTTATATATTTATCAAGAAGTTCATTATTTCAGAGGGCTATGCATAAGAATGCTATGCTTTCAGCATGGAGCTTGGGAAGGGTTTCCTACACAGAAGGTGACCTACTTTGCTGCATTAAGGCGATTTGCAGCTCCTCTGATTTGCAGTGTCCAGGCGAGACCATGCAAGAAACGTGTGGTATCAAGAAAGAATTTCAGAGAGCTACACCGTGGCTAGGTATGGTAGAAATCCTCAGGAAATTTTCTACCCACCATGTATTGCCACCAGGTGGTCTTTAGAAAACCACTCTTTCTTAGCCCCCAACCTGCTTGCAAAACGGGGATAAAATTGGTACACCTTAACGGGTTATTGTAAGGAATATTAAGACAATGCACAAGAAAGGCTTTAAACTGTCAAACCTGCTGCATACATTCTAAATCATATATTATCTTTTCCACTGGAGCGACATGTATAATTTGATGGAGGGTATTTTTTCTTCTTCTTCCTTATGCATAACCCACCTTGTTCAGAACTTTCTTGAAAGGAGGAAAGTTCAGTCCATGAGAGCAACACAGAAAAGAGCAAGTGACAGAACAGGAAGGGCTGTGCATGAGGAAGGACTGGAGCAAATTACGGCATGTTAGCTCCAGATGGCAAATCTTTCTCCGATCATATACTTTTGTGAAGTATTCCCATTTTAAAAACTTGGAAAACCATAAGGAAAAAAATCCCCATTGTCCCCAACCCTTCTAACTCTTCCAAAAGCAAAATTATCTCTCCTCTAATATCTTTAGGAAGCATATGTGTGTATTTCATTGTAAAGGTACTTTCTCCCCCTACACTCCTCTGACAAGTCCAAGATCAGTTCTTCCAGTTTTGTGCATGTTTTGAAAATCTTCTGAGCATATGTTTATCTCAAAATATATAACACCACCTCTTCCTTTTCCCCACCGTCACTTTTAAGAAAATGTGAATGTTGTGCTTATGCTATCACAACAGTTGTATGCCTATTAAATTAAAAATTGAAATGTAAAATGCAACTTCCCATAACTGAAAATTTTCTCCATGTTACAAAGAGATTTTCTTTCAAGTCTGGCTTCCTCCTTCAAGAACTAGCCTAAGGAATATAAAGTACCACAGGACTCCTCTGGAACTTACTGTTCAGTTCTAAGAGCTTCTTTCCACAGGGAGCTTCCTATGTAATCTTTTATGCATCTAGAAAGAACCTCTGAAGAGAATCAATGGTGTGCGATCATTCCTGAGTGAGAATTAGCTTTGCCAAGCAAGAAAACCATCTTAGTTGACCTTCCTGAGCCAATTTCCCTCTCCAGGGGGTGGCAATTTTGCAATGCGTGCAAATCCAAATGCAAATAATTTTACGGATGTGGGTTCTCCTATCGACAAGGAAGCAGCAAAATGGATGTCAGCTTGGTCATATCACAGAATCCTGGAATCGTAGCCTGGAATGGATTTTCCAACCTTCTCGCACTGCTTTCCTGTATGGGAGTTCCTGTAAAGCTGTAATGGACGGGCATAGAAAGGAACAGAGGAGAACTTGGGCGCTGTTTCAGATTGCACAGCCGTGTCCAATTTGCAATCCCAAATGTTCACAAATTCCTGAATTTATGATTGCATTTGGAAAAAATGTATTTTTAAAAAAGAAATGCACACTTTCATGCTTCAGTACATAGGAGAATTATGCATTATCGAAAAATAATGTGGAGCAATGTGTCATTTTCCCTTTGAATGATCCCAACACCCCCTGCAAAAAAAAAAAAAAAAAAAAAAAACCAGTCCAAAGCTTAAAATGGGACTGAGTAAAAATGAGCTTTGAAGTGAGACTGAAAAAATGCTTGTTCCCCCATTCATTGGTGTTGGTTAATTTCTCCCATGTGGGCAGAATTTAAGTCACAAAACTAGATCAACATCAGCTGTCATTTCTGTGACACTGGGAATAGGAACAAAACTCAATTTCCATGGTGCACAGCATGTTTCTTCCCACCATAATCTCAAATGGGTGGATTTTCACTTTATTCCTTGGTGCCTTGTTCAAGTACTGAGAAGCAATGGTGTGAGCACTCAGGAATATATTCCCATTCAGACATGGATCTCAGTGGGTGATCTTCAGCCAATCTCTCTCTCTCTCTTGGTAATATCCTATTACTTCACAGCATTATTATAAGGATACATTCTTGCAGTGTAACTATCATAGCTGGGGACTTCTGGGTAAAACATAGGGCTGGCATGTATCTTTTTAAGGAATTGACAAATGTTGATGTGTGCATGCAATTGGGTTTTTCCCCCCAGGATTCAAGGGGCCCTTTCTCAAGGGCACATTGGTAGCAGGTCCCTGAACTTACAAAGAGTCAAGACATACAAACTGAGAAAGTTCCACAGAGTTTTCTTAGATGTACCCTGCCGGTCTTTTCAGAAGACATGTGGAAGTACCTTGGTCCTCCCTGAAATTCTGGTACAAACCACAGAGAACCCAGCAGAAGCAAAACGTGTCGCTTGATCGATCTTAGTCACGTCAGGCTCAGATGACCTCCGTGGCTTGGAGTACCTTCTGTCAGCTTTGGTTGGTGGACCAGTCATGCCCCTGCCTGGACAGGGAGAACCTGGCTTCAGTAATCTATGCAACGGTGAAATTAGATTATGCAGTGCACTGTACATGGGGTTGCCCTTGAAGATGGTTCAGGAGCTGCAGCTCATGAAGAATGCTGCAACCAGATGAATGACCAAGACCCTTAGGTCCAAACACATAATAAGACTGGCTGTGGTCCACTTGCATTGGCTGTTTGTATATGTCCAATCCTAATTCAAGGTGCTGGTTTTAACCTGTAACACCTTACATGGCCTGAGACCTGTTGGAGCTTGTCTCTCAGTCGCGGTCTTCTCAGACATTACTCTCAACTCTAGGGCCTTCTTCTGAGTGCCAATTCCAAGAGAAGCACAGAGTGTGGCAACCAAGGGGGGTGACTTTGTGCTCCCTCCCCCATCTATGGAACAACCTCCACACTGCAGCCTAGCTGACCCCAATTTGTCATCTTTTCAGGGCCAGGTTAAGACACCCCTCTTTTCCAAGGCTCTTAAAGACTTGCTCAGCTACCCTGGGGCTTGAGGGGGGTTACCCATCTCAAGTGTTTTTGCAAAGTCGTTTTTTTCTGCCATTGACTGTTTTAGCAGTTCTAAACTTTTAAAATATTTTTTCTGATTTTATGATATTTATATTTAGCCATCCAAGGTACTTTAGCTGTGGGACAGTAAATAAAACTTCTCTCATGGCACCCGGATGTCCCAGCGAGGTCACTGCCCTGTGCCCCCTGGGACATCCCCTGCAAATCAAGACCATGCATGTCTTATCTCAGTGGGACCCTATGGGCCACTGGCCAGTGGCCAGTCCCCAGCCATGCCAGCCATAAGCTCTGCAAAATGTAGGCTGTCAAAACAACACGGGAAGCTTATCTAAGCAAATGTAGATGTGAAACAAGCGCAGCTTCTTGTATGGGAGAATGCAATTACTCTACAACAGACGTTTCTATGTCAACCTGTCCAAATGGAAATATTTGTGGGAAGGAACTGGTCCAGGTATTTAGGGTCTTATTTTCAGATGCTGGCAGATTACATGATTGAAATGCCTCTGGTTTTGAGATGTTCGAAAAGCTGGATAATCCTGACTGAAAATAACCATTAATAGACCAGCTTCCTATTTTTCAATATGTCATATATTACAGGCATTCAAATTTCTAAATATCCCAAGGGGAGGAAGAAGTAAAAGAAAGATGCAATGTGTTCCTTATCCTTAATGTATGGCACTCTTTTTCTTTCACCAAGAGTCATGTAAATTGACAATACTGCATCAATATTTTTTTTTTCTATTACTCTGTTTGGGAGGGCAAAAGCCCTTCTAGATGTTCAGTTTTACCATGGAAATTGAAAACGCTAACAACAAATGAGTAAAATTTTCTATTATGGGGCAATGGAGGCATAAATTAGTGTGTTGCATAATCTCTCCTTGAATTTAAGCATGAATGAAAATTCAATGCCTTCTGCTCTGCACTGAAGCTTCAGAAGGAAAATCTCAGCAATGAGAAAATGCAATGATGTGTCCCTTCCACGAAAATTCATAGCTCAGAATAAATCTGAGACAGCTTTTTCCCTCTCCTGAATGTTTCAATTTTATCCAAAGTTCTGGTGAACTGCAGAATACTGGGTTGAAAATTTACAAAAGCCAATTGAGTGGAAAGGAGTGAGTGAGAGAGGATGTTCTAATTTTCAAGCAGGAAATTTCACTAATATTGCCGCATGGAAATGTAACCCACAAAAACCATATAATGGGGAAGAGAAGTCTTCTCTCCCTGGAGACATCTTCTATAGGTGTGGAAACAGAGTTCACACATGTGGCCACCTTGAGTTCCACAATGGGAGAACCGTGGGATAGACGAGATTTTAACAAGCTGGATGGCATGGCAAAGTGAGTAGGCTATTTTGGTTGCACCTGCATTGGGCCAATGCATAGTGTAACACATGCCAACATTAAACAAAAATATACCCCAAAACCTCACAGAGTAATTGGGCCCAGTAATTCTAAAGTGCGATTGAAAATGAGTGTTTAGATGTGCCAAAATGCAGAGCAGGTTCCCAATGTGATGCTTTGCAGTTAGGAGTAATTGTAGCTTTGCTTACCTGTGGTCATAGTATTAATAGAATTTAATCACAGGTCCTAATTATTGCATCCTGAAATGTACGATGGGAAAGGCTTGGCTTTAAAACAAGCCAAGAACGCAATTTCCCTAAAAAAGGCTAGCTTAAGAGTTAGATTTGGAATTGAAAATAAGCCTCCTCCCATAAGATATCTTGTTGAAAGCTAGAGTCTGCCAAAGTCTGTTTCCAGAATATCTGGTACCATGACCTAGATTGTAAAACTGATGAGTGCAAAGGCTTGGCTGATGCACAGAAAAAGCTGTGTGGTGTATCCCTCAAGAAACAGATATGCCAGCTCTTAAAACAAAGAGCCATCTTAGCTGCAAATCATTTAAACTTCACCAGATCAATGAAATATCCACCATCCCAATTAAGTCTGCTTCAAATACTCCCTGTTGATAATATTAATTCCATAATTTGTGCATTCAGTAGAGGGAAGTGAACCACTATGAAATATTCTCCTCACCAAACCTTTCTCATTGACTCACTTTTCTTGGAGATTCACACTGTTTCAATGCAGCTTGGCGTGCTTTCTCCAAGGCACCACATCCCATCTGCCACTGCTTCTCAGCTCCCATGCTCCTAGTTGGCTTTTTGCCCTCACTGTCCACAGCACTTCATCTGCCTTCATCTGATCTGCCTGACTGACCATTTGATATGTTGTGCCAAGCCCCTGGATTCTGTTTGGAGGCACCCATTTCTCAGTTGTAATGTTACGATGCCATCAGCACAATCTTTTGAATTAATTCAGCCAATTGAGTTAAACTTCAATGAGTGCAAATGAGGTTAAAGGTGGCGAAGGGAACAAAGGGGAGAATTTCAGGAACAAGAAAACAATGGAATAGTTTTAGATGCTGAACGCAGCTGTCAAGAAATGCACTTTTCAATGCTCACAGTATCAAGCACAAAAGAAAACAAGGGGCTTGGCTCTTGTTCTGCATGTTGGAGAAAGAGAGGGAAAATCAGGTGACTCCCCTACATTCTGGAACGTGCCGCGCTTGCAAAGCAAGGCTTCCAGGAACACATCCTCTTCTATATATTGTACAGATTGTCAAGTAATGTATCATTCATGGGCTTTCTTGTAAAGGTATGTAAATCATTCTGAAGGCAAACCAAGTCGTGTAACTTTCCTGCAAGAAGAGAAAGGCGAATGGCATATCTCGGATTTGTTTGTCCAAGCATTTCATGCTGGTTAGTTTTGAACGCTGTGATGCGGTAATAGTTGTCCCTGGATTTCTGCATTAATGGCTCTTTTTCTCTGTTCTTCTCATATTCTCCTCCCATCATCCTTATTGCCATACATTTAACCCATTGTGATGTGTATCTCACTGGTGACCGTTGTTTCTTTCTTTGACTATGCATTTCCTTTTAATTTGTGGAATGCTCACGTTTGCTACTTTTGTGACCCAGATCCCATCGACCCATTAGAAGTTGATTTTTATCCTTTGCTTGATGATTTCCCCACCTCAGTCCCAGATATCTCCACCCCCATGCTCCCACCAGTAGGTGTCCAGGCAGTTGCCTTAACCCACGATGCCGTGAGGGTCAGCTGGGCAGACAACTCTGTCCCCAAGAACCAGAAGGCGACAGAGGTTCGGTTTTACACAGTCCGATGGAGAACGAGCTATTCTACAAGTGCGAAATACAAGGTGAGGACTTCGGAGTGATTAACAGTAGACTGGCTTGGAGATGGGCACATGAATCCATTTCACCTTATCTCATTCTCTCATTTTTGCAGTTCAGTAGTTCATCTTGAATTTTGAGACTTTATCAAGTCTTCATTTGGTCTATCCAGAAAATGGAGATTGTTATTTATTTATGTTTGGAAGATTGCATGAAAATTAATAATCAGTGGGCACATTATTCCCACTACCTGTATTTTTGGCTTAACATGATCAAGGGTCTCTTCTCTTCTCTTCTCTTCTCTTCTCTTCTCTCTTTTCTTTTCTTTTCTTTTCTTTTCTTTTCTTTTCTTTTCTTTTCTTGAAGCAAGTCTTCTAAAATAATGCATTTTAAGTGTTATTATTTTGCCTAATATATACATTTTTGGCTGAGCATTGAGTCGTAAAATCTGGGGAAAGACATATTTTAAATGATAACTGAATTTCAGATTGTATAGTGAATCAAAAGTGTGAAATCAGGTACGTTTGCACTAAATGAAAAATGGAATGATTTCCCTCCACTATGAGGAGCATAAGTCTTCTTATTTGATGGTTCTCGCTCAGCCATGAACCTCTGTGGTTGACTTGTGGAATTTGAGGCCCTTGCTCTCAGCCTTATCTGCCTCACAGGGTTGTTAGAGAGTGAAATCAAGAGCAGGAGGAGCACTCTGCCTGCTGCCCTGGGTTCCTTGCAGGACAAAAGGAAATCAGAATAATGGTGGAAGAGGGTTGGGGTAGGGCTACTCCACAACAGTTTAGGAGGTGGTACGGGAGGCTGCCAAAAAAAGAAAGGGTGATGCCCTTAATTGCTTCTTCCCAAGGTTTGTTAGTGGTGGCCTCAAAGACCTTTCTGCAAAAGGTCACACATGCAGAAGAAAAGGGAACCTCTGAATGCGTAATATATCCGGTTCTAGTTAATAGAGTTTTGGCAAAGATTGTTCTACGTTTGTTGTCTGTTTGATAAACTGCTATACTGGGAGAGCATGAAAGAAATGCAGTCTTTTAGCACTGGATGTTCCTGTGCCTAACTGAGCATGGATATGTTACATAGAAACAGAGAAACAGAGTGAGTCAGAAGGGGGTCTCCCGGGCCATCTAGTCTGACCACCCCCAGCTCCAGCTGGCTCCACTCACGACATGCCCACCATGTGCATGTCTAGCCTATCCTTGAACAATGTTCAACACTGTTCTGCAGAGAGGGGGAGAAGGGGAGTATTTATTCATTTGTATTTGATAATAAGTATGAGTTGCCTGATTAAAGACATTTCCGAGTGATGTGCAAAAATGCCCATGGGGCAAGATTTCCTCCTGGGCAATGCCTGCTAGAAAAGGTGTCTTTGCTAAACCCTGGAAATCCAGAAAGGTCAGCCATGCCTAATTTGTAGGGTGTTACAGGGAGTGTGACCTGCAGGCCTTTTATCCATGTGGTGATGGATGAGGCCTCCAAAAACCATGAATACCACTAGGAGGCGTCCTCGGAAGACGGCACAGCCAAACAAACCAGTAGGGGACCCAGTGAGCTCTGATTGAAATAACACAGACACAGCTCTGTATTATTGGCTAGAATCCAGAAAACTCTAATGTGTTTGTATACTAACACCATTTTTAAAGGTGATTCTTCAACAGGAAAAATAGGGATATTTTTTCCTATAAGCACAAGGTACTGGGTGGGAGGTCCTCATCTTGATAAACAGTGACAAATTGGAACATCTGATATTTGCATAACCTTTGAAATGTTCTTTTCTGTATATTTCATATCTTTCGTGGAGTTCTAACCCAAACGGCTTCTTGAAGGAAATCTAGGTGCATGGCTTTTCTTTTCCTTGCCAGCAAAACAAACATAAAACAGAAACTTAATTGAGCCTTAACCTTGTTAAAACCCAGTTTGCTGCACGTTGTGAAAAGCAGGGGCCAGTCATTCCCACTCCATTCACTTCCGAACGATGCTGTACTCAAGTCTTTGGGTCCTTGAAATGCAAATGTTTTATATCAAAGTAAGGGGCTATCAAACAAACAAATGGGTTTAGATCAATGAACTTCGCCTTTCATGTAAGCAAGTAGAAACTCTTGCATCTGCCCAAAGCCCATTTTGTTTTAAGCAGAGATTTTTACATCCCTGAAATAGCTTCCCCCACTTCTCAAGAGCATTTCCACACCCTCACACTGTACATGTTAAACAAAACAACCAACGGCACAACTTGTCCACTATTGATCCAAACAATATGTTCTTTTTCATTCCATTGTTTAGTCATTTGTTAACATTCAGAAAACTTGCCTTTTTTAATTTAGAGGATTTTTTTCAAAACACCTCTCAGGATAAATTATTCAGCGAAGATTTTGTCAGATATAGCAGGTCAAATGCTAATACAAAAAATAAAAGAAAATAAAGAAAATAAAACTCACACATATTGAGTAGTCAGCAGTCTTTTAAAATTAATTCAAAAGAGCTGCTCAGGGAAATGGGTTTGCTCCATGCACCATGATTTTCTGGGTAGGCTGCTGGCCTAGAAATACAGAGGCTTGTTTCCTTTGGGGATCAGGGGGTGATCCTGAGCCAATCTCTCTCTCTCTCTCTCTCTCTCTCTCTCTCTCTCTCTCTCTCTCTCTCTCTCTCTCTCTTGGTACCCTCCTACTACTTCACAGGGTTGTTGTGAGGATACAGTCTTGCAGAGTAACTATCATAGCTGGGGACTTAGCTAGGGCTAAGCTTAACATAAGGCTGGCATGTGTCTTTTAAAGAAATTGGCATATAGGATCATAGAATACTAGAGCTGAGAGGGGCAATGAAGGGCAACAGGTTCCACCCCCCTGCTGTTGCAGGGCCCCACGTTACACCATCCCACTCAGAGGGTTGTCCAGTTCCCTCTTGAATGTCTCCAGTGTGGGGGAGTCCACCACCTCTCTAGGGGGCTGGTTCCACTGTCGTATTGCTCTGACCGTGAGGAAGCGTTTCCTGATGTCCAGCCTGAATCTGGGTGGCCGCAACTTGAACTGATTATTCCGTGTCCTACACTCTGGTATCAGCAAGAAGAGCTCTTGACCTTCTTCAAGAGCAGGAGGCCACTGAGTGCTTACTGGTGTTTGTAAAGTTTGCATCATTTTCATGTATAGGTGGAGCTTAGCTAAAGGCGCACAGCTTAAATGTGCCACCGTTCCCTCATCAGATCTCCACAGAGACAGTCAGTACCCCAAATCAGGACCAGCTCTAACACTAAGTAGAGTAAGGCAATGCCAAAGTGGAATCGTAGAACATTAGAACTGGAAGGGGCCAGAGGGCCATTGGGTGCAACCCCTGTTCAGTGCAGGACTCCCAGTTAAGCCATCCCTTTTAAATGGCTGCCCAGTTGCATCACCAATGTGGGAGAGCCCACCACCTCCCTAGGTCATTGGCTCCATTGTCATACTGCTCTAACAGTCAGGAAGTTCTTCCTGATGATCTGCCAGATCCTGGTTTCCTGTAACTTGAGTCTGTGTCCTGCATTCTGGGCTGCTTGAGAAGACATCCTGGCCTCTTCTTTGTGACAACCCTTCAAGTACTTGCAGAGGGTGGGGGATGGCAGCAAGGAGTGAAGGAGAGCCCTGAGGGCCATGCAACCTGCTCTGTTTCCACTAGCCTAGCCTGCCATCTTCAGGTGTGACGGAGAATACCACCCCACTGGTATCGGTGATCAAGTCAGAATCACCTGCCGGTTCTGTTGGCTTTTGTACATAGAATTGGAGGCGGGGACCTCTTGTTCTTCAGCTCAGGCAGCAGAATGTCTTGGGGAACCTTGCCCAAAATGTTGTCATTTACGCACTTCCAAAACTCTGCATTCCCAGTGTCCTTCTCACCTACACACACTTTGTTCCTTTCCCCCACCAATGGAGGAACATCTGAATGAGTTCTCCTGCCCCCCCAAGTCACCACCTTGCTTTCTAGTTCCCATGGCAATATATCACCTGTAGCTTATCCAACCAAAGAATAGGTTGGGGCACAAGAACATTCCCTTCCAAATATAACCCTAGATATCCAGCTGGCTCGAAAGTCACTGGAATTTGTCTGTTCTCACATTATAAATGCATGATATGCATGTGTTCATTTCTGAATTATAACATTTTCTTTGTGCAAATAGACTCAAGACAGTGTATACAAAAGCATAAAACAGAACCACAGCCAAAACTCAAAACAAATATCAAATCAAGCCCAGTCACAGTAGGGAAAAAGCATATTGTAACTTGATGGTTTTATGCTAAAGCTGGGCTCTCTCTCTCTCTCTCTCTCTCTCTCTCTCTCTCTCTCTCTCTCTCTTTAATGAGCTATATAGAAATCAACAGTGAGGAGACCCAAGTGGCAGCTTAAAATACACTGCTCCACAAATGTATGTTCCTAATCAAGGAAAATTGGGACAAGGTCGCTTCTAGAGCTCTTCATAAACAAGAACATATGGACAGCTCTGTAGGATGAGACCAGATGCCTTTTCTGTTTAGCCTTCTGATTCTCATAAGATCCATCCAGATGCTCACAAAGTGGACATGAGAGTCCTTGTCCTGTCCCACTGTTGAACCCCAGCAATTGCTGCTCAGTGAAGGCACCAAACCGTGAAGGATTGGCCACTCTGTGACCGATCACACCCTATGCATGCCTGTTCTGGGGCCAAGCAAAACCTTTTCTATTTCCTCAGCATTTTAATGTTTAAGCAATAATTAATTAATATCTACAGCCAGGTCTTCATTTTACTTTTGTTCTGGTTCTTGTTTTGTTTGTTTTTGGTGGGATTCTCAATTTATCAATGTGTTTAATTATGTTGTAAATCGTTTTCCTTAGTTTTACATATTGTTTTATTGATTGTCACTCTGTTTTAATATATTGTATTTTGTTTTGGATTTTATTGAGTGTAAACTGTTCAGAGAGCCAATATCAATAATGAGTGAATGCCCTACGAGTTTAGAAATAAATAAATAAATAAATAAATAAATAAATAAATAAATAAAATGCAGAAAGTCCTGGGTTGATCCTCAACATCTCTTGTCTGGGTTAGAAGAAATTCACCCTGTAACTCTCAACAGCTGCTGTCCACTGGTGTTGAGAAAGCTGGGCTAAAGGACCAATGGTTTAGCTCAATGGAAGGCAACTTCTCCTGTTCTTATATAGCCATTAAATCTTCATCCCACTGAGCCATCGTACTGGATTTCACCCAGCCTTCTGCTTATAAACTACAAGTTTTAAAAGACTAGACATTTGAAATAAATTGAGCTTCCCTTTTCATTTTCCATCTCCATAATCTCTCACTGGTCATGGACGCACTAAATACCCCAGAGCCCTGCAAATGGTGGGTATTTTCCAAGACTAAGCTATGTACACAGAATCTCAGTAATCTCATAAACCTGTGGAAGCGATAACGTTCCTCAGTCATAGCTCTTTTAGTGCTCCTTTCCTCCATCACCGCTTCTCGGGCCATGCTTTAAGGTAAACAGTTCCTGCTGCGGTAGTTCCATAATGCAAGCTTATGCAAGGGGTAGACAAGGGGAAACAATGCAAAGGTAACCAAGGGGAAACAATGCATTACCCAAGTCCTATGCATGCATTTACAGTTCCTCACTTACCTATTCTTAATACGTCACTGTAAACAAGGTGAATTATACATTCTCTTCCCTAAATGAGTGAACAAAAAGCAGGCACTTAACCAAGCCAAAACACATACAAACAAAAGGTATTCAAATTAGAACTTTTTGTATAAGTGCATAAGTACATATTTACCCAAGAGGCATACGAGGTGTTTTCGATCACTTGATTAAATATGTATGAACAGAGCTCAGAATGTCCTTGTTGGAAAAGGACGAGAAAATAGGCATGATGCCATCAAAGATGGTTAAGCAATGTCTTCCACAAAGGGAATGTTATGAGCCCCATTCAGCTGGAAGTCAAAAAAAGGTAGGGGAGGCTGGTGACTCTTGCAGCAGTGGGATCTTCATCCATTGCAGCTTTTCTTTTGAGCTTCATGAGAGTTATTGTGGTGCTCCATGGCTGTGAAACTCTTTCGGGTGAGCTGTTCAGCAGCATAGATAGCTCCTATAAAACTCCAAAGTAAAGCTGTAATGGATGAGGATCTGCACTGGCAAAGACATTACCAACCTCTGCTGAAAGAAGGGGATACAAACCAAACCAAGCTAGAAACATTCCCCCACCCCGCTTTGTCTTTTAAAGGCCGTGCAAACACTGCAATTACCTTTGTAATTTACTTTTGCAATGGACTGGTATTTACCATATTGATCCCTGGGGTGAACCAAAATGCCCCACCTGCAAATTAATTACCCATTTTAGGCTCTTTCAGTTGCATAAGCATTTCTGCAATTTTGGGGGGTACAAATGGGGGGTAGACATTTTACCCCATTTACCAGCAACACAGACTCTCTCTCCACGGCTGCAAGGTGCCATTTTGTCCACAGATCCTTCTACTCCTCTCTGAATAGGAACCATCCCATCCTTCCCCTCCTCTTACTCTGACAATGTCCATCCCTTGAAGTCACATTGGAATGGGACCAGGAGTAGAAAGCCATGCCTTGGGACCTCTCTACATGGTCAGTGGGAAAGCCTCCTTCCTCTGCCTTTCCAAAAATCGGTCCCCCAAGAACTTTCCATCACTGTCCCCAAAGGTAGCTGAACTGTGTCATTAGCACCCATTCTGTGCAAATGAGGCTTTAAGGCTGAAGCAGAAAGGAGACATGTGGCACACACCATTCATGTTTTTATGCAGAAGTATATCCTGCTGCATCCAGTGAGGCTTGCTTTCTAGTTTTAGGGTCGCAGTGTGATAGAATGAAGACTGCAAGGAACTTGCAGTGTAAAGTAGAACATTTGAGAATGCACCAAGGGATGGGTGGAAGAGGGACACGACCTCACTAAGAAAGGTAGCAGAAGCAAATACAATGAAAGATAATTGGATTGGGGGGATTAAGTATGATGCAGAAAATTGAGTCATTGTTTTTGAGGAAGGCGTAGAAAGAAAGCAGGGTGATGGGGGATGATACTAAGTAGCTTGTTCTGGAAGAAAGAACGGAGCAAAGAGTATTATTTTTGGTGCTATTTGATGTCATACATCTAGCATGATAGTCCTTTAGACTTATTCTCCCTCTCTGCACCCTTTTCTTTTACAGTCAGCAGACACCACGGCCTTGAGTCATACAGTTCCGGGCCTTAAGCCAAATACCATGTATGAGTTTTCTGTCATGGTCACCAAAGGTCGACGGTCAAGCACCTGGAGTATGACAGCTCATGCAACCACCTACGAAGCAGGTATGTCTCTGTTTGGTTTCTATTTAGGAAATGTCAGATTTGATTGGGATTTTAATAGCTACTCCCCCCACCCAAAAAAGAAAATTGATCATTGATTGAGTCTTTCCTATGCTTTGTTTCATTATTTGTTGCAAATGACATTCAAGAAAAAGACATTTCATAGCAAGCGTGCCAGTGGGTGGCCAAGAAAAGCACACACTTTGCTCAGCTTTTCATATTTAGCTCGAAAGCAGGTTTCTGTGCTTTTATGAATGGAGGAATTACAGGATTGGGCCACCTCAGTGCATTAAAGAAGGGCCTTTCCTTCTAAAGATGAGGCGTGAGGGAATGATGAGGCATGAGACCATCCTTCAAACACTCTCCTGTGTGTGGCTTGAGAGGCCAAAACACGGAGAGGTTCCAAACACCCCTATTCACACAGGCATTCCCTAGCCTATGGGAGACTGGAATATTACCCTTTTTTAAATTGTCCCACTGTTGTAACATTTACAATTATCCCTTACTTGCATCTTGTGGTTACATTGGACTTAAATGTGATCCACTTCAGGTGCAATCTAACCCTCTATCAGCTGATGTGCAGGAGGAATCCACTGGATCCCCTGGCTTTGGCTTCCCGGACTCCAGAACACTTTGCAGAGTCTGAATTCCTGGGGGGCATGTGTGGGCTCTCAGGGCACCTCCTGGAATCAAGCCCCACCTGCCGCACCAAGCGCCACCAAGTGCTTTTGACCAGTTATGATTGTTTTTAGAAATAGATACCTCTCTGTGTTTTGTATGCTTACGTTTTCATATATATGGTTTGTATAATGTACATTTCATGTTTTTCATCTTTGTTAACTGTGCACAGTGCTTTGGCTATTGGAGAAATATAGAAAAATCTAAGGAATGAAATAATAGTGTATGAAAAAAAATCATTATTCTAATCCCAAAGTATTGGGCAATGGACACAATCCACTGGGAAGTTCTCTCACTGCAGTCCACTGGGACAAGAAAGGGTGCTGTGATCTTTTATCCTTTTCAAAGGAACTCACACAGCACTTGGTACTGGATTTTGACCAGTGTCACTTAATGATTTTCTAATATTATCATCTTTATTATTTTTCTGGGGTTTCGCTCTCTTCTAAGCCCCAACCTCTGCTCCCAAGGATTTGACAGTCATTACTCGAGAAGGCAAGCCTCGAGCTGTCATTGTCAGCTGGCAGCCTCCATTAGAAGCCAATGGGAAAATTACTGGTAAGTTCCTCTTACATTCTGTGGCTGTCCGTCTTTTTTTCTCCCATCTGACACTGCAGATTATGTGTTATTGAAGAGCTCCACCACTGCCAATTCAATTTCTACCTAGTTCCTTATTTTATGGCCTGAATTTTATTTGGGCCCATTTCTGCATCAGTGCATGAAAGCAAGCCTTTCCTTGCATCCTTATCCAAAAAATGCATTTCCTCATTTTTCCCTCCAGCACACAAATTTTGTGCACCATTTTCTGAAATAGTTTTGCATTTTGCTGTATGATTTTCCATTCATAACATATGCACAATGTTCTGTGCCTAATTTTCAGGACTTTTCCCCAATGCACAGGTATGCCTTTTTTTCCTGAGTAAGAACTATATTACAAAATTTAGGACTTCTTCAATTTCAGTGTACAAATTTTCCCAGTTGCCTTATTGGTTCTGAACACATGAATTATATCAAACTGTGTGGAAATTCAGTTGAAACAAAATTTTCGGTTGCCTGTATATGGGCAGGAGGTTGGTCTGGATGAGCAAAAAAAAAATGGAACAATTCCAATCCATGATGGTTGTGGGACTCCAGGCTCAAGCATCTCGTTAATTTCACTCCACTTAAACTTCTGATCAGATTTCTGACTGTCACAAGTTTCTGCAATATGCTAGGCCTGTTTCTCACATGCTTTATTTGAGGGGAAAGCGATGCTGAAATTCACCTTCGCCTGGGAAAGTAGCATTTATGGAGTCATCTGGCTTAGCAATTCCTACACTGTATCAAGTGACCTAGGTGTATCAGGGCTTCAAACAGGGCTTCTCTTAGTCCTACCTGGAGAAGCTAGTAGTTAAACCTGGGACCCGTAGCACTGGCAAAATATGCCTTCTGCCACCGAGCTACAGTTTTTCCCAAAGGGCACCTTTCACATCTCTCTCCACTAAATTCCAAAAGGTGCTAAAAAGAGACTGCACTTTCTGGTTGCAAATAGTTTCTGAATCCCCTATTATGCTTTGCATATTACAATTACAAATTGCCACATTTGGGGATATAAATCCTACCAAGGCAACTGATGAGTAACTTAGAATTAACATCACAATAAATTACACAAATTAAAAACTCTACAGGATCCTTTCTACAGTGACATCATGACTAGTGACAAAGGAGAGAAGGCCTTATCCTTTCAATGAAGAATTTAGAAGTTGTTGTATTAAGGTAAAAAATATTCATCCCTAGGGAATGTATCAGAACTCCATTTCAGTTTGCACATCACTCAAAAATGCCCTGGTTGCACTTTCAATGGTAAACAGGATCCGTGTTCTCAGAAAATGTTTACGAATTTGTATTTACAGTCAAAATCATGTACTTAAAAAGTTGTACACTTTTAAAAACACATACTTTAAGAAATGTTCATTTTCAAAATGCACATTTTAAGTTCGAATTGGGACAAAACTGAGTGGAATCGGCCCTTCCAGCATTCACAAGCTACCTGTCGTGCTTATTCTAGTCCTGGAAGGTGAGCTGAGGCAAAAGGAAATATCTGAACCCTTGCAAATTGATGGTTTCACAGCCAGCAACTTTCTTCTACATCAGGCGTAGCAACACAAACAAGGGCACAGGGCAGCACGAAGTGGAGTGTTGCTGCTTGTCCAGTGCATAGGACTCAATTCCTGGTGAAAGTCGCGAGAACGCAGTGTGTTTTTACCCACAACTCAGGGCCACGACTAAGTAGGCTGGAATCCAGGGAGATTCCAGGGAGATTCCCACCCACAAAACAGATTCCCCCCACAGATACCTTTTTTCAGGTGTCTTTTTAAAAGCCATGCACTTTTTTAAATGCACATCTCCACACTTTATTCAATGGAGGTGAAATGTGCAGGGCTGAAAACTGTGCGCTCCAAGTGCACACTTTTCCCACTTGGATGGACCAAACACACACACACACACACACAGAGAGAGAGAGAGAGAGAGAGAGAGAGAGAGAGGACAAAACCATGCTTCGAAGTCAAGAATTTCAGCAAGCGGAGCAACCTGATTCTTCATCTCGAGGTGGGAATCTGCTTTTTAAGAACTCTTGTTGTTCCGTCATTGATTTCCCAAGCATGCATCGCTAATGCTACTAAGCTGATCGAAATGTGAGGTTGGCACAGAAAAGGGTCTGGCATGGCACTGAAATGGTTTCCATGCCAGCAGCATGGATTCTCTGCAAGCTATAGATTACTAGTGTGTGACTGTGACACATATAGGTTGCTATGGAGTTAAAAATAAACCTTTCAGTGTGATGGCAAGTTGTGTAGGTGAGCACTTTCCATTCACCCAGCATCTAATTTAAATCATCTCTTATTTCGCGCTGGCATTGAGCTAAGGTAGCCTTACCTATTTGTGCTTCACCTAGGGATGTATGTATCAGCAAAACTTGACCTCCATCCCAAACCCTTTCTGGACTTTATTGCTAGTTTTGCTTTCGTCCACTCACATAAAGAGCCATGCTTAGCTCTGTGCACATTTTTCCCAAAAATACCCCTTAGTTGTTGAAATGTATGCATTTCCCATCAATTAGGGCGTTTTTGTGGGCATTTTCCAAAATCATGCACTGTCTCGTGTACGCTGTCCAAAGGTACACATTCTGTCAAATGCATCTGTTTGTCCTTTTTTTGGAGAGCAAACCGTATCGCATGCTCAGAACCATGTCTGAGTCTGTACCCTGTCTGGAAGGTGCAAACTGGGTAACTCCTGATTTAAAAAAGAAAGCTGAAACAAATTTCTCATATAGCTATGAATCGAACAAGCCAGCCAGAGTACGGTGATTCCTCAGCTATTGGACGGTCCCTCCTATTTTTGCAGCTTGCGAAAGGCAGTGCATGCAGGAGGCAGATAAGTCTCTGGAGGGCCAGTATCCACCCGTGGATGGTGGGTGGACTTCCGTTTTAAGCTGATGCTATTTTATTTGCTTGTTTGGTTAAATCATGTTATACTGCCACCAAGCAAAGTTCCCCAAGCTGGATTGAAATATTTGGAACATAACCAATAAAATACAACCAATACACCAACAAGTATAGCACCAAGAGCATTAAAAGCCAGGTGAGAGTCAGTTGGTGGGAGGGTGAGAGGGTTAGAGTTGGGCATGACCTAGGTTCTCATCCTCCAGAGACTGAAGTAGTTCAAGACCTCAAGAGAGTACCAGATTGGGGCAGGCTGGGACTTAGCATCGTATTCTTGGACACAAGAATCCAGGACCATGGTCAATGGTATCAGGATCAAAAGAATAATCACTATAGATCATTCATTACGGCAAGGATAAGGAGCTCTTCTCAGTGAAAGGACCAATTCAATTTTGGAAAAGCTTATGAAGTCCGTATCTAGTAGTGGGTAGGTGCGAAGTGGGGATATCGAATAAATCTGTAATGGATTCAAACATATTCAGATTTTTCTGAATCTAATTTCTGGTTTCTTCAGTAGACCAAGTTTTCCCAAGTCACATTGATTCTACAGATTTTGGGGCTTTTATTAACTGTCCATAATTTTATACAAATGTAGTTGTAAAAATATGAAAATTGTAAAAAACACAAACCTGAAACATGAATCCCTCCCATAAGTTTCAGTATGGAAATACACATCTGGGGAGGAGTTGCTTATTTGGGGGAGGTGATTTGCACATATTTGGAAGCACTAATTTATGTTGATGCAAAATTGTACAAGTGAACACAAGCTCAAGAAATGCACCCCTCCCCCGTTGCAAGTCTGTGAATGGACAGTATCTGTTTGACAATATATGAAATGCAAATGGAATAGTTTTAACAAAATCTATGTATCCCTAGACCAAAGGCAAAGCGGTAGGTCCAATGGCAAAAGCGGTGGAGCAAACATTTTAAAAACACCCAATATATAGTAGTTTCCGGCTAACTCAGTCTTAGAATAGGCATTTCAGTCTTTAGAATGTCTAAGAAAAGTACAAAAGACAGGAAATCACAAAACAATTTGTGGTTGTGGGTAAGGGAATGGAAACAATGGAAGTGGGTATGACAACTAGGGAACCCTAAATGGCTGCATTGGGACCCCCTAAGGGTTGGATTTGTTTCCTGGACTGGCAGCTCTCCATCCCAATATTGTTCCAGAGCCAAAACCAGGTTAGCTATAGGCTTGAAATATAGCTAGAAAATTAGTATCATCCAAAAGTGCTTGGAATCGCATTTCATACAGACAGCAGAAGTACCATCATCTTTGGTTAGCATAACCTCAGGTGATAGCATGTCTTTTTCTTCTTTCCTTTTTTTTCCCTTGCTTGTTTTCATGCAAGGGGCTGGCAAGAAGTCCTAGCAATTAATTCAGTGCAACAATTACAGTGAGAACTGATGGGAAAGAAGGAAAGACCTTTATCCCCACCACAACAGAAGAAAGCAGTATGCAGTTTAAAAACAATGCCGTTCCTCAGAGCAAAGGTCTTCCACTGTGGTATACTCAGTGGCAATTAGCAGTGGCTCATAATAAGCAGGCTGTTTGGTGATAATGTAAAACATAATGTACATAATGATAGGGTGCCCAGCCTGACATGTTAGGGTGAATTTATTGGTGGATGTTTAACTTTGTAATAATAAGGTAAGGCACAGATGATCTGAAACCCCTTAATACGGACTGACAAAGACTGAATGTAATGAGTGGTATACAATGACAAATCCTATTCCCCAAAATATTGTTATAACATCACTGCCTAATTAAGATACCCATTAGGAGCCTCTGATGCTAATTTGCTATGAAAAATAGAACATTGCTTCTTAAAAAAAAGATACAGAGACATTGCATTTCAATGATCCCTTTAGGCAATGAATACACATCTCTGAAGCATCTGAGAAATACTGTGCAACTTATGAAGTGTTCAGGGTAGGGTCATATGAACCAATGGAGGAAGAGGCCTGAAAAGCTTCCACTCAGAGTTTGTGTATGGCATCACTCAAGCGAGTGTTCCTTTCCCCACCAGGAAAAATGAAAACAAAAATATAAGCGAGAGAATCTCATAATGCAATATGAACACAGAGGTCAGCTGCACTGAGTTCAATGGGGCTTGCATGGGAGAGTTCTCTTCCACACTCTATGTTGAGAAATGCTTCAAGCATACGACATGGATGGCCTGATTCTCTTCTTATTCGTAAAACCATTACAGCCAGTCCCCAGGTTACAAACAAGTCCCAAGTGGAAATTCATCTTGAAGTCAAATTTGTATGTAAGTCAGATCATGTATAGTTGGCCTTCCACATTCATGGGGCTTAGGTGCAAGGGCCCATGCAAAAGTAGAAAAAACACAAATATCAATAGACCTGCCCTGCCCAAATTCTCCAGTGCCTCCTCTTTGCAGCAAGGAAATGCCAGAGTTTTCCCCCTCCAGATGAAAGGGGCAGGAAGACATGCTTTGGAGGCCTCCCTCTCTACCCTTTTGCTTCCTCTCTCTCTATGGTGATGCTTTGGTTACTTCCCTCTCTACCCTTCTTTTTCCTCTCTCTATGGTGCTAACAATTTTTTGCAGTAATTTTTTAAAAAAATAATAGGCTTTATGGCAGTTGGTTCATAAGTACAGGTTGCTCATAACTTGGATGTGTATTACTTGGGAATGCTGACACCTTAAATTGGGCCCAGACTTCAATGGGAAGCCAATGGAGCTGATAGAGAACTGGGGTTATATGAGAATTTATGTTCCATTCATGAAACTTCCCCATTGTATTGGCAGAGTTGAAGGAGCTACCCTTGAAGACACTCCAGATACTTCAATGGATCCAGGATACAGCTGCCAGGTTACCGACAGGGACCAGCAGATTTTCCTGTATCACGCCAGTCCTATATCACTTACACTGGCTGCCAACTGAAGTCTGGGCCCAATTTAAGGTGTCAGTAATAACCTATAAGGCCCTAAACAGCTTGGCTCCTGGATACCTGAAGGAGCACCTTCTTTCCTATGTGCCAACCCATCCCCCTAAGATTGGAGGCAGAGGTCCTTCTCCATGAACCCTCTTTGAAGGAAATCAGGAAGGTAGCTACTCAGAGAAGGTCCTTGTCAGTGGTGGCACCCTCACAGTGGAACACACTCCCCGGGGAGGTTTGCCTGGCACCGTCGCTCTATTTTTTTTGGCGACAGGCAAAGACCTTTTTATTCTCCTGGTATTTTAACAATTTCTGTGCTTTATCCTTGTTTTAACTACTATTTTAGATGCAGTGTGCTATGTATTGTGTTATGGTTTTGTTCTCTGTACACAATTCGTCCCAATGACATGCACATGTAACACGACTAAAGTGAAACTTGCATGTCTCAGCTTTCCATTCCAACAGCATCCATTTGCAGAAATGTGTGGCTTGGAAAAACAGGGATGCCTAAAGCACTTTATGTCACCTTGACAGGCTTCCACCCTTGTTGGTGGCCTGAAATAACTCTAAATAAATAAAAATATCTGAGAGCACGGGGAGTTAAAACAGAAAAATGCATGGGAAAATGGGGAATGGGTTTTGCCGATCCCTTAATTATGCACAAAAGGCCCTTTTTTAATAGCTCATCCTTTGGCATTATATATTGTTATCTGTAGCTGAGATCTGCATAATTGAGACAGGTTTTTTCAATGCTTCTCTGAAATTGCACTGATTGCATCTGCCATGTATACACATTTCACATGCAGTTCCCACATGCAGGATACAACCTTGAGCCAAACAACAACCTGTGCTATACATATTAAGATATGCAAAAGTCTACTAATGATGGGGGAATCAGGAAAAAGTCCTCTTGTTCCATGAAGCCTATATCTGTGTTGCATTTGATTAAGTCTGAAAATGTATGAAGAAGAACAGTACGCATGTCTGTCTTACAGCTTATATCCTGTTTTACACCTTGGACAAGAACTCCCCCATTGATGACTGGATCATGGAGTCAATTAGTGGTGACCGGCTTACCCATCAGATCATGGACCTCAACCTGGACACAGTGTATTACTTTAGAATACAAGCTCGGAACGCAAAGGGAGTGGGTCCTCTCTCTGATCCAATTCTCTTTCGGACTCTGAAAGGTTTGGATTTGTTCTTTTATTTGTTTAGATATAAACATAAACAGAAGAGCTGATAATTCTGATCTGAGGGTAAGGTGGAATTCTGAACTCTGACATAGGTCAGGCCTTCTGTAGTATTTCTGGCCAAACTTAAAACATCTTAGCACTGTTGTTTGCAACCAAAAGGCACTAGCAGACCTCACTGCCGTGTTCCATGGAAGATAAATTGCATTTACTCGTACTTTGGATTAATGAGAAGGTGGTGAATGCATTGAAACTACAGGGAAAAGTGAGTGAAATCATGCCAGTTATAGCAGCATCAAACATGAAACTTTCTTTGACCGTATTTCCTCCAGCTAGGCATGTGTTTAATTCCGTATTGATTTCGGACGAATAAAAAGCAAGTAGTGATTCACTCATCGAGGTTAATGGGGGTTCAGAATTGCCGTCTCCTTTTCTTGTTTTGTTGGTTGGTTTTATGCATTAAAAAGTAATAAGCACAGCAGGATTGCTTTATGTACGTAGCAAAGGTTTATAAAAATGTTGTACAGGCAACATTCCCTCTGCCCTACATGAAACAAATAATCTTTATGTTTCAAATGGCTGTTTCTGGAGCATCACACTTTACGCTTTGGTCTAGTCCTTTTCAAATCATGTAACAGGTAATCCTAGAGCTTCGTGCACATGCCCTTAAGGTCAAAGTCAGCAAGAGTGGACATGCCTAGCAATAAGTGTGGCTTGTCCCCAAGCAGTTTCCATAGATATGGGAGCAGCCAATCCAGGACCCCACCTGGCAGAAAGTTACCCAGAAATGCAGGTGGCTTTCTATGCTTTGAAGTAAGTGGAGTTATATACCCAGGAATGCATTCACACAATACAACATGGGTTGTTACCATGAATCACATTTCTTTGCCATCATCTACCCAACAGATGATCACGCGGTTTCCATGCTATCCAGTAAATGACCCAACTGCACTACTGGGGCAGTTCCTGTTGGCAAAGGCCATTGCCTTTTATCTTGTTCCTGTCCGACCCAACGAGCAGTGGGGGCAAGAGCAGCACTGCACTTCTTTTAGTGGCCTGATGGTCATCCTTTGCAATCCCCACTTGTATACCATTCCAGCACTTTGCCTAGAAGAGGAAGTTTGGCACTGGCAGCCTCACGGAACCTGAAGGGTGCACTGCCTGTCAGCCGGGCTCGCAAGAGTTGTCCCCACACCTGAGGTGGGAAGATGTGGAGTTGCTACTCCCCTTCATACTCTCCCCACAATACTCACTGATCAATAGTCAGGCTTGAATGATGTGACAAGCCATGGTGGCCCCTTGCACAGGCAAGTCACGTCCTCCAAACCAGACTTGGTATTTCAACATGATAGATCTGGTTTTTGGAAACCATGATAAGATAAGAAACAATGTTCTGCACTGTGTTTGAGAGCTGTGCCATTAGCTTCAGTGCTATTGCAAGTACTGTAGGAGTCTTGCTACTGGTGCTCTCCAAAGTGTCTGTCTACCCACCTCATTCTTCATTTAGAGATGTGCTCTGAGGGACCTATTAGGCAGGTGACGGCTATTGCTCTGGAATTCTGTACCTGACAGTTTCCTGCAGTGGCAGTTACCACAGCAGGACAGCAGTTGGCAGGGCAATCCAGATTGGCCTGCCACTTTAGGCTGGTCCTCAGAGTGACACGAAAAGCCAGTGGGCCTCATGATGGGGTGGTGGGCACGCAATGCACTGCCCTATCAGGTCTCCTGGTTGGTGGCCTTTCCTGTCACAGAGAAAATGTTAATCTTACACTTTTGGCTTCAGGCCACTTTTGTGGCCCTTCATCTCACCCTTCTTCCAAGAAGACCAGGACAAAGGCTTTCTAACTGGAAGAGACATGCCATGTTAGTCTATGAGCCAGTAGTGAAATGAAGCTCAATGATAAGAAGTTGATTTCATATCCTTTCTCCCTTCCAGAAGAGGAAACAAAACCTTCAAAGCCAATCGCTTGGAATATCTGGTGCATCTTAACTGTTCTTAACCTGTCTCTGTATTCTTGAATCAACTTTCTTAGGTCTGCTCCCCTCCATACAGTTTGCTCACTAAGCCTTTTCAAAGAATTGGAAATGTCTGAATCTCCCTGACTACCTGCCTTATCCCTAGGTCTGTTGGCCTTGTCACACACCTGAAGGTTCTGGCCCTTCTCTTCATCACTGTATCCACAACCTTTAAAAGGTCTTGTATAGGAAGAGTGAACCTCTTTCTATACAATCCATCCATCCATCCACATACCTCATTTCTTCATCTTAGATGTGATGGCAATAAATTGCACCAAGTGATTTTGCAGTTAGCAATTATCTTGGGAACATTTGATGTAATTACTTTTTTTTACATCAAATAATCAATGCAGCAAATTACATTAAACTCTTTGCTTGTTTTGGCTATCTGTCTGTCTCTCTGTTTGCTTTAATAAAAGGATTTCCACCTTAGATGTGCATGTTTAGTGGAAAATCGGCCCATTTAATTGTGCTTAGCAATAGGCCGCATGTAGCATCTCTGAATTAGCCAGGTGCACAGGTGATCCTGAAAAGCAATTGTTAATGGCGTGAAGCCACAGGAAAAAGACAGCTCATCCGAGCTGTACAATGAACAAGTTAGGGCTGATTCAGAGCATTGGAATTAGTCCCAGAAAGTTTATAGCTTCCGATCATGAAAGTACTGAGCTACTCTGGCAGACAGCTGTTCTCTTTGTGCGAGCTGATATTATTGTATATAAGAGACAGAACACAGAAATCAGTTTTAAAGGGTGTGGACTTCCTCATGTCAAAATTTTGTGAATTGACAGGAATTGGGGTGCAGGGCAAGACAAGCAGCTGATTATAAGCACTACCCTCATTTCTACTAAGCTTAGCACTAGTGAACAGTGGATGCTAAGAAGTCCAGCTGAATTGGGCTTGGAAAGACATTCTGCCGACTTCTGATCCAATGATCAAAAGCAGGCTGTGTTCCCCCATGTCCTGTGGCCTTACATCACTAAGCCAGGACACATTTTTTTAAATGCTGTGCACAAATTTTGCATATATTTGTGCGGTTTGCGTAAGTGTTATGTTATTTGCACAAACCATGCTATTGGAAACTAAATAGTTCTAGCATGATTTTTGCAATCCATGTTAGAGTTACACAGCTTTTGGCTTCCAGTTTGTGCCAATAGTACAAATAAGATGATTTGCAAAAATTTCCTTGCCAATTGTCTTTTTGTTTGTAATGTGCAAATTGCACCCAGGGAAGTCCACAAGTTGCCTTCACTAACACAACAGTGACTGGCAATAAACAGGAAGCTGGGAGAGAGTAGATGAAGAAAACTCTTGTGGTTTCACCCCTTCTCAGATTCTGTATACATCCCAACTTAACACATGCCCATTGGAATTGCTAGTCCAAGTAAGGTTTTGCTCTGCATAAAATCATTAGTAGAACTCAGGTGATTCTTGCAAACGGATAATGACTTTTGCTAGATTTTTTTCATTTACCAAATTAGATGGGGACCAATTTCATTTCGGGCTGGCACAGTGTGCCGAAGCAGGATGGGGTGGAGCCTGTTTTTAAAAAAGAGTTCTTTTTTTTAACTTAGTGACTTAGTATCAGACTAGAACAACTGCAGTGCAATGAGACATCAGATAGCAAGGAAACCCTGTTATCTAACCATCTCTGAACTAGCTAGTGAATTCAGACCCATCTACTTTGTAATAGTATATGCAAAGTATGGTTAATCTCACTGGGGAGATAAATTTTAGACTGGAGTCAGGAAATACATTTCATTTACAAAAGAAAAAAGGGGGAAATTCTCATTTTGTTCTTTCTTATAGTAGCCTTTAAGGATTGTGTTTAATGCCCAAAAATGAATATTTAAGCATATTCACCCTAAATATGTCAAGTTCTATAAAATTCAAACTGTTTTTCTGATGCATCTGCCTCTACATACAAGGTGCAAAGAGCTTTGAATGGCTGGCTTACATTCTCAGTTATGCAAATATATTGGATTCTTGCCCTTAACAATGATTAAGAGGATGTGTTTGGTGTCCTATGGAACGATTTCTTGGAGAGAACTATATTTATACATCCAGAAACACGTGCAGATGAGTCATAAGGTATTTGATTCCATATGAAATCCAGGAAACACCGAAGAGCACTTGAATCAACTTCTATTCCATTCCTATTAAAATATTTGGGTTTGATTAACAATTTCATTTATGTCACTATCGAAACAATTGTCAGACCATGGATAACTTGATAATCATTAATCCCTATCAGATGTTTTGGCTTCCAACTTGATCAATGAAAGTTCTTATAAGAGCTGAAATCAAAGCAACCAGCATGACAGTTACAAAATATTGGTGCTGTTCAGGGGATTCCCAAATTACAAGAAAATTCAGGAGGTGGTTTTATGCTCAGAGTTCAGGCCATTCGGAGTCAATATGCTCTATCTAGACATTCCAAAGTTGTCCCTCATTTCAAGGATTGCATATGGAACCAAGGAAGCATCAAAGAGCAATCTGTCTCTGAAAAGCAAACCAAAATTTGCACATGACGCAAAACTGGCTGGAATAGCCAACACCTTGGCAGACAGAAAGAAGATCTAGGGCGATCGAGATAAGCTGGAATACTGGGCTGAAATCAACAGAAGGAAATTCAATAGGGACAAATGCCAAGTCCTCCACCCAGGAAAAAGAAACCAAATGCATCAATACAAGATGTGGAATATGTGGCTCAACAGCAAAGGAGAAAGTCTTTGGAGCAGTCATGGACAACAAGCTAAATATGAACCAAGAATGTGATGTAGTTGCAGAAAGGTCAACTGCTATTTTGGAATGCATTAACAGAAGTATCATTTCCAAATCATGAGAAGTATTAATACTCCTATACCCAGCACTAGTCAGACTTCATCTAGAATACTGTGTCCAGTTCTGAGCACCAAAGTTTAAGAAAGATGCAGAAAAATTGGGAAGGGTTCAGAGGAGAGCAACGAAGATGATCTGGGGGCTGGACACAAAGATTGAAAGATCTTTGAGGAGATATTGAAAGAACTGGGCATGTTTAACCTCAAGAAGAAAAGACTGGGGGGAGAAATGATAGAACACTACAAGTACTTGAAGGGTTGTCACAAAGAGGAAGGCCAGGATCTCTTCATGATCATCCCAGAGTGCAGGACATGGGAAAATGGGCACAACACACAGGAAGCCAGATTCTGGCTAGATATCTGGGAAAAAAAACCTGACTGTTAGAGCAGTACAACAATGGAAGCAACGATCAAGAGGTGGTTGGCTGACCCACACTGGAGGCATTCAAGAGGCAGCTGGACAGCTTGCAGAGCGATGGTTTAACTTGGAGTCCTGCATTGAGCAGGGGCTCGGCCTCAGTGGCCTTCTTGGCTCCTTTCAGATCTACTATTCTATGATACTATGTTCTGTAGTGTTTTTTGACGCACAAAAATCTTCATAAATATTTGCACTGAGAAGTGTTCATTGCTAAAGTTTACAGGAGCTATTGCTCTAACTTGAAGGATGTGGCCACCAGAATTAAAGTATTGTACCATCAGTAGTTCTGTCTCCCTGCTCACAATAGCTGACTGAATCTTGTGCAAAGGGTGATTTTTTCCAATATAACAGATCCAGAGCACTTACACACATCATTATCTTTTTATTTAATCAGTTTTTCAATTATTGGAAAGGTGCCAAAAGAATGACCAGACAAGGATGCCTCATGAGCTCACACAGTAGAACAGACAACTCTGTGTGGTTACCATGTTTCATGATATTTTACCATGACTTAACCAACACACATCAAATGTTTTCCATGTTATCATGGTTTCCATCCTCCCTACTTAGTCTTCCCACTGTTTGCATGTAACCTATCAACCACTGAACCTGAAATTCAACCCCAAGATGCATCACCTGCCACCTATGTTGTCTTTGTCTTCCTTGTTGGTCTTCACATAAACGATGGATGGGTGGAGTCACTGCTGCAGTTCCTGCTCTTTCCAAGGGGTTCTGCAGTAGTTTCTTCCCAGAACCCTGGAAACCATGATCCTAGGTGCAGCCAGCACAACAAGACATGGTGGTACAGAGAAACCAAACTTACCATGGTGAAATATCATGGCTGGGTTCAGACAACATGGCAGATCAACAATGGTAAAAAACCACAATGACTTGTGATGTTGTTTGAGCCCAGCCACTAAAAGGAACAGCCTCACATCTTTCTCTTTCTTCTCTTTCCTGCAAGAGTTGGTAATAGGACAGGTGATCCGAAATCATGCACTACATGTTCCCACCTTCCTAAGTGCCCAGCAGGAAAAGATTTTTCTCCGTGCATTCATGGGAGTACCTGTGCCACCATTGCCCACATCTTACTTCCCCACCTTCCCCCAAGCTGAGAGAAGGGAGGGAGGAGACATGCTGCCTTGGAGCAGGCAGAATAATTTCAGAAAGCAGGGGGCAGATGCTCCAGGACCAGTGCTTTTTTTGTTAAAAAAAAAAAAAAAAGGTGCCGGAACTCACGTCACCGCTGGCAGTGAGCACTCAGTGTGCGACCACACACACCAATCCCAAGCCGAGCGGGAGGCGCGGACACAAAAGCAGCCCGCAGGCACTATGGTAATGATGTTTGCTGCTGATCTGCTACACTGACAGGCGATTCAAATTCACTTCGTAAAATCCATTGGAAAAAAAGGTGCCGGAACGCCGTTCCGGTGCGTTCTATGACAAAAAAAGCCCTGTCCAGGACTATACCTGGGAAATAAATGAGAGACAACTCACAGAAGTATTTACACACCTCCATTCTACTTTAAGAATACAAATAGGCTCACAGATCAGTAAGCATGTTGAAATGGAGCATGGAGAACTTATCTCAAGATCTCAAGACCAGTTTCCCTTACAGGATTGCTCTAAAGATGGCTGAAGATGTGTGTCAAAGGCTTTGTCATGCAAAGTGGTCTTAATGGTTGCTGTCCATTCTACTCTAATATCATTTAGATTAATGAAATACAAGCAGACTATAGCTATAACCAATGTTTTTTTGGTAAAAAAAATGGTGCCGGAACTCACGTTGCCGCCGGCAGTAAGCACACGCATCAATCCCAAGCCGAGCAGCGGCAAGCCGGCAGTGAGCACACATACCAGTCCCAAGCAGCTATCTCTCACTATCAGAGAGCAGACACGATAGCAGCCTGCAGGCACTATGTTAATGATGTTTGCTGCATGGTTCAAAATCACTTCGTAAAATCCATTGAAAAAAGGGTACCAGAACACCATTCCGGTGCGTTCTATGACTAAAAAAGCCCTGGCTCTAACAGAGTGGTTAGTAGTTGTTTTTGATGCTGCCAGTTCTCTCCCAATCCCTGCTTTTTTGCTGCAGATTTTAGTTAGTCTTGCCCTATGCAGACCATTGGGGGATTCAATTAAATCCTCCTGTGAAGAAGAAGGAAGGGTGGGATATGAGAAATCATAACACTTTTATATGCCAACAGAAATTATGCAAGATGGCCCACAAGTTTTGCAGTTAATGGTCTATGCTAAATCATGCAGAAAGCAGAATTGCATTCTCAATGTTTTATTAGGTTTACAGCTGACAGATTAAAATAATAACAGTAATAGTGCCCTTTCTGAAGCAAAGTTCCCATGATCCATTTAGCATTCAAAGATGAGTGGCTTGGTTCTAGAATGTACTTAATGATAAAGTGTAGTCAGAGTTAATGAGACGCCAGGAAGGATTCCCTTGGTCTCTTGAAAAATTCATTAAGAGGCTGCTTATGGTCCCCCTTCACCTGTAGCTGAAATAGGTAACTCAGGAAGAGAGGAATAATGAGAGTTATCCCCCTTAGCTTCAACTGTAGCATAATTTCCATCTAAACTGTCACTCCTGATTTTCACTGAATCTTAATTGTAAAGTGAGCTGCAAGTAGGATGTTGAAGGCACTTGCTTATTAAAGGTCACATCTTTGCCAAGCCACAAATTGGAAGTAGCTTTCTCCTCCTCTGAGAATGGTTTTCTTCCATATCTGTCCAGTGGAAGATGCGGAGTGAATGAAAAGGGAGTTCTACTGCTGACAGCAAGTGGTAGGAATCAAATCTCTTTGGAAGAAATCATCGCTTTCTGAATATCAGATGTGGTTAGAAGGCACTACAGTATGCATAGACATGCCCAAAGCCATTTCAGACTGAGAAACTTTCAGAGATTTGGGGGCCAAATTGCTTCCCCTGGAATCCTTGGAATAGATGTGCACAACTCACTTAACTCTGAGTAGATATTACATACGTATGTGTGTTTTAATGTTTTATGCCTCAATAATGCTTCATTACTGGCCAAGATTCAGGCATAAAATATTTAAACACCCAGATTTTATCTAGTCTTTCTTCCATTCATAAAATGCAAAGCAAAACTGAGTATTTGAAAATTCTGCCCAGGATACAGCTTCCCATTGTGATATAAAGAGTGCAACCATAACAATTTGAAGGATGCATAAATTACATGAACTGCTATGTGTCAGCTGGGTAAGGAGGGAAGGAAACAGCTCTTTGCTTGTTAATACTGATCGACGTTACCCTTCTACTAACACAGACAAGAGAGGCTTTTGTTTGGGGTTTCCCACAGGTCACAGTAGACAATGGTGTTAAATTTGCAATCATCATTTTTCTTTTAGAAAAACTACTCTATAATTGTTGATACTGTCATTGTAGGGTGGTCTTTCCCCCCTTCTGTCCTTTACAAAGACAGTATCAGGCAGGATTTCTAGCATTACAGTGCCCTCTAATGCTTTGTTAGGGTGACAAGTGGAAAACAACCCATGTCCTTGAGACACATAGAAACTGCCATAAACCAATGTTATATGCCAACCCAAGCCTACAAGTTTTCATTGCGCTATTTATGTCATGAGTTACATTCCCTTTGTAGCTTCGCCCTGGAAAAACCTGCTACTTTTTACCTGGCTAGATTATCAATGTGATACATGCCTGAGATAAAAGCATTGCAGATGACACACTACTATTGGGGGGCGGGAGGAGGATTGTATGTTAATGCCCTAAGTATAGCACTTTTTTTCAAAATCTGCTGCTGCCGTGGTTGTTTTTACTTCTATACCACGCAACAGCCAAAGTTCTCTGGGCAGTTCACAAAGCAAAGTTCATAAATCTATTGCAATGTGAGATACTCAAAACTCTTTCAGTACATGAAGCTATCCTAATGATAGAATAATGCACTAGAACAATAAAGCAGAACCTGTGGCCCTCAGGGAAGGTGTTGGGTGAAAACTCTCATCATTCCTGTCCATTGGCCATGCTGGCTGGGACCTGTGGGAGTTGGAGACCAACAACATCTGGAGGGACACAAGTTTCCCATCCTTGCTCCAGAATTTCTGTGGTTCCATGTGAAAAGAACGAAGTATAAGAAGCAATATTCATTGGAGTTCTTTTTTCAAGAATGTTTATTGGATTAATCTCCATCAGTTCAAGGACATAACAAAATTCTCATTTAACTTGGCTGCTTGTATGCACTTATATAGAGCTGCACTGGATAAGACCAAGGGTCCATTGAATCCTTGTCGTACTGGCCAACCAGTTGCCTTCAGGAAGGCCGAAAGCAGACCATCAAGAAAATCAATATCCCTTGCCCTCCCCCACAAGGGATACACAGACACCAAACCATTGAACTTCCATGTATCCATCCATTAACAAACCTATCTTTGTAGATTAACCTTCTGTCCCAGAAGATAATGCATTGGGCTTTGAAAGCTCAGAACAAGAGAGTAGGAATGAACTATGCAAGCAGCATAGCGGTTGCTGTTGAAAGATGGAGCTGTACCGTTTTGTATCTCCTGTTCTTTGTAGCCAACAAGCCAAGAACTGGATTACCCAAACCGGCTATTCAAAAAGCAACTCAATCATACACATTATACTTCACATTTTCACTCTAGGGCCTGCTATGATACATAATGGAGACTTGATTATAGATCTGTGTTGGGTGGGTTAACACGATAACTGTGTCACTCAATAAAGTAGCAAGTATATTTTGTGAGTATGCTTTCCGTATTGGAAAAATGATATTTGATTTCTCATATCCATTGCCTTGTTTGTCACTTATCTTTATGACATAAGGATTGAGCTGGATAGTGAGTGAATGAAAGAATAGCCATCCATTATTCTTTGTCCTCGTTTATAAAGAACAGGAGTATCTCTCCAGCTCCTTGAGCCAAAACTATTTTGATTATGCTCTTTAAAAGCAGTACACTCATGTTGATACCCAGCCTACAAGAATCATCTAGCTTCTCTTGTGGTCAGCCGGCCTATTGGAGCATCACGTAAAATGGTGGCTCCAGGTTTCTGAGGGTCCCTCAGGCAAGTCACCCTTCATGAGCCCTCTTCTCACCACCCTCACCACAAGATGCTGTTGCTTCTCATCCTATTTTTCATCAGTTTTACCACTTACTTACTTGAGTGGCCACTCCTCCTATATTGCAGCCTTTAAAGTTTGCTGGCTTGAATTCAGAACTGGAAAAGAAAAAGATGGGGTTGGATTAACAGCTGAAATGCTTGGCCAATAGACCCAAAGAAAAGTCAGGCAGTCTCTAAGAACCGGACAGTTTCAAGTTTGGTGGAACGTTCTAGTGGGAAACGGATAGAAATGGAGGCAGACTTAATCTCAATGGCAGCTTAGAGCATAGACCAACTGAGAAACACCAGGCATTCCAGATATTTGACCCATGAGTAGCATGAGTCTCTTTGAAGGCAAAGCAAGCTCACTTGGTATGGAAACTAAAATAGGTATTCCGTTTGGGATGACGTCCATATCCTTAAGCCACATTTTCCTAGTTGCCAGTATTCTAACATTGTTCATGTCTTTTTATTGGTTTCTGCTATTCTTTTGTACCACAAAACCAAACTAGTGGGTCAGCTTTAACAGTATAAAGGCTTCAGTTATAAAGCTTTTGGCCCTGCTCTATCTAGAAGGAGATGAAGAAGCCCAGATCATGACAACAGTGGTACCTCCTTACTGCCACCAAAGCAAAAGTCAGGTGAACGAGGAGTTTGAAGTGGAGAAGCAGAAGGCCAACTCCCTTAGAATCATAAGTTGTTGTTGTTAGTCGCGAAGTCGTGTCTGACCCATCGCGACCTCATGGATAACATTCCTTCAGGCCTTCCTGTCCTCCTCCATCCCCTGGAGTCCACTTAAGCTCACACCGACTGGCTCAGTGACTCCATCCAGCCACCTCATTCTCTGCCATCTCCTTCTTCTTTTGCCCTCTATTGTTCCCAGCATTAGGCTCTTCTCCAGGGAGTCCTTCCTTCTCATTAGGTGGCCAAAGTATTTGAGTTTCATCTTCAGTATCCGGCCTTCTAAACAGCAGTCAGGGTTGATCTCCTCTAGGACTGACCGGTTTGATCATCGTGCGGTCCAAGGGACTCGTCCAGCACCACAATTCAAAGGCCTCAATCCTTTGGCGCTCAGCCTTCCTTAAGGTCCAGCTTTCCCAGCCATACATTGCAACTGGGAAAACCATAGCTTTGACTATACGCACTTTTGTTGGCAGGGTGATGTCTCTGCTTTTTAGTATGCTGTCTAGATTTGCCATAGCTTTCCTTCTCAGAAGCAAGCGTCTTTTAATTTCTTGGCTGCAGTCCCCGTCTACAGTGATCTTGGAGCCCAGGAAAATAAAATCTGTCACTATCTCAATTTCTTCCCCATCTATTTGCCAGGATGTGAGAGGACCGGATGCCATGATCTTAGTTTTCTTAATGTTGAGTTTCAAGCCAACTTTTGCGCTCTCCTCCTTCACCCGCATCAAGAGGCTCTTTAGTTCTTCTTCACTTTCTGCCATGGGAGTGGTATCATCTGCATATCTGAGGTTGTTGATATTTCTCCCAGCAATCTTAATTCCAACTGGTGATTCATCTAGCCCCGCCTTTCTCATGATGTGCTCTGCGTATAAGTTAAATAGACAGGGCAACAGTATACAGCCTTGCTGAACTCCTTTCTCAATTTTGAACCAATCAGTGGTTCCGTGTCCAGTTCTCACTGTTGCTTCTTGCCCCGCATATAGGTTTCTGAAGAGACAAATAAGATGGTCTGGTACTCCCATCTGTTTAAGAACTTGCCACGATTTGTTGTGATCCACACAATCAAAGGCTTTAGCATAGTCAGTGAAGCAGAAGTAGATGTTTTTCTGGAACTCCCTAGCTTTCTCCATGATCCAGCGTACGTTAGCAATTTGATCTCTAGTTCCTCTCCCTCTTTGAAATCCTGCCTGTACTTCTGGTAGTTCTCAGTCCACATACTGCTGGAGCCTAGCTTGTAGGAGTTTGAGCATCACTTTGCTAGCATGTGAAATGAGTGCAATGGTACGGTAGTTTGAACATTCTTTGGCATTGCCTTTCTTTGGGATCGGAATGTAAACTGACCTTTTCCAATCCTGTGGTCACTGTTGAGTTTTCCAAATTTGCTGGCATATTGAGTGTAGCACTTTTACTGCATTGTCTTTTAGGATTTTGAATAGCTCAGCTGGAATACTGTTGCCTCCACTAGCTTTGTTGTTGTTCAGACTTCCTAAGGCCCATTTGACTTCACATTCCAGGATGTCTGGCTTGAGGTTCAGCCAGAACTTGGCTTTCTGTAACTTGGGCCTGCTGTTCCATGTCCTACACTCTGGGATGATGGAGAACTTCAGGAGGGTCCATGCATTAAGACCCCTGCTGTGATGTCTTCTGCCAGACTATAACAACCCATATCACTGGTGCCATTCATATGGGGTTGCATGTGGATATAAGTTGAACTAGAAGATGGTATAAAAACTAGAAATGAGGAGGAGATGCCACTGAAGGACATGGGCTAGCAGTCCATAGCCTCATTGGTGCATAGCTGATAAGAGGTAAAGTGTTCACTCAGGGAAGTTACCAGGGCAACCTTCATTTTATGCTCCTTTAAACCTTCTGAAACAAAAGGCTAATATTCTAGGATTAACTAAATTTAAGCCTGAGTTGGGTTCTGTCTGATGTTTAATAAACAGTTACAGGCTATTGCAGTTGAGGAGATTTGGCAACATCTATAAATCCTGAAGACTTAACTGAAGCTCTTGTAATCCTTTATTTCTTTGGTATGTAATTATTGTATAAAAAGCGTGTAAAATCACATTTTACACAAAGCTCAAAATGATGGCAACTTAAGTCAGAACTAGCTTTCAGCATGCAGAAGGATTTGCCTCTAATTATTCCAAGGAACTTTCTCACATCTCACTTCTGCTCTTAATTAAGCTTTCCAGTTGAAACCTCAGATCTGAAAGAAAAACGGTTTGCTTTTTTCCTTTAAAAAAGTAACATCTGCCTTCATTAGCAATGAGAAACAGACAGATCCAGCTCACACTTGTGCTTTCAATCTCTCAAAATGCCTCAGAAATTAAGGAGAAAACATCCTGTCATACTGAGCAATCTGCTGATGAAAAGGCACCCTCTTGATAGCAAACCCGGTTAACAAAATGGTTCATTTGCTACATCAATGCATCTGCTGGAAACTGTCAAAAGTTTGACAATGTTGTCTTTTCCTTGCAGTGGAGCATCCTGACAAAATGGCTAACGACCAAGGTAAGCCCACCTTTCTATGCCCTGTTTTCTTCTGGAATCAATGCTCTGCCATCGCTGTGATGTCATCCACTCCTCTGTGTTCGCTCTTCACCTGGCCAGCACACCTGATGTGGCAGATACTGGCATGATAATTAATCTTGTTAATGAAGTTCTGCTTGGCTGAGGTTGCTGTTTTGATGGGGGAGATGTAAATTTTCTTGAGAGGAAATTGTTTTGTCTCTTTTCTGAAGAACCTATTAAAATGTCAGGCTCCTTTTTATGAAATAAATTCCCCCCCTCCCCCGCACTCTCTCTCTCTCTGCGCTCCACTTCTGAATAATTCACATTAACTATAATTAAACTTGGCATAATTTCCAAACTGCTCTTCCAATCTTTTGTGGGATATGCATTTAAGCTTGGGGGCTTCCCAGTGAAGCCCACCCTTTCTTAAAAGCAAACTTGGGCAAACTTTTCAAGGTAGCATGGTTATTTATTTTAACTTCTTTTTTGCCTTTACCCCTTTGATTTCAAGCTTATTGCTTTTGGCCCTTTGTTTCCAATAAGGAAAATAAAAATGCATTATATCTTTACAGTTTATTTATTTATTTAAAATATTTACATTCCATCCTATTCACAAAAAAACCTCAGGATGGCTTACAATGTAAAATATAACATAAATAACATAAATAAATACTTGTTATTTATAGCAGTTCACTTGCTAAGTTAAAAAATAGGAGTATTTTGGGGCACTTGAAAGAAAGAAAGATGCTTCTCTTTAGCCATTTATTCCCTTTGTTTTAACCACAGGCTTTCTATGAAGAACTTTTCTACACCATGCGAGTCTTACATTCATTTCGTGTGTTAAATTTTTCAGTTGAACTTACCATCTTTTAGTTGTACCTGCTATGTAACGCATTGGAGAGACTCATCAAAAATCTAGAGGTTGCTCACTTAATGTTCAAACAATGTGAAAACTGGGCCATATCCTTGAAGGGGAAATAACTCCACACTTTTTGGCATTTACAATCTGAAATATTCCTCCAGCAGCTACAGTGAATACCCAGGATATTCACTACATTGCTTTGAGAAGACACTGGGCTAGCTCAGGTGAACTTCTGCACAAAAGCATCTATACAGAGCAGGGAAAGAGTGTAGCTTCCACTCTGCTCTCTGTCCTGCCCCTCGGTTTACGGGGTGCCCTGGAAGCTAGTGCTTTCAGAAAGTTGCAATCTACTGCTAACCAGTGCCAGTTATGGGGAGATGGTGTCCCTCTTCTTACAACAGCAACCCATCTGTATTTGGGCAATGGCTCTCCAAGAACAATCAAGTGCTGCATGACCTGGGACCATGCTGTTTGAAAGACCCTCTTCCTGCTTATCAGCCCATCTGCTTCTCAAGCCTGAAGGATCCCAAATATTAGCTCCATCTGTGTGATGGTTTCTCAGGCAAAGACATGTTTATTCAAGCAGGCTTTGCAGCAGCAGGCTATTAAAGTTTTTTTCCCTTTTTCACTGCTGAGATTTGATTGACATGGTAATGTTTTAATTAGGTTACTTTTTATCTGCATTTTATTCCTGCTAGCTGCTCTGAATGCCATTTTATTGTTGTTGTTATTATTACGTTGCCTTAATAGCCCACCTCTCTCCTCTTGGGGGGATCCCAAGGTGGCTTTGATAGTTCCAGTTCATTCTCACAACAACGACCCTGTGAGAAAAATGGGGCTGAGTGAGTGACTGGCCCAAAGGGACTCGGTGAGCTCCATGGCTAAGCAGGATTAGAACCTGGATCTCCCAGATCCCTAGTCCAAAACTCTAACCACCATACCACACTGCCTGCCCCATACTGCACTGGGTTTTTTTAAAGATGGGGAATAAATAAGTCAGTGAGCAAATCTGCCAGTCTGGGTTCTGTTCAACTTCCCTTTACCCAGCTAGTCTGGCCTGAGTCCACACTGGTCTAGGGTGTTTTTTAACATCTGCTCAAAAATACACATGCATTTTTCTGTGCGGTTTTTCCTAAAGCATTCTTTGTGCAAGCTCCTTTCCTTGTAACAATGTGTGTTCTAGTCCATGTGAGTCTTTTTGTGTGTGCTTTTGTGTGTCTCTTCCCCAGATGTGTGCGTTTATGTGTCTGTTTTCCTGAGCAGACAACTGTAGCCCTCAGGAAATTATTGGTAGAGGATATTGGTAGACAATTCTGTTCCAAGTTGCTCGCTGGCTCAGTTTATTTATTTAGAATATTTGTATGCCGTCCTTTCGCAGAGCCTCAGGACGGCTTACATAAATAAGAAGAATAAAATAAAACATAATACAAATAAAATCCAGATCCACCCTGGCTGCAGATTAAAACCTATATAACTAATGTTAAAAGTTATTAAAATATTGTTGGAATAAAAAGGTCTTAGCCTGGCGCCGAAAAGCAAATAACAATGGCGCCAGGCAGACCTCTCTGGGGAGCGCATTCCATAGGTGGGGCGCCACTGCAGAGAAGGCCCTCCTCTGGGTACTTTGCCTCCTAATGTCTTTCACGGAGGGCTCCCGGAGAAGGGCCTCTGCTGCCAATTTCAGGGGGCAGGAGGGCAAATACGGAAGAAGGTGTTCCTTCAGGTACCCAGGTCCCAGGCCATTAAGGGCTTTATAGGTCATAACCACACCTCGGGTGTGCATCTGGCAAATCTGCATCAGAACTGAAGTGGAACAAATTTCTTATCTATCCCTGCCCTGAACCAGGACCCACAGTATTTAACTGCTTCCCCCCCACCCCCCGGATATTTATGACATATAAGAAATCATTCTCTCCTACTCTAGCACCCAGTTGTAAACAGGTGACTCAAACAATCTTCTCTGTTTGATCTTAATAGGCATTCTGGAGCATAAAGCAGATGCCATTTTCGTTACTTACCTTGTAGCAATTTCAAGTAAACACAAATAGAATCAAAGGCAGGATCTTCTTATCGTTTGGGTGACAGTACAGCTAATTTGCCTGCCTGCATGGTATGAGCATAATAAATTAAGATTTGAAAATGAAATGTGCTTGAAAATAGAAAAGAGCTTTTCAATGCATGGACTGTTGCTTTAAAAGCAATTTTTAAAAGTTTCACTCAGATTTAAAGGGATGGGCATGTTGCATTCTGCAAGACAATTCCAGGAAAAACAGTTGTCTGCTTCTTTAAAAAAAGTTATAGATAAAATTGATAAGAACATAAGAAGAGCCCTGCTGGGTCAAATCAAAGGTCCATCCAGTCCAGCCTTCTACTCACAATGACGAACCTGGAGATCCCACCATTATGTGAATTCTTAAGCACCCTCCTCCCCATGTTCCCCAGTGTCTGGTGCACATAAGTGTCTTTCCTGTGATACTAGAGGTACCATGTAGCTATCAGTAGCCCTTGATAGCCTTCTCCACCATGGATTTGTCCAATCCCCTTTTAAAAACATCCCAGTTATTGGCCATCGCTGCATCCCATACACAAATACACACTACACACAGGTAGCAAAAGACTGACAAAGAACCTTCAGAGCATACTTAAAATCATTTACAGGTCAATCCTATACATGTTTACTCAGAAGTCCCATTGAGTTAAATGGGAATGATCCCCAGGTCAATAAGTATAGAATAGCATAAGCAGTTATTTGTAAAACTGGGAGAAGACAGATGATGATAGCTCTGATGAAGGTGTAGCCTGGTCTACGCGTACAGGAGAATGTGGGTTGAATGGATAGCTGTACTTAAGGTCACAGGGGGGTGATTTCCTTTTAAAGTTTCCCTGTATGAAAAACTTCCACATGGGGAACCAGCACAGAGAATGCAGACCTGGGACAGAATCTTTCTCCCTGATCTTCTACCTTTCTACTTGTAGAGAGTAGTGTACCTGTGCCTGCATGGAAGAACATGGTTCTCTTGTACAGCACCCTGTTAGTGTTTATCATCACTCTGAAAGGAGTCTACCCACATGCAAACGCCTTCCATGGGACACAAATGCGGGTCAATCAGCCTTTGACTCCCCATGGAGGAAGACCTATGTGCAGACATCTTTAAGCATGCAAGAGGCCCTTTGGACTGGCCCAGAGGGGAATGAGCCAGCCAGGTACATTTCTGCAGAGTGCCTTCATGCATTCTGTACACACGGGCACCAGGAGTATCCTACAGATCTCTTTCATAAATTCCAGATATCCCTTTCAGGTATCAAATGACTAAATGAGGGTCAAGGGTAAATACAGTTGAGGCATCCTTAACTAGGGGCGATGTAGGTGCATCCTAACACTCAGCACTGAGCAAGGGAAATCTGATCTTTGTGCAAATCATATCTTGGTATCAAGGAAATGGGTACCCTCTCTTATCTTCTCTGGTGATGCATTTTTTGGAGGTGTAAGTGGCCAACCTAACTGTTTATTTTCTGGAGTGGAGAAAAAGACTGTAGGGTTGGGGAAAGCTTTCAACCCTTCCAGCGGGCAGATCGGGTGAGAAGTTTGGTGGGTTTCCCCTGCAACATGCACATTCCTTTGTTCATCTTCTCTCCTGGGAGACTATCACTGTTATCTTCCTTGTTCGTAGCTTGCAGGAATCATTTTTGTGCCTCTTCCTTTTCTAATTCATAGAATTAGAAACATAGTTAGAATTCTAATTCATAATTCTGTAGTTCTTTCACCACATTAAGCAAAGAGTCAAATGGATAGGGGAATGTTTGGAATGTGCTCACATCATCAAGTCCTCACTGACTTTTTTCCTTGTCAGAATCAACTGAAAGCCAAAAATAGCATCCATTGAATAGTCTACTTACATCCTTGATTATGCCCTGGATTTGTTATTGAAAACAACAGCAGCGATGTTATGAAGCACCCTTGTAATACTCCACCTTGCCAATACGATGCTAGGTCTACCGTCTTTGTGAAAGAAAGCCCGTCCTGCTTCAAGGACAGCGCTTGTAGAATCCTATCACATGATTGCATTTTTAAGAGTGCTTGCTGGATTTAGATGCTGAAGCCTTGAGCAGTTTCTGTTAACTGAATGCCGTACTTTGAAGAATCCAACCTGCCCTCACTTTCCCAGCATTCACCAGCAAATTGATTTTGGGGGGATAATGAGTCTAAGAGAACAGGGACTTGGCTAAGACCCTCCCAGAACTTTCTAGCCACGGCACGTTGTCAGGCAGTGCAGTGCTTAGCCACAATGGCACATCTCCAGCTCCTGCTATAAAAATTTAGGGAATATTCTCTTAAAATCCCTGGCCCCTAAAGCTGAAGGAGAAGCTGTAATACTTTCCATTTAGGGATGGGTGGATCCATAAACTCTGAGCCCACAAAGACTTACCTAACCCCAGTTCACTCCATACCGAATGTATGTCCCATGTTTGTTCATCTTTTTAGATTATGGGAGGAAATCATGCAGAGGAATACAGAGGCCAGGTACACAAGTTTTTGTGCATTTTCCAAATTGTATGCATTTGTGTATGTTTCCACTAATTGGGTAGCACACATGTGGATGCATTTTTAAATGTACGATTCTTCTTTCTGCATTTTCCAAACATGTTCATGGAAAGGCTGGAATCAGCAGATTTACAAGCACAAAGTGCATCTGGGGCCATGGCTGTTTCCAGGGAGAAATTCCAGTGGGAAAATTGAAAGGACCACAACAAACCACATTCTTAGCTAGATGAGATGGGCAGAAGCCAAGTGCCCTCTACCTGAACCTGCCTAACCAAAACTACAACATAAGAATGTGGAAGGAATCCAGTTTAGGAGTGGGAATCTGTTGGATTCCCTGGGCAAACTTCCCAGATGCTGGCTCACTTTCCCATGGGTATGAGTCCAACTTCCTGGTGAGCATGCTGAGCATTTGCGCAGGTACCCACCAGCAAGCAACCGAGGGAGGATGTTGCACATTCTTCCATGTATGTGACATGTGGCTTTTATTTGTACTGCACATGCTCTGGAAGAAGGTTGCTGGACTAGCCCGAACATTCATTGACTGTCTCTCAGCTCAACTGGCTTCCTAAGTGAGCAATGAGCATGAGAAGAAATCCAGTGGGCTGAAGTGGGCCAGATTCCAGGGTGGATTGGCTACGTGGGCCAGTTCAGAAATTTTACTCGGCGGCACAGGCCTTACCCTAGAAAGGGACATTTTGGGACCTTTGAGTTTGAATGCTTACCAGCCACCACAATCATGCAAACAATGTCACATGTGAATCCCTTCTTAGAAATGGGGGTACCATTTATCCCACATCCACAATCCTAATACTGGCTTGACAAAAATTATGTATACACCTGCACACAAGAAACTGTAGCTCGCGCATTTGCACAGCTTGTTTGCACAGCTGTGTGTGAACACACACCTGAATGGAGGATCTGCCTCCCATGATATGTAGGACCAGGAAAATTTGGTCCTTATGACTGGCAAATTTGCTCCAAGCTGTCCAATCCCTTCAGAGATTCCTATCTTGCAGTCATTCTGCTTTTTCTCTGAATATATTGGAATTACTTTAGAAAAGAACAGTGTCCCTACAGGGTGGCCAGAAGCTCAATCTCAGAAGGGACATTCCACTTTATGCCATGGGGAGAAGACAATGAGCGTGCTAGATGGAAGCTGAATTACTTTGTCTCTGCAACCACTGTCCCGTTCTGGCCACCAAGGATTCAGTCCAGCAATGGGTAATAGGGATTTTTCTTTTCTCTTCCTGTTCCTCGCTTCACTGTCCCAGTCCTTCCATTTCTCCCTTCTGCGTCCAAAGTGAGTAGTGGTAGCGGGTGAAACTAAAGAATTAAATGGAGACTGTGGGGAAAAAGATATAGTAGCAGGAATTACTAATGCCGTTGGTGGAAAACGAGTATACATTTGTAAAATGTACTGGTAAGAAGTACATTTCAAGAAGACAAAGCATATAAATGAGTCTGGCATGTCTATGCCACCACAATTTGTTAAGAAAGACAGCATGATGTCTCATTGTGATTGATTCTTTGGAGAAATTACCAGGAGACAGAAACCCAGATTCTAATAAGGTGAATGATCACATCAAACAGGGTGAACACTTATGCACTGAACAGAGCTTTATTGGTGGCATCAGTCAGCATTGCAAAAGCCACCCATTTTTAATCAGTTCTACTGGTCATGCGCAATAAAACTGATATGGAAAAAGACTTCAAAAGTGCCGAACAAACAAGAGGCAGGAGATGACAATAACTGGCCTGATACCTAGATGATTGCTGGGCAGGGTTGCAAAAGTGGACAGTAATTTACAGCTTGGAACAAGAGCAGGGAAGTTCTGATGGGTGGCCCAAATTCAACCCACCGATCTCTCCATGAAGCTCTGCTCTTCCCTACCAATTCAAAGCACAGGGTCTTTCCTCACACCTTTCCTAACCAAAATAATGAAGAGGCTGCTCTGCAGGAAAGGTCACAGTATTTGGGGCTTTTCAGGCAAATAATACATGTGAGAAAGGGGAGAGATATTAGAGTTAGGCATAGGCTTATGCCAAGTACAAAGCGAGCATGATGTTTTCTGCTCCCTTTCATAATCCTAGAACCTTATGGGATCATCCAATGGAGCTGATAGGTGGGAGATTCTGGGCAGATGGAAGGAAGGACTTCTCCGCGCTATGCATTGTTGGATTATGGAATTCACTATCTTAGTGTGTCCTGGTGGATAGCTTTAAAGGGAGATTAGATGGATTTATGGTGGAGAAGGCAATCACGGCAGTGTGGGAAAGCAAAAGACTCAGGAACCTGGAGCAGCTTGAAGGGCTGCAGTGTAGTCATGTAAGCCCACGACGGTCCAAGAGACAGGGGAGTGTCCCACCAGAGGACAGTTCACCCAGGGCCCCATCCAACTGGAGCTCGTCTTGTGCATTTTTAGAGGTGGTTTCTTCCTAAAGGAATTAGATTCATTCATGGAGAATAAAGCTATCAAGAGCTACTACACCCAATGCTTATATGTTACCTCTAATAACACATAACATATGTAATATAATGTAACAGCATTGGTAGTAATATGCTTATTAATACTAGTTTGTTGGGGATATGAGCAAGAAGGGAGTATTGTTCTCATGCCTTTCTTTGGGTTTTCCATTGGAGATGCTCATCCACCATGAGAACAGAATGCTGCACCAGGCCCAAAGCTGGACTTTGGGCTGATCCAGCATGGCTCTCGCTGCATTCTTCATTTCATTTCATTTCAGTGTTAGATGATCCATGTAAGTCCACAAACACAGATTTCATGTGGAATTCGAGTTGGGTTTAGTAAACCTCTTTCCTTGCTGTAGTCCTACAGTCTTGGAAGAGATCATGCCGTACTAAGCAGAGTTTTGCTGTGTGACCCCTTGATTGCCATAGGGTACCCCCTCCCCTTCACACAGCACGCAGCACAAGGCCTCCACATGGCCTCCCCTTCCCCTTTCTAGAGTGAGTGTGTGAGTTTACAAATGCTGCTTCCGTGTACTGGGAATTCATCTGGAGACCACAGAACCTATGCAAGGTCATATGCATGAGGCAGAGAAGATGAGGGACACACCAGTTCTTTCCCACACAAAGTCCCTGCAGACCTTCTAGGAAAGCCATCCATTGCTGTGAAGGAGTCTGGGCTTGAACAGAAGGGACTTAACAGGTCAAGAGGGCTGTAAATTACTTTAAAACCAGAAAACAAGAATATTGGGACATTACAGGTAAATGGCCCAGAATTGCAAGGAAGTAGCTGGAGAGGTGAGGCATACCCCTTGATGACATACCTTTCTCTCCTCAATGACCCATCCCGGTTAAGGGTGTCCAGCATAATGTGACTGGAAGTCCTTCCAGCTCCTCCTCTCTGCTGCAGCATCCACTCCTCTGCACCTTCTCAAATGCCACTCCTCAGAATCAGAAGACTTCATGAAAAGCCTCAGATGTGTATGGAAAGTTGCAGTGGGAGGCAGAAATGGCCTGAAATACACAAGATTCACCGTAAGCAAGTGGAAGGTTCTAGAGACACATGCCTTTAGCAGGTTCAGAGAATTTTCCTTACTGCCTCCCCTACAGCTCTCATACCAGATTGGAGACTTTTTCTGAGGGTCTCTTGACTCAAAGTTGACTTTATTCATTCATTCATTCATTCATTCATTCATTCATTCATTCAGTTTATTTGCTGCCCTATTAGCCATAGGCTCTCTGGGCAGCTTACATCGTGACAAAATCCATATATTATTATTATTATTATTATTATTATTATTATTATTATTATTATTATTATAACATTTCTATGCCGCCCCTTGCCGAAACCTCGGGGCGGCTTACAACATGATAAAATACATTGAAATACAATAGTACATAATAAATTACCATTAAATATAAAAATACAAAAAAATACATTGATTTACAAATACAAAATTAAAATTATCAGTATAAAATAACAATATAGGAGGAGAAAGAGAAGGAAGAAGAAGTTGCCCCGGCCAGATCATATGTTTTAACAATTGAAATGATGTTTAAATAAAAAGGTCTTTACCTGGCGCCGAAAAACCAGTAACGACGGTGCCAGGCGGACCTCTTTGGGGAGTGAATTCCATAGGTTGGGCGCCACAGCAGAGAAAGCCCTCCTCCGGGTACTTACTCTCCTAATTTCTTTCATGGAGGGTTCCTGGAGAAGGGACTCTCCCGCAGATCTCAAAGGGCGGTCGGGCATATACGGACGTAAGCGCTCGTTCAGGTAGCCAGGACCCAAGCCGTTTAGGGCTTTGTAGGTCATAATCAACACCTTGAATTGGGCCCGGGCTTCAATGGGAAGCCAGTGAAGCTGATGGAGGACTGGAGTCATGTGAGCATAACGCCCCGTCCCCGTCAGCAACCTGGCAGCTCTATTTTGCACCAATTGAAGTGTTCGGACTGTCTTCAGGGGAAGCCCCACGTAAAGCGCGTTACAGAAGTCTAGGCGGGAAGTCACCAGCGCGTGTGTCACCGTCGCCAGGCAGTCGTACTCCAGGTAGGGGCGCAGCTGATTAATCAGCCGAAGCTGAAGGAAGGCGTTCCTCACCACCGCTGTCACCTGAGCTTCCAAAGAAAGCTCCGGGTCGAGGAGTACTCCTAAGCTGCGGACCTTGTCCCTAAGAGGGAGTGTTGCACCATTATATGCAACATAATAATACAATAAACTCCACAATTACAGTAAGGCCAATAACAATAAACATCCATAAATAACTACCAAGATTAAATAAGACAACAGAAAAATAATAAAAGAAATGAATAAAATAAATATTATAGAAAAGATCGAAAATAAAACATACATTAAAATTAATTAAGCATAAATTAAAATTGAGTTATCCAGCATTTATATTCAAATCTGGAAGGCAGCAGCATTTAATAGCATAAAATCTTAAAAGCATTGTTAAAAATCAACAACTCACCCATTAAAATAACAATGGACAAAGAAGGACTTAATTTGGCATCTAAAAACAAGAAGAGTCGATGCCAACCGGAACTCCAGTGGATTCGAATTCCAGAATTGGGGGCACTCTGCTTGAAAAAGTTCCCCTTCTTGCAACTGCCCCTCTCGCTTTGTTAGGGGGAGCAACACAAAGGAGGGGTTCAGTTGAAGACCCCAGTGAACAGGTTGGTACATTTGGGAAAAGATGCTCCCTCTGATAACCTGGCCCCAAACTGTTCAGGGTTTCATATGTCACCATGAGCACTTTGAATTGGTCCGGACGGTAACGGGCAGCCCGGGTGGGACTGGCATGATGTGCTCACGATCACTGGTCCTAGTCAGCGGGGCTGCTGCCCAATTTTGGACAAGTGGCAAGGTCCAGCCCATTTTCAAAGGCAGCCCCCCATAAAGCGCATTGCAGTAATCCAAGCAGGAGGTTACCAGTGCATGGATGACCGTGGAGAGGCGCCACTTGTCCAAGGAGGAACGGAGCTGATGAATCACCCAAAGCTGATAAAAAAGCACTCCTGGAGACCAAGTCCACCTGAGCAACAAGTGACATCTCAGGGTCCAGGAATACTCCAAGACTACAAATCTTATGCTTTAGGAGCAGCGCGGTCCTGTCCAGGATAGGCTGAAAATTCCCCAGTTGAACAGACGAATTCTCTCCCAGCAGCACCCCCATCTTATCCGGATTGAGTTGTAACTTATTGTCCCAACACCAATCCATTACTGAGCTCAGACGCCGGTTTAACACAGTCACTGCCTCACCTGGAGATGCTGAAACCGAGAGGTAGAACTGAGTGCCATCAGCATTTTTAGGAAGCACTGGGGGCTGCAGTGGGGTGGGGGGCAGACAATCCCCCTTGCACATGTGGGCTCTGTGCAGCATTGGATGCAACCACACACCTGCAAATGGACAGGAAATGTGGCCGATGGACCCTTCCGGGCCAAAGCCTAAAATGGTTTGCCTCAAATGCTTGGACACACAGAGATCTCCACAGTGCTTTTACACTTTCTTTGGAGGCAAGCAGAGAAATCTTCAAACACATCCCATGATATTCAAAGCACCAATTCTTCCTGAGCAAGGAACTAATGTGTTGTGTTGTGTCTGGCAGGACACCTGCCGCTTTACACCTCACTGGCTTCAGTCTCGTGAATAAACAGAGCATTAATTCTTTGAGCTTTCAGAGAAAAAGCATCTGTAAGACAGTTGAAGTCTTGCTGCCTGGTTGTTGTTTTGTTTTTAAAAATATTTTTTTTCTCTTGACAAAAATGTAATTCAGCCGGTGTCATGTTTGCATTACACCAGGCATGTTGCTAGTGAGAAGCATAAACTGTCTCAGCACAGTCTTGTTTGGCTAAAAACCAGAAACTGCCTGGCCTTGCTTGTCGCAGTGTTTCCTCGCAGCTGGTAGGAAAAACACTGCAAGTTACTTCTATTGTCTAATGCCAGCATCTTGCTCCATGCTGTGATAGCAGGAAGTTGCAATCCTACCTCCCAGCTCCTTTTCCCTGATGCTTCTCTTAGCCTTAGGCTTTCGGTGTGTGAAGGGAAGATTGCAAACTGGAACAAAACTGCCGTACTATAACGAAATGGATTTTCATTGTGGGTTTTTCTTTTCACAAAGCATCAAATTTCCTCTTGACTTTTGTATTTGCAGTATGGATTAGAGAAAGATTGAGAGAGATGTTTTAACTGAAGCATATTTGCCATTTCCACAGCAGTTCTTTTGCGCACGCATGCACAACTCTGATTTTTATGAAGCGGATGAAAAAGCAACATATTTCAGAACTAAGGAAGTGCCAGGATTTCCCACAGTGAAAATTCTCAGCAGGATCTGGAGATAATCAGCCATAATTTAACATCATTGTTGCTTTTTTCACTGCAGTCCATGACAAGAAGTGTCAGGAAATGAGAAAATGTGAAGATGTTCTAGCCGTAGGCTGCAATCCTGTACCAATGTATCTAGTGGAAACTTCTGAGCAAACAAGTGTTAGAGTTAGTGCTGTTAGAATAGTTATTTATTGCTTCTCCATATGCCCCAAAAAGCAAGCAAGCAAACAAACAAACTGGTAAAGCAAGATAGGTGGGCAACTTGACCACCCTTTACTCATGATACAGACGCTGAATTTCCTAATGAATCTGAGATGTCAGGTTTCCAGAACTAACTCTGCTGTACTTAGGATGTGTGTTAAAGCAAACCCTGAATTCATCAAAGTTCTAATTCCACCTCAAAGGTTGTTCTGTCTCCTGTCCAAAAGTGATTAGGAGCAATTTTTTTTTCCTTTTCACATGACAATCTCTGCCTCTTCAAAATGGGTGTGTTCTTCTGCCATTGATCGCTTTCCTTGTGCATTGTGCTGTCACACCCTTTTTCTTGATCCACAAATCACAGTGCAAGCTCTGAAGTGTTCAGAGTTTGACCTCAGATTACATTTGAGTCAATGCTCAGTCCAGAAGGAGCCATCTGGGGGAAATCTGGTGAAAAAAATGAATTTATCATATAACCCAAGCTGCTATCCAGACTCATCTATTGTAGATTCTGTCGCTCCCAGCCTGCTAAAATGCTACATTCTGCCACCATTCAAACAGACCTCTAATTCCTGATCAAAGCGAAGATCTGAAGGAGAAGAAGTAACAAATCCACAGGTTTGCTATAGTTCTTTAACACTTCCCAAAGCATTTTTTGAAATGACATCCCCATGATCTGTCAGAAGGAATTATTGATTTTCCTCAAATATTTTGCAACATTTTGCTCCATTGTACCAAGGAACCATATTTAAGACAGTATGAACATACTGTTTCAGTTTTTAATATCAGATTCTGGTTTTAGAGAAAAAAGCAATTTCATTTCAGTTTAACTATCCAGAGCAATTGTGCCTTGCTATTTTTGCTCTCATGCTTAATTTTTACTATTATTATTATTATTATTATTATTATTATTATTATTATTATTATTATTATTATTACATTTCTATGCTGCCCCTTGCCGAAGCCTCGGGGCGGCTTACAACCACAGATTAGTACCCCATTCTTCACAGGAAACAATGTCAACAAAATTTTCCCCAAAACTGGATGGTATGGGGTTTGCTATTTTTTGTTGGTTTGAATGTTTAGTACTTGGCTTTTTGCTAACAGCAAGTTAAGCCACTATTCCAAACAGGGTCATTGTCAAAGGAATCCAGAGTTTAGTCACCTACAGCCAGGTTGGTGAGAACAGCCAAACAGGAACTTTAGTTTTGCTGTCATTTTTTAAAAATACAAACCCTCAGCCACATCACTAAAAGATAAGTATACCTCCTACCCCAATATATCGTGCTTTCTGCCTCTCCCAAAACCTTATCTTTTGGGGAGGTTTTTAACTTCCTCCGCTCTTCCCAGTTTTTATTTATTATTTAAAGTTTTTTTTTATGCCATTCCATTGCTAAAAAGTCTCTGGACAGCTTACAAAGGGCAAAACAAAGACAAAAACCAAGAATGAAAAACCGTAGCAACGACACACAACACACTGCATGGTGTGGACTTCAAAGTGTATTCCATGGAATGTACAAAGACTTCTCCATCAGGCATTACCAGTCAATGGGTTGACGTTTTAATCCCATGGGCAATTGGGATGCTGAGCAATTGTTGTTGTTATTCTTGTTTTTGTTCTGGTTTTTTGACTCATCTGTTGTAAACCATTCCAAGATTTTTAAGTATGGGACGGTATAGAAAACCTTTAAATGAATGAATCTATGTTTCTAATGTTGTAAGTGGAGCAGAGAGGACCTGCCATGTGTATCCTCGCTTCTGCTTTATGTATCCTTTGACTTCATGGGAAACAACTTCTGAAAGGGGCTATTGGCTTCTCCTGCTGATAGGCAAGCCATTGACCAAAATAGCAAGTGGGATGGGAGGCAGCCTTGTCATTTCTGACAGTCCTCTTGACTATTGTCTTCAGAATAATGGGGAGAAACATGTTTCGGCTAGAACTGGGGGAAGTGAGGAACCAGGGCTGTGGGTTCATTCACCCTGCCTTTTCCCCCATGATGAGCACTGAGGCCAGCTTTCTATTTATGCCCCATAACTCAGTTCAGAATATTGATTATTTTTGCTACTTTTTTCTCTTTGCGTGTCTAAGCTGAATAGTACATTATCATAATTCCAATGTGAGATATTGGTGGGATTAATTTGAAATGTCATGTATTAGGCTCATTAAAGACTTTCTCATCTTGTGCTCTGCTATCAGTCCAGTTGCCACAAATCAAAAGCTCAGAGCTTTTGTTTTCATTTACAAACTTGGAGCTTTGGTTCTGTAAGGAAGATTTCTTCAGAGCCTATACTAAAGATAGGATGAGTCTTAATTTATGATAGGTGTTTTCTGGTAGATCAGAATGGAAGTCAACAACTCGCATATTCACCCATTCAATGCAATATTTTCTAGCATAATTAAAGCTTGCAAGTTAACTTCCTCCTCCTCCTTCTCCACCTTGTTTGCGTAAGCTAAAGGTCGATAATAGCAGCATCTAACATGGCTGCCCGTAACACTCCAAACTTGGACAAGGCATCCTACTGAGGACAGGAGGATCATGGAGGCAAAAGTTGCCTCCATGCTTGCCCAACCTGCAAAAATACACATATTAAAAATACACGAAGAAAGAAAACACACTACATTTGGCTAGCGAGTATGAAATGTCCCATTTGTTCTCCCTTCTAACAGTTACGACTCAACACTTTATTCTCTTTTTGCAACTTTAGTCTCTTTCTGAGGCTCAACCGCCAGTGTCCCTGCAATTATCTTGATTGAGAAGTTGATTATGCTGAAAGCTCCTGTGATGATAATGACCTTACATTCCTAATTGTGCTTTCCATACCAAAGCACTTCACACATTGATAGGCAAAGCAGTAAAGAGGAACAATTTCAAATGTACCTCAGCCTGTAGGCACCCCTCCTAATGAAAAGTAACAACTCAATTTAACACCAGCCAACTTCAAAGCAGAGGTCAGATTTCCCTATGAAAGTACGGACTGACACTGTGCTTCACCTAAACGCAGCCTTGCTTTCAAGATAACAAATCAACGAGCTGCATGCCATTAGCAGGTCAGAGCCTGTACTGTAGCCTTGATAGTTTTGAAGACAGGATGTTAATACTCTATTTTCCATGTAGCTTAATTAGAGATGTGGGAGGAATCTGGTTTGGGGTTGGGAATCTGTCAGATTTTCACAGCTCAGCTGCCTGATTCTAGCCCACATTCTATCTGTCCTAAGCCCACCTTGCACCAAGCTTTCACACAGCTGGGAAGCAAGCCCAGTTACTGCATATTATAGTTTCCCTCATATACTGCCAAAGGTCTGCTTCATAAGCAAAGATGGGGGCTTAGGGACTTTGTACATGGGGACTGCTTGCTTACCATTATACAAGTTAGTTAGTCTTCACAAGCATTTGTGGATTTGATCTCAGCTTGGCTGGCTTCCTAGGCAGGATCAAGCATGGGGAAGAAGTCTGGTGGGTGCAAGGGACCCAGATTCTGAGTGATCATTGCATTGTTGTTGTTCAGTCATTAGGTTGTCCCAACTCTTTGGTCCCCATGTCCTCCACTGCCTCCTGGAGCTTGCTCAAATTCATGTCCATGGCTTCGATGACACTATCCAGCCACCTCATCCTCTGCCACCCCCTTCTCCTTTTGCCTTCAATCATTCCCAGCACCAGGGTCTTCTCCAGTGTGCCCTCTCTTCTCATTAGGTGGCCCGAGTATTTGAGCTTTAGCTTCAGCAACTAAACTTAATACCTAAACTCCAGTCTTTCCACACCAGCTGAGATCCCAAAGATGGAAGACCATTTTCATCACAAGCTATGGAGGGATGCTCTTGGGGACAAAAATAGAAGGTACAAAGCACTGCGAGATTTCCCCAAACCCTTGCTGTGCCTCAACCCATCTTTCTTATAAAGAGAAAAACATTTGTGAGACCCGTATTGGCCATCTTAATGTTTTCTGAGGCAAAGAAAGGGCAGAGCACCGGAAGCCCAGAAGCAGAGAAGAAGTGCAGCAGCATCCTCCAACCCATTTTCCCCAGCATTTTCCTTTTCTTGTCCATTTTCCTTGCTTTGTGCTCATGTACCCAAGTGGATGCCCATAAGCTTCTGAGTTCAGAAGGTTCCAGGAAGCCACACTTAGAGGATGTAACTTTTTTTCATTTATTTACATGATTCCATGCCATCTTTTAAGATGGAATCCCAAAGTATTGCAGAAGCAAAGACAACAGCACCTCATCTAGAGGCGGGTGAAGTTGTCAAGCAAAATTTCTGGCAGGTTCTCCTTTATCCCCTGCTATATTTGTTCCATCTCATTTTTACACCCCATATCCTTAGTCCTCACAAAATGGACAGCATTCTAGTCTACAAAAAAAATGCACATAATTTCCAGGCTCTGCAAGGTTTTGTAAGGTGTTTTCTCCATGTGTATGATTGCCTGTACTCTGAATATACACATTTCTGTACCCCCTGTTACAAATGTGTGTGTGCATGCGTGAACTTTTCAAATGTATGTATTTTTGTTTTGGGCAAACAGCTTGCAAGCTTTAGTAAAGCACAGATTTCAATTTTTAACTATATTTCAGTTACATTCATATTGAAATGAGAACCAAACAAACTCTCACCTAACCATAACTATGATAGAACTAATAGAATAAAATACTTAGGAACCCAAAAATACAACATTTGAAAGAAAAATAAAAGAAATATTTTTCAAACTACTACAGGAAAGAATGGCCAAAAGAATGTTGGAAAACTAGAAAAGATCAGGACTCTCATTTTTTACTAAGATAATGTTTCAGCAGAACCTCAGTAGATTTTAGATGTTAGATTAACCCTAAGTTATCATTTGAAATTTGTACATCCCTGAATTTTGCAATTAAAAATTGTGCTCAAAACCATGTAGGTTATAGGCTAGCAATAGTTAAATATTGGAAACCGAATTGGGTTTTGCAAAGGCATGAATTGGTATAATGAAATATGGAACATGGTAATTAATGATAAACTGATGACAGAAATAAAAATTAAAAGAGGGTTAATGAGAGCAGATAAATATAATGAAATCTGGGAAGATTTTGTAAAAGCAGTACTGATAGAAGGCAAAGGCTGTAAACCCAGTCAAGATTATATGAACTTCTGGAGGGGATATGGAAATAATTGAAGTATATTATATATTATTAATTGTTATAGTATGTGCTAGCATTAGTCTCCAGGGTGGTGGGAGCACTTTATTATTTACTTTTTTATTATTGCATTTTTGTTATGCTATATTCTTGTTGCTGTGATGTATTTATGTTCCTTTTTGTCTAAAAAAATGTGGGGGGGGGGAACCATGTAGGTTAGAGAAGATACTGTAAGAAATATATGAGACAAATCACTTTCTAAAAATGTGTATATAGGACAAATTGCGTGCAACAATGCATGTATTAGAAGAAATGCATGCGAAAACGCACACAAATTTTCATATGAACTTAAACAAAAATCAGATATTGGGATAGACCAACTTTAAGATTGGAAAAAATGAAAGTCCAAAGGAAATGGAAGTTGACAAATCAACTTTGTCCATCCCAAGTCCATCCAGCTCATCTATATTCCATAATCAGCTATGGGCCATAAAAACAAACAAACCTTTTTGGACCTTATTGGACCTCATTGGACCTTTTTATTTGACCAGTTTTTTAAAACGAATTAATTTTAATTGTACATTTATTCATTTAATTTATTTTAACCATGTCATTTTATACTCAGTTGTGGTATAGCCAATTAATTTTGTTTAGAATTTATAATATATTGTAAGCCGTCCAGAGATGACAGTAATGGATGGCCTATAAATTTCCTAAATAAACAAACAACCAACCAAATCAAACCAAACCAGGTCAAGAGTGTGACGGATACTTTCTCAAAATGTACAGTTATATCCATCAACTAGTTTTCCTGGGAAACCTGAAGAAAGGAGACAAAAATTGAGAGGTAACCTCATCTCAAATATACCACTAGCAAATCCCTTTGCTGTATCTCCCACCATCTCACCTCTGAACAAGTCCCATTAAGCCCACATGATATACCTTTGAGAACCAGAATTTTTCTTTGGGCCTCCCGGGGCTGATTGCAATTGAAGGTTTGACGTTGCATAAAAGATGACAATTCTGTAGGAAATATCTGCACCATGCAAGAGAGAACCCCCAACTAAATGAGGCGTGCTGTCACCTGGTAGAGTAATATAATTTACTAGCGCTAGAAAGAAATGTCAAAACGGAAGCCAGGAGCAAACATGAGCACTGCAACGTGAGCACGCCCAGTGCTGTGCTTGTCATTTGAGGCATGAATAGCTCCTCTGTCAGGGCTGTCATCTTCTGAAAAATAATTGTCTGACTGGTACCACCAGCTTCACCTTATTTTGTCACTTTTAACTAGCAATCCTGAATAGTAAAGAGGTGATGCAGAGTGAGGAGGCGAGTCAGAGTACTCCAAAGGTTTAGTTTAAAAAATCTGCTTTTGTGACAGATTTTCTCATGCAGATAGACAGCTGCTTCCTCTCACAAGATCTAATGGCTTAAACATCAGACAGACGCTCCTTGAAGCACTGGGCAAGCAGCCTCCATCCAGCTTGCTCTTCTGCTACTCTGCTCTAATGCTCATTTTTCTCTTCACAGGTCGTCATGGAGACGGGGCCTACTGGCCGGTGGACACAAATTTGATCGACAGAAGCAGCCTTAATGGTAAATATCAGCTGAAGCCAAATTCTCCCAATTGCCCTCATACTTTCACGGGTGACTGCTCTGTGCACTGTGTCCCCAGTTCGGGTTTACCAGGGGCTCAGCTGAAAGAACTAGCTCCATCCTTTGGAGAGCCCAAATATTTTGACCTCAGGGGGCCCCTTAAAGGTCAGAGCATTAGGGTGACAGCATTGCCAGTGTGGCCAGGTGGAACGTAAAATTCATGAGCGGAGCCAGCTGGAGCCAGGGGTCAGACTAGATGGCCCAGGAGGCCCCTTCTGACTCGCTATGTTTCTATGTTTCCATGTTTCTATCATAGAATAGTAGAGTTGGAAGGGGCCATGAAGGCCAGCAGGTCCACTCCCCTGCTGTTGCAGGACAAATGTATTTCAACAGAGCATGCCCGGAGCACCTTGATTCACAAAGGATTCTGGAATTCCGGATGCAAAGATGGCTAGCACTGAGCCAGGCCATGGAAACCTACAACAGTGTGTCAGCACATGTGCTTGTGTGCAAACAGGACTTTTTCAAATACTGTCAAGAATAAATTTAAAGTAAAAGAAGGAAAGCGCATAAGTAGTAGGACAAGATACACAATCATATAAAGGGGTCGGAAAAATAAATCTCACTAGTTCTTGCCTTCAGCTCATCCTGGCTGGGTTTGGGGGAACCTTAGAGTAAAAGATACAAAAGAAACAGTTGCTGTCTATGTAGAGAGTTGTCCTACTGAAGGCAGAAACTTTGAGGCCCATTGCATCTTTTTTCAATGGGAATCAGGGACTAACATGGGCGGGGAGAGGGGCATACAGGAAGGCAATTTGGCTCAGACCTGACATTCACAGAGGGCCTCCGATTTCAATTTGCCAAATTAGATCAGGAATTGCTACCATTTAACCGTGAGACAAGATTGTTGGAATGGTTTGTTGTGCTTAACAGAAACTGTCATTGCAAGAAATCATTTTTTTACCTTGCTATAATGGATGGATTTGCACAGAAACAAAACCTAGGAAATTACTTGTTAGATAAAAAAGGAGTTTTATTGCAAATTATTGCATTATATCTGTTTTGTGTTAAAGGTGCTAACTTGTTAGATGTAAACTTTGAGAATATGACAAGCTTTGAACTACTTTTGCCATTGCTTCATTCTTAATACACCAGGAAGCAGCCTGAGTCTTTCAAAGTCTCTGAGATGGCCCAGCTGGGATATTGCACTTGCCAAACTTATTGAGTGAGCTTTTATATTGTCGCAGTCTTGCAGTTTTTATCACTCTACTGCTTCTCAGAAAATTATTGGGAGATGCCCAGTGACAACTAACCACGCATTTCCTACTGTGTATTACTACTTATTCAGGATTGCTGAGTCAGTTGGTTCAAAAATTATATTACTATCATTTCATTTCTATATCATCCATAGCCAAAGCTCTCTGAGTGGTTTACAATAGGTATAAAAACAATAAAATACAATAGATAAAAACATTGACAAGAATTTAAAAAATATTTTAAAATAGCATAAAAGAACATTAAAAGACAATAAAAAAGACCTGGCTGAGAATAAAAGGAAGGCACCTGGCTAAACACACCTGGACTGTGACTGTCCAGGGAGGTCTTTAATGATCTCAGCAAAGAGGGGTGCCTTAACCTGGTGTTCAAAGATGGTAAATTCAGCACTAAGTGGGCTGCAACAGAGAGATGGTTCCAAAGATTGGGGCCATCACAGAAAAGGTCCTTCCACTAAGAGTCACCTTCAGAGCCTCTCAAGGGGTTATGGAGAAGCTTTGCCTGTGGAGCCCCCAGCCCTTTTTAATAATGCACTTTTTGGAATTGCATTCAGTGTGTGGGGAAGTTCATTTCTTTAGGGCCACAGACCAAGGGCACTTGGAACTGCTCAGAGAGCCATCGGATGGGGCAGGGTCCCTGCTCCAACCTGGACAGTGCACTCTCAGGTCAGAGCTGACATGTGGTCTTTGAGGTGCCTTCCGCCCCGTAGCAGTTGCGAGACTTTGGAGCCGGTGCCAGGGGCCTTCTGGGGGTGAAGATGGAGCCTCTGCCAAGATACAGGGAACCACAGCAATCTCAGTCTTTTGGCCTTGTGAGCAGGGGCAAAGGACATTGCATTGCACAACTGCATTGCCTGGCTGTGTCATGCCACTGATCTTCCACATGGAATTGTGCCCTTTGTATGTTAAGCATCCTGACATCTTTACTACTCATGGTTTGGTCCTTGCCTACTCAGTTTGTAAACTTTCCTATAATATTTTAATATCTTGGTCAAGTCTCAGGTCCATATGTCCAAACATAAGCAAGCCTTCCAGAGTTAGGGTACGGATATGAATACATACTTAAAGGTATTGGGGTTTGCATTTTATATTTTATTTTGCATTGTCATTTTAAACTTCTCCTTTGTGTTGTACTTCAACAAAATGAATTGCATGGTCTTAATTGTTAACACCCCAGAATTCTTTGGCAACTGGGCAATATAGAAATGCAAAACATAGACTGAAAGGACAGAGAACAAGCAGAGGAATCCAGCAGCTGGACTCAATGAGATTACTCTATCACTAGGGCTATGACAATGTCGAGCTGTTCTTGTAGGAAGTTTTGCATGCAGAACTTTTCACTCCTCAAGGCAACTGCAAAAGCAAGTTGAAAACTTACCAGTTTCCTTTCTTAGAGCCGGGCAGTGAAATTTACTCACCAGAGACAAAGGAATCAGATATGTTTGCAGTCACTGAAATTTTCTGAACTTCACTTCATGCAAACAACTAGTTGCCCTAAACTCAGCACTAGTCAGACTTCAGCTGGATACTGTGTCCAGTTCTAAGTTTAAAAGAGATGCAGAAAAGCTAGAAAGGGTTCAGAGGAAGGCAACGAGGATGATCTGGGGACTGGAGATAAAACCCTATTGGGAAAGATTGTGAGAACTAGGCATGTTCAGCCTCAAGAAGAGAAGCACTCTACAAGTACCTGACATTGGCTTTCACGAAGAGGAAGGATGAGAGTTCTTCTTTCCAGTGTGCAGGACAAGGAAAAATGGGCTTAAGTTAAAAGAAACCAGATTTAGACTAGACACTGAGAAGAATTTCCTCACTGCCATAGCAGTATGACAAAAAAATACCTATTACCTGAAAAGTTGTGGGCTCTTGCTCACTGGAGACATTCAAAAATTGTCTGGACAGTCACTGAAATGGGATGGTGGTGTAACTTAGCATACTGCAATAGCAGGGGGTTAGACCCAGGGGCCTTTCTGCCTCTATTATATGATTCTATGAAATATCAGCTAGGCTCACTTCTGTTCTCTTTTGTGATCCGTTGTTTATTTTTCAGTTTGTTCAAACAAATGGGGGAAAGTGCTTTTCCTCCTTGACTAAAGCATGAAAGTGTGATTTTTTAAAAAAAAAAAGCATGTCTTTTAAAAGGCACACTTTAAAGTATATCTTTTTGAAAGTGTGCATTTCTTGAAGTGCACAGTGTTGAAATATGAATGCAACTATGGGTATTTGTCAACACTTTTCGAAAGCATGAACTCACATTGATGGGCAAACACTTCAGTTTCACTTTCTCCTCCATCAGGAGAAAATGAAATGTTAAGTACTTTCTTTCTTAATTGTAAAGTTTGGTAAAATCTTTTTTTTAAAACCCTAATATGAAATTCTCACGTAGCTGCACTAGCTGCATTCAATGGATTCTGCTAATCCCAATATGAAAAGAACCAAAATGGACCTCCTTGAATTTTGGTGTTAGTTTGGAAAGTCTGTCAGGAAAAAAGAGGTAGCAACCTATCTGAACACTCACATGATTAAATACATAGGGATTCTAACCCATCCTGCCAAAAGCTAATCATTCCAAAACCTGCATCTGTCTTTCCTCCTGCTGTCTACATTTTTTAAAAAATCTCAAATTATTTTTATCTCAAATATAGACATATTTGCAAATTTTGGAAAATTCATAGCCAAATTGCCCCCCAGTTTTCCATATCCGCATCTATCCAGTATGGCATTGGTCATGGATTGACATGGCCCTGCTAATGGCATCCTGCCATGGTCCTGTTTAAGAATAAGGCCACCAGGGTCAATTCCTGCTGCCAGTATATTACACCTGGTACTATGGACAGTGTGTTCTTATATTACTGTTGCATGGGAATATGAGGAGGTGCACTTGTTACAGCCTGCTTGTTGCTTTCCCATTGGACATCTGGCCGAGCAGCATGAAGGCATCATACTGGGTTAGAGATTTATTTTATTTGTACCCTGCCTCTCTACCAAAAATTCAAGGCCATTTACTGAAATGATTACCATCTCTTAAAACAAGACAGCAATGCAATAAAATACAGTAGAAGCAGATCTGTTGTGGAAAAGATTGGAAGACCACCTTATAGGCTAAAGACCTCCTTAAATAAAGGAGACCGTGCCTGCTGGTGGCAGAACAGCGAAGAGGGAACCACATTGGTCCCCTTTGGGAAGGGATTCCACAGCCCGGAATAATCCTTTGGTCTGATCCAGTAAGGCTCTTCTTTTTTCCTTATTGGTGCAGCTAATTCCAGCAATGTGCCACCATGCTGCTAGAATGCCCTAGCTCAGTTTGGAGCTTTGGAACACTAGGTCACAGACTGTGACTCTTCAGTGGCACCACAGTTGCATTTTCTGGGGCAAACCACTTTATAGGATAAGGTAGGTTTTCCAAAATCATAGTTTCCAGGAAGGCAAGCAAGTCATGAGAAAAGCTTTCAAAGAGCTTTGAGCGGATACGCTAGCTTGGAGACCAGTGCCCCTGAGTTGGTGGAAGCCTGTCACAAATGTATAGTTCACTGCCATGCGATGGTTTCACAGGAATCACTAAAGCAAAGTGGGATCTCTGAGGGGGGAGGAAACTGCAGGAGTTTAAAGAGGGAAATGGAAGAGATAATTGAGAAAAATTAATAATCCTTCAGCAGCTTCTAACCATGATGAGATACTCATTATGCATCATGTGAGTTTAGCAGAGCTAAGTTGTAGAGCCAGGAAATTGGACTGTAGGCACTCATTTTTGGTACTTCCTCACTCTGTCCAACCCCTCCCCAATCTTGTACTGATATTCTCTAAAGTTAGGAGATGCCAAGTGTAGACCTCATTCCATGCAGTTCTATGGTATTGCCAGAAGTCAGGGTTATTCAATCCTCCAAACCTGATAGGAAACAAGATCTGGAATACGCTCCAAGCAAACAAGATGAGGGCTCCATGCCAGTAGTGGAAGGGGCCAGAATTCCAAATGGGCAAATGTACTTGCTCTTTGCCACATTCACTTATAGACACAGAGAGGCAGAGGCAGAGGCAGAGGCAGAGGCAGAGGCAGAGGCAGAGGCAGAGGCAGAGAGAGAGAGAGAGAGAGAGAGAGAGAGAGAGAGAGAGAGAGATCTTTTCTTGCCCTTGCCTTCTCCAATCAGGAATCATGAAGGATAAGTGAAGTCAGCTTTGGCCAGTGCCAAAGCCATGGCAGGAATGGCTTGCCATTATGCATGAATACCAGAAGCATGGTGAAATGTAGCATGTTTGGTTACTTTGAATCCCCATGGAAAAATGGTGGTCTGTTCTAGGGTTTCCACATTGTTTGTCGTGTTCCACATTGTTCAGCATTGTTTGTCGTGAGGTGTAAATTCAGGTAGAACGTTTGATCATAGATTCCCCATCTCCAGCAGTGAGTTTAGTTGCAAGAGCAGCCGCATCTGTAGTCACTCTAACTGCCATTTTCCACTGCCCTGTTTGCCTGGCAATGGCTGAGATGCCAGCAGACAGGGCTCTGATTGGCTGCCTCCACACTCTCTGTCCTCCCCACTGGCACACACCCTCCAGATTGGTTGGCTCCCAGCTGCAGGTCTGATAGATGCCACCATTTGGAGGAAAGATGCATGCCAACTACTCCTTGTGCATGTGTCATTACTGGACACAAGGTAAGAAAGGAAACCAGATGGTAACCATACATGTTATGTGAACTCAGCCAAAATCCAAGCCTGGTCCCTCATGAGCATCTCCATTGCATTCATCGTGTTTCCCTGGTGATGTTTTAGTTGGCTATGAAGCTTTTAGCCATGTGTTTGGATGTAGCAACTCATGGAAGATCAGAGCAATGATTGGCCAATGACTTCCAGGGCAAAATAAGTGCCCTTAAAAAGTTTCTGGTTTGTTCATTTGAAAGACAACTTTATAAGTCCCTATAAAGGAAGCCAGCTGTGTTCTCTTATGAAGACTTTTGCTAGATTTCCAGGTTATATTGGCTGGACAAAATCCATGGGAAGTTTCTCCCCATTGCAAGGGAGCCTATCAAATGAAGAAAATGATTTTCAGATAATTAGAAAAAGACATAATATGCATGTGATGCTGTTCCTTTCTATTTTGTACTTTAAGACTCCTGATGGGAAATGTAATTTTAATTAAGCCTGACCTGATATAGCAAGGCATGGAAGGGAACCCCCTACGGTTTACAAAAGATTAACAGCATCTAATCATTATCAACTTTGGTTTAGACATGCTATCAGCTTCTTCCCTTTACCACTCTACACCTAATGGGGATTTAACATTTTCAAGTTGTTGAATGTATAAGGAGAATTAAATACCTAGAAGTTACATAAAGCCAGGCTTGAACATACTAAATTAATATAAGGCACATGGCTGATTAAATCAGACAGAATCATTTTTCTGTGCATGAGATGAGGAGTGAATGCTTAATCCTGTCATTGCCTAAGAAGAGAGTCTATCGCTTGCTGAAAGATAAATGACTTCTCTTTTGTACGTTAGGTGGAAGAGTCAGAGATGCTATCAGTAAATCCTGGCTGTTTAATTAAGTCTCAACATTGTTGGCTACCTGAAAATTTCCTTTATCAGAGCCTCGGTAGACAAGGAAAGTTGCTATCATTCATGATGGAAGCCATGCCATACGCGTTGCAGTTTATGGGAAGCCCAAGCTTTCAGCAGTGTGCAAATTCTCTCCAAGTCAAAGAGTAGTAATTCAGCAGGATTTGTGAACACCTTTGTTTTCATCTAATGATGGGCAAGCACGTAAGCAATGCCATTTAAGAAGACAAGTGGGAAACATATTCGTAGACCATGGAAATCATGGTTTGATGAGAATAGATGAAGGCATCAGCAATGTTGATGGATTAATGTTGTCCTTACATGCAGGTGGTGCAGTGGTTTAAACTGCTGTGCTGCTGGGCTGGTTGATCGAAAGGTCAACAGTTCGAATCCGCAGACGGGGTGAGCTCCCATACACTTTCCCAGCTCCTGCCAACCTTACAGTTCGAAAGCATGCAAATGAAAGTAGATAAAAAGGTACCACTTCGGTGGAAAGGTAACAGTGTTCCGTGTATTTCACTGTTTAGTCATGCCAGCCACATGACCATGGAAATAGTCTGTGGACAAATGCTGGCTCCCTCGGCTAGGAAACAGAGATGAGCACTGCCCTAGAGGCAGACATGACTGGACTTTAATGTCAAGGGTAAACACAGAAACAGAGAAACAGAGCGAATCAGAAGGGGTCTCCAGGGCCATCTAGTCTGACCTCCGGCATCAGCCGGCTCCACTCACGACATGCCCACTCCTGAAAACCTTTCCCTTTAACCTTTTACATGTAGAAAAGGTCTTCAACTAACAGTGTGTGTGTGATCTTAATGTTAACAATGAATAAATAAATTAAAATATACAATCTGAAAATGAAATTCTAGTCAGGATGTACTGCTTGAGATCAGACTTCAACCTTTGGTGAACTGCCAGATCGACAGCACATTTCCCCCCATACCTCTAAGGAAGAATTGAAGTTACTGCTCAATGTGGTATCCCACTAGACCAGGGACAAGTGGCATCAGCGTGCCCCCAGAACCTCCCCTGGTGTCCACCAAGACAACAAACTCCTCCCACTTTTTCCTTTAAAATATGTTTGCGTTTTTTTACTGGCAGTTGAGATTGCCTCAAAGTAGAGTTGGAGGCTTCACCAACTGCCATTTTAATTTCCTATGAATACCTCTGGGCAGTTTTGTAAGTATTTATTCCCACTGGTTTTAGAATTGTGCCCATTTCCCAAAAGTTGTCTACCCCTGCCCCAAATCCATGATTGCTGTTGTGCTCCTGCCCTGCTAGTGAGTTTCCTGAGGGTGGCTGGTCAGCCACCATACGAGCAGAATGCTGGAATAGATGGACCCTTCCTCTAATCTAGTAGGGCTCTTCCAATGCATATCCTTGCCTTCTTATTTATTTAGGTTGCAATCCTACAGCCCCTGGACTGTATCTGTGGAGCCATAGGTTGCAGCTGATCTTCCCCTCTGAGATCACAGATAGGAAACCCACCCTTAAACCAAGCATGTCCAGGAAACCACAGAAGGCTCCTGAATTTGGAATTCCACCCTCAGAAAACATGAAAGAAGGAATCCTGGGGACAGGGCAGCAGTAGGAAGGGGAAAACCCATGGGTCTGGTGTCTTGGATGACCTGAAAGGGCATGTTAGGCAGTATCATGGACCTGTCTAATGCAAATTGCTGCCTGAAGGATAAGAAGAAAATCACTTTCTGTTGATCTTACTGTTTTGCCTGCAAGAACCTGGCAAAACATCCAGCAGGTGGACCAGAGGCCTTCCTTTGAGCGTGGGGGTCTAGCCCATAGGATTGTTCTTGATGAATTAATTTCACTAAGAAATAATGCAGGTGTGGACCGAAAATTTGTTCTTGTCATGTGCCATCAAGTCATCTCTGACTTATGGCGGCCCAATGAATGAAAGCCGCCCCCCCAAAAAAAACATCTTACCTATGACATTTCTGATTAGCTAAACTCAAGGCTGTGGCTTCTTTTATGAAGTCAACCCATCTTTTATTTGGCCTTCCTGTTCTTCTTCTGCCTTTAACTTACCCCAGCATGACTGTCTTCTCCAGGGAGCTTTCCCTTCCCCTGATGTGCCCAAAGTAGGACAGCCTCAGTTTTGCTCCTAGGTGCAAATGCAAGGGATGAAACAGAAAGGGATGAAAAGAGAAAACCATAATAGAGAAAAGCATCTGTAGCTGCAAAGGGTCCAGCCTTTGCAAATTTGCTTAACTGTGATAATACATCCAGGTATTTATTTGCTGTTTAATTCTTTGACTGGGGATGAGTTCCTTTATGAATTCTCTGAAGGCCGTGGGCAGAATCCAAATGGCTGCCATGTACACACCATGGGTTTCCATCCCCATCTCGCTCCATATTCTTACCAACCTTCCATCCTCCTCCAAAAGCTGCTCCATTTGATGTAGCTTTTATAAGAAGAGTTGCAACCAGAAGAGGAAAACAGCAGCACCCCAGATACCGATGGAAGTGCCACTTATGGCTGCATAATGCAATCTCAGTATCACAAGGCTCTGGATCATGACCTGCAGTGCTGCATTTAATATCTGGCATGCCTTTTGGCCATGGGTCACAAGTCACTTAATCCTGAAGAGGTCTTCATCTCTTCCATCTAGTCAAGACCTAAAGTACTTTATTCCCAGAAGATTTAGGTAGTCCTCCTCGCACCACCTCTGCTGTCAGTATCTTCTCTTTGAAAACCCATCTGATAAATTAAATATGGAACCATGAAAGGTGTTTAGAGAATTAAAAGTGAACACACACACAAAGCACAGCACAAATAGCTTAACACAATTCCTAAAGTAACAGTTGCCTACCTATATTCAATTTGTATCCCATTTCCCCTGTTTCTGGGACATTTCTTAAGGTCATCTATTTCAAGTGATTTATCTTAACCTATATCCTCTTTAAAGGCAGAATATAGAATTGCACACTCTTATGTTCTATCTTTTAAAGGTAATTGCTGTGACTAAAGACAAACAGTGATGCATGAATATATTCATGTCAGTACAGGAAAACATAATTTGGTGCAGAATCCCTTGCTGTGGTTTCATTGACATAAACAGAGAAAGCTCATCAGACCAAGCCTGGCATACATCAATGATTGCTAAGAGAAGAGCAATCACTACTTTGAATCAAGGGTGCTATGTCAGTACATTAATTTAACATAAGTCGGTGCACATTGTGAACTGAGTATTAAAGCAGGCTTTCAAATGAGCCAACAGACGTGAGGCACACGATGCTATAAACACCAGTGGGCAGAAGAATAAAAACCCTTCTCTCCTGCTAGCTCATCATCAAGAAGAACACAAAAATAGGCTGATAAGTGCCACCACCCTGTTAGTGTGAAATAAATCTCGAGCACCTCACTTGAAATGGCTTTGACATTTTCCTGCTTGCTCTATTAGTATTATTAATAACAATTTAATTCTTTCCAAAGTGCCTAACTTTTTCCTAGTGTTGTAAGGCATCAAAAGATAAAGTATCCCATGCCTTCAGGCTCAGATTCTAACAGACACATTTTAGAAAGAGAGAAAAAAGGAATGGGTTTGGAAGAAGAAGACAAATGCTAGAGGAACTCTACCTTAGTTGGCCGATGAATGGGGCCATGTAGCCTGTCAGCTTGGCATAATATTCTTCCCAGGAGGCAGGAGGTATCTCCTCCCAGTGGCTCTTAATCTTTGATTCCCAGAGGCCATGGAGCATAAGGCCCCTCAACTCTGCAGTCTAAGGGTAACTTGTGCATGTTAGTTGCATCACTGAGATGTGTCAGAGCATAAATTCCCCATGTTTGATGACACTACATTGAACCCAGGCCCATTCCTTAGAGTAGAATTTATATACCCTTGGCAGGTATGAAAGTGTAGCTATTTTTATAGTTCATTTCTAAAGCAACATGGAGGAAACATCCTGTGGAACATCACGTAGTTAGACCTCCTATCCATCTAGTGAGTAGGACATTTTGCATCAGATTTTGCATGGCCTTTCATTGCTCATGTATTTATTTTATTTATTTAAAACATTTTTATGCCGCCCCCATCACAACAAAGACTCGGGGCGGCTCACAACAAAAACAAAATATACAAATATAACAATTGTACAATAAAAATATTAAAACCTGGTGCATCTCGGCTTAAAAGATTTAAAATCCTATAAATACCAATAAATTAAAAATTAAAATAAGTTTTAAATAAAAAGGTCTTAGCCTGGCGCCAAAAAACAAATAACGACGACGCCAGGCAGACCTCTCTGGAGAGCGCATTCCATAGATGGGGCGCCACCGCAGAGAAAGCCCTCCTGCGGGTACTCGCCCTCCTAATATCATTCACAGAGGGTTCCCGGAGAAGAGCATCTGTTGCTGATCTCAAGGGGCAGGAGGGCATATATGGACGCAAGCGTTCCTTTAGATACCCAGGTCCCAAGCTGTTGAGGGCTTTATAGGTCATAACCAACACCTTGAATTGGGCCCAGACTTCAATCGGGAGCCAGTGGAGCTGACGGAGAACTGGGGTTATATGAGAGCAATGCCCAGTCCCTGTCAGCAGCCTTCCAGCTCTATTCTGCACCAACTGAAGTATCCGGACCGTCTTCAAGGATAGCCCCACGTCGAGCGCGTTACAGAAATCTAATTGGGAAGTTGCCAACGCATGTGTCACTGTTGCCAGGCAGTCGTTCATGACAGAGATACGTTCCTACAGCATAAAACAGAGCCTTGACTCCTGGGAAAGTTTACTCTTGAGAGCAGCCTTTACCTTGGTGAGACTCATTCTCCATAGACTTCTTCAAGCAGCATCCACATGCAGTAGGCAGCCTGCAGAGTCTCTGACGCGTTGCATAGATGCATGGAGGGGTTGTGCTGCAACGTGGACTACCCCTTCCCATCACTGTTGCCACTTGTCACTGTTGCTTGCAACTAAGTGATACTTCTCATGGTTCTGTATAGTAACGTGGATCGTTCCCAGGACCATCTTTTTATGGTGCAGCCCTATACCTTTTCAGACAGAAGGAAACCCACAACTCCTGGACATGCTCTCTTGGGAACCCTGGGAGTGGTGGGGGTTTTATCTCAATGCTCCGGATGGTGCCTTCCATCATTTCAAGGATTCAAAGAAGACTTCATCACTCATCCAGCAAGGACTCACAGTTCTTTCACATGCTTCATGTTTGGGAACATTTAGCATATTTCATGTGTGACAGAACCACCCCTCACAGCCTTTCATAGTCATGTATGTTCTTTCAGAACCTCCCATAGGACAGATGCATCCTCCGCATGGAAGCGTAACACCCCAGAAGAACAGCAATCTTCTTGTCATTATTGTTGTCACCGTCGGGGTTGTCACCGTGGTGGTGGTGGTGATTGTGGCTGTGATTTGTACGAGGCGTTCATCAGCACAACAGAGGAAGTAAGTAATTTGAACATATCTGCATCCATGAACCATTCCGCATTGCCTTGGAGGAAGACTGACTCTAGTTGATGCCAGTTCTCTTAGATGGTGGTGTATTGCTATTTATTTTATTTCTATAGTATCTCCTAGACAAAGCTCTCTGGCCAGAGCATAAATATGCAAAAGACTCAAGGTATTTTGCAGAATCTCATTGTTCGTTCTTCAACAAAGTAAATACTGAATCTAGACCACAGTGTTGATGGCATTAAGGGCAGAAAACTGACTAGTCTTTCTCAGACTGCCACCTCCAAATGAGGCCCGAATACAGGCAATAAGGAGAAGGGCCTTATCTGTGGTGGCCCCCTAGGTGTGGGATGTTCTCCCCACTGCAGCCTTCCTGGCACCAACATTGTCATCTTCTCCATGACAGGTTAAAACTGCCCTCTATTCCCAGGCATTTAATGGCATATGATGGTCTAAGTCTGTTGCATTAATTAGGTCTGGCTTTTAATGACAATGTCTTAGATGTTAAACTATTTTATTTGTGTGTTTGTGTGTTGGAATTTTTAGCAAATTTTTAAAATTTGCACACTGGAGTTTTATTCTGTGTTTGTATTTGCATTTTAACGTGTCTTTTGTGCTTGATTAATTGATTGTGAACTGCACAAAAAACTTCAGCTATTGCGTGGTATAGAGATGAAACTTTTTAAAATAAACAAATACAGTTTTCTGAATGAGGCAGAAACCAAAAAGGTTTTTCATGGACATGAAGTGGGAGAACCCAACTCTTCCCTGTCCCTTGCAGTACAAAGACAATAATAATAAATTAATAGGCGCAACCTACTTGATGCCCTTTTGCAGTGGCAGAGGTCAGCTGCCTGGTTAACATGGAAACATTGAAAAATAGAAACAGAGCAAGTCAGAAGGGGCCTCCCAGGACATCTCGTCTGACCCCTGGCTCCAGCCGGCTCCATTCACAAATGCCTCCCCTGTTCATGTCCAGCTTATCCTTGAACACCCTCACTGGTGGGGCCTCAACCACCTCCCTTGGAAGCCCATTCCATGCCCTCAGGGTCCTAACTGTCAGGAAGTACTTCCTGGCATCCAAATTGAACTTTGGTTCCTTAAAATTGGAGTAATAGTAGTACTGAGCCGCACTGGGGGTGTATCAAGATTTGGCTTTGATCAGCTTTGACTAGAATGACTGCATTTGTGCCCAAACAGAAGTGGATGGTGTTGACCAGGCTCACATATTCCCAAGCTTTGTGAAATGACATCATTTGAAGATTGCGTATGTGTGCATTTTGTGAGGGTGGGGAATGCATATTCACAGGCTTGAGTCCCTTGGTGGGAAATATGCATTCATCTGTACTTGAGTCAGACTGAGTTTTGAGGAAGAGCTTGGAGAACCTTGCCCAACTTTAGCCTCAGATTCTCATTTTAAATTGGGAAGACCTCTAACTGTTCTTTTAACAGATGACTGGCCTTTCTTAAGTAGGGTACCTGGCCACCCTACAGGAAAGTGGGCATCATTAATGTGATCACATGTGAGAGTTGTGGCATGACATGAACCCTGTTAGCACACAACTACAGCCAAGCTAGACCTGACCAATCCAGCTCTCTCAGCCAGCTTTCGGTTCACACGGTGGCCCACCAGCTTCTCGCAGCATCCCAGCAGCTCGACAGGAGTGCATCAGCTCCCTGCTGCCCAAGCTCCCCAGCCACTGGTGCACAGATTCATACCATCATCGTCGTCGTCGTCATCATCATCATCATCATCATCATCATCGCGGTTGTCCTCATCCTCATTCCCTTGCATTAATATCCCACCTTCTTTCCTCTTGAGAGAAACCCTCAGTCCTGCTCCACTCCTTTTAATCCTCACAACAACAACCCTGTGAGATAGGTTAGGCTGAAAGTAAATAAGTGGCCCAAAATCACCCAGTAAGCTTCATGGTTAAATGGGGTCTCAGATCCTGGTCTTCCAGGACCCCCGTCAAGCACTCTTGCCACCACGCCTCACTGGCTCTGGATCACAAACGAGGAAGCAGCATGCAGCCCTGGGTTCTGTCCCAGGCTGGCTTGGCAACAGCAACCTGCTGGGTTTCCCTCACGTCCTCGTCCCAACGACTTCTGCCTCCACCTCCCCCCCGTCATCTCTCAAGGCTGCCTACCAGCCAGCAGCATAATATCCAGAGACCTCCCCTATGAAAGAAAAGGGGAAAGCATAAATGCAAAGTGCATTCTGCATGCAGAGTAGAGCCAATTTGTTGGATTCAAGAAAGTGCTAAGCAACTGTAATAGACTCTCCTGTGTATTAATCATATAACGTGGTATTCAGAGCAGGACGACACAGAGAGAGGGAGTGAGGGAGACGTTCCAAATATGATAGTGTAGCAGAGAATTCAGAAAACGACTTCATTGCTTACAAAGAATCATGCTATTTGTTTAGTGGGTGCCGAGTTTTACATAAGCCCATTCCCAGTGCCATAAGGAAAGCCAAAATCCCAATGACAACTTGATCATAGGAAAGGGCTCTTCCCCCCACTCCCCTGAAAAACCATCTGCCTGTGACTATTGCATTAGACAGGTAGTTCACACAAAGGAAAACCTCACTGGTAAAGGTGAGAAAACTAAGCATATGTTTAAGAATCCCTTCCAGCTCCTGCATAGCCAAACCAGACAAGCATCTCTGGGTTTCAAGGAGGCTTTGAAAATGAATTGGTGAAAATGAGGAAATATCATCCAGGTACTGAGAGGACATGTTAGCTACCGTGTAGCATCCATTAGGATGTCAGCCATTTCCCCTTGGGAATGCTTCTGCTTTTAGCTTCACACTGTGCCTCAAATGTGCATTAGCTGCAGTGTTGGGGTTTCAGACCGTGGCTGTTTAGTGTTAAGCTTCTCTGTGTTTGGAGAGAAGCTTCAGTCCTTCCGCAGGCCCTTTGCTGACAGTGTGCAAGCAAGAAGACTCCATAGAGCTAAAACTGTTTCCTGTTTCCAAATGTCATCCCATCCCGTGCCTTCTTTATGACTTCATTCATAGCAGCTGAGGAACTTTACGGAGCCATGTCAAACCAAGGGTGAGATGATTGCTTCATATATTGGGTGGCATAGAAATAAGCTCTTCACACAGGTGTCGTGGGTCATATGCTGCAAGGCTAAATGAGTCAAGTTGAAAGGTATCACTGTGTGCTTCCTCTGTATCTGTTTATAGTGGTCTGTAAGTAGAATCTCTACCTCTTGGGAGGCTGATACAGTGCTATAACCAGTGCTTTTTTTGTAAGAAAAAAGGTGCCGGAACTCATGAAATTTTTCACCTTTCACACATAGTCAATCATTTAAGAGCAGTATTGTAACATGTGGTATATTCTTATGAACTGTGCAAACCACCCAGAGAGTGGTACAGAAATGAAATCCATCCATCCATCCATGCATACTCACTGCTGGCTCCACCGGCTGAAAGGGATGCAGGCCCACATAACCTGCCCCAGCTCTTGACTGTAGATGGACATGAGCACCAAAACAGCTCTTTTTTCCAGAAAACAACCACTAGCCTGCAGCCAAAGTAATACAGCCATCAGTAACTGTGATTTTATGGAGCCACTTTAGATGGTTTTGAAGATGGATACAGGGCATGCCATTTTTACCAGCTACATGTCTTACTCCTTCTCACAACTCTCTTCCCCTGCAAAGAACACCTGCATTTGCACTAAGTAGGCTCTCTTTGCCAACTGGCTTTGCAAAATCTTTCCTGCTCACGTCTCCTAACCTTCTTGAGCTCTTGACATTTCAGCAGCAGTGGTGGGTGGAGACTTGTCTGTGCAGCACATTTGTCTTGATGTGTGATGCACATTTTGAAGGGTTGTTGTCTCAGCCTATGGGAAGCGCAGGCCAAAGTTGACATTACTGCAAAGACATACCAAGCAGATAGACCCTTTGTTCTTTCTTTTACTCTAGTGTAAGCACATCCATGGGACCAAAGCATGGGGGGAATGTGTGGTTTAAACCTTTTTCCCCATTGTGGTCCTAAACCCACCAGCAATTTATAGTGCCAAACAGTGATTTGTTTGTTTTAATGAATCATTATTTGGTAATGAAAGGTTATGTGTGGGGAGATCTAGAATGATACCACAATGGCAGAGAAAGGGTTAAAGGCCCCCTACTCCCATCTTTGCTCCTGAAATGGATCAGAGCCTCTGCATTTACACTAGAGTAAAACAAAAGAAAAGATGTTGCTACTAGCTGTATACTAACATAAATGTCTTTGACTGTTAGAATGCATTCATAAGGAAAGTTTCCTGTATGCCTTGCTGCTTTCACATGCAATAAAAACTTTAAAAGATATAAAAGAATAAAATCATTGTTAAAAAAGAAGAAAAAAGCGGGGGAATCTGTTTTGCAGAAATTCCTAGTGCTAGCATGATAGGTTGAGGACGTGGAAGCAGAAATAGAGAACCCTTTCTTTTTTCACTGCCTCTTGGCCCCTTGAGCAAGAATAGGAACTATTTTGTTGTACGTGAAGCATGGGGGATAATGCAAAGCCTCTGTATTTTATACTGTGCTTTCTGTACCCAAATGGAAAGATTTGGACTCCGACAGCCAGAGAGAGTAGCGTTGCTAGTAGAGCTTTGAAGGCTTCTGTCCATGGTGCTGAACTGCTGAGGACCAAGGCAATTCAAACACACTTTGGCATGTGTGTGTACTTCAGAGAAAAGAGTGTAATCCACACATGCCAAACCCCTTACACACACACACACAGCTCTGTAAGGTGCTTGTACACATTTTAATACCACATGAATGCTTTTGCTGACTAAAAAGAGAAATCTAACAAGTCCCATATTCTGTCAACAAAAGCAGCTGGCCAGAAGTCACTGGGAAGTACAGAAATAAGCCACAATGGAAATGCCTACCCCCTGCTGCTCCCTCCGCACACACTCATCATCTGATAGTTAAAAGGAAACATGCAATAAAAGCTCAGTTTTTAGAAATGGTAGATAATCACCATTCTTAAGCCTTAAAAAATGACAACCCCAAGAACAACAGCTATGCTGTCTGTAAGTAAGGAACTACATGCTTCTTTGTTATATTTATATCAAACCATTTTTCCATTCAAGGAACTCAAAGCAGCTTACATAATTCTCCTCTACCTCTCAGTCTTTCCCCCACAGCAACACAGTAGGTTGAGCTGAGAGTCTGAGACTGGCCCAAAGGCACAGAGTGAGTCCCATGGATGAGTGGGAATTAGAACCCAGGTCCCCTGGGTCCCAGGCCCACATTTTATACCTAATATGACTAGAATTGCTTGAGGAAAAGAATAGGGCCATGTGTCCTGGGTCCATCCACTCCATTGCATCCTTTTGGCCCAGGTGCCATTCATGAGTAAGAGAAGAAAATCCAAAGAAGGCATCTATATGTACAAAGGCTTGGCATATGATTGGCAAGAGTTCTAAATTGCACAGAAAGTTCACCTGTTCCTTCCTCCCCTGCCCCATTGTCAACTATTGGCAACTAATATCATTGGATGGACTTGTTCTAGCATTTTGAGATGAAAGGAGAGGTTACCTTTACACATTACATAATTTTGTAAATGTCTGTTGTCCCTCCTTTAAGTCACTGTATGCAAAACTTTGCATATGTATGCAAAACCCAGAAGTTTGCGCATATATATATATATATATATATATATATATATATATATATAGTACATAGCACTGAAGAAAAAAGCCTCCAAAGTGATGTCTTATCTTGGCCCAGATGTTGTAGGTCATGTGCCTTCATGCATCTGCCACAGACATTGAGTCCATCCACTGATTAATCACTGTTAAGAATCTGGCAAATCTGCTAGCCAGCAACAGCTTCCCAAGAAGCCCTCCCAACATCCTTTCACGGTGCCACCAACCCTCAGATTTGAATACGTCGATCTTGCATACTGACTCACTCAGAAGAGGCCAGGTTGTCCTGACTATTATATTCCAGGTGCTTGTCAGAGCACATTAAGGCAAGTCGGCAGCAAGGTGCTGTTCCTGGAACTTGACAGTAATTGAGAACTGGACCCAAAACTGATGTTTATACAAGAAGAACATATTCTAGGTTGACTTGTTCATTTTCATTTATTTTTATTAATGACCTTTCTTTCTATAATCTTGTCTCGCATTTGTGTCACTTCCTATTATCAACAAGACTGTTTGCAATGTGAAGAAATAAACAATGTACCGAATGTTACTTTTTTTCTTTTTAAGGTCTTAGATAACATTAGTGCTGCTGTGCTAGAATTGGAGACAAGTGTGGAATGACACACTCATTATTTATAGCCCCTTGACTACAGTTTCAGGGAACATTACTGCAATTCCTATTGCATGGCACAACTGGGTAAAAAAGATATTATCTGAAAAACTGATCAAAATATAAAATCACAAAGAGTTGCTTTCATGCTCTGGATAGATTTTGTGCTCTTTGTCCTATGGAATGAGGGCTAAAGAAGACACTAAGATAACACCTTACATGATCCACTCGCAATGTTCTCTTGCTTGACTCCTGCTAGCTTTGAGCTACATGAGAAAGCTTTCTCATGGATATTGCCCTGTCTTTTGATATCTACCAGATAGAAATAGAGTATCTCCCAGCTGAATTTCAGAGGCTAAAGAATGCATGCGTGGATCAAAAGTGCATTGGTTTTACTCCTCTACAGCACTTTTAAGCAACTGAACTTTCTCCATTAAATATGATTCCTGCAAAATTACTTCTCAAATTTCTGAAAGAAATGTGCACGCACTCATTGTCCCCAGTCCTTGGACCTTCTAGAGTGCAGCAAAGAATTCTGATATGGTCTTGGGGTAGAATAGCTAATGCAGAGGTTACATCCCTGATTTTGTTGTTGTTGTTAGTTGCGAAGTCGCGTCTGACCCATCATGACCCCATGGACGACATTCCTCCAGGCCTTCCTGTCCTCCACCATCCCCGGAGTCCACTTAAGCTCACACCAACTGCTTCAGTGACTCCATCTAGCCACCTCATCCTCTGCCGTCCCCTTCTTCTTTTGCCATCTATTGTTCCCAGCATCAGGCTCTTCTCCAGGGAGTCCTTCCTTCTCATTAGGTGGCCAAAGTATTTGAGTTTCATCTTCAGGATCTGGCCTTCTAAAGAGCAGTCAGGGTTGATCTCCTCTAGGACTGACCGGTTTGATTGCCTTGCGGTCCAAGGGACTCGCAGGAGTCTCCTCCAGCACCACAATTCAAAGGCCTCAATCCTTCAGTGCTCAGCCTTCCTTATGGTCCAGCTTTCACAGCCATACATTGCAACTGGGAAAACTGTAGAAGCTCTATTTCTCTACCCCAGCAGAAATCACAAGTTTACAAAATCAGATAATAAGTCCTTCAGCAATATGGGGCAAATACACTACATGTTTTCCCAACTTGCTTCAGTTGTATTTCTCAACCTGAAGAGACAAGATCCTCCTATTATCCTACTAGGAGGATGTTCCAGCCAAAAGAACCTACTTGAAGCCAGGCAAAATTCTACCCTTAATATGCCTTCTTTTCTTTTTCCTACTACCACCATCCGCTCAGAATGGGACAAATCCTAAATAAATGGCATGCCATAATTCTGGACAAATTGGAACCACAGTCTCATGCTTTCCTTAACTCTTGCTGCAACTTCCTCTCAGTATGTGCTCCAGCTCATGTCTGATTGAATATCCACCTCTGACTGATTTCCTTTCCTTTCTCTTCTTACATCTAATGAAATTACCTGAGACTTTTCTCTACTTCTTCCATTTCTAGGGATGGTTGAAATAGGTGGTTGTTTCCATTTCAAAAACAATCAAGGTATACCAAGACCACTTTGCTAGTCTCTGCTGATTATTCCAGAATTAGGGTTAAATCACTCAGTTTAGTTCAAAGTTTGGGATAGAAAATTAGACTGGTAGCTTCAAAGGGAAAATGAGAGATAGTAAGGTCAGAGAAGGAGTTCTAGACCCTTTTTATTATTTCTCCGGTCCTGTATATCTCTGAAGCTGTTACAGTTTCCAGGATCTGTCACATCCCCACAACTATAGTTCTTTCTTTTATCTGTATTTTGTTGTTCTAAGACACTTCCAAAGCACTATTTCAGTGGGAAGATGAGATACACAATCAATGTTGCCAGCGTATCTAACATTTCTTTGGGGTATACTGTGCACACACAAATTAAGAGTAGCTGCATCTTAAGAAATATGGCAGCATCAACATGGGTAATTCCCTACCTAAAGGTAAAAGTAAAAGTTTCCCCTTGACATTAAGTCCAGTCATGCCTGGCTCTAGGGGGCGGTGCTCCTCTCCGTTTCCTCACTGAGGGAGTCAGCGGTTGTCTGCAGACAGTCTCCATGGTCATGTGGCTGGCATGACTAAACACCGAAGTGCACAGGACGCTGTTTACCTTCCCACTCAAGTGGTACCTTTTCATCTACTTGCATTTGCATGCTTTCAAACTGCAAAGTTGGCAGGAGCTGGGACGGAGCAACGGGAACTCACCCCGTTGTGCAGATTCGAACTGGTGACCTTTCGATCTACCAGCCCAGCAGCACAGCGGTTTAAACCACTGCGCCACCTGCAGTCCCAATTCCCTACCTATTGGCCAACAAATGACATCTTCCTTACAGGGAGCAAATGGGCATATAGGCAATATTAGAAGGAAACTTGTGTTGGAAAATGAGGGGAGGGTACCTAGCTTTGCACTTAATCCAAACGTTCATAAAATTGCCACCCATACCAGTTATACCCAGATGTGCAACATATGCACTTGAGCCCTATCCAAAGGATCGTTATTTTTATTGTTAAGTACCGTCAAGTCACATCTGACTTACGGTGGCCCTATCCATCAGTGCCCTTCAAAGTGCCTTGCCCCTGATCAATCTGCTCAGCTCTTGCAAACGCAAGGCTGTGCTCCCTCTGTGGAATCAATTCATCTCATGGTTAGTCTGCTGCTGCCTCCGACTTTCCCTAGCATTCTTCTCTTCTCCACTCATGTTTCCTAGCAACTGGTGTACATAGCCATGTGGATTCTGATACCGAAGGTAGCATACAACTCTCAGTTCTAGCTCCAGCTGAGGCTACTTGCCAGCTCCTTCCAGCTAGACATAAGGCCCCATGCTGGCAGCGTATGTTGGGAAGAGGAATGGACAAACTCTGCGGAAAGGAAATGTCAATACTGACTGAAGGGTGTGTAGGCCTGCAGCTTAACAGAGAAGCGCATTCATTAGCCAGCTGATGCACCACTCTTCGAAAGATCCCTCCAGAAACAGTGAATTGTGCAGAGTTTTCTATTAGACATTTATTATTTCCAATGTTGTCAGAACCCATTAGTAACATCAGCCCTTTGATTAGGAGAAACAGCTTCTGCTTTTACATGTTGGACTCATTTGCAGAGCATATGTTGCATTTTTCCTTAGATATACATTAGCACATGAATTTTTAACTCGTTCAAGCATTCTGTGTTAAATCCCATCCTTCATTTAATACTGTATGAATCTTTATGATGATATGCTTTTTATATCACTTAAGAGGGATCAACTATCAACATATCTTTCTGCATAATTATTTAAAATGTATAATGCTTACTTTTTATGTAATGAACATCAAGAGCACTTAAAGGTGCAATCCCATGTAAGCTGCATCAGAAAAAAGTCTCAGCAAAAACCTTCCCAGCATTCCCCAGCACTGCCCAGTTATAGGAATTTTTGCTCTCTAATAATGCATAGGATTGCACCCTACATTTACCTATAGGATAGATCACTGAGCATGTGTTCTATGATATTCTATACAATATGGATTCTATCTCCATAATAAAGATTTGTATACAAAAAAAAAAAAATGCAGAGTACATGGAAAAGCACCATTCTTAAACTGTTGACAAAGTGCTTTCTGTTGTGAGCAGGTCTCTTTCTCCCTTTTTTCCTCTCCGGCAGACTCAGATGAAATTTTTGAAGTACTGTTTTCTCATTAAAACTTAATATTTTTCGGAACAGGTTACATCAAAGTGATGCTCCCTTCAAAATGCAGAACAAGCATCTGCCCATGTAAAGGGTTGAATCCACCCTGAAACAGCCCCTCCTTCCCTCCCTTTTAGAACAACTTCTAATACCACCCTAATAGCCTGATCTTCCACAGAGGCATATAATCCCCATTTAAAGCATTCAAACTTTGATGGCTATCACTATAACTTGTGGTAGTGAATTCCATACTTAACAATGCACTGGGTGAAGCTATACTTCCTGTCCCATCCAGCTTGATGTGTATGTTCAAAAAAAATGAGGGATGCTCAACTCACTCAAGTACTTAAGTGTTCATCTTAAATAAAATGTTGTCATTATGTGGTACTGGAGAAGACTCCTGTGAGTCCCTCACAAGGAGTTCAACCCTGACTGCTCTTTAGAAGGCCAGATCCTGAAGATGAAACTCAAATACTTTGGCCACCTAATGAGAAGGAAGGACTCCCTGGAGAAGAGCCTAATGCTGGGAACTATAGATGGCAAAAGAAGGAGAGGACGGCAGAGGATGAGGTGGTTAGATGACAACACAAGCAGTCGGTGTGAGCTTAGGTGAACTCCGTCTCAGACTCTCAGCCCAACCTACTGTGTTGTTGTAGGGATAAGACTGAGAGGTAGAGGAGAATTATGTAAGCTGCCTTCAGCTCCTTGAATGGAAAAATGGTGGGATACAAATATAATAAATAAAAGATGACTGTATACTAATTGTATACATTTCCCCTCCGGCATCTTCTCCATTCCATCTCTGGAATAAGCCACATGACTGAACATGTAAACAGTTTCCACGCTTTTGCTTTACATACCTCAGTGACTAGTGCAAACATGGGATCCCCAGGGCAAGTCCAAAATGGTGCCCTGTAGCAAGGCTGTGTATCATTGGACCAACATGATCCATACATTCAAGGACCTATGTGATCCATACAGTCAAGGATACACAGAAACATTATTTGGAATCATACTGTGGGGGAGAAGCTGCAGCACCCCTGTGTATGGGAGAGGGAATCTCTGTGGTAGGCATAGAGCAACAACAGCAGGGAGGTGGCATTCCAGGACTCCAAATGCAAGTCTGCTGTGCGAGGGGAATATAACATGTTCAACAGAGAAACTGAAAATGGGGAGGTACTGGAATGTATTGAAGGATTGGAATCCTTAAATGCTTCCCCAAGAGAGAGGAAAGCCCAATCAGCTTTAGGGTTGGGACAAACTCTTCCGAAATCCATCCCTCCAGCAACTGTGGACTTCCTCTCCTGTTCAGCCCAGTCTCAAGCCAAGAAAAAGCATGCAAATGCCAGCAGACCCCCAGTTACACAACCAGCAACCTTCCCCACCTGCTGCTGCCAACAGCTGCAGGTGAGAAAGAAGGTCAGTCGTTGCAAATTGTGCCTGGGATGAGCACTTGCAGTGCGGCTACTTCATGCCGCCGCCACTGCCAGCAGGAGTGGGCAGCAGTGGTGCGAAAGAGTGGCTCAGCAAGCACACACACCAGGCGCCATTCGCTATGACCATCTTCTTCTCTGCCTCCTGGAGCCAGTGGACATGGTGGCACCTGCACCGGGAATTCAGAATCTGGGCCTCTGCAAGGTGGGCCAGAGTCTGGGGAGCCAAGCCCAGGCAATCCAACAGATTCCCACCCACCAGCAGATTCCTCACACATCCCTAGTCAGCTGCACTCATACAGAGAAGGAGCTAAATCTGAAGAATTGTGTGTGTGTGTGTGTGTGTGTGTGTGTGTGTGTGTGTGTGGAGGGAAGGGGATGAATCACTCAGAACTGGATAGAAAATGGCACAACATTTGAAAATTCCTGGGGAACTGAGTTTATTCTCCTACTTTCTCCCTCTCTTCCCACAGAAAGCGTGCTACTCACAGTGCTGGGAAGAGGAAGGGCAGCCAGAAAGACCTGAGACCTCCAGACCTGTGGATACACCATGAAGAGATGGAGATGAAGAATATCGAAAAGCCTTCAGGTTCTGATCCATCAGGAAGAGACTCACCAATGCAGAGCTGCCAAGACATCACCCCAGGCGGCCACAGCCAATCGGAAACCCAAATGGGCAGCAAGAGTGCCTCACAGTCTGGTAATGTCACCGCTCATCCTGAGCTCCAAGGGTCACAATACACGTCTTGGCACTCTCAACACTCTGGTTGAGATGGACCCCTTTGGAATTGGTTCCTCCAGAATCAGCAGACTTCCTCTCAAGCTCAGCCCACTCCACAGAGCAAGCTGAGCCAAGAGGAAGTCCACAAATGCTTCCAGACCCCCAGTTGTTCTACCATCAACCTTCTCCAGCTGCCACTCGTGGTGGTTACCTTTTTCCCCACTCACTGCTGCTAGCAGCTTCCCCATTCAAGCCAGTGACCCCTCTGATCTTCACTGGGGTTAATTCATGCCAGAAACCATTATATTCTGTATCACAAAGAACACTGTCACATGAAAGGTTTTCTAGAACCTCTATCGAGAACAACCAAATTTTAATCAGCCCTTCAATTTTCTCTGCTGTTTGTTCTTTCTGGGAAGATCAGATTGCATATTTGGTGAAGGCCCTGAAAACAGGTTTGACTGAAGTCCAGGCCTGCCCTTGAAAGTTTGCGTAAAGCCAGATTGGAAATAAATGTAAACGTTCCTCCTCAGACAAAACATCTGAGGAATTTCAGGGGGGACCAAAAGAGCTTCATGACTGCTGCAAGGCTTCTCAGGGGAGGAACAGATCGTTCGTAATCGTAGTTCAGCAAAATTTAGCCAGTGGTTTGGAATGTAAATTGCTTTGAGTGCAGAAAGTGGCACAATAAAGACATAAGAATAACACTCACAGTAAGGAGGAAGTAAACTGTGGAAGGGGAAAACTACGGCTCAGTAGCAGAGCATGTGTGTTGCGTGCAACAGGGCCCAGATTCAGTTCCCTGGAATCTTCTGGCCAATGAACAGGTAGAAGGTGGTGGAGAAGATGCCCATTTGTGGACCTCAATTGCTTCTGTCTGTCTGGCATGCCAAACCTGTGTCAAATGGATTCATTATAAGGCCATGTTGCATAATTATCTTTCACAGAAAATAGCACCCATATGCCATGTTAACTTACTGTTAAACCTGAGAAAGTTATAATACTGCAATGGATGAGGTCATGTGAAGAGTTTAAGATGTGATTCTCAGAGAAGAATCACATTAGTATTGCTTTCAGTTTTTCTTCCTAAACTTGTTTTGGGGGTCAAACCCAATGGCCCCTTCCAGCTGTACAATTCTATGATACTATTGCTTATACAATGTAGGTCTGTCAGCAATAGACCAATATGGTATGCTTTGAATGCCTTGAATGTCTTAAGCAGCCTTCCCTGACCTGGGAAGGGTTGGGGTTCAGCAACAGAGCCCATCCTTTGCTCAGCTTCCTTCCCAAGCTTCTCCAGAAGGGCTGGGAAGGGATCCCGCTTGACATTTGGAGAACAACCCCCAATCAGTTCTGGCTGTTCTGGCCTAGGTGGACCAGTGGCCTGCCTTAGCACAAGACAGCTTACAGTATCCCCATGGTAGTTTCCAGAAGTATTGGGCAAGTCCTACACATCCAAAGAGTGTCAGGCTGAAGAAGGCTGCTCCTGAGTCATCCTGGACAGAAACATTACGAATATTATGAGAAACAAAGCAGACAGGATCTGTAACCGAATATCATAGTGTTGCTACTGCAGTTTTGGTTGGGGCGATCTACTTTCCATGCATGTCTGATCTGAAGCTCACCTTCACATATGTGATCTGGCACAAACGGTGAGCATGGGCAGGCTCCATTTGCATATCTGCACAACTTTGCACTCGGACAGTGTCACACTGGCATTGGCCCTCAGTCATCACATGAGGAACAGAGCGAGTCAGAAGGGGTCTCCCGGGCCATCTAGTCTGACCTCCGGCACCAGTCGGCTCCGCTTACGACATGCCCACCATGTGCACGTCCAGCCTGTCCTTGAACACCCGCACCGATGGGGCCTCAACGAGTAGCATTTAGGGTGCCAGCAGTGGGCAAGAGAGAGGGCCCAGTTTGAACAGGATGGATTCTGCTGGTTAGATTCTGCATGGGAAAGTGATTTTAGGTCCCCCAGCATGAGGTTGGTGGGGAAATCCATAACAGAGGAAAGTGAACTCAGAGTTCCATGAATCTTATCTGCAGAATCCACAGGAGAGCAGCCATGTCTGCATTCTATGACTTCTGCAGACTGGTGGGAAAGTGTTTAAAAAACTTTAGCGGGAAGTTTGCACAAATTCCCACTCACATTAAGAGAGCAGTGCAACAATGGAACCAATGACCCAGAGAGGTTGTGAGCTCTCCCACACTGGAAGCCTTCAAGAGGCAACTCAACAGCCATCTGAGAGGGCTGGTTTAGCTTGGTGTCCTCCGCTGAGCAGGGGTTGAACCCAGTGGCCCTCTGGTCCCTTCCAACTCTCCTATTCTATGATTCCAATTTGTGCATATATGAACACATGTTTATTAGTGCAACTAAAAGCTAGTATTAATGTGCATTAATGCAAGTGGAAAGAAATTCTTTCTAAAATCCTAAAAATATCTGATTTCATGAACAAGTGGGGGATGGAACAAAATTAAAATGACTATCCATAAAACATGAGTGGAACAGATTTAACAAATTCCAAACATCCCTAACCCAACATCACCTTTCCTTTAGGCCTTAGACATTCCAAATATTTCTTCCTATATGCAAGCATTAGCAAAAAGCCAACACAGAAGGGAAAAAATGATGCTTACACAATCCAAAATTCATACAAAACCTTTGGGCAGCTGACAAATGTAAACAGACTTCATTTAGCAAATCTTCCTCTAGTAAATTCTAACCTGCATCTTTCACATTCGCATTTAATATAGTTAATGATGCATGCAGCACAAGGATATCAAACCAGATTCCTAACGCTATCTGTACGTGGAACTAAACTCTCTCATTTTCTTTGTTATTACTCTGCCAACCCTTCAGCCATAGACCTTACAGCTACCTGGGAAAAACGGCTTGGTACGGCTGTCCTATTAAATAACTTTTTATGTTTGTAACTCAGCTAGACTATTGAAATCTGATATCATTAAACAGATGCTGAGACTTATTTTTGTTCCCAACACACTGCTGAAATTCTCAAGGTCCATTTATATAGTAAATGGCCCTGCGTTAATGGGTGATTATCTGCTACACTGTGGCCAATCACACAGAAGGTGGAATGCTGATCTGAACAAATAACTCTTGTGTGTGTGTTTGAGGAGGGGGGAATGCCTGTTCTTGTGATGGAGTTTCGTAGAACTTAAAGGGAGGCTGGCAGCAAACAACCTTTTAGGAGAGACAGTGTCATTTCTGCAACGCGTTTTTCATTGCCGTTACAAGACATGACCATTAAGCTCTGGCACAATTTCATAGAGAGAAATTAACATGAGAAAATGAGAAGTGATTCTTCCAGCTCCAAAACGCTCTGCAGTGCTATTAGGAAGCGATGCATACATGCATCCAACTTTTCCAAAGGAGATCCATTCGCTTGTCTTCCACTGAGCATCATAATAGGATGGTGGGTGTGGAGAAGATTGGCTTGGAGGTTGGAATTCCCATTCAGCTGGTCTTTCTGCTGCTTTCTCCAGCGCCAGACGCAGAGGAGGTGGGAAGCAGCATGTCCACACTGGAACGTTCCCTGGCCGCCCGCAGAGCAACCCGGACCAAGCTCATGATTCCAATGGACTCGCAGCCCAGCAACCCTTGTAAGTGACCTTCCTGCAACTACCGTAACAGGAACACGATTGTCTTGTGCCATGTGAAGGAATGATCACCTTTGCTCAGTTTAACAGCTAATTAATTACTGGAACAAATGTTTCACATGGTCGTGCTTGTGTGTTCAGGCCTTCAGTGGGACCCCTCTTCTGTGTCCCACTGAGTGCAGCTCTTGGGAATGTAGGATGGGGCTTTTTGGTTGTGGTCTTCAGGCTTTATGTTGTGATTCACCCATTCGTTCATTCATTTATTCATTCACTACATTTCTCGACTGCCTATCAGCCAAAGCTCACTTGGCCAGTTACAGGACAAAGCTTAAAGGTATAAAGGACAGCACTTTTTAAGAACCTCCCCCAAAAGACCCACTTGATTTTTGTCCTCTTGGTCTTCAGAAAATTGGAAATTTGTTGACCAAATTGTCTGTGTCCTGATGTATGTATTCCCGAAATACATGAAAGTGGAAGGTTTCCTTTTAAAAGATTTATTCTCAAAAATAACCAGTTGACAATGAATCATTCCTGAGCAGTCCTCAGTTGGCCCTTTTATGTATCGATCATTAAAGAGTTTTGTGTAACACAGTGAACACTTCCTAATAGGTTACAGGAGTAAAAAGTTACAATTGCATGATCTTTCCTGCATACCAATGGCCTGCATCCCAAAGCAGAAAGAAGATGGTAGAAAGGACAGTGGGAAGAAGGGGCTGGTTGGTGTGAATTGCCCTTTGTTTGTGCTGCTGTTTTCCATCAAGAGTCAATTGGCCCTCTCTGGAATGGGGCCTGGTTAAGAACAGCTACATTTGAAGGATGAACACATGCTGATTTCTAGAAAAGAGGGTTTTTCTCTGGTCTAGCTATGTGTCAATGTTTGCATAATTTAACCAAAGAAAGTTATACCTATTGGTCTCTGCATCAAATTTGTTCCCCTCTTCTGAGCTGGCTCTGTTGTTACCTCTTGCTGTCTATCTGTTGCTGCTATTTCCTCCTCCTCCTCCCTTTCCTCCTTTTATGCTTTTAACCCTGACTGTTAGCCTTTTGGATTTCCCACTTTGCTAGGACAAAAAACTTCAGAAAGCATTCAGTGAGCACAAAGACTTTTACCAGTTCCAGACCGGAAAAGGGCTGCCATCATAGTGCCCTCTGGTGGGTGCCTGTGGATAAGAAGTTACAGTGGTTGCTTCCTGATGCTAAACTTTGTGAAGAAGAAGGAAGGAGGAGAGGAGGTGGTTTAAGAGGGATTCTTAGGGGAGGTTCTAGTGCTTTTGTTAGTGAGCTGTACCAACCAATTTCAGTTGGTACAGGTCAAAAACATTGATGCAAAGTGGCCATGCAAACTTGTCTGATGCTTTGACAGGTTCATGTGACCCCTTCTGCACTGGATCTTTGCCCCTTGTGACTTATTAAATAACAACCAGCAGGAAGCAACCAGCTGTTTCTTTGTGAGAAGGCTTGATCTCAGGTCATCTGAAAAGAGAGCATTTGACCATGCTCAAAGAACTCCCTGGACTCAGAAGAGCTCAGACACTTTGGACCAGGGGCTGCCATGCTATCTGCATGCTCTATCACGGATGAGGAGCTGGAAAACTTGCATCCAACAATTCTGCACAACACCCTTGCACTGACACTTCCTATGGAAGTGCTGAAGCCTAGACAACTGCCTAAGAATGTTGCATGATGGATGCAAGCTCTTGGAATGGCTGAGCAGTCTAAGGCACTGCGTTCAGGTTGAGGTTTCCTCTGGAGGCATGGGGTCGAATCCCACTTCTGACAATTAAATTTCGAGAGCCAGTGTGGTGTCGTGATTAAGAGTGCTCAGGTGATCTGGGTTCTAGTTCTCACTCAGCCATGGAGCCAACTGGGTGACTGTCGAGGCGTGCAGCCCGGTATGTAAACAATCCACACATTCTAAAGCAATAAAACTAAAGTCCTTTAATGCTAATTGTCTACAAGATTTACAACTCTATAGGTAAGTTCTCTAATAGCAGTCCTTGCTGAGCAGATGTTAACTCTCTAATGGCTTCTCTTCCCAAGCCCACATGGGATCAATTTCCCAAGTCACGCCTTTCTTCCCTCTTACGTAATAAACTTTGCCACTGTTCATATTGGCATAAAATACATCTGTTCTCGGCTTTTGAGAAATCCATGACACCTATTGTGTCTTCTGTTTCCGGCTCAGGGAGATCAGCATCAGAGGGGGAAGAGGCAGTTTGCTCTGCCTCCTTCTGAGTGGAACTTGCAGCTTCCTCTTTCTCATGACTCTCTCTCTCTGATAAAGGTCCAGGCGTTTGCTCAACGTGCTGGGGCTCAGAGGAAGACGAAGCAGCCGGCTCAGCTGTCTCTGCGTTGGGTTGTGGGGTCAGCCCTCGGGCACTGGGTGTCAAGTGCAAGGTCTCCTCATGAGTCACTGTTTCTGTCGGGGCTTCATGCACGACAGTGACTTTGGGCCTGTCACAAACTCTCAGCCCAACCCAACTCACTGGGTTGTTGTTGTGGGAATAAGACTGAGAGCAGCAGGAGGAGAATGATGCCAGCTACTTTGACTTCATAAGAAAAAAGTGGGATAGAAATCTAACAAAGAAATCCATAAATAAAGCAAGGCCTAACTGTTGGGTGTTATCTATGGACTCATTGCCTTCAGGTCCTTTTGGATCAGGAAACGGTGGGCTCCTGCCCCCATGTTAAAGGGCAAGGTACCCGAGACAACAAAGTTGTTTTGGCACTGGACACAAAAAGTCCCTAATCATGGCAATAATAGAACAACTAACAGTTCTGTGACCTTTTAGGACAATAAAAAATCAGCTACTTGAAAGAGCTGCCTCACTCCACCTACTGGTAGGCCTTGCAACATGCTAAGCCACCTATACATCACCAAAAAAAGAGGATACGCTCTGGATAAAAATGGCTCGTTAATGTTCATAGAATCACAGGTGCCAATTTCAAAATCGTTATTATAATTTCAAGGGGAAAATGGGTAAATCTCAGCATGACGTGGAAACTGTGCCCAGAGGACCCACATCCCTTCCAATCGGTCTGCTCTCTGTTGATGGGCAACTTGAAGACCTGCCTCTTCCTATTTATACTTGTCTTTCAACTGAACTTGTCCAGGAAAGCCATTCAACAGGGACATGTCTGTGACAGAGGATGGTTCTCCGGCAGTCTTGCCAATGCCTTCAGTCAAACAGGACACCTACTGTCCCCAGCCCACCCCTTCTACACACACACTGCCAGTTTGAGAACTTGCCGGAGCAGTACCTTGCATGCTCTGAATTTGAGTAAGGAAGGTCCATCAGCATGCTGTTGGCTTTGGGGGAACTGACCCTGCTTTATATCTGAGCAAAATCTGCCAAGGTACCTCCCAGCTCCATCATGCTAAACCTCTACACCCATTAAGAAAACAATGCTACAAATGCATCTTACAGTTCACAAGAAAATTCACTCTGCAGTAGCTACCCCAAGAATTTCCTACTACTTACATATAAAAGGAGTTTTCACAAAAATGAATCTAATGGAGAATTCACTGTTTATGCAGGCAAACCCTCCAGCAACAGCTCACACGTGCAGGTCTAATGTAAACTAATCATAGGGCAGTGAATAGAGATAGTAAGGTCATGTACCTGAGTAAGCTACAGCAACAATAATTTGGCTTATATGTCAGCAGCAGATCATTTTAATCAGTGCAATTACTAGAAGCTAATAAGGATGTAATTGGCTTTTGAACTGCAGGCAGACTGAGAGCAGTTCTATACACTGCATGGGACAAATTCGTAGAATACCGGATGGCACTTCTTCCGGCTACAGGTTAAAGGTGATGTTTTTGTAAAAGAAACTAGCCCTACTCCCTTGAATGTTATTGTTCTTGAAAATATTTATATCCAGGCTTTCCTAAGAGCATGAGGGAGGCATGAAATCCCTCTATAAGTACCTCAAAGGCTGTCTGTCACAAAGGGGAAGGTCAGGATCTCTTCTTGCTGATGCCAGAGTGTAGGACATGGAATGATCAGTTCAAGTTGCAACAACTCAGATTCAGGCTGGACTTCAGGAAAAGCTTCTTCACTGTCAGAGCAATATGACAGTGGAACCAGCTGCCTAGAGAAGTGGTGGGCTCTCCCACACTAGAGACATTCAGAAAGAAACTGGACAGCCATCTGAGTGGGATGGAGTAACGTGGTGTCCTGCAACAGCAGCAGGGGGTTAGACTCAGTGACCTTCATGGCCCCTTCCAGGTCTACTATTCTGTGATTCTGTGATCAAGGCTGCTGAATTGGACCAAAGTTCCCTTGACCTAGCATCCTTTTCCCCATTGTGGCTGGACAGATCCCCATGGGAAGCACACAATCAGAGTGGCTACTATTTAATGGCACACTGCTTGGGAACTTGAGCTAAGACCACTAGCTAGGGATAGGGGTAAATGTTGTTCAGTTCACATTGTGATAGGAACTTACTAAGCCTTCACTTCCCATTTCAATTCACCCACCAGAATGCAGCTGCCCTTGGACACTCACATCTCTCCAGAAGCTTGTTTGTTTATTAGATTTGTAGCCCTCCCCGTTTGCCGCACAGTTCCCTGGATGGGTTGCAACAATAAAAATCATATAAGAATGATAAGAAAACCATATAAAAACACCACAATCAATGAGAAAACATTAAAACAATAAAAGCACAGCCACCAGAACTCATGATTCCATAAAAGACATATCCCAGTCAGTTAAAATACCATTAAATCCAATTTAACAACTAGAATACTGGTGGAATAAAAAAGGTCTTCACCTGGTGCCAAAAAGAGTATAAAGATGGTGCCAGGAAATCCTCCCTGGGGAGTGCATTCCAAAGTTGGAGAATGTTGTGATGCATGTCTCTGAGCAATAATGAAAGATATACCCAAAAAGTGTATGTATTAAAGTAATGTGGACACAAAGATGCATTCAAATGTCCACACAGACTTCTTTTGAAACAAAACCTGCAAACTGATACAGATAAGCAAGAGAATGCTTCAAAAATGAAAAATGGACAGAAAAGGAAATTGAGAAATCTGTCCATTGCTCTAAATATCCATTGATAGACTGATCCTCTGTGGACGAGTTTTTAAACCATCCAAGCTTCAGACTGTCACCACATCTTGTAACACTGAATTCTGTAAGTTAATTGTGTGTTGTGTGAAGGAATGCACTACACTTCCATATGGAATGGATGAGACTATCCTGGATGTGAGTCCAGCGTCTGTCTATTCTAGTAGTGTGTCTAATCAGTTCCATTGTCAAACTATAACTGGAAAGGCAGCTTATAACACAAATTAAAAACTGCAGTGTTGACTTCAATAAAACAACATCAACTAGTGCAAGCAAGGCATAGATCAAATCAAACCAACACTTTCTCTAGAAGTAAAAAAAAATGACAAAACTGAGTCTGTCATGCTTTGGACACATCATGGGAAGGCAAGACATCCTGGAGAAGACATGCTAGGGAAAGTCAAAGGCAGAAGAAGAAGAAGAAGAAGAAGAA
>NW_025335606.1:9616514-9722326 GCF_004798865.1 Varanus komodoensis
GAGGAGGAGGAGGAGGAGGAGGAGGAAATAGAGGGGTTGACTCCATAAAGGAAGTCACAGCCTGGAGTTTAGAAAAGCTAAGCAGGAATGTCATGCATAGGACATCTTGGAGGGCTTTCATTCACAGGAACTCCCAAAGTCAGTGATGGCTTGATGGATATGAACACAGCAAGACTAGGAAATGCGGAGGGGTGTGGGACAATTTCCCATCCAATCATGCATAGTATTGCACCCTTAATGCCTTTGAAACACCTTTTTCAAAGAGGACACCTGAGAGACGGGCTTAGGACAGAGTTCCACAAAAGAAACACTTCAGCCCAAAAGTCCCCTTTCTTGTTTTTGCCACTTAAGCTTAAGGAGGGTGATCCAAGAGGCTTCTATTATCTCAACCAGAGAAATATGGACTAAACAAGCGTATGGACTTTTGGCTCTGGCCTCATGGCAGAGCGGCAGAGCAGCAGAGACACCGGCTGGGGGGGAGCGCTGAGTGGCCAGGGGCCTGGCGAAGGCAAGGCAGGAGCTGGGCAGGGGAGCAGTGGGCCAGGAGCAGCGGAGAGGAAGGGCGTCGTCCCTTGGCTGTGGCCCGGGCTGTCCGGAGACTCCCTTCCCTGAGACACAGAGGTTTGATTGTTTGTTTGTTTGTTTGTTTTTGTTTGTGCTGTGCTGAGCTTTGTTTTTCTTCCATTTTAAGTTTATTTTATCCTTGTGTGTGTGTGCGAGTGGGTTTTTGTCTGGGAGAACTGGGCGAGTGAGAAGAACTGCAGGAGAAACAAGGCAAGGGACCAAGGTAAGGTCTTGGAAGGGATACCGATGGCAGACCAGGAGATGGCCTTGGCGGGAGTCACGGGTGTTGCTGTCTGCTGCGAGCGCTGCGACATGTTCGCCCTTCTCCCCCAGGAGAGGCAGGGATGCACTTGCCCTCGGTGCAAGATGGTGACCCTGCTAGAAGAGGAGGTGAGGTGCCTGAGGGCTGAGAGGGCTCTCCAGGGCCCCCCAGAGCAGTCCCCCCCCCGGACAGAGGGTTGAGGGAGAGGCCAAGGGAGGAGCAGCTGCAGAGACATGGAGGTATGTCACCCACAGGAGGAGGAGGCCAGCACAGCCTCCTCCTTCTCCTGGCACCATTCTGGAGCTGGGAAACAGATTCTCTCCACTTGGAGAGACTGGGGCTGATGTGGCCTCAGGGGACCAGCAGGACCCCCAGTCTGAGGCGTCAGGCGGCAAGGGGGCCGCTGCAGGAGAGGCAAGGGCCAGGGCACGGCCGCCCACCAGCACCAGGAAGGTACGGCGGCAGGTGATTGTTGTTGGGGACTCCCTGCCGAGGGGCACTGAGCCGGCGGTGTACCACCCCAACCTGGAGACAAGGGAGGTTTGCTGTCTGCCGGGCGCACGCATCTGGCCTGTGATGGACAGAGTGGAGCGTCTTGTTCGCTCCGGGGGCACCAGCCGCTCCTGGTGATCCATGTGGGCACAAACGATGTGGCCAGGCAGGGTGTGGCTGAGACCCCCAGGGACTCTGAGGCCTTGGGGAAGGAACTCCGGGAGCAGAAGGCCCAAGTGGCCTTCTCGTCAATCTTACCTGTCCGAGGATTTGGGCCAGGAAGGGACAGGAGGGCCTCCGAGGTGAACGACTGGCTTAGGGAGTGGTGCCAGAAGGAACACTTCAGGTTCCTTGACCACGGCACTCGTTTTCTTGCCAGTGGACTTCTGGCAAGGGATGGGTTACACCTCACGAGGATGGGGAAAAGGTCCTTTGGAGATGCTCTAGTGAGCTTCGTCCGGAAGACTTTAAACTGAGCCGGGGGGGGGGGTCAGGCCCCCCAGTAACGTGTCTGCACTGGACAAGTGTGAGGGGAGGATCAGGGCTCTGGGAGCAGGGTTTTAGAGATACTGCAGGGACTGACAGGACTCCTACAGAGAGGGGCCAGGTATCAGGGAGGATGGGAGGAAGGAGGAGGCTGGGAAGTCCAAAGAAAGGAAGTGGTGGGAAGGAGTTGAGGTGCATGTACACCAACGCTAGGAGCATGGGTAACAAGCAGGAAGAGCTTGAAGCTCTCCTGGGAATAGGAGGGTATGATCTGGTGGGAATCACAGAAACTTGGTGGGATGAAAGGCAAGTCTGGAATGTGAACATAGAAGGGTATCACCTTTTTAGAAAGGACAGGAAGGGAAAGAGAGGTGGGGGCATGGCTTGGTACGTCAGGGAAGGGATAGGATGCAGTGAGATAGAATGCAGCACAGATGGGGATTCGGTAGAGGCAGTCTGGGTGAAACTTAGGGGTTTTGACAGGGAAGGAGACCTGACAGTGGAGGTATGTTATCGCCCTCCAGGTCAACTTGAGACCCTGGATGATGTCCTGACAGACCAGATTCTAAGGATATCTCAGGGGAGAGACACAATAATTATGGGAGATTTCAATCTCCCGGATATTACTTGGGAGACTCACTCGGCGGTGACAGTCAGGTCATGTCGCTTGCTAGAACCTATAGAGGGAGGGTTTTTCACACAGAGGGTCCAAGAGGCGACGAGGGGGGGGAACATCCTTGACTTGGTCTTGACCAATAGGGAGGAGCTGATAGATGAAGTACAGATTAGGGGAGCTCTGGATGCGAGTGATCACTCCATCCTTTGCTTTGAGATCAGGGGACTGGGGACGTGCAGCAGGTCAAGCACTAGAAGCTGGGACTTCAAGAGGGCCAACTTTGGCCAACTGAAGGCCAGACTGGGGAAAGTCTCCTGGGATAGGTTACTGGAAGGCAAGCGAGTTGAGGAGGGGTGGATAGCACTCAAAAGGGAGGTTTTGGAGGCACAAGCCTTGACGATACCTCTAGTCAGTAAGGTGGGGAGGCGGAGGAGAGTGCCGCCATGGATGCGAAAGGAGGTGGTTAAAGGGATTAGACGAAAGAGGAACCTCCGTAGGAAATGGGTACTGGCGGAAATAGACAAAAGGGTATACCGGGAGGAGGAGGCCCGTTGCAGAAGGATTCTTCGCAAGGCTAAGGCTGATTACGAGCTGAGACTTGCCAAGAATATCAAGAGCAACAAAAAGGGCTTCTTTCAGCATGTAAATAGGAAGAGGAAGGGGAGACAAGTGGTGGGACCACTAAATAAGGAGGAAGGAGATCCAGTGACTGATATGAGGGAACAGGCACAGATGCTAAATGACTATTTTGCCTCTGTGTTCTCCCCAAAGCAGGATGGGGGATATCCGCATAGGAGATTAGATGAGGCTGGGGACTTTGGGGCACAGATTAGAGTCACTCCCCCCTTGAAGTCAAGGGGCTCCTCAGGGCATAGGACATTACAAAGGCCCCAGGCCCTGACGGGTTACACCCGAGAGTACTTAGAGAGTTGGCAGGGGTTCTCTCACGCCTGCTGGCCTCCATTTTTGAGACCTTGTGGAGAACGGGTGAAGTTCCAGAGGACTGGAGGGTGGCATCAGTGGTCCCAATTTTCAAAAAGGGTAGTAGAAAGGACATGGGGAATTATAGACCGGTTAGCCTTACGTCCATTGTAGGAAAAACAATGGAAAGGCTCATAATAGAGAGAGATCTAGTGATGTTAGATAGGGAAGGGATGCTGACAGCCACACAACACAGCTTCTGCAAAAACAGGTCCTGCCAGACAAACCTTGTGGAATTCAGTGTGATGCAGTGGTCAAGAGGGTGAACACCACCCTTGGTTGCATAGCCGGAAGTGTGGCTTCTAGATCAAGAGAGGTATTACTACCACTCTACACGACTCTGGTGCTCCTGCAATTCGAGTATTGTGTTCAGTTGTGGACCTCTCATTACAGAAAGGATATAGCCAGGTCGGAGTCAGTGCAGCGTAGGGCCACAAGGTTGGTGGCCGGTTTGCAGGGGATGCCGTATGAGGCGAGACTGAGGGAACTGGGTCTCTTTAGCCTGGAGAAGAGGGGACTCAGAGGGGATATGTTGGTGACATACAGATATGTGAGGGGATGTCACATGGAGATGGGTAGAGACCTGTTCTCCCCTGCAGAGGAAGGCAGGACACGCTCCAATGGAGCAAAGCTCAGGGAGCCAAGGTTCCATTTGGATGCCAGGAAGCACTTCCTGACAGTCAGGACCCCGAGGGTGTGGAATGGGCTTCCATGGGAGGTCGTTGAGGCCCCATCGGTGCGGGTGTTCAAGGATAGGCTGGACGCCCACATGGTAGGCATGTCGTGAGCAGAGCCAGCTGGTGCCGGAGGTCAGACTAGATGGCCTGGGAGACCCCTTCTGGCTCGCTCTGTTTCTATGTTTCTAAAACACCCCATAGATATATGTGTTTAACTCTGCTGTAATTGCCTCTTATAGCTGGACAATTGGAAATTGTGCCAGTGCAAATCAGTTGCATCACCTCAGAGCTTGTCATAATAGATGACTTTGGAATTACACAGATGCAGAATTATTTATCCATTTGTGGAGGGGAAGGTGGGGGGGGGGGGGGGGGGGGGGACCGGCAGCTGTCAGTTATTCTACCTGATGGCCTCATCACTGCCACCCCCCACACCCGACAGGCACACTCAAAAAGGATGTTTAATCATCTCATTTAATCTCTGCAGCATTCATGTTCCAGAAATCCAAAGACTGCCATGTGAAAACTCTTTATCTGCAGGGCTTTGTGCCACCACCTTTCAAATACATCTCAGAAAGTGATGGGTAATTTGTGTGTGAATCCAACAGCAGGGAGAGGCGTCTGTCTTCTTTTTCCTTTGAACACACAGGTGGCATTGAGGACAGAGAAAACAGAGCGTTCAGTCATTTACTCACAGGCTAGTGGTTCATTGTAAAGGATGCCATGCAAGTCTGAGGTTTTCTACTCCTGATACAAAAAGTGCACAATTACTGTTGCAGTTCACTGTCTTGATTTGGCAGCAAATCTGTGAACCTGAACATCAGATCCATAAACAGTGCAGAGAGCTGGTTTATAGGGAGCTAAGCCAAGCCTGGATAATGCAGTTCAATCCGTTGTAGATCATAAATACTATGTCTGTGATTCTTAAGATCAGCTCAGATTTGTGTAGTGTAATCAAGATTCTGTAATCTTGAATGGAAAACATGAGACCAAGTTAATGTGCCTGAGATGTTGGATGAAACCCTCCTGTTCATCCAACAGGACTTCTGCTCATGCAGTGGGTCTTTCCTGTCCTCTCCTTCCTGTCTCCCACAGCCCTTACACAACCCACATCTGGCCTGGAAGGTCCCGTAATCCCCTGGATCAGAATTGATGGTGTAGGGAAGACAGCCGAGGGATGGGGGGGAATGTTTTGCTTGTCATTCCCTTCTGCCACTGGATCCGTGAAGCCCATCAAAAGCCCTGTCAGCCAGTAGATCTGAGCATTTTGATTCTTCTGCATTTCCTTAGCATCTAGCAAAAAATCAAGATAAGTGATTCAGTGCAGCTTTAGATAGATATACATATGTACAATATAGGCTAAATAGCTGTTGCCTTTGTTTCCAGAGTTACATGTTTCTCCATTCTGATAATGGGTCACCAGCAAAGAGGACCGTAACCTGTCTTCCCTCCAGCCTCAGAAAAAGAAATCTTTACCCTTTTTTGCCAATAAATCTTGTTCTGATCTTTCAATGTGCTGCTTTAGGAGACATCCAATTGCAAGTGCCATGCCCTTAGAAGCAGAAAATACTTAGAAAACTTACCAAGACTTTCCTTTTATTTTGCCTGAATGTTTTATCATCAACTAATGTGTGTTTATTTTGTCCTATGTGTTTTACCCTCTGTGTGTGTGTGTGTGTGAATATGAGAGAGAAAGAGAGAGAGAGAGAGAGAGAGAGAGAGAGAGAGAGAGAGAGAGAGCGCGAGCGAGCGCTGTTGGTATATTTTAAAATGAATACTTTTAATTCTTTTTTTATCTTTGAATTGTTATTTAGGTTTCCAAGCCAGCTAGAGAAGTTTTCAAGTTAAAATAGAAGGACAATACAGAACATAGAAAGGAATAAGTAGCATCTGTTAGAAATTCAGCAAAAGCAGTATCCTACATATGTTCTGCTGGTTCTTCCATATCTATCATTATGGATAGATAAAATATATGTATTAAATCAATCAAAACTTTTTGTTTACAGTGATGATCATGTGACGATTATACATATCAATAGGAGGCCAATTACTAGATTGAATTGGCCACAATTACTGTGCCTGTAAGTTTTAGCAATAAATAAGGGTTGCACTAAATTGATGATAACCTTGAAACTCTTGAGTGATCTATATTCATAATAACCTTGCCTACAGTAAGCTTCTTCAAGAAACACGATGATCAGAATGGATTTCTTTCCCCAGTCATTCTCTTCATTCAGGTGTTTGTGCTGTGGATTAAGGATCTGCTACTCACATTTTGAGAAACCAGTATAAGCAAATCAGGAAAAATAATTAAACATGATAGTCCTTTAAAAAAAAGAAAGACAATTAATTTGATGTTTTAACATGCCTCTGCAATACCAATTGATTTGATGGCATTCAGAATCCTTCAGTTGCTCACTGCCATTAAATCATGCCTTGCTCTTAATTTGGAGGTCATTTGCAACTTGAAATAAACACTAATTGATCAGCTTGCATAATAAATACCATCAACTTCATTTGTGATCTAATCCATCACGTGTCTGCTTTTTTTAAAACAGTTGATTTTTACTTGATTGATTTGTTTAGATTTGTTTCCTTCAAGCCAGCAAGCAGTAGCCTGGTCTCCAAGATTATGAATAAGGCTTTGTTGAACCACCCCTCAAAAAACACCTTCCTTTCTCAGAGATCCACAATATTCATTAGTTTCCTTTCTGCTGAATTAATTACAGGCTCTACTGCAACCTTCTCCAAAGTGGATTCTCCAGGTGTGTTGGACTAGAACTCCCATAATTCCTCACTCTGTTTTGGAGTTGGCATTGCCTATCTTCCAGTAATATCCATGGAACTCAACTTGCTTCAACTTGCTTCTTCCCCTCTTTGTTTGCAGCTGTAGTCAGTGCCATCCCGGTGCCAACACTAGAAAGTGCTCAATATCCAGGAATCCTCCCATCTCCGACATGTGGATACCCACATCCTCAGTTCACTCTCCGACCTGTGCCATTCCCCACCCTCTCAGTTGATCGGACTTTTGGAACAGGAAGAAGTAAGTAGAGTGATCTGTCTTCTTTTCCTCTGCATCTGATTGCTGAAATCACCATAAGACGTTATGCAAAATATACACTGAGAAATTATATCCTGGCAACATTGCATAAGATGGATATCAATTGGGTCAAGGGGGAACGAAACTGTCCAGTTAAGTGCTTCATCATGACAATACATGGAAAGGTTATTCCCACTGGGTCTTCTTCAAATTCAGCAATCCTCACGACCTTGCATTCCTTCCTTTCAATAGCTCAGACGTGTATTTTGTGGCAAACTCCAAACTGCTACTGCATCCTGTTTTCCTGTCCAGCATGCTGGCAACACCACCAGGGAAGCACTTTGGAAATCCACACTCCCTCATGCTTCTGCCCATAACCAGGATGCTGACCATTCTGTCATCGGTTTTGCCAACAGTTTTTTCTTGAGCAGTTGTGGCGATTGTGAGCGTTCCGTGACATCATTGCACTTCTGCCAAGGGCTAACAAGGCACATCTCAGTGAACTGATGCCAGAGCTCTTGAAGCTCTGACTGCAAAGCTTCCGTGATTTCACAGCAATTAAGCTAATGCATTGAAGGCTCTGCTCTATATATGCTTTACTCCATGTTTGCCAGTATTTCTCTAAGCTCCTGTGTGTTTGGGTTTTGCTTGCTTTTTATGAGGGTAATTGGGGAGAAAAGCCCTGCGTGCTTAGGTCTATGTCCTAATTTTGATATTATAAACCCAGCTTCCCTGGCCCGGTGCTTGTGCACACAGGTGGATATGCAGAGATGCACTTTTCAGGCAGTGCACTGTGAAAAATCGGGAGCAGAGAAGAAAGCACAGTTCTGTGCATTCTTCCGAGTGTAAAATGGGCATGCAGAGACAAGCATAACTAAGGTCTACCATAGCAGGAGGTGTTGGTCAAAGATAGGTTCTCAGCATCATAGTTAACTGTCTTCATCCTGTGTTCTCATCTGCCCATGATTAAAGATGCAAACAATTAACACTGGGCACTAATTCCTTCTCAACAGCCTTGATTGTTAAGGGGCACTTTCCAGAACGCTACTTTCCTTCTTTCCATGGGGAAGAGACCTCTATGGGACAAACCTCCATGCTTAGTTTTGTTGCTATAACCTTCATAGTTCTCATTGTTGCTGCTGCTGCTATCACAGGTATTTCCCATTTTCCAGCTTTCAGGAATCAAGGTAAGAATGTCACCTTCTAAAAGATGGCAAATTGAAAGTATTGAGAATGGTTTGAGCCAGAGGAGGTTCAGTGCAACCAAAGTATTCGTATCCACAGTCATAACTGACTGTGATCCTTGCCTGCTTTATCTTTGCTGCAACCCAAGGCCTTACCTTGGGTAGCCTTACCTCCATCGCCTCCCATTTGACAGATGGGAAACTGAGGCTGCGGGAAAGGCTATTCCCAAAATGACATTTTCTGGTTGTAGCAGTTGCTATGCCTGGTATCTGAACTCCTCAAGCTGTCAAAGCAAGATATGTTCATAGGCAACCAAATGAAAACATTGTACTTGGTGCATATTACTGCTGACATCTAACAAACCAGCCAAGCAGTCACTTTTCTTTCTACTCTCCTTATGCTTGGTTAAGTCTTCATTCAAGGGCCTCGGAAGGGCCTGTGCAGAGCTGTGAGCATAATACGTGAACTTTTCGCTGAGCCTTTTCCTGCCAGCAGCTAACAAAGAGCACTGTACTTTCCCATCTTCCATTCCTTGCCAATAACAGTAAAAGGCCTGTTCTAAAAATAAATATCATTATTACTGTGCTCTGTTTACCACATTCGGCATCCCTGTAGAAATAATGGAGATCACATACCACTCTGGTTTAATATAAAAATGGCATTGGACATGCATGTGCCTATTATTTATAGTATAGCACCACCAGGTGCTATAAGTGCAGGGTCTGCTCTTGGAAGAGGTAGGACCCAGGCATATGCCCTAGTGGTGTGGCTAATGCTGCCTCCTTGGGAACCAGTAGCCCATTTTCAACATGAAGCTGGCTTTATGGAACTACTCATTTAGTCTACCTCTCCCACAGCACATGGTACAGTCATGTTCTTAAGAGGAACCTCAGGCCAGAGCAGGAAGGAGAATTGATTGCGATTGTTAATAGTACTGGGTTGGAACTAGTATGAGAAGTGGGTTTCTGTGGCCCTTGGCTTTTCATCTACATTCTGTGAAAGGGGCATAGCTTAGTGCTAGTAGTAGGTTCTTCTTCAAGCAGAGGGTCATAAGATCAATCCCTGACACTGTTAGATAAAAAGATTCCCAGTAGGGTTAAGTGAATGTTAGTTTTAGAGTCTGTCATATTTTAATTCTTTTAAAGATCAACTTCTTTCTCTTCCAAATAGAAGAAACTGGAAAATTTTGGGGGGAAATCAGATAAAAATGAAATGAAAATGCCACACTGGCTCAATTCAATGGGTGCACCTATTCCCAAGATAGACAAGACCATGTTCACTTCCCTGCCATGTAGCTGTTAAAGATGTGGAACCTGTGAGCACAGACAAAAATCAAAAAATTCAAAGGCCTGGATGGAACAATCTATCAATTTTGGTTCCTTTGGTACCTTTTTTTTAATCTCAAGTTCTTCTAGTTCCAAATGTGGAGAACATGGCAAATTTTGGAACATTTGTATCAAAACAAATGGAAAAAGAATTCACCCTTAATCCTCAGGAAGCCAGTACGGGTCAAAAGAGATAGTCCTGAGCTGGACTCAGCAAAGGTCCAAAGAAAACTCCATGGGACACCAGAAAAATGCACCATTTTTAACTGAACCTGGGTAGCTCCTTGTCCCTATGTTGATGAGTAAGAGCTGTGCATTACAGAAACTTGGTTCGAAGTAACTGTCCCCACAGTACAAGACTGAACATACTATTGCTTGGAAAAAGGCACCCTTTGAATTCATCATGCTCAATTGTGCTATGGATAGTCCAGCCTTTCAATCTGCCAAATGGGCCATACTGGAATCCCTTCTTCCCTTCCCTTCCCTTCCCTTCCCTTCCCTTCCCTTCCCTATGATCTAAAAAGCAGCCAATGCTGCAAAATCATCTTTAGTGAAAATGTTCCCATTCAACCATTTGCTGAAAGAAAGAAAAACTGAAGAAAATCAGTGCTTGCTTCTCTCAGATGGCAAACCTGTCTGCCATTTTGACCACTGTCAAAGGGGCCAATCGCAAGAGATGGGAATAATGACTTTGTGCTGACTTCTTTTTTATGTCTTCTCCCAGGAAAAAAAAGTGCTTTTCTTGTCAGGGTAATTTCACCGCATAGATCTGTTTGGCCAGGTGATGGTAGTGGGATGGAGACACCTTTGAAGTGCATGTTCCAGGATACTATGTTTGATTTCTTTCTCTTGCCCTTTTTCCAATTAATGAGAAACTGGTTGTAGCCTGTGCAGGATGGCTTTGAATTTTCTGCAGAGGGAGAATCAAAGCCAGTCCAGCACCATGGACAGTTGCTGCAGACAAGAAGTGGGTTTTCCTCAGATCCGGGTCCAGCAGCACATGAATTTAGAGCAATAGCATACGGTTCCTCTTATAATATATAAATATACATGAATAAATAACTCTGGTTGACTCTGGTTGCCTCCTGATTGTTATATCAGACTGAGCTGCCAATCCAATTGTGCTCTGGAATTCATCTTATGGTGGTGTTTCTTGTTCTTTGAAATGACTAGGCTAGGAAATATAAATTTGCCTAAGGCAGTGAGCTAATGGTTGAGCTTAGCTTTGTACTAGGGACAAGTTAATCAGAGTCAAATTACATGTTACATTTACTGCGCTGTATGGAGCTACATTTCCTCTTTGTCTTAAATTAATTGCAGGCATGGGGGTCAACTGGGGGGTTGTGAATCACAGTCCTTGGGGAAAGAATGATTATCCCTGCCCTCCCCAGCTCTGAGTCACACCAAACTCTCCCCACCCCATGACTATGAGCATTACCAAGGACTGTTTTTTTTTGTTTGTTTGTTTGTTTGTTTTAACTTTTGTTTGTAGGCAAGCAGGTGGGGTCTGAGTTTTGAGGGGACAGAACTGGGGAGGAGAGGCTTCAGCCTCCCTTCCCTACCTGCTGAGATCCTAACTGAAGAAACAGAACCCATATAATGACACCTGGTGCCCTCCAACCCATTCTTCCCATATAGCACATCTATAACATGATGTTTGGGAAGGATGGGATTTGTAATCCCATACTGGAGGGCATTAAATTCAGGAAGAATGCACTAGCAGTAAGTATAACATGTAGTTTGGCCCTCAGCCTATTACTGGTATTGGTTATTTTCACACATGTTCCTTAAGTCTGTTCTGTCCTGTTCACATATAAAATACAGTTCTTTAAACACAGACACTTAAAAAATCTATTTTCTTCCTGAAGTACATATTTCTAAACTCCTTTTGATATGACCTTTGAGTTGCAGACTAAGCTGGAACATTCAGGAAGCCAGAAGGTGAACGCCTTTCTGGTTCACAGCCTTGCCTCTTAACCACAGGCAATATTGTAGCCACTTCAACGACTCTCCAGGTTCCAGTAAGAATGATGCAGTATTTGGCTGTGGGGATTTTTATTTTCAATGCACATACTTGCAATGGCCTTTCAAAATTATCCACCCTATTTGTGGGTGGATTCTGCCTGTGGTGGTTGTTGGACAGTTCTGACATCAGAGGCTCCAAATGGGCACACCAGCAGGGTTCAGGAAGAGTGGCAAGCACTGCCCTCGGTGTTGGGCATGCATTTCTCAGGACCAAGAGAAATGTGGATCCTCTCTGCCCCATCCACTTCCATTCTTGCTTCTACCAATGGTCCATTTGGGGCTGGACAGAAATAACCAGGGGTTGGACATGTCTCTTGATCCAGAAAGTGCAGGGAAGTACCTGAATTATTTCTGTAGTTCATGAAATAAGATTGCAGACCTAATGAGCTTGTACCTGAGATGAAATTTGAAAAGAGACCCTCCTGACTTTCATATTGGCCACCTTGTCACAAAAGCTCAAATGATAGCTTGATATGGCTCCATGGCACCCCAGGTGAAGAACGTCTTTGGTTCTTCACTTCCTCTTCTTGTTAAACTCTTGAATCTTGCAATCTAATGCATTCGTAGCCCATCTCCTACTTCGGTGCCCATTTTCCATGCATATTTTTTCCATGCGTGGTTCTGTCCTATAAGTTTAAAAATGATCCTACATGGATCTGGTTACTGTGACATGTACACATGCTGTCTTTTGAACAGATTAGGTCAATGTTCCCATATTTGTGTTTAATGGGAAGACAAGTATTACCAGCTTTGCAAGATCAACAGTTCATACTATTTATTTCAACTCTGATTTCAACTGATAATTGAGCATCTGCTCAATTCTAGATGTTCCCACCAAACTTACTGACCCTCTTAATCTGGGCACTGCAAGCCTATGACTCATTCCCCTGCCCCTAAAGCTGGCTTTGCTGGTATCTTGTCATTATTCGTTCCACATTGCACTTCATCTCCTCTGTTTCTCTTAAATTCTCAGTTCCTCCAGCATTTTCATAAACTACCATCCCATAAAGATTTACAAGTCAGGTCTGCTTCCTCAGAATCCTGATAGAATCCTGATGTTTGCCACTCTTTTCAGTCCCATCTGGGGTGGGGAGACTTGTTTTACCTCACTGGGTTTTCTGGTGGCACATTTGTGTACATGCGTCTGCTTGGAATGGGGACTTCCTTCTCAAGTCAACTTTCATTTTTAATCTTCAGCTTCTGCAATTTTAGCAAACCTTTCAAGAAAGACCATGTATGTCAAATGCTCCATAAAGTTGATTGCCACCCCGTATAATGAAGCCCTGCTTAAATGTCACTGGAAGTTATCAGCTTCTGATACAGCAGCGGGGAGAGAGTCCATGGTGCTTCATGTGACACTTCTGTTCACTCTTGCCTTGCAAGCTCAGTCAAGCTGTTTCCATCTACAGATGCGTGAGAATGTTGTTTCAGTTCACAAGCCATCAAAACTTGCCTTACTTAACAATCTTGAACTGGAGTGGGATTGTATTCTTTGGAAAAATCTCCTCCATTCCCGAATTTTCAATTGCATTTCAACAATCTGCATTTTTTTAAAAGTGTGCACTCAAATTTCTCATTAAAATGCAAATTTGCATGCTTTAGTCAATGAAGGGAATGTGCACAGTTTTGGAAAATGCACAAAGAAATGTAAAACATTTTTGTGTGGGATGCACAGTCTTCTTATTCACACAAACAAACAAACACAGGTTGTAGACAAAAATGGGAGTCAAGTGATCAGAGGATCCAAGTAGAATTTGGAACATTTTGGTTCTGGCTGCCTATTTCCATGGGGCTAGAATACTTGGTTCTGAGCTGGATCACCTGAAACTGCAGGTAGATCTCACTGAATTCTTGGCCTGAACTTAATTAGTTGCTAAAGATCACTAGAAGAGGCCTTTGTCTTCACACTTGACCCTCACTTAGTCAAGGACATTCTTTTCTCTGCTGTTCCCCAATTGTGGGCCTCACCCTGTTTGCCTTCACAAGGGGCACATCTTTTTAACTTGGTTCTTGGCATAACTATCAAGGTTTGCAACATTACTTGTTTTTTTGTTATGGGGGGTTGTTTGTTTTTGAATTTTTGTACACTGTATTTCTGTCCAGTTGACATGCTGATCCAGAAATCAGTATCAAATAGGACACCATTTCCCTTTAATTAAGCTGGCATTCATCTGCAGCACAAGGAACTCAATGGGTCTACAGACAACCCACTGATATTAGTGAGCCTGGGAGGCCAGCCAGAAGGAGACACATGCCATAAATAGCTGAGACTTCTTCCCCAGCGGCATTGCTTGTCACCGGCCATGCACTTCACTTATATTGGTCCCAAGTTCTTCACCTCCAGAAAACATGCAGGGCCTTGCTCCACTGCTGGAAGCTACAGTTGCAGTACCACACATGCGCACAGACCCAACCACACCCTATACACGTGAAGCTGGGACACACATGCACGCACACTGGACCAGGGATGTGCCAAGCCTCTCCAGAACCTGGTTTGCACCTGCCTGCCAAACTCCTTCCAGGGCTTTTTCCTCTCTAAGGAAGAGATCTGAGACTGGAAGAGGTCCATGAGCATTCACAGACCCCCTCCTCCATTGCCATTCCTGGCATCCAGTCTCCCTTCCCATTCCTCCCACCACCAGTGGCAGCAGCTCATGGGGAAAGGGGGTACAGCAAGCAGGTGCACCAGCCGACATTCCTCAGCAGCCAACCATGGTGCTGTTCGCAGTGTGTGAGGCTCAGTTCCTGGTGAGCACCCCACCAACTCCAGGCATGCTCACCAGAAATTCAGACTCTGGGCCACAGTGAAGCAGACAGGAGTCTGTAAAGCCGAAAACCAGGGAACATTTCCTCTTGTAGAAGATTGCTCGCACATCCCTGCCCTGGGCAGTTCACCACTTAACTAGGTTCTATGACTTAGACAAAAGTCCTGTAGGTATCTACGCAGAAGTTATGTCTCACTGAGTTCAATGGTTCTTACTGGTGTGTAGAGGATTGCCAGGATAAGCTGAACGTACATCCTATGTACATATGTGCAGAGCCTTCTTTTATTTTCCAAACTGTCCCATAGTGCATCTAAGTCATACAACCTTGGGGAACTTTATTTTGAACTAGGTAATTATGGAGTTCAGCAACATCACTAACAATGATTTATTTCTGAACGACTTCAGGGAATAAGCAAAGAAACAGAAGGAAATGAACACCAACACACTTATTCTCTGGCTGTTAGTAGAGTAAGAAGAGCTTAAGAATATTAAAAAAAAAACCCAAACCCTTTCGGAAATGGCAGTGACCTCAATTCCCCTTGTAGCTGCTCTCCAGTGCCTCAGTTCATTATCACAAAAATTTCTTTCCTATTCCCAAATCTGATTCTGAAAAAGAACAGAGGCCGTGTCTTTCAAAAAGCTTTTTGCTGCTCAGTTAGCACCTCATGTGGGACCGAAAGTGGAATGCATACACACCCCAACGCATACATAATTATTTCACCTGGATGTGCACTTTGGACTTTGTGTTTTGCACTCCTGACTCCTCCATGTCATAGCAGCTTTTGCAATCAACAGAAATACCAGCCAGAGTTCAACCGCCTATTCTCATACTGAAGCCGAGAGAATTGTTACCTCCAGAAAACAATGAAGCATTTGGTTGGGGAGTGGGGCTGCTCTTAGTCTGTATTACATGAGTGATTGCTAAACAATAAATATTCCCAGCAGTATATATATTAAGAGGCTTTTTACCTGCAGTGGATTAAATCACAGCTAGTATTGTGACATACATCTTATTTACAGAGTTTTGTGAATTCCAGGCCTGTGGAATCATACTAAGCAAGACAGAATTTGGGATCTAGCTTGGAATCCCACATCCTGAAAATCTCGGCTTTCTTTAAACATATACACACACATTTTCACAGAGGTTTAGCCCTTAATTGCATCATCATGGTCATTATTTAGGTTCAAATTAGACATACTATTTGAGGAGAATGCTATTGTGCATGTGTGCTGTATACAGGCTCCTGTAGCCATTTGGTGGTTGGCCAAGGCGCAAACAGATTGGTTTTGATCTAACCTGGAAGAGCTCTTCTTCTGCTCTTTAAAAAAAAAAAAAAAAGCAAGAAAATCACAGCCTGATCTCCCACTTTTTTTCTTCATTAAAAGCTGCCAAAAGGGGTTCCAATTAAGATCATGGGTATGCTTTAGGAGGAAGGTGTGGGTTATCCCTTCATCCCATTCTATTTTCACCAAAATTGTTCTGTCCAAGTTTCTATTAACTCCAGAAAGAAAAAACAGGAATCCAAGTTGTATTTCTCTTTCCACCCCTTAGTGGAGAAGGAAAGAACTGAGCTGGAGGAATAATGCATGGGGAATTGGTTAGAAAAGCCAGATCCAGATGGGGCCTTTTCATATACCATTTTAGGAGATCCAGTCGTAGATCTCCAACAACATGACTAGCTTGGGTTTTATTGTTGTAGCACTTACCACTGCTACATGGGATGTGGAAGAAGGTTGCTGGTTGAACCTTCCTTCCATAAGGATTCATGGACCTCCTCTCAGCTCAGCTTGCTTTCCAAGACAGGGCCAACCATGAGAGTAAGTCCATGAAGAGCAAAGGGAGAAACTCTGTGGAGCTTGGTCACATCCATAGGGGTTATTGATAAGAGTTTTGCCCCAGGACCCAAACCACTGCTCAGTCATGGAGATCTCTGGGCTATGGCAAGTCAATCTATCTCAGAGTTCATGTCCTTTACATCCTCCACACCTGTGAAGATGAATTCAGGTAGCCTGTGAATACTGTCCTGAGGTCTTTGAAAGAAAGATGGCGCATGAACATACCAGTGGCTGTTGTAGTCGAACTGCAATGCCCTATGAAATCTCGGAAGCCAGAACAAGCCTGCACAATGGTCCTTGGCATCACCTTGCACCAGGGGCAAGATATCAGGTCCACCCTTTTGTAGTGAAGACCCGGTGGGTGCGGGGGGGGCATAAAGGGACTGGTTCAGGCCAGGAGGGTGCATGAGTCACAGGTATCACTGATACTCCCGGGGTGGTTCATGGAACCACTCATTTATTTTATTTATTTAGCTATTTGTTTAAAGCTTTTCTAGACCATGCCATTACTAGTGTCTTGGGACAGTTTACAACAAGCACATACAAGGAACAGGTCAGGGCTTCTGTGAAGCTTATGCCTTTCCTAATATGTCCCTTTGCTCTGCCACCCGCCCACACACCTTGTTGCCCACTGCAAGGAATGGTGGTGGATGAGTTCACCTTACACTGCAAAGGGTGCAGCCGTGAGAGAGAGAGAAAGAGCACAGTGTCACAATGGCAAGTGAAAGTCCAAGCCCCCAAGGCCTCCATAAACTCTGCACTAAGCTTGGGATGAACCCTTTCAGAATCTGTCCCTCCAGAATCTGTGGACTTCCTCTCATGCGAGGCCCAGTCCTGCAAAGTGAGCCAAGCCAAGAGGAAGTCCACAAACAGAGACATGTCATGGATCCATGGAAGTTGGATCCAGGGCAACTTTCCCCATCAGCAATGGCTGCAGAACCAAAAAAGGGAGCTGTGCGCAGGCATGCCAGCTTCCCTTCCCAGCGAACAACCTTCTTCTCCACTCACTGCTGTTGGAAGCAGCACACATGGAAAAGGGGTGCAGCGAGTGGGCCCACTGACTGCCCGTCCAGTTGGCCAACTTTCCTCCCCACAGTGAGCATGGAATAATGGCGCTGCTCACACAGCAAATGCGGTTCAATTCCTGGCAAGTTCCTCATGAGCACTTGGCCTGCTTCCCAGGCACTTGGGCCTTGGCCCACCACAAGCAGACAGGAGTCTGGAAAGCCAAAATCAGAGAAGCCGATGGATGTTTCGCACAAAATGTGTTCCTCACACATTTCTACTCTAATCCCCTTGTGGCAGAAATGCTGCCCTTTAAGTATTGTACAGAAGGAGCAAAAGAAAGGCAGGTTCTTGAAGGCTCGGGTTTCAAAGACATCAAGTCCTTAGTGCACATCTGATACGTTCAAAGGTGAGACAGAGTGGCATTGTGATGTGAAAGAAGCCAAATTGCTTGTTCCACTGTCCATTTCATTCATTCAGATCAAGGGACTTTTCCCAGGTGTGACAAAGTATGTACAAGCGAAGCAGTGTGATTTTTGTCATCTTGTGTTTTGCATCCCTCTGCTATCTCTCATAAAAGGTGCAGCCTTTAAAGAAGCTGGCCATATGCAGTGTTTAAATTTAAAGCAATTATTCATGATCAGATCGCAGTGTTCCTACTGGGCTGGTACTTCAGGTACAACCCCCTGCCTTTAACTTTACTCTCTCTGGGCAAATGAAGCACTCACTGGTGTGAATAAATCTAAGGGAGTAATAATTCAACATCCTTCTTGCCCTTGCCAGGCTTGTAACCAAGCAACAAATGGACATGAAAATTGAACCAAACTCTTTCTCCTCTCCAGGTGGCCCAGTGAAGTTACGGTTGCATCACGTTGGCAAAGCAGCTAAAACGAAAGCCATTAGGATGTCCTAAGCTGTAATAATCAGACTGTAATTGCCATCCTGGATCCAAAATAAGTAGTTAAAGGGGAGAGAGGAAAATGGAAATTACTTTGCATACAGCAACCGCTTCTTCTCCTTGCATTGTCGTTTGTTTGTTTCTCCAGTTCTCACATTCATCCTTCAAATAAGTTGCCTGTAATCCAATGAAGTCTTAGCCTTGCTTGAAAGAGATGAAAAGTGTGTACACTGGCTGTTATCTAGGAGGGAAGGAAGTTGTGCCCATTTCTACTGCTGTTGTCTCAGTGGACTGCTGAATGTATGAGGCAGAGACAGAACTGAGTCCAGGCCCAAGACAGCTCTTGGCAACGAGCCCTTGGCAGGCCCTTTTCAGTGTCTAAGCAGTCCCCCAGAGCTCCCAGGGCAGCAGTGGCAGGCAGATATGAAGTGCCATTTTGAATTTCCTATGGTGTCCTGCAGTCATGCTGTATCTGAGGATGCACAACACCAGAAAACTCATTCCATTCCAGCAAAAGAGACTTTTGACACATTTCCAGCTCAACAACCCAAAGTGGGCTAAGTTAGGTGTCAGCTTCTGTGAAATGGCTTGAAATATTTGCTCAGATGTAGAACCAGGAACTGCATAATTTAGCACGATTGCGCACATTATGTAAATGTGCACGAACTGTGGAGCAGATGCCTGAATTCTGTGCAAATGTCTTGGGCTTAAACACATACACACAAATCATTTAAAAACAGACATCTGCGTGATGGCTCGACTTGCAGTGCACCGAGTCAGCACCAGCACAGGGTTGATGGAATGTGAGTTCATCACATTTTCATTTTCATCCCCTCATCCCATCACATTCCTCAGAATTCCTAGCTGCATCAGGTGCTTTGAGGCATTTTGACAAGTTTTAAATGGCAGTTCACTGCTGGCAACCAGGCCAAGGTGCCCATGGAATGCCCAAGAGTGTTGGATGTTGGAGCTGGCCCTGATGTGTCCCGAGAACCACCGGATCTAGCAAGGGTAGGCCATGGTCCTCCAGATGTTGATGGGATTGAACTCCCTGCAGCCCTAGCCAGCATGGCCAATGGTGAGGAGTGATGACAGTTGCAGTAGCACTACCGGTGCCAATATTTTAATCTGATATGTGACATCAGATCATTTCTCAGTTGCATCATCAGTGGCCAAACGTCATTCGTCTTTACCTGTGTGAACATCAATTAGAATCTGTGACTTGAGCCTAAAATATCTTCAAATTCAGAAGCACTATCTGTGCAAGCCCAGATCTTGTTCTCCTCCATGAGATGTGGAACATTTGATTCAAATTGTCCCTGACTATTATGCGTTGGGCAAATTCATATTCTGAGAAAAGGTAGTTAAGGGATGAAGCGAAACGCTGGAGGGTCTGTTTCTTAGTGGTTCTCACTAAGTTCTTTGGGTGAAAGTAACCAGAGTTCAGTCCAGGATGGAGCGAACTGGCTGCAGCATGGGACAAACGGCCCTTCTGTTGGGACTGGAGTCCATCCAGTCTTCCCTCCATCCTAGTGGTTTCTCCCAGTAAGCCTCATTATTGCTCCCATTCACTGCTATGGGAACATGACTCCACTGTGGAGTAAAACCTGATCTAATCTCAACTGACAAGGCTCCAGAAGGGAGTACAAATTGCATCTGTGAGTATAGAAATATATCTGAGAAACTTGTTGGCCCATCTTTCACATACCCCACCTGTCACCGTGACAACTACATCACTAGTTTTAAATGAAGATGCCAGCATTTCCTAAGAAGGAATTATTGCCAGGTTTTCTAGGACATCTATATTTTTGTACATGAGTGTGTGTAAGATGGATAGACTAACAACAGAGTAATTTCAAAATATACTTGGTGCTAAACATTTCAGCAGCCACCCTCATCAATAGCTGTGATGTGAAATGGATTTCAAGAGTGACTGTTTGGAACACTGAGACATAAAATTCTGGAGACATTAAAAAACAAAGGTGTGAATAGCATAAAGCTTGCAATTTGTCCTCCAGATTAAGTCCATAGCCGATACTTATCAGTGTCCTTTATTCAGTCAGAAGCCCTTAGAAGTCTGAAAGACTTAAAATATTTTGCAATTCTAGGGTTTGGTTTGGTTCTTCAGTAAGAATTGCACATTTTGTTACAGAATCTTATTCTTAGCTCCATTGTTTTTTCTGATATTTTGCATGTAGCATTCATTTTTTACTTTCAATTGAATAAATTTTATTAGTGGAAGTCCACGTTACTGATTCTCTGATGAAATCAATTATGATAGAAACTGTTCCCTTCAAAGTAGTGGTTTCTCGATGGTAAATTATGATAATGTAAGGAGGTGACCTACCCTGCTGTGAAGCTGGGTTGCCAATAATTTCCATAAGCACTTCTTTAACTAGCTATTTACATAAATGGGGTGCATGACAGAGAATGCATGGTTTCCATTCAAAGAGCACAATAGGATACCATAATACAATGTAATAATAACAGTGTAACTGTCCTTCACAATCTGGTGAGAATTGTTGGGAATAGTAGTCCACAACAAATAGAATGTGCTTTTCTTTTTAAAAAGTAAACTTTTTTTAAGGACAGTATCCCTGGATATTACAGATGTTTGATATTATAGGCAATACTGTGACAAGGGTACTCCAATGCTGGAAAATTTTCTCTAAGTTCATTACATATTTTTGAGCAGTTTTCTTTGTGATTGCAAATATGCTTTCTCTCAAGTACTGTGCATATTATGTTCTTCTTTGGATTGGTTGGTTGACATGCTTTGGAGATAAATGGGCATCCATAGTTTTACAGTATAAGCCAATGAGAATCTGGCCAGGGTGACTTCTTTTATATTGTTATTTATTTTATATTGTTGGTCTTATATTGTTATTTTTGTATTTTATTGTATTTTATTCTATGCTGTGAGCCGCCCCGAGACTTCGGCAAGGGGCGGCATAGAAATGTTTTAATAAATAAATAAATAAATAAATAAATAAATCCGGGAACGATAAAATGCAGCTTTCAATTGTGGTGTTGCTGATAAAAGTTACTGTCAAGTGGTTAGTATTGATAAACCTAATAAAATTCTCCAAGTTATCACCTGGATGCCCTGGGGGTGGGGAAGAGAGCTGTATAAGAACTGGTTCTTCCCTCCAGAAGCTGCCTTAGCAATGAAGCTCTTCAGGCTTGCTATGGTTTGCCTTGTTTGTTGCAATTGGACTCTTGAACCTTGCCCCTGCTCCTGCTCCAGCCCTCAGGTACCCATTTCCGCCTGCATCACTTCCTTGGCTTCTTGATCCCTGGCTTAATTGACTACACTTTTGCCTCTTGGACTGGACTTACCTTGTTCTTCTGCTCCTGGCACTGACCTTTGCCTGTTGGATAAAATTTGGATTTGTTTGGAAATGGATAGCCGAGTTGCCTGGGTTCCAGTGCCCATAACATTTAGTCAGCCACTTGTGCATTCCGTATGCCTGAGGTCAAAAGTCAAACTCAGAGAGGGATAAAATGGCACTGCAGAGGGCAGGGAGGGAAGCAAAAAATAGATTGTGGTGAAACGTAGGCCAAGAGGCCTGTAGGCAGCAAGGATTGCCGCTGCCACGTCCCACACCTTGAGTCAGATGAAGCAAGCACACACATTCGGAAGGTTCAGTGCATTAAGGATGGACAGCATAGGACTGCACCCCAAGCTTCCAGGATTGAGTTTATTGGTGCTTCTGCTATTGAAGGAGCATGTTAAGGCTAAAGGGCATTTTTTGGTGGGTGATAGTAATGAAGAGAGAAGTGAATCGAAAGTTGCAATGATGCCATCTTTGTTAAATCAATGTTCCTGATTTTGTCTTTCAATATTCATAAGGAATTCTGTCTTATCCTTAATATATGAAGGAAGTTCATGTGCTAGTCATTGAATTACAGAGTCGATATACTGTGAAAACCTTTCAGTAGTTTTGCAGAATTGTTCTAATGCATATTCTGCTCAGCAAGGTAGGTTACAGAAATTGCAAGTGAAGCATAGTCAAACCCTGAAAGAAATTCCCTGTTCCATAGAAAGACCCAGCCTGTGCTCTTGGAACTTCCAAATCTCAAGCCTACTAGTAGCCATATCAGATTGTGGGCTTCACTTTTCTTCCTTTGTGCATATTTTGTGTGCATGTTTTCCAAATGTAAGCATTCATAGTGTGCCTTTTTAGAGATACCATGTTTCCTTATATTGATTAAAGCAATGGTGAATTTCTTCAAAAGAATGCAATTTTTCATGAACCCATCTCAAAGGTACTTATTTTTCAGATACATTTTTCCCATCTCTGAATCACTTCACAGGATTGGAAATACATGGACTTGGACCAGGAATTCTACCTGAATACTAGTCCTTCACTCTTCAGCATCACACCACACCACACCACACCACACCGGCTGCTGGGAAAAATGGATTCCATCTATTCCTTTCCCAGAACATACCCAACCTCTCACCCATCCCTACAACAGACAGACAGAGAAGGGAGAAGGGAGAATAAGCTCTATTCGTTATTTATACACGAAATTACAACTCAGTGGATTACAGTCTGGTTACATCTTCGTTCCCTCTTATCTTCTTGCAGCAGTGAGTGAAGCAACAGCCCCTCAGCAGACATCCTTGTTACCACAGACGCAGCCCGAACACCCCAGCAATGAGGATGCCCCAAGCAGGACCATTCCCACAGCATGTGTCAGGCCTACACATCCTCTCCGCAGTTTCGCCAATCCCTTGCTACCTCCGCCAATGAGTGCAATAGAACCGAAAGTCCCTTATACGCCGCTTTTATCTCAGACAGGTAAGTGGGTGATTGTTGAAACAAGTGTCGGCAAGAGAACACATCTTTCTCCAAATGTTCTGTCAGGTAGTTTGCATTTCTCTTTCTCACCTCCCTTCCAGTCTCATCACCTGGTAGTGATATTGCTTAAAAACTCAAAGGGCTTAAAATGGGTTGATCTTTCACAGCCTGGGCAAACACTGCCTGAAGCTACTCCAGGAACAGCCTTATGATGAATTGAACTAAAGGTATGAATCAGAAGGTGCTCCCTCTGAATCTTAGCTCTGTCTTGAACTCCTGAGGTGAATGTAGGCCAGCTGTGCTCTCTCAGTCTTTCTTCCCACCTCCACTTGCAAAATGCCAATGATATTGAGGGACAGGAAGTTGCTCAGTAGTAAAGCACCTGCTTTGTATGCAAAAGGTCCTAGGTGAAATCTTCAGCATCTCTGGAGAGTGTCTTCTGGAATTTTCTTCATGGGTACAAAGTTATGACACTATGCAGTTGTTGTAACACTAAGAAGAGTGAGAGCAAATCTCCACCTTTAACTACCAAGCTCAAATCTACCACATGTACATAACTGGTATGGAAGACCCATCTCTCACCTTTTGTAGAAGCAGGAAATGAGCTAGCGACAGGTAATCCTGGAGCATTTCCACACTGTCCGCGCCTTGGCAGCGGGGACTCAAGTCAGAACTGTTCTTGGATAAGGCTTCCTGACTGACTGCAGAGTAAACAACAGGGCTGGCCGTCCCACAAGACAGAGTGAATCCCTTGCCTCAGGCAGCAGATTGGAAGGACACTATATCATGGTCCCACCACCACTTACAGCCAGTAGCATCACATTTGTTATGCTTTTGCTGCTAGAGCCAAGCTAATACCTCACTCTGAGCAAGGTGACCACTTGGGAGAACCACGCCAACTGCTTCTCTTCTGGGGCTAATGCTGCAGTAGGAAAACAGCATTTGGGAATGCCCAGCCTCATGATAAAATTTGGTAGGTCTTGACAGTGTGTTTTACAGACTGATTGTGTTTTAGTAGGAATTGGTGAGAACTGTATTTCAGTTCAGCTTTGATAGGAATGTGCCCAAATTTGGCGAGGCTTCGGCGAATGGGGCGGCATAGAAATTTTCTGAATAAATAAATAAATTCACAGCATTTTCCATACCCAAGTGAAAAAGAATTGGAGATTTTAAAAAATGAAATCTGGGAGAATCTGATGCTGACAGATGGATCTGATCAGTCTCATGGCTTTGAGTATTTAACTTTAAAAATATGGGTTTCCTGCATATTCAGCCATGTTAGTACTAAGCTAGGATTGCAACCTTTTTATTATTGTTGTTTTTTAACTGACAGGCTTCTTATCTTTAAAAACTGTACACCATGATCTTCTCCATGCTGGAAACAGCCATTCCTGTTGAATTTAGCTGACAGAATTGGTTGCAAATTCCATTTCATAGAAACATAGTGAGTCAGAAGGGGTCTTCCAGGCCATCTAGTCTGACCTCTGGCTTCAGCCAGCTCTGCCACATAATGCACAACATGTGGTTGTCCAGCCTTTCCTTGAAACCCTTCACTAATGGGGCCTCCACCACCTCCCATGGAAGCCCATTCCATAACCTAGGGGTCCTAACTATAAGGAAATATTCTCTGACATTCAACCTGAAACCCAGTTCCCTGAGCTTTGCCCCATTGGATCATGCCCTGTCCTCCACCACAGGGTAGAACATGCCATGACCATGTGATGCTCCTTCACATACCTATATATCACTAAAAGATCCCCTGAGTCTCCTCTTCTCCAGGCTGAAAAGACCCAGTTCCCTCATTCTCATCTCATATGGCATCCCCTGTCCCCAATCTGGCTATCATCCTTTCAGTGCAGTTTTGATTTTGATAATTTGCACCATTTGATAATTGCAAATGTACCAACATTTGCAAAGATCTTCACATCCTGAAAGAAAGCACTTGAAGCTTAAAATATTTAAATGCAAGAGAGAAGTAATGGGTTTAGATTCACTCACCTTAAACTTGAACTGAAGCTTTCAGGCAACAACTCAAAATGGCAAGTTACTGGTGAATACATTTCACTGTGCGCTGGGGGCAGCAGTCCTATTGACCCTAGACCTGGGGGTGGGGGCAGAGGATATTTTGGGTTCCCAGATTCAAGGTCAGAAACAGCACTCAGAACTGGAACTTCACAGTCACACAGAGAGAACCATGGTGTCTGTTCCCCAAGGATGTGACACTTTGGAGAGGAGGAGAAGGGGTGTTTGGGGAAATGGAGGAGCCTGGAGCAAAGAAGAAGTGAGGTGAGCTACTCCTGGCTCATCCCTTCCCTCTCCAAGAGGCCCAGCTGGACCATCAAGAGGAGAATGCAGGGGGAGATGATGGGTGGTGAAGTCAGCCCTTCCACAGCCACGTAGGGAAGGCTGCACCATAAGAGCTTAACTTGAATGCAACAGGTGCACAATGCAACATTTTCCCACTTTTCATATAATGCACGGAGGAGGTGGTTTTAAGTGCCCAGATTATATCCACCTGCTCTGTATCCTAAAATTGCTTACAGGCCTGACAAATAGGAATCGCAAACAATGGGGAAGGCTTCCGTGTGTTTTCCCCACCAAACATCCTCTATCCATCATTAATCCTCTTTTGACAACAGACAGAGAAACCTGTGTATCAAAGGGGACCATTTTCCCCCCTGTTCACTGCTGCTGGTGCTATTTCTTAAAATCCAGTGGGTCATCTTTTCATAACAGGGATGTATTCAGCCCAGCTTACCTTAAAAGCAGGCACTTGTTTTGCTATAGGGTATTGACTCAGCAACGGGAACCACAGAATTGCGGCACATGGATTTGCTCCGGAGGAGGAACAAAAGTTGACCACTTGAGATAGCGGGAAGCCAGTGCAGTTGTGCAAAGACAGCACCGTACGTGACCCCATTCACTCCCCCCCACTTGACTTCTAGTCACTGCTCATCCATGAGCACAACAACCTGTGTGTGTGTGTGTGTGTGTGTGTGTGTGTGTGTGTTTATGTATTTTAACACCCAGTTAGAACCTTTTCATTCTCCTGATATTTTAGTTGCTAAATAGAATATTCTGATTTTAAACTGGTTTTTATGGATTGAACAATTGGCTTGCTGTGAACCAGTTGTTACAGTGTTGACCAAGGAATGGAAATCAGAGTTCAGGTTATTGCATAGGGTGGGGACACTGAGGATGCAAGCAGGGCCCTTCCAGAGTATTCCCATTGGATATCCATGTTCTCAGGAATACTCTTTTCCCTATAAAATGACTGTTTCTCAAATTGTTGCTGGTGGCGTTAAAAATGCTTTATTTTTAAAAGAATTCTGCATTCCTTTAATCTCCTTTGCTTAGCAACGTGCTAGTCTATCTGACTCACGCTAAAATATCTGAAGATCGCGTTTGGCTCTTGCAATCCCCATTGGCTGCAGCCAGCTCCTTTGCAAAGCATGGCCACAGACACAGAATAAGTCGTTTTGATGAGTCCTTTTTCAGCCTCGGTGTGAAATGTCTGATAGGGCATGTGTTGCGCTTATTGCATTATAGATCTGACATAAATTCTACAAAGCACTCAAGAATGGATGACAGTTCCCATCCCTTCCTCCACAAGTGAAACATTCCTTTTGAGCAGTGAAAATGATTGTTGGTGCTTTAAACAAGCCAGGGTTAGGTGGCCATTTGTCTTGTATTGCTGTTCTGTGTGTGAGAGGGAAGGAAATGTGACCTCTTAAAAGGGCAGTTTCTTTTTTCCCATGCTACATCACAGATTCATTACTGTAGCCCTTTTGGACTGCCTTGACTTGGTGCAGAAATAAGTGGATTTCTTAAGAATGTAAGACCGACATCACTGGGTCTGAGCAAGAGCACATGTGCTGTGACCTGCTTGATGCTCCTGGGTGCCACAAACAGGACATGACAGGGATGGTTTTCCCCTGCAGTTTATCCCCAGTATCTGCCCTCTGAAGGTATTCTGCTTTTGTACATGGAAGTTCTTCCAGTTTTGCACATCCCCTTCTTGTAGCCACGTACCCCACTCAATTCAACTATTCTGGATCAAGACATTCTCTCACTTCAAGCCCCTCAAAATGTGTGTGGAAAAAGATTCAACAACCATGTTGGAGTGGAAACTGGATAATCTACCCCAAAGGATCCATTTCTTGAACTCCGTCCCTCCTTCCTGTTCTTCTTTCAACCCATGAATCCCCATGGAACTCATGGCGAGCAGCCATGGTACTGTGGCATGGTATCGATGCACACTGGGCCAAAAAAAGAAAATCCAGACGAGGATAAGCTGGAGGCAACGCACCTAGCAGTGGCTGATCAAGAGAGGGATCCTCCGGCTGTGTGGAGAGCGCAGTGGAAATGTGGCCCAGTGAGCCACTGCTATGAAATAGGCAAACTCCATGTTAGGCAGGGGACTGAAAATAAAACTGCCCAGATCATTCTCCCATTAGACAAATCTTTGGTGTGACCCGACTGAGAATATTGTATGTAGTTCTGATCACCACACCTGAAAAAACACATTATAGAGTTGGGAAAAGTGTAGAGAAAGGCAACTAAAATGATCAAAGGGTTGGAGCAACTCCACTGCTAAGAATGGTTACAAGACTGTTTAGCTTAAAGAAAAGAGGAATGAGGGGAGACATGAGGGAGGCGTTCAAAATTAAGTGAGGTATGGAGAAAGAGACATTTTTCTTCCTCTCCAGTAATACCAGCACTCAGCATGATCTCATGAAGCTGATTGGTGAGAGAGTTAAGAAAGATAAAATGAAGTGCTTCTTCACACAGTACGTAGGTGGACGATGGAATTGACTGCCACAGGGAGGCAGTGAAGGCCATCACTTAATGGCGTTACAGGGATTGGACAAATTCATGTACACCTGCTGTTGGGGTACCTGGGCAGGAGGGGGCAGAGGTGCTTATGTCCTGCTCAAGGGATCGTGTGGACAACTGGTTTGCCTCTGTGTGGATGGAGTGCTGGACTGGAAGGACCATTGGTCTGACCCAGCAGGGTTTTTTCCATGTTGTAACTCTGGATAGACCTCTCCTGTGTCACCTCAATATTAGTTATCTTCAAGGACTGAAGGTGGCATCTCATTATCTCATTCTAAGGACATCATCTACAGCAGATATGTTAGAGTTCGGTCAATGCTGAAATATGTTGAAGATATCGTACATCACATGTGGGCTGTTTGTGGATGCCCTACCATGCCCCACACAGGCTGTCCTGCCACCAATGCTGAAGGGCTGCTTCCAAAATTGCACCACCCCAAGCCTTCTCATTTAAACCCACCATGCTCTCCACTCAAATCACATACCTCCCACTCAGCCCTGCTGGGGAAATGCTGAAGAGCAAGCTGATCCGAGCACTCCTTACTTGTTCCCAGCACCGGAGCATCTGCAAGAGAGTAACGGCATGGGATCCCAGCTTGCAGGAAAGGGAGGCTTAAGCTTCCCCAACGCTACATCTGTGGTTATGAAGAAAGGGCGTGTGCCTCTGTATGGAAGAGACTGGAAGCGGGGAGGCTGTGTGTGCATGGGGGGAAGTAGAGAGGGAGAGTGGACACACGTGCTCAAAGTGAGGCAGGAGAGGGGAGGGTGGCTTGGACTCCCTGCTCATGTACTGAATATCGTTCTGCAAGGTGGTGGTGGTGGTTGTTAGTTGTGGAGTCATGTCCGACCCATCACGACCCCATGGTCAACATTTCTCCAGGCTCTCCTGTCCTCCACCATCCCCCAGAGTACACCCAAGCCCACACCCACTGCCCCAGTGACCCCATCCAGCCACCTCATCCTCTGCCATCCCCTTCTTCTCTTGCCGTCAATTGTTCCCAGCATTAGGCTCTTCTCCAGGGAGTCCTTCCTTCTCATTAGCTGGCCAAAGTATTTGAGTTTCATCTTCAATACCTGGCCTTCTAAAGAGCAGGCAGGGTTGATCTTCTCTAGGACTGACCGGTTTGATCTCCTTGCAGTCCAAGGGACTCGCAGGAGTCTCCTCCAGCACCACAATTCAAAGGCCTCAATTCTTTGGCGCTCAGCCTTCCTTATGGTCCAGCTTTCACAGCCACACATTGCAAGCAAGGTGGTAGCCACCAGTAAAAAGTGGTGGAAAATATTCAAAGAAAAATGGCATTCTTTTTCTATGGCTTGGGAAAAAGAGGAGCCTTGGGAAGCTCAGCTCTGCCTCCAAGCAGAACACGCTGTTGCTGTTTTTGCACCAGTTCCCAGGGAGCAGCCTTTACAGGGCTCTTTAGGGCTGAATCCCCCTTTAGTGAACTCTCTTTCCACATCATCTTCTGCTCATTTAAATTTTTATTAAAAATGGCGAGTACTGTCTCCCTCTTCTCTGCCCTCCTCATACGTCTTTTCCAGATCATCTTACCTGTAGCTCTGGAGGCAAATTGCCTGAGCAAGAACCCATTCTCTAACCATCAGCTCCCATTAAGAGAATTTCAGGCCACTGCCTCTGACTGATAGCCAGCGGTCAGGATACAAAAGGATATTCTGTCAACAACTCTAACACTAAATAGAAGAAGAATCAAAATTCACTTTTGTTCAGCCTGGCACAGCTCAGTGTATGTGCTCCAATTATATGAGAAAACTCAATACTGGTCTTTTCTTCCACCTCCCTGTCACCAAGTGTCATGGTAACATTCGATCCTGCGGCTGTGGAACAAAGGAGACGACTTTACTAATTTGGGGCAAGGCAGTTGGCACGTGAGATCCTTCAAAGTGGCTCACCATGTACTTTCAAAGAGCACTTTGATGTTGAATAGGATAGAACAGTGGCCATTCTTCCATGAGTAGTGGAGTTCGGTCCATGTGCAGAAGGCTTCCAACCCATCAGATTGGAAGTGGGGGAGAAGGAAATCATTTTTTTCCTTCCTGCTCTCCTCTGTTTGCCCCACTCCAAGGGAAAGAGCCATCACACACAGTTTGGAAGACAGTCAAGTCAACTTGCTAGTGCTGTTCACTACAGCTTTTGAGGAAGGCTTTCTAACCCTGTTCAACAAGAAGTGCCTCCTAAAGTAAGCAAAGGTATGAGCTCTGCTCACTTGCTTCCATCTAGGAGAGAGCATGTGTTGCTCATTGCCCAGGCGAAGAAGTGGGAGAAAGCAACTCATCAAGTGATGATACAATGAAGCAGGTGAAGCAGGAAGCCGATACAACAAGTGCTCTATCACCTCCAGTAACTGGAAGCGAGTGGGGTTGTTCTTATTATCCAACAGAAGGAATCTAGTTACAAGCCTAGAGAGAGGTCCTCAACTGCCTTTTACTGGTTTTCCATTTACACTTGTTACCTCGAAGTACCAGGTGCTCTCACTCGGGAGATCTCTGTATTTATGATTCTGCTCTTGTCACAGTGCAGACCTGGGATGCATGCAAGCCTGAACCAGCTGCCTTTCCCTATGATGAGTCCCGCCATCTAGCCCTGTGCAGTCTTATCTGGCTGCTGCTGGTTCTTCAAGGACTTGGGCAGATGGCTTTCTCAGCTCTGCTGTTTAGGATCATTTACCTGGGAATGCCCTAGAGAGAACCCAGGTCCTTTGAATGCAAGGTGCAATGCTCATTTTATTTATTTAGAATATTTATAAGCTGTCCTTTCGCAGATCCTCAGGATGGCTTACATAAATAAATAAGAATAGTAGTATAAAACATAATACAAATAAGCTTGCAGCTTATCAAGATGCTTCCTATACCTGCTCCACAACCAGACTGCCAAGTGGCGCATCAGTGTGATTTTATGGTGCAGTTCATTGGTGCCTGAATGATGGAAATGTTCACCCCATGCAAACGATACTGCAGCGGCTGTTTATTTGCACCCAGGCTATGGAAGGAGTGAAAAGCACACATCTGTTGGGGGCTCTGCTTGTTTGCACACTGATGTGAACTGCCACTCGGCTATTAGAGCAAGCATTGGCTAATATGCACAAGAAGGCCTTCCAGTAATAATAAGCTAGCTAGAATTTGCACCTGGCAGCCATATATCGTCAAGCTAATGAGCTAATGAAATGTGTAATAACCCTATGGAGGAAATAAAACTCCTGCTGTGCCTATGGAGTGCAACATCTGATCAGCACCACCACCACCTCCTTGCCTTCTAACCAGGGTGAAGCTTCCCCACCTCCCATGCAGAGGCCTATGTGCTGCTTTGAACCACTTTGAAATGACCTAATAGATTGGCATGCTTCAGGGCCCAGTGCTGCTCTCACGATGAATTTTCAAATTGGCCTTATTGAGTTTACTCTCCGCTCCAACCTTCCACACATGGGCCTTTTTGTCTTGTTTTGCTCTCCTTTTCATTGAGAGAACTATTGAATTAGCCTTCTGTTTTCAAGAAAAGGAACTCTTTGACCAATTTAATCAATTGCATCCTGTAAACACCATCCAAAGAACAGTGCAGCTAGTCCTGGAGTGATACCAGAATTTAGGCTGGGGATGCATCAAAGCAAAACAGCTCTCTGAAATTCTTTCATACAAGCAAATGCAAGGCAGTTTCAGAGTGGGTTGTGCTGTGCTGTTTGGGAGTTTGGGGAGGGGCTGCGTGATATAATAATCCTGATCCAAACCATACATGATGTGTATAAACTGCTCAGTGCAGCTGATGCCATCCAGCCTTCCAGTGTAGCAAGAGCAGTAAGAGGTGTGCAGAGGAGGGGATGCTAAAGTGGAATGAAGTTTCCAATCAAGGGTGATCCCAAAACTTTGCTGGGTATCTGCCAAGCAACAACAGCCAGCTGTGTCAACCTGGTGGGCTACACTCTCTCCAGTTATGTGTAAGACACTAGGGAAGACAACAACAGGAGTTGCAGTGACAATGCATTCTACCATACAGTGACAGTCCCCGTGCGTTCTGCCATGTGGCATTGTGGCCTGACCTTTGGGGAGCTTTCGTTTGACCCTGCAGCTGGCCAGAGGGCAGTATGAAATCTTTGAGAAGGTGGTAGCAGCAGGAATCAGAAGGCCCAAGGGATCCATAAGGCCACATCTGGCCCTGTAAAGCTGCTGGCTTAAACCCGGCTCTGCAGTCTGAGCCATGGACTGGCTCCATTTCTTCTGAAGTGCCTGCTGCCAGGTCTGTATCTGCTGACTTTATGTGGTGCTTCTTGGAGGGGGTCAGATTGCTCCTGTCCAGGCCATTCTCTTCATTGTTATGATGGCTATCTTGGCAGGAAGGGTCCCAGCTTCTTGCTCCCAACCTAAGCTGAAACACCTGGAAATCAGCTCTCTGAGGAACCTGAAGGTGCCATCTCAGCTTGTGTGAGATGAAGCATATGCCAGATCAAATGTACCATGTAAGAAACCCACATGCCCCTTCTGTTTTTGATTGGGAGCCAGCATGAGAAATTGGGAGAGGACCCAGAGAATTGTTAGAACCCTCTATCAGCAGTGAATAAGAAGTCCCCCTACTTCCCAGTATTTACTTCTTTATTTACATCTCATTTGTGATTTTTACGCAGGTAGGAGCTTTAATTGTTACCTGTTGCAAATCCCAATCAAAAGGCAGGGGCGGAAGCCTTAATTGCCAATTTGGTTTCTCATTAGCAATGCCCAAATGGAACCATCTGCCTTTATGCAGAACAGAAGCTCTTTAAGGCACAGTTGCATCAATTAATGAGTTACATAGGAGTTGATTTTCTCTTTCCCACCTCCACCATGGGACTCACAGGTGTAAATATTCCAGGCAGACATTATCAAACTTCTTTTTGTCATATATTTTATGTGTCAGACCTAAATGGATTTTGAATGGCTTGTTTGTTTGGGATGGGACAGCAGGGAGAAGGGAGTCCAGTAATTTGTTTTGTATTAGTTTAATTAATAATGCTACATAAATGTGAAGAATTAAACGAAGTATGGGTAATTAACATAAAACAATGGAGTTGAAGAATGCATCCCACTTGTGTTGCCAGTGCCATCTATGTGTGCTTGTTGATCCCAGTCTAACCAAATGGGATGCAGTTGTAGGCTTTTCACCCACGTGAAAGGTCCCATCCATCCATCAACTGGTGCTGTGGGTGCAAAGCTTCACTGCACAGATCTCTATGTATAGCCAAGACAGGGTTGTATAAATGAAAGGCACCATATACATAAATCGATCAATCAATATGTTGGGGGTCAGATGAAGGCCTACTCCCTTCTTCCACTGTGCATTTCAGTTACTGTGCTATAGCTTTTAGTTTTTCGAAGCCTTTTCATGGACCTCGGTTACTTAGCACAGGGAAATGCATGCACTGATCTGCTCACAAACACAGGTCCTTCTTGCAGTTAACTATTTGTGAGTGGAAGCTACCTTCCTTGCTGCACGGAGGTAAACATAATCAGCCTCCCATCCAAAATGCACACAACTGCTTTTTCAAGTTCTCATGCCACTTTTCTTTTGCAATGAAACTCTCCAATTTGATTTTCTTTACCCCGACCCTACAATTTCCTACTGTGACATATTTCCTTCCTGAACCGGAGAATCTTAGAAGTGATGCTACAGGGTTAGGGTATCAAACTCAAGCTGTGAAATCTAGCGCTCCTGGTGCCCCAAGCTAGTCCTCTGGGGTTCCCTGGGCAGCCATTCCTCCTTCCCCTTGCACCAGCCATTCCCTCCTGCCACCAACAGTTCGGTGGGATCTTTCCCATCCTAACACTTGAAATGCTTCCCCAAAGGGTCATTTTCTGGGAGTACAAGCTTTAAGCCAGAAGGCACTGTTCTCACTAACGCTTTTGTTATTTGCTTTTGTTTTCAGTAGCCCTGAAAACCTGAACGTGTCCCTGTAATATCTGCTTTTTATTTTTTAGAAAAACTCACATGAGCTATATATGAACAGGCAGCCAATTCTGCATTAGATTTTTTTAAAGCTTTCCAGAAGGCTGAACCCCCAATTCCAGCTTGAAACTTCTCTCTCTTCATGCAAAGTCAACTGCTCTTAGCTTTATCCCCAAGCTGGAGAAGTGTCTCTTTCTCCAGGTTTTGATGTGCCTCCATTTCCAAAATGACCAAGAGACTCTGCCCCACACCTGAGATATCAGGAGATGAGAAACAGCATGGTGTAATGGTTGGAGCACTGGATGATGACTCAAGAGAACTGAGTTCTCCTCCCCACCTGGTCCTGAAGCTCACTTAGTGACTCTGGGCCAGGAATCACCTCTCAGCCTAACCTACCTCACAGGGTTGTTATGAGGATGTCATGGTCTGGAGGAGGAAGATTATTCAGTAAGCTCTCTTGGGTTCTTCACAAAAGAAGAAAGGAAAGATAGGAATGTCGTGCTGCAAAAGTGATGCATTGCCAGCTTTGGCATCTCCTGTTGCTGCTCCCATTGAGGAAACGTCACTCCATCAACCTGGACAGGCAGGCAGCTTCACAAAAGGATCGTCTGTCAGCAGCCTTCGTCCCGTGTAGCTGCAGGCTGGTGATATTCCACTGGACGTGTGTTTTCTGAAGTTTGATTGCTTTTTGGATTAAAGCTCAGCTGAGATAGCTTTGCTTCTACAGGGAGCCTGACTGCAAAGGCAACCCAAGAAAACACTGACAGCTGTAATATATTTGGGGCACCGGTGCATTTATTTTTCTTACGGCTATGCCAACATTTATCCAAAAGATTTTCTGACACATTCTCTCCCCCCGCCCCCATGTGATTGAAGAATTTCACTCTGCTCCTGGAGAATATTTACCATGTGTGAATGTTAGGTGTAACTGTGGACCCAATTTAACATGATGTCATATAACTTTATTGTCGAAAGAACTGCACTGGCTTCTAACCCTTCCACTTCTTCTCTCTTAGCCAGTTGCTTCATTCATCTACCACTGAGAAACTAACCATAAGCAGAACCTTGGTAGATAATGCTTCAATTGGAGGTATTTGTGATGGCTAATTGGTATTCCCAGGATCCAGCATGACAACCTTCTGAAATACCTAGTTGCTGTGAAGGAGAGATAGTGTTGCATTTCCATACTGCTTTTGGGCACTTGCTTGGCCACCACAGTTCTGAACTAAGTAGGCCTTTGGTCTGAAGTGTGTAAAACTCCTTGGGTTCCTTGCAGGAAAAAAGCTGAGATATGCATATAATGAATGAACATTGAGGTTCTTCTTAAGTCAAGGATGGCTGTTCTGACATGACACTCAGACCATGCCATGATTCATCTGGGAGAGAATGGAATGGGAGTGGACTTGGAAGGAGTCTATAAGGCCATCGAGTCCAACCTCCTGTGCCGCTTCCACATGTGGTTACCCATCCAGCTGCAGCCCTGTGTCTTTCCTGCTTAGCAAAGGTGATGCAACAGGCTAGCTTGATGAATAGCTATGCATGTAGGGGGCTATGATGGTGGAGATTTCTGCCTTTACACCTCAATCCTCCCAGCTGCCACAGTAGCTTCCTCTCCCAAGGTTGGCTTCACAACCTCAGGAGGGGAGGAAATGACTGCGATGGAAGTGGGCAAGTGGAAAGGGAGTCACCATGGATCTATCATCCCCACCCTGAGCAAGGTAGGTAAACGAGAGGGGCTCAGAAGCCTGTCTGGTGACTGGAGGACAATGAAGCTATAGCTGAATCCGACATTTCTTCTACCCTGCTGCAAGTGTCTTGGGATGGAAGCCTCTGAGACTGGAGCCCTCCCTCTGGAGAATCGGGCTCTTAGAGAACTAAAATGTCTTCAAGCAGTCCTAGCTAAACACACTTTCTTGACTCTCCTCCTCCTCCTTTAAATGGAACTTGGATCATGCTGTTTTTTAAAAAGCGTTATCATCGAGAGATGAGTGTGCTTTCTGTTCTTTCTTTGAGGTTCTAGGAAGTTCAGAAAAACCAGTTATTAAAGAAGTCATTTATTACAGTGAAGATAGCAAAGCGATTGTATCTTTTGAAGAATTTATTTAAGTCTCCCTTTCTTAAGCGATTCCTTTTTCATTTCAGTTAGACTTGTATTATCAAAGGGATCCAGGCATGCTGAGAATGTCTGAGTTCCTTTTTGTCTTACATTTTCTTATGGAAAGGTATTTATAACTGATAGAGTGCAATGCAGCACTCTAATTTGGAAGACCCTCTACTCTTGCTTTGAATATTTTTGAACATTTGCCAAAGTAGCTTCTCAATGCTTTTGCATGGAAGGAAAATTTACATTAATGTATAAAACCAGTTCTTAGTAATGGGGAAAAAAAATCCTAAGAGAAGTTCAGTATGAATATTAAGTATTTTCTTAGCATTCTTTCTTTTTGCTTTTGAAAAAGTTGTTTATAATGTGAAATATGACAAATTGTCAAAATTTATTAAGAGTATGACTCATAGACAACAAGGGCATGTGTAATATAGGCCACTGATAATATAGCAACTTCAGAGAAGAAAATTGGAGTGGAGTTTCTCCCTCAAATGCATACTCAGCTCCACTGCAGAAAATTCCATGGCAGTGTCCTCTCCTGAGAAAAGAAAGAAATTGACATGCCCATTGCACGCAAGTGGGCAGGGAAAACAGAGGCCAAGGATCCACAGGATCCTGAAGCCCCAAAGCACCTGTCCTGACTGACAGCAAGGTAGGTGTGGTATCATTTATTGATTTTATTTCTATGTCAATCAATAGCCAAATCTTTCTGAGTAGTTCATGGCAATTCATAAAATACAGTATAAAATACAAACCACAGTAAAAGAAAAAGAAAAAAAGCATCGCATTCAATTCAAGATTCATTTTGGATGCCAGGAAGTACTTCCTGAGGTTAGGACCACAAGGGTATGGAATGGGCTTCCATGGGAGGTGGTTGAAGCCCCATCGGTGAGGGTGTTCTAGGATAGGCTGGGCATTTATTTATCTGTTTATTTTAAACATTTATATGCCACCCGATTGTGCCACAGCAGCTCTGGATGGCTCACAACCATAAGATAAAGTAGAGTAAAAGCACAATTAAAACCAGAACACATTAAAAATAATAAAAATACAAGCAAAAAAACCAAACCAAAACAAAGGTCTATGGCATTAGTTATTAAAAATAAAGGAAGGACTTCACCTGGCACCAAAAAGAAAGTAAGGAAGGTGCCAGGTGAATCTCCTTGGGGAGAGCATTCCAGATACGGGGAGCAGCTGCTGGACTGGCCTTCTCGTTTTGCTGGTGCATGTACCTTCTTACTATTCTCTTGCTTCGCAATCCAAAATGGGCACTCACTCTTGCTCAGCCTGCCTCTCACTCACACAGCAAGAGAAAAAAATGATCTTTAGGAAAGCACTGGGCCAGCAAGCTGCTTGGTGCCATTATCCGCTTCCCACAGAGCACTGGGACTACGTGGCCTCACATGTCCGGACATGCCTCCATTCTAGCATCTTCCAGATGGAAGAAGTTGCAGCTGCTTGACCAACTCTTTCATTCGCTTGTGTGGGGAGAACAGGGCATATTAATCTGGAGAGAGAGAGAGAGAGAGAGAGAGAGAGAGAGAGAGAGAGAGAGAGAGAAGAAAACAGGTTGGATATCTCCTCAGAAAACTTCACCTTGTGTCAACCACGTAACTCTTCTGCCCATCCCAGCTACAATTTAGAGCACTTTGATCCCAGTTTAATTGCCATACCTTCCCTCAGAGCAGTTTGGTCCATTTGGAAGAGTGCAAGGAACCATTTCTGAGACATCCTTGTTGACCAAGCAAAGAGGGAAGGCCAAGACCTCAATATTTTCACCAGGGCTGGCAGGATACGCTTCTTGTCAGTCACAGAAGCCCATATTGCGCAACCTTTCTGTTGTGCCTGAAGAGCCCGTGCGTGGCCACATCTTTGAAAAATCAAGCTTTCAGTCTGGGAGATGGAGGTATTGGGAGAAGAGATGTAAAACCTCCATGCCCTAAATGGCTTAGGTCCTGGAGCACCTAAAAGAGCACCTTTTTCACCTGTATGCCTGCCCGCCCCTTGAGATCTGAGGCAGAGGCCCTTCTCTGGGAGCCCTCCTTGAAGGAGATTAGGAGGGTAGCTACCTGGAGAAGCTACCTTTTTCGGAGGTGGCGCCCCGACTTTGGAACTTTGGAACATGCTCCCCAGGGAGGTTAACTTTGGAACATGCTCCCCAGGGAGGTTAACCTGGCCCTGTTGCTTTATTCTTTTTCCATGTCAGGCAAAACTCTTTTTATTTTCCCAACATTTTAAAACTTAATTGGTTTTATCTTTGATTTTATCATTAATGATCAGATGTGGTGTGTTGTTTGCTGGTATGTTGCTTTCTGTTTTTTCTTTGTAATTGGTACAGAGACTGTGGACAGCATATAAAAACTTTAAATACGTAATAATCGAATGCCTCTCTTCCAATTCCAGGTGGGGGCTCCTAATTATGGAGCTACTGTAGTTAACTTATTAGAGCTCTTTGAGTCTGGTGGTTGTTTGCCATTTTGGATTGGAAAGGAAAGGTGGCTGTCAATGACAGATGTCAAATGTGTGGCCATTTTCCACCCATCCCCTGCCAAAAATAATATTTTGGGGAAATCAGAGGTGGTACCTACCAGCCTAATGCTATTCTAGGAACACTAGGAAGATAACTGGTTTCCCTCTTTGCAAATGGAGCTCTGGAGGGCTATGGGGTCAATTTCCTTCAGTGCTGCTCTGTGGCTTGATGCTCACAAAACTGTAATCCTGGCTTTCAGTATTCCAACTTGCAAGAGTAATTTAAGATTGCAATTGTAACCAGTCAAAAACTAGACACGCATATCTCCTTCACTAGTGCTGCATCACAACCTTTACAATCCATTGAGATCTGCTTTTAAGAACTATTTATTTATTTGCATACTGTCCCACAAGTGAAGTTTGCAACAATTCACCCCTGCATCTCTTTTCCAATTGGCCTCCCCATTTTATTCTCTCCTTAGAAGACACACAAAACCCAGAGCCTTCCGAAAGCAATGTAGCAGTGCTAGTTTGAGAGAGGGCTCACAATTAGGGGACACACCAGCATTTGGGGGGAAAGCAATGTATTTGTCACCCAACTTCATGGACATGGCCCATTTAAATGCATTTGTATCCAATGGATTTCTGTTGGAAAGGTCTGGGCACATACTTAGCTCCTCCACTGCAATCAGGGAAACTTTTAAAAGTACAGAATGTTAGCTGGATTGTGCCCCAAATTTACTTACTCGCTTCCTGGTAAGCCTGCGATATGAGCTTTATTCCATGATCTTCCTTGGATCTTATGCTACCTGGGTTTGGTATAATCCTTTTGTTTCATTTTATTAGAGTTATGCTGAGCATTTAAGGTGGGACCAATGTAAGCCAATGAGTGGATAAGACACAGTGCATTGAAGTCCCGCTTTATTCTCTTGCTGTTTCTGCCCTCTTGCACGCATGACTCACGTGACAATATTGCCCATTTGGTACTGTTCCCTGATTTGCCTGTTCTTATTTCAGCACCCAACCTTCCTAAGCCTCAGGTTAAGACAGCATCACTTGGACTGGCTGGAAAAGCAAGATCCCCCCTGCTTCCTGTTTCAGTACCGACAGCGCCAGAAGCCTCAGAAGAGGGCCACAAACAGACAGAGGATCCTGCTAATGTAAGAACGAGTTTAGAATCCTAAGCAAAAGCCGCTGGCTTGGGAATGTTACACCTCTAGTCTCATGCAAGGACTGAAAAATCTATCAAATTCCATTTCACTCCATTTCTCGTTGCCCCTGATTTAGACCATTCCATCCCATTTCCATGCCAGTTTGTGCATTTTCTGTAATCTACGTGAAAATGTATATGTATTTTGTGTACCTTTCTCAGAAGGTGCATATTTTGTGTGCATTTTGTACAAATTATTACAATTATATACATTTTTGCAGGCAAATCCCCCTGAATAAAGCATTATTCTCTGCAGTTCTTCTATTTCTGTGCATTTCCTGGATTATATGATTTTTGTATGCATCTGTCAATGTGCAAACCCTGTCTGCACACTTTCAAAATGCATGGACCAAGTTCATGTATGAATTAAGGTAGTGAAAATTTAAGAATTTCTGTCCCATTCTTAGTATCACTCCAGTTGGATGCACATGGACAAGTAAAGTTGCTAAAGCAGAAAGTATTGGAGAAGCATGGTTCTCATCACAAAGAGCAGCTCCATTTCTCCTCTTCCTCCTCATTCTCTTCTTCCTCCACATAGTGATGTCACCCATTTGTCATTACCTGGTTTGGAATATGAATTTAGAGAGACAGACTCAGGGATAACACAGCACCTTTTCCCAAGGTTTGAGATTTCCTTGGCTTGCCCACCATTTCCATAAAAAAAAATGCCATAGACAAAAACTAGGTTAAAATGTTGTGTTTACGCAAAAAGGGCCTGCCTTTCTTATTCTCATGCACCAAAAGTAGGAATCTTCCCAGTTCAGCTTTTGGATTTGGGGTTTCTGCACTGTTTTATTTCCCTGTCTGGCTGCCCTCAGAGCTCTTGCTCCAGCAGTGGATTGCAAGCACCATGATTTAGAAGCTCTTTTCTGCAAGTCAGAGCAACACTTGAAACAAATGGTAATTGAAATGAACAGGAAACACAATAGACGGCTCACCGGTGGACAGAATCCATTACTGCACGATGCCATCCAGGGCAGTCCTTAGATTATTGTAGCCCCTTCTTCGTCTCTGAATGGTTTCAGGCCTTGGTGGACCGATCTGTGTGGAGAAGATAAGGCAGGCGAGGGCCCAGCAATTGGAAAGAGACAGGAAATTAAAACAACCGTTTTGGTGGAAGTGACTGGTATAAGGAGCTGTTGACTGCGGAACATTTCAGCTCTAAATATCTTATTTTGTAACAGCCGGATGCATTATTTCCCAAGTGGGTCACTGTTCAAGTTTAGTAGGAGTGGAAGCACTTAGAAAAGATAATGGAAGAGAAGCCAACAGAGCTCTTCAGGGCGTCAGAGTTCAGGCTTTCAGTACCACTCAACCTCTATGGGCATACAAAAGGCAATGCAGTTTTAGCACTTGTTATTACCTTACCCCCCAGCTTTTTTCAAATAATGCATTTCCCTGTTCAAACTACATAAATAAGGACACATTATTTATAGAACATCCTCTTCAAGCTCTCCTAATTGACACTCTTGATACTTTGCCTACAGAGTCAATATAATCCCATTTTAAACACCTCCTGAAAGGTGACTTTTAGAACTAGGAAGACGGAGAAAGAAGAGAAAAGAAAGGACCAGTTTGGTTCTGGAAGGAAAGTTTGAGCATCACAGGGGGTCTGAGCCTGGCAAAGGGCGCACTTAAGCAACACAAGAGAAGGCTCAGATGCCCCTAAATGAAAGATGGGATCCTCTAACTGAAGTGTAACTTGTGGAGGAGGGATGTAGCTGAGCTCAAGCGATGAACTAGAAAGTTAGTGTCAGCAGTCTTTCTTTTGTGACAAACTCACTAGGTAACCTACCTTTTGCTTTGCAGGTGGTAGGTAGCCACAGATCCTGCTTTCTTCAAAAAGTTTGGTATCCCTTTCAAACAAAATATTTAAACTGCTACATTAAAAAAAGAAATATGTTAAGGCCCTACCCTGTGTTAGCTGTTGTTTTTGCAGACTTCTTTAAAGTGTGTTGTTGCAACTGTTTTCATTGCTATACTATCCCTTAGCTGAAGTTCTCTGGGTGCTTTACCACAATCAGTAAAACCAAGACAATAAATTGCAATAAAAGTATAACAAATACATAAAAGTATTATTACCCTTACATGAGTCCATTGAAGAGTGAGTAGAGCTTCAGGTCTGCAGATGCCAGGCACAAAAGGAATGGCAAGGTGCATCTCTTCTGCAGCACTGAAGGGTTCTGTTTGCAGAGCTGTCCTCCATTCTGTGTTTGTCTTTTTTCATTTGGTTTGTGGTTTAGTTTCATGGGTGGTCCAAAACATCTGTTCTCAGTGTGCCACCCCACTTGCCGAATCCCTTTCTTCCCATGCTAGCATCCTTCCCCGAAGTTTTCTGGGAAAGAAGGATGATGCTGGTCAGGGTTCCATTGCTGCACCAGTGCCACCAAGTCCCTGCCTTAAAAACCTGTTTTAAAAAAGGAAGGGGAAGGGAGGGAAGGTTTTGTTTTGTTTTTTTTAAAGAAGAGGTAAGAAGTGTGTCCATGCACACATCCGCCATTCTAAGTTCCTCCTCTTCCGTCCCCTGGCTTTTCATCTCAGGGGTTTGCCTGAAACTGCCGCTCCAAATTCAGGCAAAGCACCCAAACCAAACCAAAGGTAACATGTCCTTTTAATTTCCTCCTCTTGGATGGAACTGCATACAAGCAAAAGCAAATCAGATGAAATGACTGATCCCTTTCTCTGCAGGTATATGAACAGGATGATCTGAGTGAACAGATGGCTAGTTTGGAGGGGCTAATGAAGCAGCTTAATGCCATCACAGGCTCAGCCTTCTGAAAGCTCTGGATGGATCAAAGGATGGAGGGACCCAGGAACATTGCAGGATACCAGCGTCTCACACACATAACCACCCAAAGTCTGTGTCTGCCATGGAGTCAAGCAACGCATCATCGAGGCTCAGTTCTCAGGAGGCATCTCACCACCTCTATGAGTTCACAGTCATCAAGCAGCAGTCTGAAACAGAGGAAAGATGAGCTCCTGGAAGCCAGGAAGAAGATGTCTGCCTAAGACCAGTGCCTCCTGGTGGCTGATGATATTATGCGTAAGGCCTGCTTCACACATTGTCCTGTTAGTGGCCACCGGTGGCTGTCAATGGCCCACGTTGGCACCCGTCTGCCTGAGAGAGCCACTGATTCTCTGTCTACCCTGAATTTCAGGGTGGAAGAGAAATTGCTCCAGCAAAGTTTCTAAGAATGTTTGAAGGAAACCAAACCTTCCCCTGTCTTTCCATATAGATCATCTACTGTGGATGCTACCAGGATTTCTCACTGGTAGCATCCACACAAGGTCACCCATTACAAGCTCTGCTGAAATTTTGATGGTCTTACTCTGTGCCTTCACTTCTGCTCTTGCCTCTGTGAAGAAGGATGGCCCCATGGTGGGGATGGTTGCTGCAGCAGAGGAGACCCATGGGCTGGGCACTCATGTAAGATGTCTGTCCATTAATGCCAAGGAACCTGAGCAAAGGGTTTCCCATCCCTGTCGCTTCCCTGCATTAAGGGAAACCTGCAATGAGCACTCATGAAAGAGCAGTTTGGGATTAATTCTTTTGCTGGCCCCTGCTGCAGACCTTCCCTACAAATGTTTGGCATTGTCCCCATTCACAAAGGTGGCTTTGCAAAAGGCAGCAAGGGGTGGATGATCAGGGGAAAGAACTGACAGAGGACTTCTCTGATGCATCAGCATAACCAATTCTGCAAACTTTGGTGGGGGAGACTGCAGAACTCTGATTGTTCTCCAAGTAATCTCTGAAAGGCTTAGGGAAAAAACTGAAGCAATGATGTGCTGGGGGTGGGTGAGCATTTTGTTTTGCTTCAGGCTTGTTAGGTTAATTTGCTACAAAAGATTGGGGGTGGGAGCAAAAGAAAAATAAGTTTTTTCAAAAAATGGAATGTGGGAGAAACGAAACTTGGCAGATTTATTCTGCTAGTCCTGGGCTTTGAGAGTTCAGGTCTTTGGGGAAACCTAAGGACACCTATGTCTGTGGGCTCCCTATTGGTTGCAGCTTTTATTCTGAGCTTCCTAGGAACCTCCATGGTGTTGAACTCCATTCCCACAATAGGTTCACCACCCTGGAGCATCATGAAATTACAAAGCTCAGAATGAAAACACCAATAGACAAGGAGACTCACTGACACAGGAGCCAACCTCACCCAGTAGCTCTTAAAAATCTGGGTTTGAATCTCTGTACACTGAACTTTGTTAGTGATGAATTATGAATGCTCTCTCTTATTCTGAGATGCTCCTTATCTTTAGCTATGAGAACATTCTGCCTGTTTGATTTTTCTGGTGCAGATGGGTAGGAATTTTGCTTCAGGTCATGTTGATATTTACTCAAAGTTGCTCATCTTTGGGGAAAAAAATCTTCAATTTTTTAAATGAATGCTGCAGTTACCCTCCACCCAGTCCCTGTTAAATCTGGAGTGGAGGAGTAACTTGTCCATCACTAGCAGGAACTGGATTTCCCCTCCCTCCAAAAGGAAGCCAGAAGCAAAACTGGAATTTCTTGCTCAAGCAAAACACTAGAGAAATATCAAAGTAAGTTAAAAGATTTTCAATAAAGTTAGCAGATTGTCTCCACTTTTTCATATCCATCACCCATGTAGTCAGATGTACTGGAGAAAAGAAATCCTTGAGGTTTAAGCTAATTTTACCCATGATGATTTGCTTCTGGTTTGGCTAAATTTGGCCTGTGCCGTATGGGTGTGACTTCGCATAAAGCAAGTGTAAGACTGAGCAAGAAAGCAACCCCATGGCTCAGGCTCCCAAGCACGTCCACAGCACCAGGATGATATGTGAAGTGGGCCTAAAAGGACAGGCGTGTCTTGCTCAAGAGGTTTGTCGTATTTTCGGTAGCACACACAAGCGTACTCTCACACATCACAGAAATAATATGTGGACTATAACTCCTTTTTCATAATTGCAGTGCAAAGGAATCACCGCAGAGCACCAAAGGGTTGGATGTACTCTCAACAGCACAAAAATGGCAATCATGCTCATTAAAAAAAATGGTTTCAAGCACTCACCTTGCACAAGTGCTGGGGTCAATGATAACAGGAAGCTGTGCACTTAGCAGTTTTGGCCAATCTGCCCATGGTGAAAATATGGCAAAGAGAAGCTAGGAGCAGGGGGAAAAGTTTATCTGCATCAGCAGCCTGCTGCCAGCCTCCATATCCAACTAAAACCAGCTCTAATAATATGCAAGCATTGTGCCATAAGCTAGGAACACGGGCACGTGTGCTGATTTCAGTGCCATGCTAGGCAACCTTCAGCAGCAACACAATGGGGCGAACAATCACCACTCTGGCCCTTCTCTGGTTCATCCAGATGCCCTGCAAGATGGCTCAATTTGATGCAGAATGCAACCAAGGCCAACTCTGCAACGTACAGGAAATGCTGAGCTTGATATCATTAAGCAATCTAGATCTTAAGACTTTTCACACAAAGGAAATCTATCATAGGGTAATAGAACTAGTCCCATGTCCTTAAGGCATGGAATTCGCCAACACTGCTGGGTCCTTGAACCCAGAGCAAATGTTTACACACAGAGTGCCAGGGGTAAAACAATGGGGAGGGGAAGGGTGGGGAAGAAATCCTTCTGTAAAAAATTCATATTTGCAACAGCCAGTGGAGAAAAGGACAAAAAATGGTCAGCATCATTTACTTCTGGATACCGGTTGTGAAATAGGAATGTCGGAGAAATTCATTAATATTTGAAATATTGATGATAATGTTTTGCTTGCAACCCCCAATGTGGAAGTGCAGCCACAATTTAGTTGTTGGGGGAAGCTGACATGTTTTCAAGTTTGCAATCACATTCCAAAATGAGTCCTTTTGGAAAAATGTGCCATTTTCATATTTAAAAGAACACTTACGTTTGCGAACAAAAATGATGCAAAACAAGCATCCGAGTAGGAAAAGGAGAATCTCTACTATCTCAGAAATCATTCATTCACCCATCCCTACAGTGGTGGCAAATGATGCCTTTTCAAATATTAGGTCCTCTCCAGCATTCTGGCTTCTTGTTACCATGTTTATTCATTGACATCCATAACTGGTGACTTGAACAAATATTGTGTGCTTGCTTCCCATTGCTGAAATTCCTGCATTCATTCAGAGTTAATCCCTGTTTTTGCAGGCAAATCACCAAAAGGGGGACTAAATTTGCATATTTATCAGTTATGAGGCTGCAAAAAAATTGAATGAGAAGGTTTCAGCTGAGTTATTACATTTAGCACTGCCTTTGATTTCAAGCTTGAGTGGGTCATAATTTTAAAAGAACATGGAAGGGAGAAAGGATCTTTTCATCCTAATTGCTCTTTTTATTAGGAAGGTAATTATATGTGAATTCCTGAATAAAATATTTGGAATAAAATCGCACAGTATCAGAAGTAAAAAGGGGGGGGGGATGGCATGATTAAAAAAAAAACCAGTTCCAAGTTGGACAGGAGATCAGAGGTTGAAGAGAGAACTCAAATGCTTCATTAGAAATGCTACAATATTTGTGAAAGCGTTCCCATCAAATAATGCTGTTTATTCAATTTATCCTGGGATTTTAATTCAACACTTCCTAATAACAAGGCAGCCTTATTTAGTATGGGAGGTTGAGGTTTTAATGTTCTGACCAACTGAGGATAGCACCCAACTGCATCCAATTTCATTGATGCTGCTCAATTCAATGACCTGCAATAACAAGAAAGTTTGGCAACTGAAAGAAAGAAAAAAGAGATAGAGAGAGGGACTCCTCCCAGAATTTTGAGTAGGCTCATAATGTCAGGTCCTACTGTTATGTTACTAGAACAAAATAAGATGCTCAGTTTAGCTGCTCTCAGCCAAAGAAAGACAGGAGAATCTGACAGTGCGCGGCTATTGCAAGTGCTATTGATGGTACACCAGTGTTATCTCATACTTGAGCACAAAATCAACAGCTTTGCTAATGTGCTGAGCTTCTTGGGAAACTTGTCATGCTGGGAAGTGAGCTTGATGCTGTGTGAGCAGATTGGTTCATGCAAATGCCATATGGATTGCGCTAGTGATAGCACCCGACTGGATTCTTCCAAAAGTTGTGCAGAATTATTATTTTTTTAAATAAGCACTTCTTTCAGAGGTTCTGTGGAGCCTCACAACTGGTTCTTGCATCTTCAGACTTTTCCAGCACTCTACTAATGGGATTTTCTAGTGCTTGTATTATGCTCCTGCCCCTACCTTCATCAGGCTGGGGCTATCTGGTTGTATATGCCTGGAAGGTACAATAAATGCCTTCCCACTCAGCCATCTTCTGACTTCCATGGAAGCAGCATCACTCAGATATTCGCACCTCCCAAAAATGCCTCTGCAATGAGTTCCCTTTGGTTCTTTACCATGGCTACGCATGGTTCTTTTGACTTATTTTGATGGTCTCCATTGATCAGCAGAGACAGCTTTCTTGACCACTACTGATAAGCAAACATGAAGAAATCATGGAAGATTTTCTGGAATCCATACCCTGCTTTGGAAACAATTCTTTGCACAATTAAGAGAAATGGGCTGGTAGAAGCAGACTTTCCCATCCCCATTTCTCATTGGCAGGTCCTTCAGCATCCCTCCCTCCCTCCCTGGGATGGGATAATCATAGGAGAGAATCATGGATACCACAGTCCATGTAATTGCCAAGATGATGCTAGTGGAAAAGATGCAGTGCATCCTATGGCTGGCTGGGAGAACCTCCCCGTCCCTCCTTCCCAGGCTGGTGCATCTGTGGAATAAGCTGTGGTGCAGAAGGAGGAAGCAGAGCAGGCACTCGTGATTCTGAGCTCACAGATAGTGCTCCTTCCAAATTTTGGGGAGCCCTCTGTTTCCCGAGCAGCACCACCGCCACAGCCTACCCTGTTTGGTAGGGTCAGCCTTTTGGAGGGCTGGAGGGCTGTCACAGACAAGACAGGGAGGGAAATTTATTGGTAATAATTATCCGCTGTATTTCTACCCCACTTTTTTCATGCAAGGGACCCTAGATGCCTTACACAAATCCTATTCTCCATCTCTGCCCTCACAACCGTCTAAAGTAGGTTAGTCTGAGAGTCTGTGACTGCCCCTAAGTCACCAAGTGAGCTTTATGGTCAAGAGGGGACAAGAACTCGACCTTTCAAGTCTCAGTCCAACATCCTAGTATTTTTTTGTAGGCTGCTAGGTCCCCCACTTCTCTCTTTCCAAAGAGCAGGCCATTATTTGGCAAAAGCAAACTATAGTCAGCAAAGAAAGTCTCTGAGCATGCATGAGTGGGTTGCTGAACACAAACTAGAAACTATTTCCGAAAAGCCTCCTTTTGAGTAACCCTGGCCCCTACCCCTGTGGGAGTGCCCTTCTGGAGATGGGCAAGCCCCTTGGTTGCATGCAGCCCCTCTAGTTGGCTTGCATTCTCTCCCAACTCCACTTCATGGGGTCTGGGATTGTACCAAGCTTGTCTGGATCCTGTGGCTTCTTTCCCTTATACACAGATGGTTTTCAGAGTCTGCCTGAATGCCTGGAGACAGCAGCTTTGGGATAAACTCTTCTGTTTCTTCCATCTCTGTCTGGAGGCCTCCTCCTCTTCCTCTTCCGAAGAGTCAATGTCAGCCTGGCCCTGAAATGCACACCACAGACAATGGCCTCTTTCATTCCCAGCACTATTGCTGCTTTACCACCAACATCCCATTCAACAGCTACACAACCTTCAGTAGCAATCCAGCCTTCCTTAGATCCTGTTCTGCTGATTCCCACATTCTCCACCTGTCAGCTTTATCTTTAAAAGTGCTTCTTCAAAGGGTGCCTTGTGTAAAGCTTAAGAGAGCTTCTGAAGTGCTGGCTGTGGAAGATGGCATATCCAATCCCCCACAGAGGAAGGCACAGTTACCCTTGCCCCTCCCAACTGATGCAAAGTAGGCAGCTGGATCTTGTGGGCTGAAGTTTCTTTCATGAGGAGTCCTTACACTTCCTATTTCAATCCACCAACTTTGCACGGACATGGTGTTCTATGAAGATCTCCTATGCAAAATGGTTTCTGCCTCCTTTGCTGCTCTCTGAGGGGATGAGGAAGGTCCCCTTAAACTACATGAATCAGAAGCACTCCATGTGGTAAAACTGAAGATTGTGACCACAAGGCATACAAATGAACATGAAGCTAAAGTTGTGACTACTTTGGTTGTCCTCCATAAACATGTTTGCTTGCTATCCTCTGAACTTCAGCCTGAAAACAGGACATGTATCCCGAGGCCAGCCTGTCCAAAACAAGCTGATTGCATGCTGGAACCCCTCTAGAAGACCAAAAATATTGCCTAATGTCTGGCAGTTGTCATTCTATCTGATGGAAGTCAGGATACAAACCCAAAGGCCTTTGAGATCATGTATGATAAAGTGTCTTAGAAATATCCTTCAGAGAAAAAGTGTCATGCACTAATAGCAGATCACAGTCTTCTCTTTCCAGAAATGTTAAACATTCTTCTAAGCATAGTCTTTGATTTCTCATGCTAGGACAACCTTGCGCTTTACTTCCAACAGTGGCCTTCAGAAACAGGTTCTGATATGTCCTGGCAAAGTCGAAAGCCCAGGGTCTAACTAGCTGGCTACTCACCCCTTTCAGATTATCCTATTCCAATGAATTTCATGCTATTCCACCGCAGAGTGCCTGCCATAAGAGTGGCACTATAAGGTGGACTCTGATAAACAAGGACACTGTTGACGTATTCCCATACAGAAGCATCAAAGTGGACCCTACTCTGATCACATCTCTCTCATGAAGAGATATACTGGATTGGGCCCACCTTCATTGTGTGAAAGTTCAATACATTTATTCATCCAAGATAGTTTCTCTCACAGATCTACTTCCACTCATTGAGGATTTGATATGGTTCACTTGCACAGGACACAGGAGGGCCTGTAACAACAACAACACTGATTACTTTGTCATCAGGGTGCAAGGCTTCCCAGGATCAGCTCCTGCCATCTGAACTGCCCATGGCCTACAGAATTTTTGTAAGGTGTGTGAAAGACACCTGTTGCAAGGACCCATCCATTTTTATGATCAACATCTCCTTGTGGATCTGGCATGACACTATACAAAATACCTTCATTTTATCCTTGACCTTTTGGTTGTCATTCTGAGCATGACCATGAATGTTGAATTCAGTTCACTGGGTCCATTCTAGATGTGCGTCCCACTTTTATCGTTCTGCTTCAAACTGAGTGTCTATGATAGCAACTCCTGCACCCTACTTTTGACTTCATCTGATGCAAGCCCAAGCCTGCACTCACACTCATCAACTCCTCCTATTTGTGACTTCTACCACTCATGCGTGGGACCATGTCAAGTGCTGCAGAGTCTGCTTCAGGCTGGGCTGGTGGTAAAGTTCTCTAACAATTTATTCACAGTGGCTGGCATCCTTCAGGCCAATGTTCAGTCCAAGCCTGATATACCTGGAGTTACAAAATAATCAGAGGATCAGGTTGCATACTTACATTCCAGTGCTGGCTTTGACAGCCTTGGCTTACAAACTTGCTTTAGTAGCCAAGTAGTCTATGGTTTGGACCTCACTGAAGGTGCTGGTGATGATGGTTTCACATGCTGGCAATTTATACACATTCATGTGTCCATTCTCTTCATCTCATCAAACTTTTCAGGAAGGAATTGGCTAACTTGCATCTGCATGTCCAAACTCCTCTTTCAAATTGGAGCCCTTCTTGGTTCATGAGCAAGACCTTGGAAGCTTTGCCATTCATCTGTACCTCCTTTCATTGAAGACAGAATTTCGAGTGACAGTCACCTCTGCATGCATAGCCATTTGGCTCCCATCATCCAGTCATATCCCGTTTCTGCTGATGCTTAGACATGAAGTGGTACTTTGACTTGAGGTTATCCTACCAGTCAGATGGTCGCATGGTTCCTATGGCAATGCAGTTTCCACACTCCATCCTCTCATGCTCACCGTGCATCCCAGCAGCCCACATGAGCAAAATCTCCATTCTTATGCGATGGCTTCCTATGGACCCTAGCAGATCTCTGCCAGGAAGAATCAACCAGGATATGTGCGCATTGTGAGAGAGCCAAGGGTAGTAGAGAACAGCTGACCACTCTTTCCGTGGAACTCTATAGTGTTCCCATACCAACAATGGTAAAGGGATCCCACATTCAGATGAACAGAGAAAGCCATGGTGAAGCATGGAAACATTAGAGTAGACCACTAATTCGTTCCATGGTTTTAGGGTACTACAGTTACCATGCAGAAATGCCATGACTGAGTCTAGATAACATGGCAGATCAACAAGGGTAAGAAATCACAATAGCTTTTAGTGAGGTGCAAACTCTGCCCATTGTCTTCTTTTGGAGATTAAGTAAGATGCATGTCCTAGACAATCTGTGGGTCTTCGTAGCCTGAAGTCTCCTGAATGGACAAAACCTGTATGCACCCCACCAGTGCTTACTGGAAATATGCTAGATGGCATATTTGGGTGGTTTGAGAGACTGCACAGAGATCTTGAAGAAGAAACAAAGATTATTCACCTGCAACTGGTTTTCTTCAGTGTGCACCCATGCAGTCACCCAAGCCTTCTCTTCCCCTCCTGCTCTTACCAATTAACCTAGTGATACCATTATGACTTAGAACTATGGACTGAGTTGATAAGCACTCATTCCATGCCTCAGGGTCCATGCATCTGGATAGATTCCACCTAACTGAAGGGGGGCACAGGAGTACCAAGATCTTGCAGGAAGTTCTAGAAAGTTCCAAAGGTGCTCGGCTTAGGTGCAGAACCCAGCTGACATAGCATCATTCAGAGAATATCAGCAACACATAAACTGAGAGATCACAGAGAACAACTAATCAGATTATGCATTCGATATTCAGCTCCCTTCAATAGCATTTGTATATTGCATGACACAATCTTGCTTCTACTCAGACTCTTCACAGATGACAGGCATAACTAGGAAGTTACAAATTTCTGTAATTCATCTACTGCAGAAAAAAAATCAAGGGACTTGTGTGATGGTGGTGCTGATGTTCAGAACTGGAGGCAAGTGTCTTTATCTCATAGATCCTGAGAAGTCTGGGCCCAGATCAAAATGGGTCTGAGAGCACCTGCTCCTGCCTTCCCTTTTCCGTCTGGACTTATTAATTATCAGGTTTCTGTTGATTCTTCAGCACTGACATGGCAGCATATTGGATGCAGGCATCAAGGGAAGATGCAATTCTAATAAATATTGATGTTCTGGTTCCAAGATCCCTAGAAACTACATGCCCATTACATCCTTACCCATGCTATGCATGACTCACCAGAAACATTATTCTGATGATTCTTACTGATCCTCAAAGGATATTTATCTGAATTACATTTCCTTGGGTCCTTGTGTCTGTGATGCTGTTAAAGCGAGGTGCAAGGACTTCCCGTTATGAGGCCCACCACTGTGAGCCACATTCAGCGGAAAGGAATGGCAGGAGATGGAGTTGTGCGGGAGAAAGTGGGAGGACACTTCCACAACTGACCCAACGGAACACATTAGCGCATTCCCTCAGAATGGAGCTCAGCTGAAATCCAATGCAGGCTAAATCGACTGTGCCAGCCCTTACTCAGAGAAGGAAACCTATGTTTGACTCCCCTGTCACTATTACTGTTCCTCTCCACATCCCAATTTACACCTTAGTCCCAGCTCCAGTGTGTATCCCAGTCCCTTGAAGAACAGAAAGGTAAAGAGATACAGTTGTTGACTCCTAATAGCTGCCAATTAGGATCAGGGCACCCAGAGGCTTGCGTCCTATTTCCACTGACCCTTCCTGTTTTTCTTCTCCAATTTACCCACCACCTTCATAACACACAATACTCATGCCGTGGCATGAAGATGGCTTTGCCATATTGTTCTGCCAGGTTGCATGCTGTGCTTAGCAAGTATGTCATATAAGCTTTCTGCTTCTGCAACCTCCAACTTCGGCCATCCAAATATATCCCTCAAAATATTACGCTATGCTGGAAAATATTTCCAATTATAGATATTGCAACCGCTCTGAATCAATAGAAAATTTAAAAATTCCTAGCAACCCCATAATGTTCTGAGGCCTTCCTGTTTAATCAGAACTATTCTGGAGCAACTTTGTCTTGAATGAGCAATTAAGATGCTCTCTCCATATAATATGGGGAGAGAGAGCAGCATTAGCAGCACAATTCTCAGAATCCTCCCTCTCTTCTCAGAATCTTCTAGAGGCATGGCTGTAAGAACTGCCATGATAAGTTCCAGCACTTCCAAATTTACCACTGCATGTAGGCAAAATCTCAAACAAATTTGCACTGGTTTGAAGCCCCTCCATGATGACTTCTCATGAAATGTCCTCATGGTCATTGTTGCAGAATCACATCTTCTGGGACATTACAAAGGTGGGTGTGTTCAGCACAGAGCTCTCTCCTTTCCTTACTTGTGTCTTGAAGATGTGATTGGGAAAGACAAAGCTGCAAAGCAGCTCTTTGGTGAACACTTCTCTGTTAGCCATCCTGTGATTTGCCTGCGTCCTAACTGAATTCCCATTCTCTGAAGTTTTGTATCTGATCCATTCACTGGGCAGACATTTTGCAAATTTTCAGCCATTCCTCCTTCTCGTTTTTTAAAATTTTTCTCCTTGAGACCAAGAATAACAATGTGGTCAAAATATGCTTTGAAGACAACCAGGGCAATGCTATCACACTGTTATGCTGTAAATGTCTTTTGATGAAGAGTGAGCCCATGATGCTGGTAGATAGAAGGAGCAATGCTGTTTTTATTATTGTAAAATAGACCTGGCAATTCCTATCTTTGTGAATTGTCGTCATGTTTGGGAGAAGGGCGGGGAGGGTGGGAAGAGGGTACTTTTTATAAGTAATATTTAATTTATTATTTAGAGTGGTTTCTTTGGGATAATTTATGATGGGGGGAAAGGGGTTTCTGGTTTGAGACCTAGAGCAGGGTGTTAAAGCTGTGCTGTATCTCACGTGGCATTATGCCGATGTCCTTTTACCTGACGTGGACACTGGTGTAGTCTTCCCCAGCCCAATCTTAATAGGTAGCATTCCTAGCTGGATGTGAGTGCATACGAACACCTAAAGCTTTCCATCAAACTAGTATGGGAAAATCCTTTGGCACTGATCAGTGAAATTTAAAGCATCCCGAACTTCTGTTTATTTCAATGAGAAATGAAGGAGGAATTCATGCCAGTTTACACCTCCCAGACCCAAGTGCAGGCCCAGGCAAGTTACAGGCAGAAATCCATACAACTCGAAGCTTGCAATGTGTTCTGCAGAACACAACAGAACTGGTGGCAACATGAGTAGATTTGAAACATGTGCACAAATACACTTAGTCAATGGATGCATGCACCCCGAAATGCAGAGAAACACAAACGTTGGGGAAAATGCATATGAATTTCCATACATTTTTTTAAAATGCAAGCCCACATTGAAATGAAATGACATGAATTTGCCCTCAAAACAAACCACCTTGGTGAGACTGAGAGCGACACATTCCTTCATCCCTAGTTTATGCAAGCACCGATTTCCTCCATTGAAATAAATTAGCTACCTTTTCAAGTGCCCTAGAGCAAAGATACCATTCTGTCTAAGAGGAGAGCCTAAACATAAGGATGGATGAATAAGTACATTTTGATCTTGCTCATTTTTCCAATCATAACTTCATTTTGTCTCATTTCTCCATCAGTTTATGATATGCTTTTTTTGAAGATGCATTTTGAAGATACATCCACTAAAGATATATTTTATGCACATTTCCCCAATATGCCCATTTTGCCTGATGTATGCATTTTTAAAACAATTCCACACAATATAATATTTGTATTAGATTTCAATAAATACCTACACTATTGTTTCTGCATATCTGTATGCAAATATAGAGAACTAGGCACACATTTTTCAGTTCGAGAACCAAATTACAAAATTCAGAGAATAGTAAAGACTGAAGGATAACTGTGTTACAGTCTGCACATTATCTGAAAAGTGCAAGTCCAATGGATTCTCATTAAAATATGAGCCAAATAAATTTGTCCTCCTCCATATTCAAAGGCTGCAATTCTGTGTTCCCTGAGAGGGTATCTCAGGGCTACAGATAGATCATAAATTCCTTTCCAAGGTTGGAGTTAGAGCTCAGATTCCATTTCCCAGTCCCAGAGAGGAAAATATCCATACTTCTCAATTCTCTGAAGTCACTGCTTTCATGATGCAGAAGGAGAACATCAGGACTTGATGTGAGCAGAACTGCATGATCTAAAGTCTACCCAACCCTCAATCATGGTCTCAAGTGGTTTAGAATTTTAGAGCCGACGTGGGTCTGTGAGCAATGAAATCGCTTAAAAGAAAACACTGGAAAAAGGAACAGCAAATGTTGTCCCTTCTAAACGTCCCACCCTGTAAGCAGGACTCGAGGAGGCCTTCAGATGGGTTAGATACTCCAATCTAGGAGTAAGCTCACGCCATCTATATTATAGATTCTATGAAATTGTCCTGTACATAAGTTCAAGGAGCAGCTCTGATAGCTGAAAAATTCCTAAGAGTCAGCTGGCTTTAAATCCTCATGACCCAAAAGAAAAAAATGCACATGCAACACAAGTTGTGTTTGTTGAAAAGTCCAAGGCTGGATACAGCTTGTGCATGTTTAACCTAATTGGGTGTCTAGTTCTCATTAAAGGGGTTCATCTGTGCTGGACTGTTCCACTCTAGACTGCAGGGAGGGGGTTGCAGAACACCTCCATACAAAATCATTTTCTCCAAAGGGGGTTTGAAGCTAGCTATCATTCAAAGCCCAGCCTAAATAATCTCACCAGCAGCTCAGCAAACCTAAGCCTGAGTCTCTGCGGTCGTTTTGCTTTAAAACTGACATTCTCTTCTCATTATTGCAAAGGGGGCTGGGAGCGTGACATGGCCAATGACCTGTTAAAGTGCCAGAGGTTATTTCTGAAGGGCCACGTGTGTGTTTAAGGCTTGAGTCTTAAACGTACTTAGTATGTCTTCCCAGGCAGAACCTTGCATTGAGCTCACAGGGACACAGGAAGAGCAGACATGCTAAAGATGAACCACATGGCCAACCAAAATCAAGGGGACTTGAATATGTAACGGAGACCACTTTCTTTTCCCCAGTGACCCAAGGACTGGGTCTGGCTGTTGATCACAAGGGACTCAGGTTCACCCATTCGTGGTTGAGCAGGGAATCCTGCTCGTGGTTGAATCCTGGCAGCCTCAACGCTAATCAGACACATTGTCTAGTCACTTCACTATGCCAGACTGGCTCCGTTGATCTGGCTCCCTTTTTACCAGGAATGCCTAAATTCCTTGACAGGCCATTTTGCTTTAATTCTTCTTGAACTTTAATTTGCCCTATTTGCAATCACAAACACAGATGGAAGCACAGTTTCTGAACAAAGTGCAGACATTCCCTAATATTAATTCATGCATGCAAAAAGTGTGCTTTAGTATAACACACTCCTTAAAATGTGTGCACACACACGCACGCACGCACACATTTTTCAAACATTAGCCTATGGTGGGAAAAAGGTGCTTTGGAAATATGTGTACCAAAAAGTGTACTTTCCCCATTCAGCTGAAAATGAAAACAGATTGTAAGTGAAAATGGGAACATGGTGAACTGAATCTCAAGGTGAAATTAACAGGATCTGAGTGAGCTTGAATACTGTTGATTCTCCCATTGCTTCAAAAGAAAGGTACATGATTCAGAAGCAAATTTTATTCTTTTCATGTTTTCTTCTGCAAGAAAGCAAAAGATAAGAGGCCACAATCTCAAGATGGGTGTTTCCAAAGTCCCCTTGAAATTATCAGACATAACAGAAAAAAGCTGTCATCCTGTCATGCTGGAGAAATTCAGATCACAGTATGCTCAGATATGTGGCCTTAAACATTAAATTCAGCGCTCCAGTTTCATTAGGATTCAAATATAACTAATTGTTTACAGATTTTGATGACTGAATATATAGCAAGAGAGACACGACTAAGTGGAGTTTTTCACTCAGTTCCACTTCTGTAGCCCTAAGTTCATTTCATAGAATCCGAGAATCACAGAATCAGAGAGCCATAGAATCACAGACTCATGGAATCACAGAATAATAAAATACTAGAATTGGAAGGAGCCCAAAGCCCACAGGTTCAGCCCCCTGCTCAATACATGGCTCCAAGTTAAAGCATCCCCCTCAACTGGTTCTCAGCTTTCTCTGCTCTTAAAAGCCTTATTCCTTCCTTCTCTCCACCCCCATACATTTTCCCCATGTTAAAAATAACAGAATCTCAATGTAAATTGATAGAAGGCCTTTCCACATGTTATGCAGCAGCAAATTTGGCAAGTATACATTTGAAAGGGAGATACAACCAATCCCAGCTTTCCACGTGTGTGTGTCTCTAGGATACTCACACAGACTCCTTCACACATGACATTTTTTAGACTGATCCTTCAAAATGACAGCAGCAACCTGTTTCGTATGACTACAAACCCCTATGTGTAAATCGGTACTTTAAACAATGTGGAAAGCTAAAAATATTGCCCATGAATGTGGAAATTCATTGAACGTACTGCAGTCCCTTTGAGCATAATGTACCAAGCATTGTTCCTTCCTAGTTTTTGTGCAAAGGGTGTGTCTGTGGACTTAGGAAGTAAAGATGTTGAGGGCCTGTGTCCTTGTATGGTTTCCAGGGATCCATCCTTGGCTGAATCCTCATTTATTACTCAGAAAGCTCTTTTAGGGAACAAAGCTACAGCTCCGGAATACTGTCTAAATGGGCACAGGAAAGCTCAGAGTCCCAGCTGTGTTCTGAGGTCAGAGTGAGGGCTCTAATCATGGAGAACGGCGTGGTTCTTCCCATGCTCAAAGAAGCTCCAAAGCCACAAGTGTGACTTTGGAGCTGGTGGCTGCATGCAGGAAGTAGAATTCTGCAGGGCAGGAAGTAAGGAGGAAGGCTCTGCTGGGATATGAGGAATCATGGCAGTTCTTCTTCCTCTCATGAGCAGGGGCAAAATACTTAGATGGTCCAAATCAGCTGTCTTTGTGTTTTGGAAGCTGAGAAAGCATGGAGGCAATCTAACCCTATGCATTTCTCGTGCTTGCCATCAGATGGCCTAATTCTCCAAATTGGGGAGTCACATTGAATGGCCTCTTGGGAAGGAACTCATGAAAATCATTAACCTATGTTGGGAGACATTTATCCAGCACGTGTGAGTTACACTGCAGCTTTAACTACCTTTAGGAGAGAAAAAAAAGAATCTTGTTGTTACAAAAAAAGCCTAAAATTAGGCATTTTGAGCCTACAAAGGTTTTCCTTAAATTGTTGGACTCTAGCCTTGTTAACCAAATTAGATTAGTGACTGCAATATTTAAGTGTAAATCTTGTTCTACCAGGAAGGGAACTTGCTTAGGGTTTGAAAAGAAATGACTGTTTCTACACACAATCTTGTATACTACTACATGAGGAGAAAAAATGGGGGGGTTTTGTAATGTACCGTAGAACAGTCTCATATTCGTTTTTTTATAGAAATGGTATTCCAATGGTGCATTTTTTGTTTAATAAATAAAGTTTTGATACAAAATTTCTCTTGGTGAGTCTGGTGCATTGAATTCCAGAATGGCATTTGAATGAGTTGGGATATGAACATGGAAAGTTGATAGGTAACAAGGTGGATGACGGCGCCTTTTGTACCAACCTCATGTGTTCATATGGGTGTATTTCTTAATTTGGGTCATTCCCAGAGTTCATGCCATGCATCTTCCTGCCTTCCAAATTACAGTGGCTGGTGATGCTTGGAAGGGCCTTTTTAGTGGCGGCACCCTTACTGTGGAACTCTCTCCCAAAGGGTCTCATTTGATGGCTAAGATCAGATGATGCATTAAACACAATTATTTCCAGACATGTTGAGAAGAACTGATCACTGCGAGACTTGATTTTTGCCTGTGCTTTTTTCATGCTTATTTAACATATTCCACATTAATTAGTCCAAGGACTCTCCAAGCAGATTACAAAGAAGCAATACAAACAGCATCACACAATTTAAAAAACATATAAACATATAATAACCATATACAATAAAATATGCAATAGGCAAAATTAGGTATAAATAGTTAAAACAGCATGTTAAAATGAAAGAACAATATAAAACTATATCCTTAAAATTGAAGAGTATGAAATCAGTTCTTTAAATGCCTGAAGAATTGGGTCATTTTCAGCTGGCTTCAGAAAGATGGTGTCAGGTGAACTACTCTCAGAAGGACATTCCATAGATGGGGCACAACCCTGAGAAGGTCCCGCTTCTATTTGCCATTTGAAGAATGGCTCTCTCAGAAGGGCCTCCTCACCTGATCCTAGGGGTTGGGTAAGTACATATGGGAGCAGGCAGGCCCTCAGGTATCCTGGTCCCAAGCCATTTAGGGTTTTATATGTTAGAACAAGCAAATTCAAATTGAGCATGGAGCTCAACTGGTAGCCAGTGCAAGTAATACATGGAGTTGCTTGTGCCAGCAGTCACACCTATTCTGTACCAGTTGATGTTTCTGGACCATCTTCAAGGGCACCCCCACATACAGCCTGTTACAATAATCGAGTCAAGAGGTTACCAGAGCATGTGTGACTGTGGCTAGGCTCTGCCTGGTCAGAAATGGCTGCAGCTGGAAAATTAAGTAAGGCTGAAAGAAGACGCTCCTGGCCACTGAGTCAACCTGAGACTCAAGTGATGGTTTTGGGTCCAGGAGAACCCCCAAGCTATGGATCTTTTCCTTCAGGAGGAGTGCAAGTCCATCCAGGACAGTTGAAGGCCCACCTGCTGGACAGACAGACCATCCACCAACAGCACCTCCATCTTATCTGGACTGTGCTTCAGCTTATTGGCCCTCATCGAGTCCATCATCAAGCACAGGAAGCAATTCAGGGTGGAAGCTGCCTCACCTAGGTTAGATGAGAATGAGATGTAGAGCTGGGTACACCTCAGCCCTCACTGATGACACCTCAGCCCTCACCTCCAAATGGCCTCTCCAAGTGGTTTCATGTGTATATTGAATAGCAGGGGGCCAGTATGGAGGCCCAAGGAGCCCCACAGCATAATTGCCATGGGGCACACCAACTGTCCCCCAACACCACCTACTGGACACAGTCAGCCGCATAGGAGGGGAACCACTGTAAGTTCCAACTCAGCGTTCCTCTTCAGAAGGACACCATGGTCAATGGTATTGAAAGCTGCTGAGAGGTCCAAGAATGAACAGGGTGTTACTCCCCCTGTTCCTCTTCCAGCAAACCTCATTCCACAGGATGACCAAGGCAGGTTCTGTCCCAAACAACCAGCCTTAAACCAGATTGAAGTGGATCTAAATAATCTGCTCCATTCAAGATTAGCTGGAGCTCCTTGATCAACACCCACTCAAGCAGCTTGCCCAAAATTGGGCTGTTTGCAACTGGCCTGTAATTTGCAATGGACCCTGGGTCCAGAAGTCTTATCATGGCTTCCTTCAAAAAGGCTAGCATCACTCCCTGTCATCAAGGCATTGACACCCTCCTGGACCCAGATGCAAACCTCTTCACCAGATACCTTGATGAGTCAAGATTGGCAAGGGTCGAGTAAGCAAGTGATGACACAAACAGAACCTTGTTCACATCATCAGGTCACAGTAATTGAAACTCGTCATCCATGTAGGATAAGATGGTATTCTGGATACCTCTCTCAATGAGACTAAGTCCCAAGTCAAGGTGTATCCAGCTGTAGAGCTGTAGAGCCCAAGTCAAGGTGTATCCAGGTGACGTTATCTTCAAAGTGAAAAGCAAATTCATCACAGCAAACCACTGAGGGCTCAGAGATCTCACTTGATGTCCCAGTATGTAGGAGAACCCAAAATACTGGGAAAAGTTTTGTTGTTGTAACCCTGCCAGGAAGCCATGTGGCTAATAGGGTGGGCTAGAAATCCAATGAATGAATGAATGAATGAATGAATGAATTTAGCTGAGCAACTCTGTGAAGACACAATAGAAGAGGAAAACTACTGACTTTTGCCACTTCTGTTGCCAAGGAATAGGCTCTATGACAGGGGTCCTCAAACTTTTTCAACAGGGGGCAGTTGAAAGGTGCTGGCGGTGAACGCGGGCCAGTGAGGGGCGGGCACACACACATGGCAAGGCAGGGGCAGGCATGCACAGTGGGGGCAGGCGTGTGCGGAGATCACTGCTGGGCACATGCCCGGCGAGGCGCTGGCTTGCTCACGTGGAGATCGTTTTCTTCAAGTGAGTCCAAAACGATCTCCATACAATCAAGGTGCAGACGCGCGCGCACACATGAGGGCACAGTGAGTCCAAAACCTCTAAGGTGGGCCAGATAAATGGGCATGGCGGGCCAGATCTAGCCCACGGGCCATAGTTCGAGGACCCATGCTCTATAATAAGCTCTAAGCCGTATTTGGACAGATTCATCTCAAGATCTCCTCCACCTACGCTCTAGTCCTCCCCCCTCTCACTTCACCACCCTGAGCTCAATTGTATCCCATGGAGCTGGTTGGGCTTTGTGGAAGGAAGAGGAAGCTTAGGAAAGATCATGTCACCACAGGGTGACTTGGACTTTGACAGGAACACCTGTCATGTCAGCAGGATATTCCCCCAAAGATCTTTGGAAACCTTCTGGATCCATTATTCACTAGGGGCAGACCATCTTAATACGTTTCCCACTCTTACAGGAAGAAAACGGTGCCAATAATCTAAACTCATCAGAAAGTGGTCAGACCATGACAACCGGGTTAAAAATGGTCCACATCTGAACCATCATCTTCTAGATCTGTTGAAAAGACCAGGTCCAAAGTGTACTCCCTTTCATGCATTGGCATGTTGAGACAGCCCCATGGTTGTCATGGCAGCCATGAAGTCCTGAGCTGCCCTGGACAAAGCAACCTCAGCATGGATGTTCAGGGCCCCTCAGGTCCTCTCTTCTCCTGTGCAGTCACATTCCTCCCCCAACACCATATCTCCCCCTACCCATAATTACCCTTATAACTGTGCCCCCAGCCCCACTCCTTCTCCAGGCAACAATTAAAAACTCACTCACCCTAACCCTTAACTTCAATACAGAGAAAAACAAAACATTTACCCAACAGCACCAAGTAGCAGCAAGTGGGCATCTAATGGGATCCATCGGGCATCAAATGGGCATCAAATAAGCTGTGCTCTTTTGTGCCACCCTTTGGCCTCTGCCCAGGGGCACCACCCTAAGTGCAGGGCCCTGGAAGATGTAGCAGACTGCACTGGTAAACCCCACCTACAGGATGACATCCAGAAATTGTATACAGGTGGGATACTCGCTCATGCAGCTCCTCACCCTCTCCTCTCCTCTCCTCTCCTTTCCTCTCCTCTCCTCTCCTCCTCTTGCTCTCCCAGCAGTGGCCCCTGCCACAGGTCATTCCAGGTGGAGGTTGAGCCAGTTTGAGATTTCTAGTGGTAAAACATGGAGATGGTTGAGCAGCGGCTGCAGCAGGTGTGGTGGCTGTGCAGGCAAAGAGGCACAGTGTTGGGCAGCCTTACAGAATGTGGTAGATGGAAAAGTAGAGTATAATCATCTGAAATAAGCTAAAAATAGACCCAACACAAGATAGAAAATCTACAGCCCCAGAAATATATACGCAAAAGGCCAAGATGTAAAAGTCATATGGGAGATTCCTTACCTTGTATAACAGAGGCATCACCTCTGGAAGGAAACCAGGTGTTCACAGCAAGGGTTCCTGGTAGAGCATTCAAACTCACCAAGAAATGGGATTTCCAGTCCCAAAATCTCTAGTGGAGAATGTATGTCTCTCTTGGACTCTTTGGACTCTGAGACAGCTAGCAGACACTGTAGTCCCTGGAAGAAAAAGATGCTACACTGGAGTCTGGAAATGCTACCATGCCATCCACCAAGATACATTTTGATGCATTTGAGGAAAGAGGGGAGGGGGTAGGTTCCCCCAACCACCTGAGATTTTTCAAATGTGAATTTGAACATTTGTAAAGCCTTAATCCATTTGGGGATAGATCAACAGGTGGCCACCCTGATCCAGGATGGTTTTGGTTTCCATCAGTTTCTCCATTTTTCTAAACTCAGCTCACCTCAAACTCTGAAATTTCATTGAAAGTACACATGAACATTCATAAGTCTCTTTGTGCACATTTGTCCTAAAAATTGCATGCAATTTTGCCTAATACACACATTTCGGCAAAGTGTTTTCATAACAAAATGCATATCATAATGCATAGCATGCATGACTATAGTAATAAAATATCTGAACCTAAGTTCTCTAATGCATGCATTTTTAAATGGAGGATTCCACTGCAAATGTCAGAAAAGTGGATTTGAAGGATAACTGAGTTTGGGTTCATGTCAATGTTCCAAAGTGTGAAACTAGAGACACGTACACTGAAATGTGACTGGAACCATTTTTTCCCCACAAATGTACTCTAGAGTAGTTGAGCTCTGATTCCCAGCTTCAGTGTTTTCTCATTTCAACCATCCTTCAAGCTCTTCTATTTCTTTAAAGCATGCATTACATTTGAATTTTATTTTACATCTCTTAGGATTGCTATCAGATCTAGCCCTTCATCTGCACTGTCGGACATCTAGTACTCACCTGTATTTGCCTGGCAGGATACCATTATAGAACTCAATGTCCCCATGATGCTTTTGTAGCAGAAAAACATTTGCTTCAGAAAAAGCCAACCACCTGCCACAGGTGCTTCAGAGGATACTACCTTGGTTCTGACAGTTGTGGGCTTGATCGCACTTCCTTCCATCTGGCGAGTTCTTTGCACTTTCATTATGGTTCTCCTTTCCCTCGTTTCCTCAGAAAATGCATTTAGACACTTTGCTGAAAAGATAAAGCAATTATATTGCTAAGTGTTACAAGCAAAAGCAGTATTCCATTTTCCCCCTGCCCCATATTTTCCTGCTTTTTTGCTCTTTTTGGTGGCTCAACGGAACACACGGCTTCTGATGAGCTGGGAAGGTTCAGTGAAAACTAAGAACATCAGTGAACATCTGCAACAACGGACAGGCTGTCCTTTTGCCCTAAACGATGATGTCAGACAAACTGGGGATGTGTAATGTGATTACCCAAACCTTCCCCAGCCTGCTCTTTCAGAAAAGGCCACTGAACAAAGAGAACGGGCGGCAACAGAGAAATCCAACGCATTTCTCCACACACATGGGCTGTGCTGCTTCATTTACCCTTCCCCGTGATTCGATGTATGTTAAAATGCTATTCTAGGAACCACCTACAGCAGATCCACCTTTTCATACATTGAGGTGAGGACTTCAACATGGAACCCAGGACCACACAATGAATTACATTTCCATGTGAGAAATTAGAGTGTCCACAATATATGTATTTAATAGAATATACCCTTGCTGCAGGGATCAAGGGCAGCTGCTTAAGTGACTTTAGGACTAATTGAATGAAACAGATTCATTCATCACAGGCAGCTCTTCTCCGACCGTGGCCCAAGCACAATGGCGGCTTTTCTGCAGTGGCCCATCTGTTTCTTCCCTGTTTCTCCCACCCAGAAACCCTCCCGTGTGACTTCCACAGGCCCTCCCGCTTTCTTGTACTTGAGCCACCAAACTCTCCACAGAGGTCCCACCTGCTCCTGCTGGTGAGCACAAGGGCCACCAGTCGAACCAGATCTCTGCCTGAGCCTCAGGAGAGCGGGAGAGGATGGCAGCCTTGGGAGAGCTCACCACACTCCTACCTGTACCAGGCTGGGCAGGGAAGGGGATGCTCTGAGCAGCAAGAGGGCCGCAGAACAAGGCCTTGGGGGCTGCATGCAGCCCTCGGGTCAGGTGTTGGACCACCCAACCTTCAGGATGCTTGACCAGGCCCTACCTGGCAATTGACTGGACAATTTTAATTTCCCTCCTAGGAAGCCGTTCAGTCACCACTCCAAGAAAAGCCTTTGTCAGTGAAGGAAACTGGTTAGTGAAGAGTCAGCACAACGCTCCTGCACCAGCTACAGTCCCAGGTGGGCTTCCTCACTGCCCTCACTAGATAGATATTTTGGTTGGGATTTTGTCAGGAATCTGCCCAGGAGCTCAGCTCCCCAGACTCTGGTCTTCTTTGTGGTGGCCCACAAGTTCTGGTGATAATGCCCAGCATTTTCAGGACACTCATAAGGAATCGAGCTGCACGTGCTGCAAAAACAAGGCTGCTCTCATGGGAGGAGCCACTCAAGGAGGAGCCACTCAAATGGTGGCTGTTCCTGTTGCCCAAGGTGGCTGGTTGCAGGATGCTGGGTCACATGGGGCTTACCAGGACATCGGCCGCTCCCTGACTGCTGTTGCACACCAGCTGGGGCCAGCTTTAGGGTGGCTGTGGATGTGAAGGAAGGTTGCTGGCTCTGTGGACTCCCTCTCCAGTCTGCTTGCTTTGGAAGCCTGGGCCAAGCGTGAAAGGAAGCCTGTGAGTGCTTAGAGGGATGGATTCCAACAGGGTTCATCCCAACCCTATTTTTGGTGAGGTTCTCCTGAGATCTAAGTAAGGATTAGTTGAACTAGCACAAGCGTCCTCAAGAGGACCTCTCCTGCAGACCATGGCAGCCAGGCAGATCCATAAGGAGGCAGGTGATCCCTTAGATACCCAGCTGGCGATGCGTATATGGCCCCTGATACTGGCTTTGTTGAAAACTGGGCCCTTAGTGAGGACGGCACAAAAAATATCCCGATGCTTCTGCAACAAGTAGCCAGAGTTTTGGTTCTGCAGTGAAATAGCACAAGGCAAACCAAACAACCCAAATGCTGAGCTTCACGTTGATGCTTGAGACGAAAATAAAATTCCCTTGCATCGAGTCAGTCCTTGGAAAGAAACCATCATCTTGTACCAGGAAGGCCAATTCCTCCAAGAGACGTTTCCTTTTCTCCTGTAGTAGAGAAGAGAAGAGGTAAGAACAACCTCTGAATGATGGCCTGGATGTAGACCTGGGGGAGGTGTTCCAACCCTCTTCGTTCTCTATCTGTACTATAGAGTCCTTGAGAAATTCTATTTGGGGTTGTCAGGAGGAATAAATGGGTGCCTATTCCATTATATTACATTTAAGCACAGAGAAATATGACTGCGGGGTAAAGCAACTAGTGATGAATGGGATGTGTTGAGGTTTTCATTTCGAATTGAAAATGGTGGGACTCTAATAAATTTATCATGGTTCAGTACATTATTGGACAAGTGGGAATATTTTACTCCGTACACAAAAAGATTCCGTCCTCCCTCAGGCCTCATAAATTAAATCCCCTTTGAGTTTCTCAAGTAACAAAATAACATTAGGTTTCATAATAAATCAGCAAAGACTTTGTAAGAGGGTGGAGGGAATTGTGACAAGGTGTTTTGGTTTCTGAAAGCCAGCTTGACAGTTTAAGTGACCTGCATTTCTCTATCGACCTTTGCCTTTAATATTTCTGCCACTGTATAATATTTAAATTGATCCAGATTACACTTTTGTTTTCATACCTTTGAGCCACACTTTCTGAAGCTTTTCAAATGCACGTAGATCCAGAGGTTCAAGGCATAACTCTGAATGCAATTTGGTCCAGAAACAAAAAGAAAGCAAAAGATGGTGTACCATGTTAATTCTCTTTAGAGTAGACCATTGAAAAGAATAGGATCTAAGCAGCATACATCCCAAAATAATTAAAGTAGTCCTTTGTTCTTTTGTCAATAGCAAAACACCTGTCTTTATCACAGCTTAAATCCTATTGTATATTCCACACTGGGAAATATTTATCTGAGCAAAAGTACAACAAACCCTTCATAGCATTCCTGTGCATGGAACCAAGACTTCCAAAGGTCAGAAAGGGTTATTACCAGCATTAATTAATTAATGACCCATCTTTCTGCCAAAGAAAGGCACTTAGGGGAGCTAAGAATAATTAAAACCCCACCCAGCACATGTTCAATACCATGCCCTGTTTTACCTTTCAGCTAACCAAAAACATTTATTTATTTATTTATTTATTTATTTATTTATTTATTTATTTATTTAAAATATTTATATGCCATTCTGTTCTCAAAAAAGCCTCAGGACAGCTCACAGTGCAAACATCCACCTTGTCTCGGCTAAGTTTCAATTTGTTTTGCCTCATCCAGTCCATTACCAATTTCAGATGCTAATTATGAATTGGAACCATTTCCTTGGGTAACTAAGAGTCCTATATCCCCTCACCACAAATATTTAATCTTGCCCCTCCCCAAAATATCTGCTGCTATTCTGAATAATGCCAAGTGTCTGTCCCTTCCTGCTCTTTTCTTTTCCCACAATGCTCTGGAGGGACACCACATTGGATACTTTGTGGGAAGGTGAAACAGTGGCTCGATCCAGAAGCTCAGTGCCACTCAGAGCACCTCTTGTAGTGACTTTAACGTCTCTCAAAATGCAACTTTTGGCTCTAGAAAGCTCAGATCCTGAAGGAGAGCTAGACGAGCAAGAGGAGGGGTTGCACAGAAGGCATCTACCATGTTGAGGCTGGCCTGAGGGTGGAGAGGAGACCACCTGGGAACTGCTTGTGGCCACCCTGAGTTCCACAAAGGAAGAAAGGTGGGATATGAATATAATGGATAAATAAATTACTGGAAGTCCAAGGTTGATGAGTGAGATCAGCCAGGTGGGTGGTGAGAACCAGACTGCCTCTGGTTCAGGGGATGGCACTGCAGAACAAACAGCAACAGAGGAAGAGGGGTGTGAATTATTTGCTGTCAAAGCAAACAAGTGAGCTAATGAAGTAATGTCTGGCATTCCCACCACTATCCTCCAAGCAGCATGGACCTCTTTGAGGGTGTAATCAGTCCCCTTCTGGAGGGAAAGGAGAGATTCAGTATGGAAGCAACTCCTGACATGGGCAAGAGTGAAATCTACCAATCAAAGCAGTCTGATAGATGCGATTTGTTAACAACTAAACATTATTTGCTCTTTATTGTAAAGTCCACCTAGCTCAATAAAGGGTTGTATTTTAGAGGCTTTTCATTTTGGTCTGCAGGTAAAAGGAAGAGGGAGGAACATGCTCACCAAAGTTCTGTCCACCAATAAAGAAGCTTTCTTCTATTATCAGAAGGAGTTGCCAGAAGGTGCTTTATGAGGGGACTCCTCAAACCTGGACCGAACCCTTGAGTCAAGGAGGAACACGACATGACCATGTTGTTGTTTCTAGTAGATTAGAGTTCTTTACTGGGATGAGTACAAAAAGTTGCTCTCCAGATGTTTTGGACTTCAGCTTTCAGCATTCCTGTTCATTGGTCATGTTGCCAGAGGCTTTCTTTGGAGGAAAAATCTGAAACAGCCAAAGGCCTACCTCCCCAGGATAAGATACTAAATGTGTTCTCTGCTCCTTGAGGACCCAGTTTTTAAAACTCAGCCAAACCCTGTTTATCTCTACAGTCTTCACATCTACATGGGTACTGTTTTTCGTTCACAGCAGAGTGATGGAGAGAGGGAAGTGGTAAACTTCATCCTCATAATCAGCATCTTAGACGAAGTTACAACTTACAGCAGTACTAATCTTAATTCTCTCATCAGCCAGAAACATTGTTAATGCATTGGTTCAGGGAAGGATTCCTCCCTACACGTACAGACATGCCCCAACACAGAAACCCATGTACAGTTCTTAAGCCGGTTTCTTTGGATAACCAACCACTTGGGACAGGTATGTGTAAGGAATCTGTTTTGGGACTGGGAGACAACCAGATTCTCTCCATTCAGCAACCTGGACTCCATCCCGATGTTTGTAGCCATAGACTGACTTTGTGTGGAGTGTTTGTGCAGGCAACATCTGAGGAGCAAGCTCACATGAAAACTGTTCGTTCTGCATCCCTCTCCCACATAACGTGAGGCTGTTGTTTGTACAGCACATGCTGTGGAAGAAGGTTACCAGTTGCACAACTGAAGTTCCACAAGCATCCATGGACTTCCTCTTGGCTCAGCTCACTCCATAAGTTAGGGCTGGGTGCAAGAAGAAGCCTGAGAAACAGAAGAGAGTCAGAGGATTGTTGCAACTCAACATCTTGATTTTTTCCCCCATGAGATATTTGGGAGATTACCACTAAAAACACAAAAGCAAACAAACTGCTTGGTCTTTAAGGATTGGCTGGAGCATAAGTCTCTTCATGAGAAGATGCAGGCCAGTTCCAAGCAGTTTCGGGGGAGGAGGGAGATCTGCTTGTCTGGATCCATTTCAAGCTGAGTCCAGGGCTCCTTTGGCACCCTGGGATAACCTGTACCAGGAGAAGAACAGGAAGAGTGAACCCTGATTGCTGTGTCTTCATCTTTCTTTAGCCTTTGAAGTCATTGACTATGGATCACAGGATCACAAGATTGGGGACTTGGGCATATTTTTCAATGCTGCCAGTCATACCTGGAGGGCAGAGGCACTGACGCCCTCTTGCTTGGTCCTATAGCACTAGGAACATGCAACCCGGGAATAATAAAACCCCACCTGTCACAGGATTCTTCTAAAAACCACCATAATAGTGTACATATATCACCATATAAATATTTATGTAACAACCCAGCACCTGTCTTTTAACACCTTTTAATCCAGCAAGCCCTTCTGTTGCTGGAATAGACATACCTATCCTTCTCAAGGTTATTTTTGTGAACATGTTGGTGGGTTTCATGCTTGGGTTTTCTTTCTTCTTGAAGCACTGCTCCTCGCTGTTGTAATGAGCCCCTGCCTGATTTGGGCAGCAATTGTTGGTTGTTTGGTTGTTGCGTGACTGATAGATGGTTATAGATCTGAACATTGCTCAGGGACAGAACATCAAGCATTCAATCGGCCATATATCCCTCTGCAGTACAAAAGTCTTCATTATTAATGTGTGTGAAAACTAATGACTTAGACATTTAGCTGGCCTATGTTAGAGGGAGGTGTAAGACAACCAGTGCATGAAAAATTAGCAACGAATTATCTTTCATCAATTTTATATGTACATTTCAGGAGAAATGCTTCTATTTACAAGCCCTGCTCTGTTGCTTATTACTGTCAGAGTCAGACCAATCCTTGAACTAGCTGAGCAGTTACATGGGGATATAAGCCAATTTAGTCACACTGAAAGCAACGGGACCACATTGTCTTCAGACAAAGGACACCAGCATAACTGGTGCATGGAGAGAGCTAAAGAAATTTGTTAACTGATGATGACATTGGCTCACTTCACCTCTGTTAATGAACAAATTAATGTAAAAGAAAAATGTGAACAGAATAATGAGGACAACATTTCCAAACAAGGACATCTACTCCACTGTGAAGCATAGAAACAAATAGTGGTGTCGGGTTTGCCATGAGATGGATGACTTTTCAGGACCTTTAGTGGGTGCAGAATGAAGTGCTTGGTCCTTTGAGAGGAAAGGACAGATGAAATAGGCGATCATAGTCATGTCCCCTGGCCAATGGGGGGCTGGCATATCCCCCTCCTCCTCCATCATCTCCAGCAGCATCTCTGGAACAACAATGCATTGTGTTCTAGCACCCTTGCAACTGAGGCACTGTGGAAGGAAATTGTGGGAGTGCCCTTGTGGAAAAGTCAAGCACACGCTTTTCCAAGTGCCCGGGAAACAATGGTTTCCCAAGAGTGATGCTGTTTCCGCCACTTTGGGCAACTCCCTCTGATAGCCTCTTGGCCTTCTGTCTGCTCATCCTCTCACCTGAGGAACTTCCAGCATAATGTCCGCCCACATTTGTGGCCTGCAAACATGGCTGCAGAAGTGCTGGGCCATCCTTCACTCAGTCTTATCTGCCAGTAGCAGTTCACACTGCAGTTCGCCATGGCTTTTTAAGAATCTTCTCTGGAAAGCCTCTAAAAAAATCACTTCCCAACCCTGAAGCCCACCTACTCACACAGCACACACACACAGGCATGTGGAACTAGCTGCATGGTTCTGGTGGATCCCACTCGGTGGGTCTCATGAGCTTTTCCCTGAACAACCCAGGTTGTCAGCATACAGAATATATATTCCGTATGTAGAGAGTGAAGAAGAGGAAAGCTGTGAACTGCCCAGAGAGCTTCAGCTATTGGGAGGTATAGAAGTACAAATAAACAAATTTGTGCTGTGGCATTTATGCGGGGAGCTATGTGTGCGTTGCTTCTATGCAGACTGAAGTGCCTGATCCAGCCTAATCTGGGAAGTTAAGCAGGATTGGGCTTGGTTGAAATCTGGATGAGTGACTTAAAATGTTGTGAATCTCCCCAAGAGTATAGAAATGTAATGTCCATATAGAAAGAGCACTTTGTTGGCAATGCTTCATCCACGTGCCCAGAAATCTATCTCAGAAATCTATCTTTGTCTACACCTCTCCCCAGCTGTGTAGACAAAGCTGGGGAGAGGTTCCATTGTCTCTCTGTGCCCCCCTCTAAGGACTACCATGTACAGTTGGTTAATACATGGGCTTTCTGGGCAACTGGGGAGCCAGTCTGCTGGAGGACTAGTCGCCCTTTGCCCTGTGCCACAGCCTTCATTGGATTCAGGGCCTGTTGAGGCACCATTAAATGGAACACAGAAATGGCTGGGAGACACTGCATTTTGCCTACGTTGTGTCCACCTTGGCCCTGACCTGAGCAGGCTCTGCTACCCTACCCAGCAGCTGCTCCTCATACTGGAAGAAGTCCACATCCCGTGATTTCTCAAGCAGAATAGCACCAGTTACCACTCCAAGTTTTGGAAGACTCTTAGGGAACTTACTTTAAGCAGGGCCCTGTCCTTCAGTGCTTCTACTGCTTACCAGCGTGGCTGCCAACTGCAGTGCCTTGTTCTGTTCATCGCCTTTATCCTCACTGCTGCCATTTGCCTGCTTGGCAGACAACATGTCCATGAACAAGTGTGCTGTGGCATTTATGCGGGGAGCTATGTGTGCGTTGCTTCTATGCAGACTGAAGTGCCTGATCCAGCCTAATCTGGGAAGTTAAGCAGGATCGGGCTTGGTTGAAATCTGGATGAGTGACTTAAAATGTTGTGAATCTCCCCAAGAGTTTATTTATTTATTTATTAAAACATTTTTATGCCGCCCCATTCGCCGAAGCCTCGGGGCGGCTTACAACAATAAGTTAAAAAATAATTATAACATGAAATTAAAAAATATAAGCATTAATTTAAAAATACAAAAATACCAATATAAAATAAGCCACCCTGGCCAGATAAAATCCAATAATATTAACAATTAAAATGCCGCTTAAATTAAAAGGTCTTCGCCTGGTGCCGAAAAGCAAATAACGATGGCGCCAGGCAGAGTTTCAGCTATGGGCGGTATACAAATGTAATGTCATCATCACCACCACCACCACCACCATCATCATCATCTACTATGGTCCCTTGATTCAAGCAAAAGGCAGGTGAGCCTACAGGTTTCATGGATGACAAAGAGGAAGTCCAGAGGTCTCTGATCAGTAGCTGCCCCTAATGGGACATGGGCTCTCAGCAGGTGCCTGGCCAAGCAGGTCCTTGATGCCAGCCCAGCTAAATGCTTTCCTTTCCAGAATGCGGAGTTTCAACAGAATGTGTCCAACTGACTGGAAGCAATTTTGCTCAGATTCTGATGAACCGGAAGGGGATAATTGGGTCTCATTGGCAACACTGCGCTCCTCATCTAGAAACACATTTTTCCTCTATTTGGCTAGGCCAGATTTTCACATCATAGCAGACTTCATTTGCACCTCCTAAACAAGGGATGAGCTCCAGGGGGAGTGGGGGAAGCAAAAGATAGAGACTGAAATGGAAACATCTGATATATAGCTCTCCTTTTGCAGCAGGAGAAATTACTTCCACTTTACTTAGGTGAGCCTGCATACAGATGACAACAATATGCATTTATTTACAATGAATCACGAACAGAGGAGATTAAGCTCTGTTTTGCATGCTTAACTAATGTAGTTGAAATTACAGAAATGTTCTATCCACCCAGCACACCTCTGGACCAAGAAACATTACATCTTCTGCTATTTGGGATAGAATCCTGTGCATTGCTAGACAGAGAAAAAGTCCTACAACTTCCAGCATACCCCAGCCAGCCCCACACTTTTCTGCCCTTCACCATCTCTGGCCTTTTCCGCTGCCACCAGGTGGAATTTCTTTTCTCTCCTGGATTCCACCAGGCCAGTCCTAAAACCCTCTAGGGGCTTCTGCACACATTGATTGTGCTCCCATGAGCTTTTGCACACAGAACTATATGAGGTCCATCAAGGAAAAATGCATGGATGATCCACCCATACAGTTCTGCAAAATATTGCAGGAACAGGGCATTGCAGGAAAGATGGGCTGAGTTGACTTTCTGCGCAAGTGAAGTTCATGTCTTGCATTTTAGCTGGCCTCACCGTGGCACCCCTGCTAAAGTACCCATTTTGGCCTAAGCAAGGCATCAAGAACAAGAGACCTGAAGCATTCCAGGAATGAAAGAGCAACCTGGATAGTAGCAGGAGGCGTAAAGTCTCACCAAGCCTTCCTTTCCTGTCAAGTTATAATGAGGCACTCACTTCTTTCTGGGAGATCAGAGAGAGAGGCAGAATTAAGGCTGTCTAGCACAGCCATCGCGTGGAGCGTATGCTCATCCTCATAATGTTTCTCCGACTGCGTCTGCATCTGTTTTGTTCTTGTTCACACTTCCAGGCTGTAAAGGGAAATTCGCAACAATGCTGGTCCTAGGTGTTTTTGTATGCATGTTTTTGGCAAGCATCAGATGATGGCTTTGCTTTAGAAAGTGAGGGGGTGGCTGGTTTGCTTTTGCTCTCGTCTTCTCAAAAACACAAGCAGATGGGCACTTTGCCTGAGCAATGCCAAGTGTGTAATTCATACTTCCACCTCGCACAAATCACCCTTGCAAAACCATAAGGTGATCGTCATTCTTCTGAGCAGGCTGAGCCCAGGGGAGGAGAAGCAGGCCAGGCACTGGCCTGCACCCAAGTGAAGGAGATTAAATTCTGTTCATCTAGTTCCTGCCACCTGCAAATTCCTTTGTGCAAAGGATGTAGATCAGCAATGGTACCCATGCTGGAAAGGATCGAAACCGAGGGTCTGGGGGTTTTGCTTGCCATGACTCCACTCTCATAAATATTCATCTGAAGGAGTCAGATGTCCCAGCAGAAAAAGTTGTGCAGGTTTAGAGAATCAGTGAAGAGGCGTGCGTGGGATTGGAGTCTACTGGTGGAAAATACTTCATGTGGGGTTTTTGTTGGGAGGGGATATTTTGGGCATACAGGATAACTGAACCTCAGACCAAATTACCAGGTATGGGTGTGCATCTGCAGGTGTTCTATGGAAAAGTGACTGCATGCTAGGAAAGAGACGATAGCAAAGGCTCAGGCAAACTCCTCTTGGAAACTCACCTGCTGACCCTAAATATAGACGATCCAGGGACTGTCCTGAAGTGAGGTTGTTTTGGCTTGATATTTCATTGACGGGCTGTCTGGAGATGATTGCATTTATTTGCCGTGTGTGTGTGTTTCTCATTTACTAATGGATGGTATAATATTATTTTTGGTTGTAAAGCATTTGGCACAAGAGATCAGGAGTGACCCGTGGGGAGAGGGTTACAGCCAGAGTGACAAGGAATCTCTAAAGAGGTGTTGTGTTTCTTTAGACTTTTGCTCTCTCGCTGTTTCCCCAAGAAGCTCAGATGTGTATCATCAGTTGGAAGGGTGTCATGCCTGACTCAAACCAGGCCAGACTGACATGTATGTATGTATCGATTTATAGCCTGCCTTTTTCCTACAAAGGGCTCAAGGCAGCTTACATCATTCTCCTCCTCCATCTTACCCCACAACAACAACCCTGTGAGGTAGGCTGGGCTGAGAGTCTGTGACTGGCCCAAAGTCACCCAGTTGGCTCCATGGCCGAACAGGGACTCGAACCCGGATCGCCTGAGTCCCAGTCCCGTGCTCTTAACCACTACACCACATTGGCTCTCCACTTTTCCAACAAAGGCCCTGGCATTACAAAGCATGAAGACCATGTGGGACTCCCTACTCCTACTCAGATCTCAGGCACCTCTGGCATTGGTGAAGAAGCTACATCAGGCCTTAGGCATTTCAAAACTGTAGAATAGGGAGGGTAATGGCATGATAGCCAAGAAACTCTTAGCGATCAACTGAAGAGGATGGGCTCAGTGAAAGGAAGCTTAGCCTTCCCAGAACCTGACAGGGACAGATGGGGACCCCAGAGGAAGTGAATTAGTCCCATGGACTGGAGTTTCTGCTCCCCTGGTTTATGGCTAGGGTTTAAACCTCATTGACTAGTAGTTTGTTCAATCATTGCAAGGTCCTGGCTTTATAGCTGCAAATAGCCTAGGACCACGGTGTCTTTGAAAGTGTCTTCTCCTATGTCATAGTTGGAAATGAAGGGAGGCATTTATGGATCCTTAAAAAGCAATCCTACCAATAGACTTGGGGAGATCTGAAGACCAAAAGGGGGTATTCTAGAGGAATTGCTTTGCTTTGCTTCACTTTGCAATTCCCCTTCCATTGGAACCATTGGGAAGAAACACGTGTGTCCCAGCTGACAAACATTTTTGCTACATGCTGATGGAGATCTGCCTCCCTGGGTCAGTCCATGATGTGCCTTTGATCTTCTCGATTTTTAGCCTCCTCTCCTTAGTGCAGAGCAGGCCTTGGAGATTCCGGCAAGATTGGGAAAGAGGTCAGATCACCTCCTCTAAGAACAGACACCTCGCTCTGCTCTTCGAGGGACAAATCCAGTCTTTCCTAGGCTCTCTGCAGTGCCCTCTCCTGGATCATCATGTGGATCAGCTTAATATTACAGCCTTTTGCTGTATGAACTCCCTCATCAGGAAAGGCATTAATGAGGGTCCCAGGATGTCAATTGTGCAAAGCCCTGCTTACATATTGTACTGAAAAGGTCTCTGATGCCAAAAGGATGCTATTCCCAGGCACTCAGTAGGCCTAATCACCTGGTTTTGCAATGGATGATAATGCCAGGGGAACACTGTGATATGTGTTGGTTGTGTGCAGGAAAGAGTGGTGCTTTTCTCTTCAAGGCTTTGCTTCTGGAGATAGCATTTCACTGTGTGGGGCAGCTGTATAGTAGTATTGGTTCTTTTTACACTGGCTTGCTGCTACTGGTTTTGCAAAGCCTTCATGTTCAGGGAAAGGAAGAGCTCACAGAAAAAAATCAGTCATCTAATATATTTATGGAATGCAAGTGCCAACATATCTTGCCTTTATCAGGACAATCTTTTAAATGAGTATCTGATCAGGCAGATGCTGCAAAACTAAGTGTTTCGCCAGCTAAATGAAAGCACTGGCTGTACACAAATATATTTATGTTGTTAAATTATAATCTCATCAAATAAAATATCGGCATCCATACTGGAAACAGGGAGTAGCATTATTAAAATATTTTTGCTCCAGTGTTATCTGTATGTATCAGAGGCTTGCTTCTGTGGGGAAGTTACCATTTTGCTATCAGGTAAAGCAATTAGTGCCTGCATTCTGTTCTCACGGAAGCTGACAAGCAACCAGGAGTGCAGGGGGGTGACTAACCTTTTCCTTCAGCACTGAAGTCCCAATAAATTGGGGCAAGGAAGGGTGCAAGGAAGCTTCCCTTGGCTCCATGAACGAGTTTTCTCCCAGCACGGATGCCCACCTGGGAGAAAGCAAAAGCCTTCGTCACAATAAAGGAGGAAGCCCCCCCCCTCCTTCTGGGGGTCCTCATTGTGATTCTCCCCCACACTGACCAGCTGCTTTTTAAAGTACATTAAGCACCAGCGCAGGCAGTTTGGTTCACGTTTTCTCCCTCATTTGACATGTGCCTTCCCACAGACATCCCTCCAGATGTCTTGGCTGACAAGTCCCATCAGCCTAGCCAACACAGCCAATGCTGAGGGATGATGGGAGCTGTGGACCTGCGGATCCTTATGCCTAGATGTCATTCATGCCCAACACAGACAGATGCCGAGTCTTGCTTTCCTTTTAGGCGAGCGAGCCAGCACTCCCTCAAACGCTCTCCCTTTCTGCTTTCCCGTGATATGCAGCTCAGAAATTAATCGCCTGAAGAGAATTTGCTTTAACAGCATTATGTGTATGAGTTAGTCCCAGATTCTTTCACAGCGAGAATCCCATAAAGCCATTCAGTTGCACCACTTACAGGGTTTAGGACATGGCAGCACATTCTTCTGCAATCTGAAGCAAGGATAAGCTTGTTAGCGGCAATCCCCTTTGCTGAATACCCATCTCCACAGGGATCGGTAGCCAAAGCCAATGGTAAACACAGAGGTTGGAGTCGAGACAGGAAATCATCTTAAAATGCAGCAAAAGTCAGTCCAAGCAAACTACCTGACTGGCCTCTGAGGCTCCAGTAAAAATAGAAGCAAACCCCCCACCCACCCCGGACCAACTAAACAGTGTCATTTTGTATGCTTGGGTGTGCGTGTTTGGGTTTCAGTAAGTATGGACCAGCTCGGTCTTGTTTATTAATAAAACATGGGCCAGCATTGGAATTCAGCACTGCAATTCTGCAAGAAAGAACAAAGATCCTATCATGCCACTTGCTACTAGCCATGAAGCCACAAACAAATGCTGATCAGGTTGTGCCCAGAGGGCCCAACTGGGTTGCAGTACCTGGAAAATCAACCATACAATATGCAGGGACTGTACTAGGTTTGCCAAAAGGAAAGGACCTTTATGGGTTGCGGCTTAGAGTTTGCCAAAAGAGAAGGACCCTTTTGCTGGGCAGCCTGCCCACTCTTTAATCCACACCCCAGCCCATGCGCAGCCCTATAAGGCCAGCCCTATATTCCCACCCAGGAACCACCTCCCACTTTGATAAGGAGATGTGTACCCCATTTCCCTTTGATTTGGATCCAGCCCAGTGCTCTTCACACTTTCCACCTGCCTCCCGCCAGATTCACTCTAGTTTCCACTAGTTCAGAAGTGCCTTGAGCAGCTCATGGAACACACCTCCTGCCATCTGTCTGAGAGGTACGCCAAGCCCAAGCAAGGCCCCCAAGTGCCAGGAAGGCCAAGGCAGAGGAATGGAAAGGACAGGATGGCAAAAGATGGAAACAGCCCCAGAGGAATAGGAACACTGATGTACGTGCTCCTATTATCTGGCCAGCTGGCTGCCCAGCCTCAGGTCTAATTTCTAGTTTTCCTGAAATGATTACTTTTTGGGATTTCTGGGCAGAAAAATCAACCCAGCAACCAGCTCAAAGGCTGGTTGAGAAAACAAGCTCTGGGGCTGTTTTTATCTTCTTTTCCTTTCCCCTTGTTCTGTACCCCCTTGCATCTTTTTCCTTATGGAATTTTAAAAATGCCAACTAGGGATGCGTGAAGAATCTACTTGGGGTGTGAATCCATGGGATTTTTTTGGCTTCACACCTGACTCCAGTTCCTGATGAGTGCATTCACAGGGTGCTCACCAAGAATCAAGCCCATGTGTAAGCAGCACACCTTTCCCCCATGTGCCACTGCCAGTGGCAGCAGCGAGCAGGGAAGAAGGTTGGTCACCGGGAACGGTGGCTGGTGCACCCTTCCAAGACACCCCTTTTCCATACCCTGCAGCCATTCCTGGTAGGGAAGTGTGCCAGTTATGCAACTGGGGTCCACAAGCATTCGTGGAGTTCCTCTCGGCTTGCTCTGCAGGACTGGGTCAAGCACAAGAGGAAATGCTTGACCCAGATGAGAGAAGGACAAATTCCGAAAGGGTTCATCTCAACCCTAACACCAACCATTTCATTCCTAGTGTCCATACTATGTTTTCTGTCAACTTGCCCTTGCATAGCCCAATATGTGAGTTAACATGTTCTCTGCATGGAGGAGGCATCAGGGGGAGGTTACTCCCTGTCCTGGCCTTCACACCCTCTGCACCAATGAGGGAGGGGGTTGGGGTTGGCTGTCATGACATGACATGACATGACATGACATGCCTTCTCCACCCAAAAAGGCCCACCCAAAAATGAGGCTTCCCACCTGCAAAAAATGCCCACATGGCTGCATTCACATCAAACATCACAGCAGGTTTCTGTCTGTGGCCACAGCTCAGTACAGGTCCTGCAAAGCTGAACATGCTCGCTAGATCATATAGTCCACGGAGTGTACCCAACGGAATGCTCCTTTAGAGCCAACATCGCATGACTTTGTCTAGTGTGCTTAGGAGTTCACAGAAATCAACCCTTAATTCTCCTGTGGACTACAGGCTGTGTATTAGAAAGACAACACAACAGACTTTGAATTTATACAGTACAGTATAAATTACAGTACAGCCGGCCACTGGGTTCCATGTATCATTAAAAATGGTTCAAACACCCCATGGGATTAAAAGGGAATGGGTTTACTTGTGCCGCGCATGCACGGGTGGGTGGAAAGGGGACAGCAGATTGCAGGTTTGGTGGCCTCTTTTCAGTTCTCAGGCCTTCAAGGTGATCCCCCAAAAATTCCCATGGAAGGCTATAAAGACTGAGAACTTTGGAACAAGTCCATGGTGACCTCGGTGTACTCATTAAAAATGTACTCGTTTAAAATTCTTTTTTAAATTCGATGAAAAATAAAAAAAATTCTTCTCTATTAGGTACAGAATGGCCTGAACAAAACCAGTTAGCAAAAACCTTACTTCTCCTCCCCCATTTATGTTCTCCCATTGATGCAGTGAGAATCTGGAAGAGTTGGGATACCAAGTATGCCTGGCTCCCTCATTGTTCTCTTTCTGGCACCAGCCAAAGAATTTTTTTTAAAAATCGTCAGAAATTTTAAGAACTGCTGAATGAATATTTTATATTTTTATAAATTTAGCATGGCCTTTATCATTGCTGTGCCTGTGGTAATTTTACCAACTGTTGTAGTTTTCTTTGAGACTGTACTGTATTTTATTATTTTTAATTGTACGGTCTTTATTGTATGCATATTATGGTTGTCTGTATTCATTTTGGATTATGCACAGCCCAGAGAGTCCTGAAGAACTGTGGGAATGGTATAGAAATGTAATAAATAAATATAGACTGGTGGCTGCACAGCTGCAAGGAACTTCGTCCACCTTCCAGTCTTGAATTTCCTGTGAGACAGGAAAGGCAGGTGGGCTTTACAGAGCAAAATTCTCATTCACTTCTATTTCCAAGAATACTGGCTCCTAGCCATACTGCTCTCTACAACCTTCTTGGCATCTCAGCTGCGGAGGAGCTGGGCATGGGGAGGTCTTGCACCCGTCCTGCTGGAGGGGTCCTGTGGGCAGCTGCTTGGCCACCGTGTGTACGGGGAGCTGGCCTAGATAGACCTCTGGTCTGGCCCAGCAGGGCTTTCCTCATGTTCTTTGGTTCTTATGTACAGGGCAGCCATCACAGAGTTCACTCACAGGATGCATGCGCAGCTGTGGCTCAGGGGCTCACCTTCTCTCACCCTCCTCTGAGCACTTGGGAGAGGCCTTGTCCAGGCCTTTTGCGGACCAAACAGGCCAGGCTGTCGGGCCTTGCCTGAACCGTGGCTGGATGTCCATCACACCTTGGTGCCCCGAGGAGGAGAGGGCGAGGGAGAGAGAATGCGAGAGATGGGAACATTTTGACATCACTTTCTGCAAGAGACAGAGTTTATAAGGGAGATCTCGGTGTGAAGAGTGTTTTGTCTGAGACAGTGAGTCCAGTGGCAGCAAGTGGAAGAGCGGTTTCAGCTGATCCTTTCCCATGATAGCTTAGCAAGTTAGCTTACGTGCTCCTTTTGAAGGATACTTTGTTCACATGATAAGAAGGCAATAGCCATGATTCAAAATTATCTTGATGAACTGGGAAGGCGAACTGAGAGCAGCAACCGAACATTCAAACAAGGACAAATGTAAAGCATTATACCAAGTAGAAAGCAACCGTGCTGGCAGGCTGGGGACATCTGCGTAGCAAGTGGCATTTGCAGGGAAAAATCGTTCTACTGCCTTGTTAAATCAAAATACTGATGCTTAAATGGATGGGTGTCCCAGTGAATGAGTAGAAAGGGAACAGTTCAGTTCAAAGTTGCCTGGATGATGTATTGGTGATCCATCAGCAGATTTTAGCAGGAAGACACAAGGTATGATTTATCACCCAACTATAGGATGCTGTATAGAGAGGAAAAGACTGGCAGGAGGAAACCCACGGGGGGGGGGGGGGGGCAGGTTTTGTTTGAATTTTTCTTAGGGAAGGGTTCCAGGAATTCACAACCCTTTTGCCATAGCCCAAAGATCCAGTATGATTTCTGGTGGAGGTGACCAAAACAGAGCTGATCTACCAATTCAGAATACTGATGTGGTACAGCTACTTTGGGGCTGGACCCCTATAGATGGCAGGAGGTGGGGACTGGGCGTTTAAGAAAGATGTTCCTCCATGAAGGGGCTTAGTAAGTCACAGTGCGTGTTTTCTATAGGAAGAAGACATCAAAGAATAGATGCCTCAGCACTTAGAAAGCCAAAAGGGGACGGATACATTTTTTTTTCCGGGAAACACTACTTGTCTAAGTGAAAGGGAATTGCTGCACAACCTTACTCCCACAGTCTGCAGTGATACGGGAGGCCAGGTGTTACGCTCATTTTGAATGTGCCTTTTATCTTTAATTGGATCCCAAAACCAGCTCCATGCAACACAGGTAGATTTATGCTGAAGCAAGTCACCAGCAATTCACTGGCCTTGCGTATGGGTTTGCAAGGACAGGCCCACCACTGCCGTCATCTGGGGACTGGCCGGCCACCACAGACGCTGCCATGCCTGCCGCCGCCACCGCTGCTCCATCAGACGACAGCCACCGCGGCACCGGGGACGCTGCTGGCCTGCGGCTCCTCCACCTGTGCGGGCGAGTTCTCCACGGGCCCTGCCCTTGCTCCTCTCCCCCCCCACCCCGGCTGCTGTTTTTATGGGGTTGCCTGGGGTGCACATGGGCGCCACCATGGGGGTGGTGTTGGGCAAGGGAAGATATGGTGTTGGGGGATTAACATGTGGGCATAGGAGAAGGAGGGACAGATGGTTGGTACCTGTTCCCCCTTCTGGTTATTCCTCCAACAGGAAGGTCCCAGGTAAGCTTATCAACTGCCCTGCTTAATGCTTAATAATTGCATTAATTAATGCAATTAATTAATGCACAACTGTTTAATTGTGGATGAGGGGGCCGACCTGGGATGCATTACAGAGACCTGGATGGGAGAGGGTGGGGTGTGGCCCTCTCTCAGCTGTGCCCACCCAGGTATCTAGTCCAGCACCACTCATGCCCCGAGGGGAGGGGAGGGGGGGTCGGTTTAATTCCCCGAGCCTCTAATTCCCTCATGGGGCTTCCTCTTCCCTCGAAACCAGGCCTAGAGTGCTTATACTTGGTGCTGGGTGATTGAGACAGATTGGGGATTCCGCTGGTGTACCGTGCACCCTTCTGCCCATCAGACTCCCTGCCTGAGCTGACGGAGATCGCCTCAGACCTGGTGTTGAAGACCCCCAGGAAGTTGGTCCTGGGGGACTTCAATCTCCATGCCGAGACTGGTCTAGCCGGGGCGGCTCAGGACTTCATGGCCTCCATGAGGGCCATGGGGCTGTCTCAACATGTCATAGGCCCAACCCATGAACGTGGTCACATGCTGGACCTGGTTTTCTCGACGGGGCATGAAGAGGGTGGTCTGAGGGTGAGGAATTTGCGTCTGACACCCCTGTCATGGTCAGATCACTTCCTTGTGAGGTTTGAGCTCGGGGGTGGCCTTTCCCTCTGTAAGGGTGTGGACCCTCAGAGACAGATGGATCCGGATGGATTCCTGAAGGCTCTGGGGGATTTTCCAGTTGATAAAGCTGGCACTCCTGTTGATGCTCTGGTTGAACTGTGGAATGGGGAAATGGCCAGAGCTATTGACACGATCGCCCCTAAGCATCCTCTCCTGCCAAGCAGAGCCCTTTCATCTCCATGGTGTACATCTGAATTACGGGCGATGAAGTGGGTTGGGAGACGACTAGAGCGCAGGTGGAGGAAATCACAGGATGAATCTGACCGAACACGCTTATGTGCTCATTATCAAGCCTATGCTGTGGCAGTGAGGGTGGCGAAGAAGCAATCCTTCTCCACTTCCATTGCCTCCTCACAGTGCCATCCAGCAGAACTTTTTTGAGTGGTACATGGGCTGATACATCCTGGCCCTAAGAAAGATCCTGTACCACCATCGATGGTCCACTGAGATGACTTTGCCCAGCACTTTAAGGAGAAAATCGCTCAGATTCATCACGAGCTGGGCTCCACAACTGATTCAGATCCTTCAGGGGAGACACCAATGACCCCATATGGTCAGGTATTAATGGATGAATTTCAGTTAATGTGGCCCAATGATGTGGACAAGGTACTTGGACAAGAACATGCTACCAACTGCTTATTCAACCCTTGACTTTCGTGGCTGCTGACCAAAGCCAAACACAGGATTGGTTCCTGGATCCTGGAGGTTATTAATGCCTTTCTGAGGGGCAGCCGGGTGCCCACTCATTTAAAGGAGGCGGTAATCAGGCCTGTCCTAAAGAAGGCGTCTCTGGATCCAGAGAAGGCCACCAATTATAGACCAGTGGCCAACATCCCATTTTTGGGCAAGGTGTTGGAACAGGTGATGGCAGGACAACTCCAGGTACTCTTAGATGAAACTGATTATCTGGACCCATTTCAGTCCGTCTTCAGACCCGTGTACGGTACTGAATCTGCCTTGGTCGCCCTGTACAATGACCTGTGCAGGGAGAGAGACAGAGGGAGTGTGTTCCTGTTGGTTCTCCTGGACCTCTCAGTGGCTTTGGATACCATCGACCATGGTATCCTCCTGGATAGGCTGGTGGGATTGGGAGTAGAAGGCACTGCTGGGCAGTGGTTCCGCTCCAACCTTGACAGCCGATTCCAGAAGGTGGTGCTGGGGGACTTTGGTTCTGCGCCATGGCAACTCTGCCATGGAGTACCACAGGGTTCCATTCTGTCCCTCTTGCTAGTCAACATCTACATGAAACTGCTGGGAGAGGTCATCAGGAGGTTATGCTCCTTATGTATGCTGATGACACCCAGCTCTACCTCTCTTTTTCCACCAATCCAGGTGAGGCAGTGGCTCTACTGAACCAGTGCCTGGTCGAGGTAATGGGCTGGATGAGGGCCAATAAACTAAAGTTCAGTCCAGATAAGATGGAGGTTCTGTTGGTGAGTGATTTGAGCTCCTGGGTAGGTGACTTGGGCCTTGCCCTGGATGGGGTTGCACTCCCTCTAAAGGACAGGATCCACAGCTTGGGAGTGCTCCTCAACCCGGAGCTGTCCTTGGAAAAGCCCAAGTGACGGTGGTGGTGAGGAGCGATTTCCTCCAGCTTTGGCTAATCTATCAGCTGTGTCTCTACCTGGAGGAGGATTGCCTAGCAACAGTAACACAAGCATTGGTTACTTCCCAGTTGGATTTCTGTAATGCACTTTAGGTGGGGCTGCCCTTGAAGACAGTCCGGATACTTCAAATTGTTCAAAATAGAGCTGCCAGGATGCTGTCGGGGACTGGGTGTTATTCTCATATAACCCAGTCCTCTATCAGCTCCACTGGCTTCCCATCGAAGTCTGGGCTCAATTCAAAGTGCTGGTTATTACCTATAAAGCCTTAAATGGCTTGGGACCAGGATACCTTAAGGAACGCCTTTTTCTCTATTTGCCCTCCCGCCCCCTGAGATCGGCAGCAGAAGCCCTCCTCCAGGAACCCTCTGTGAAAGAAGTTAGGAAACAGAGTACCTGGAGGAGGACCTTCTCTGCGGTGGCGCCCCAACTGTGGAATGCGCTCCCCAGAGAGGTCCACCTGGCGCCATCATTATATGTTTTTCGGCACAAGGTTAAGACCTTTTAATATAATCAATATTTTAATGTTTTCATATTGTATTTTATTAACTTGCAGTCAGAGTGGGTTGTCAAATTATTTATGTTGTAAGCCGACCAGAGACGCAAATAATTAGACGGCATACAAATTCCATAAATAAATAAATAAATGAATGAATGAATGAATGAATGAATGTTGCTTCTAAAAAAGAGTTGCTCTTTTACTTTCATTTCACGAAAGGTGCAAGGTTTGTGGTTTCCTTCAAGAGAAAGTTCGAGGCCTTTCCATGTTTTCAATGCTCAGTGGGAAATTATCTTAAAGCCCAGCAAACAATGGCCCTGGACGCTGCTGCTCTGTTTGATGGAAGTCCAAAAACAAAAGTGCTCCCCAAACAGGCTGGGCAACTGCTGCCCAGTCTGCTTTTGAGCCTTTTCACCCCTTTGCCCTCCAACACACGTGACCTGATCCCACAGTGCCTGAAGATGTGCAAAGTGGTGGGCGCACAGCTACACGGATGATTTGAGTACAGTGTGTACAATTGCATCCTGCTTCATGGCATCAGAAGCTGGTGGGTGCTGAGCCACCATCAGGTCCATCTGGCTGAGCATTGTCTCTTGTGACTGATGGAACCCACCCAGGAAATCCCAAAGTCGCATGGAAATCATGTGTTTTATTTTTGAGCTATAGGCTCTCCCCTTAGGACTTGTTTCGACTGGACTGCTGGCTTTTATTGCACTTTATTTACAGAAGGGAACAAGGAAATGCCCATTCCAGCTTGAATTTCTCACTTCCCACCCCACAAATAGGGCACTGGGAGGGTGGGTGACTGAGAATACTGGTTTTCCCCTTGCCTGGACTGGAGCATGTGCAGAGGGCTGGAAGGAAGGAGGCTGCCAGATTAAAATGCCTCACCTATCCACAACTGTTTTGACAAGTAACAGGCACTGTCCCACAAGTCTGAAGAAAGCATTTCTGTCTCCTGAACTTTTCAGGATTACTAATCAGTGTCCAATAATCACTGTATTGCTGACATTCACCATATCATATTTATTTATAGGAGACCAGTAAGGTACTGAAAATGTCAAAGCATTTTAAAAACAAAGCCCCCAAAATCTCAGAGCACAAGCACAATCTACATCTTTGCATTTAATGGATGCCAAACATTTTATGGCTAAGAAATCCATGCAACATAATGATGTTTTTACAGGATTTTTGTTACGCAAGGCTGAAACAATAACAGAACTTCGGCGATTAAGAAACTTTCCATCTTGCATTCCCACCTGAAACATTGCATATAAACACGGCATTAAGCTGTTCAGTTATGATGTGAATGGACCACGAGATAAAAGTACAAGCTGCTCTTCTCGGAGTTTTCAATCAACAGTAATGTGCTTAACATTTGCAAATTGCTGTTGGCCTGCACTTCAGCTATCAAAGTGATTTCATGATGGATTCATTCCCATTTCCACATATTCTTTTCTGTGCCTGTAGGAAGAAGGCTCACGGCTCCCCTAAAATACAGCATTCCAGGACGGTTGGCTCAGCTTCTGGTGCAGAACTGGAAGAAGAAGCAGGACTGGAATCCTTAGCTGAAATTCAAGGCCATCAGATCCAGGGATAAGCCAGAAGGCCAATAAAAATCGAACCATCTCTGGTCTGTGGGAAATCTGCTCATCAGGCGGTCGGATAGTGTGGATATGGCATGCCCAGACCCATAGTCTGGTATCAGGCCCAATGAGCAGCCCAACTGTGTACGCTCAGGTATTCTGGCCAATTGGTCCAGAAACAGCAGGAACTGCCCTTAGGATGTTTGGGCTAGAAAAGGAGGAGGAGTCAACTTTGCATGTAAGTCTGATCATGTACAGTCAGCCCTCCCAATTAACAAGGGTTAGGGGGCCAGGACCCCTATGAAAATGGAAAAACTGAACCTCTCTACCCTCCCCTTGCCATGTGCCAGTGCCTTCTCTTTGCAACAAGGAAATGCCAGAGAGATTTCCCTCTCTGGCTGACTAGGACAAGGATTCCTGCTTTGGAATCCCTCTGTATGGATTCCCTCTAAGGATTCCCTCTCTATGGTGATGCCTTAAGACATTCCACTCTCCCCTTTTGCTTCCTCTCTCTCTCTCCCTCCCTCTCCCTCTCCCTCTCCCCGCCCCCTCTCTCTCTGTGGTTATGACAATCTCCTGCAGTAATTTTTAAAAAGTAATAGGTTTTAAAGCCATTTGATCATAAGCACAGGTGGTTGGTAAGTTGGAAGTTTGTAACTCAGGGACTGCCTGTATTCTAGTTTTGCTACTGTCTTCTGTTAATAGCCACCGGGCCAGATTAGCACATTAGTTTAACATCAGAAAGATTTCAGAAGACAGTGTGAGATGAGACACAGAGTGGTGGTGTGGTTAAAATGCTGGACTGGGGAACTAGGAGATCTGGGCTCTATTCCCCAGTCCAGCAACTGAGGACTAGAACCAGTCCCTAGCTATGACTGGTGTCTGCAGCTGGAGTATTGTGTTCGGCTCGGGGCCCCTCATTACAAGAGGGATATAGCAAGTTGGAACCAGTACAATGAAGGGCCACTAGGATGGTGGCTGGTTTGGAGGAGAAGCCATATGAAGGGAGACGGAGGGAAGTGGGTCTGTTCAGCCTTGAGAAGAGGAGACTCAGAGGGGACCTGTTGGTGACATACAGGTACATGAAGAGGTGCAACACAGAGGTGGATTGTGACCTTTTTTCCTCTGCAGTAGAGGGCAGTACTCATTCCAGTGGAGCAAAGCTCAGGGAAGCAAGATTTAGGGTGGATGGCAGGAAGTACTTTCTGATGGTTAGTACTCCGAGGGTATGGAATGGGCTTCCACAGGAGGTGGTTGAAGCCCCCACAGTGAGGGTGTTTAAGGATAGGCTGGACATGCACATGGTAGGCATGTCATGAGTGGACCCTGCTGGAGCCAGGGATCAGACTACACGGCCCAGGAGGCCCCTTCTGACTTGCTCTGTTTCTATGTTTCTAAGGTGTCTACTCTTGTAAGGAAGAACAGCAGCGTTCATCAAGAACCCTTGGGCTTGGAATGTGCAAGATCTTCCAGCCTTCCTTCCTTTGTTTCTTTCTTCTTTCTTTCTTTCAACTGCAGAGGCTCTTAGCTACCGAAAGCACCAAGGAAAGCAAGCCAAAGGTACTGGTGCAGTTCCGCAGTTCCAAGTGACTCTGCCCAGTCCCTTCTTGCTTGCTCACTTAACCAAAAGTAATCGCTGTATTATGGCAGTGTTCCCGTAGAACTTCCTCACGCTAGCTTCAAGGTCTCGTTCAATGAAACGAAGACTCCTTATTATATGCTCCATTGTTTTTATAGCCCGAACTGCAAATGACCATATAAAACACCTTGACTGCAGTGGCCGGGCACGGAGCAGCCCTCCTCTGGGTTCTTCAGTCCGTTTGCTCCCCTGGCAGTTACCAATGGCAACAGCAAAAGATGCAGGAAGCCATCACTGCTGTTTCTTCTAGCAAGTTCTAAGGTGGTGGGGTTGAAAAAGTTTCCAAAAGCTGCAGTGATCTTGGGGAAAGCAGACCTCCCCCACAAAAGAGATGGATACCAATGTATGCACTTTCCCATGAAAGCTGCCTTTTGGATCCTCATCAATTCGGTAGGGTCAAGTTCTGTAATGAAGGCAGCCTGTGGGCAGAAGTCCTTTATAAAGATGGCACCTTCAGGGGTGTGACCTCACCCAGAGGTGCAGAAACTCTATCAGCAGGAAGCAAAATCCTATTCCGGGTAAGACTTCAGGGGCTGCATTTCAGTGATGGACAGAAGCAAAGGCAAAAGGGGGAAGCCCAAAACCTGTCAGCCTGTTTCCGCAGAGTTTTATTCCTGAGCCTTAGGAGAGGAATTCCCCCTGTTTAGAATGGCAAAAGGCTGCACAAAGGCTGGGAAACCACCAAGGGAAAGAGGGTCATTTGGAAGGGTCTGGGGAGGGAGATGACCTTCTCTGGGATCCTGAAAAGTTGGGTTGAGACTGCAGGCCAGTGTCTAGATCAAGGCTCATCTGCTCCAGCCTTCCATTTTTCACAGCCAGAAGCTTTGGCAAAGCCCACAAGCCAGAGACAAAAGTACGACTTGCTTCCCTGCTGCGCATTCCTGCAACAGTGAATATATTCTGGGAGCTAGTGCTTCAGAATATATTTGTTTGGCTAGCAGCTTTCCATAAACCCACCTTCCATGTATTTGCCAATTAATTTTAGAAACTAATTGCACTCACCACCGCAAGGGGCATGGTGGCTGTTGAGGGGCAGCCACCCTTAGGTATGTTGAAGGATTCGTATAGCAGTAGTAGTTGTAGTAGTAGTGCTCCTCTTTTCATCTTATTCCCACACCACCCGTAGCCAAAGCTCTCTGGATGGTTTACAGCAAAGCAAAAAACAATCAAATAACATAGGTAAAACATTAACAAGAATTTAACAATCAATTTTAAGTAGCATATTAAAAAAAAAAAAACCTGGCCAAACATAAAAGGGAGGCACCTGGCTAATTGGGTCAGGCCCCTGAATGACCAGGGAGGCCTTTAAAGGTCTCCATAAAGAGGGCTGTCTCCTGGCACTGAAAAGATGGCAAAAGTGGTGCTAGGCAGGTCACAGCAGCGACGTTGTTCCAAAGATGGGGGCCACCACAGAAAAGACCTCCCCCTCATGATGAATGAGCTTCCTGCATCTGTTTGGGGTCAGACTGGATGATCTTTGCGATTCTGTCCTATTCCACATTGGTATGACTTTCTTCTGTGGCTGTCATGAGCCAACTGCCAATCAGTTTATGGCTCTATTGTTGTTCAAAGACCACCACAGGTGTGCATGGCGTTTTACTGAATGCGAAAGGACAGGTCCCTGTCCCAGTAAACTCCCTGTTTACTCAAAATCCCTCAAAGGGAAAGCAGTAGCAAAAGAGACAGGAAGAGACTGGAGGAATGGGGAAGCCATCAATGGTTGTTTCAGTTGCATATGATTAGGTTTAGTTGCAGGCTGTGATACAATTTCATTGGAGATGATTCCACCTTCTAGCACTATTACATATATATGAATGTATGCACATTTCTCCTCACTCCGCAGTTGAAATTGTTATCATTTTCCAAATAATGCAATCCTTTACTAGCCCCCTCTTTGTTTTGTATTGATTTCTTAGAATTGTTCCACATGGGGTTTGCAATTATTATCCTATTTGAGAGTAGCTATTTTGGCAGACTGGTAATATCAAAACTGAAATTGGATTCTAGGGTCACTCTGCCCTTCTCCAAGCAATGGAAATGTCCCAACTTTCCCCCTAATATTTACTTTCTAAAGTATGTTTTGGCATTTGTCTTTGCAGCAGGAGATCATTATCGAGCGACAATGCTCATTCCTAATGAAATTATCACTTCTATTTTTACACTTTTGCAAAGGACATTATTGACTGCTACACAAGAAGGAGAAAGAAGTCAAAGATTTAATTAACTGCAAACATTCTGAAGACTTTGTAGGAATCCTATACTAGGTTCCAACCATGTTTAACATTCCAGAGCATTATGAGCATGTAAAGGCCCTGCGTTAGCTCATCCATTAAAGTTGGGACATCGGTGTGCTTTAGAGAAGACTGGTGTGCTAAACAGTGGAATCCTGCCCTCCACAGAGCGTCGAAGGCAGCGGTTTTACTGCTCCAACAGATCCTCCAGGGAACTGTCTTTCCTTTATTTTCACCAGCTTAAGTTCTAGGAAATCAGGGACCAGCCACGTTCATTCACCATGGCAGCCATCTTCTGGACAGGGAACTGGCCCCCCATCCGTGTCAGCCATTACACGAGAGCATCTACAATTGTCCCTTAAAATCCCAAATTTGTGTATTCAGTGTCCCAGTAATATTGGGTAACCCTGAATAGCAATAGTTAGGATAACACGGTTTATCTGAGATGTTGGCCACCCACTGCAAGTCAAGACTAATATGGAACTTGATCAACCAATGGTCTGGCCTGATTAAAAAGCAGATTCCTGTGTCCAAACAGCAGTGGGGAAGGTGGCTTATTTGCTCAGCAGGAAGGACTGGCCAAGAATGTTCAAGTATATGAGGTCCCCCATCCAAATTTTAGGGAGTAAGCCAAGTCAAAGAACCCAGGCAACAGAGCAGGTCCACCCACACTTGGATGCACACTGAGCCCTGAACCCGCTGTCCTGAAGCTGCTGAACCTTCTCACCTTCTCCAAGGATGGCCAAAGGAATTTTTGCTTTGAGAAAGGCAGAAGTCTTGGAGCAGCACCCTATTATGGGGCAGCCCGCCAATGCTAGAGTCCTGAATCTCTGTCCTATCACTCTGCTTTTCATCAACACCTACTAAAGTAAAGGTCCAGGGACACTGAAGATCTCTGTTGCATGGGATCCCCCTGGATTGGCTTGCCCACATGGGCTTCGCCTCCTCTTCTTCCCCTTGAACATTTCTGCGCTCCTCTCCCCTGTCCATGCAACCTTTTTAACAAATCAGGATGTCCTTAGGAAAGAGGATCCTTTAAAGGTACATACTAAGATAGAGACTTTAGGATGTGCCCATTAGCACATGCAAATATGTCCTGCAGACCTGAACCCTGGATCTTTCCTGAACCCACCATCCCCCTGTATCTGAGATCAGACAGTTGCCAGGAGGATAGTGAAGGACCCAATCCTCTAGTTTCAACCCAATGTTCCTCCTTGGAGAACTTTTGGGTCAGTCTGATTCATGCATTGGTTGTCGCTGAGAAACTCACAAACAGAGTAAGACTCCAAATAGCCCTCCCTGGAAGGACAGGCAGAGAAATACTAAAAACAAATACTAATAGGGAGGGCCCATACTAAAAGCAAATAGCTAAACTGGATGAGTTGGAAAGACACAGGATGGGAATGCTTTGCTGGAGTCCTGCATTAAGCAGAGGATCGGACTTAATGGCCTGATGGGTCCCTTCCGACTGTATGGTTCTGTGATTCTATGCTTCTTTAATTTTGGCTTCTCTCCATTTCTCATTGTTCCTGTTTTAAATCTGGTTCACCTCAAAGTTTAAGAACATTGTTTTAAGTTTGCATAAAAATATACTCGCGGTTTTGTGCACATTTCTCCTAATGCATGCTTTTGTATCCAGCTTTGTTCGATATATGATATACACAGTTTTTTCAGCATTTTTCCTAATATACTGCAGGTTGGAATACCATTTTCACTAATAAGTATTTCCATGTGTATATTTCCCTCCAGATGAATTTCTGTACTTTTTTAATGCTGGAGAGCCCTGTCTTAAAATTCAGTAAAAAGCATAGTTCAATGAATTAATGAAGTTCCTGTTCACAATTGATTCAGAAGTACAAAATCGGGTAAAATTATGTTCATGTTTCAATATGGACTGAATCAATTTCTCCTCCATCACTAGGACAGCTGGAGAGGATTCTAAATAGACATGGGGTAAAACTGTAAATGAATAGAAAGTGGAAAAGTTGACTTACTAAGAGAAGGGAATGCTTATTCACCTAGTTCAGTACTATCTAGCTTAGTCTTCCCCTACTTGCTGCTGTCCAGATCTTTTGGGCTTCAACTTCCTCAAGTCCTAACTCAGCCAAGTGTAATCAGAGGATTTTTACTTTAGCTTCCTTCAACTCCAGCCCAGGGGACAGGGATGCTGGCAGTAGCAGTGTGTATACATCACTTTCAGATCAGGTTAGTGCAACAGAGCTACCTGCCAGACTGGCTGGATAAAGCTTCTGCCGGCTTGCCACCTACCTGGTGGGCTTGCCAAGTACATGCCAGGACAAAATGCATGGCCGGTGTGCTGAACTCAAGTTGGTAGCTCAACCATTGGGCAGACATGGGTTGGGTAAAGAGGCTAAGTGGACATGTAGGAAGTGCGGTGAATTATACTTCGATATACACGTAGTACTGAAAACAGACTATTTTAGCATGAAGATGTTTCTAGATAGCCCTGGCATCTCCAAGGGTCTCCAAGTAGAACCCCTGCCTAGAATCTGGTGGGTCGGCTGCCAGTTAGGGTGGACAGTGCTGACCTAGATGGACCAAGCATATGCCCCTAAGGTCATTTATGACTGGAAGCCGCCCCGAGGCTTATGTGAAGGGAGCGGCATATAAGTTGTTTAAATAAATAAATAAGGCAGCCTTCTCTAACAGGTGTTCAAAAAACCATTTGGACCTCAGCTCTCATCAGCTCCAGTCACCAAAGCCAATGGTTAGAGGTATGTAGTCTGAAACATCAGGAGGCCTTCAGCTTGTCCTAACACCTGCAATACTTTCTCTCAAATGAAATTAAGCAAATCAGAACTTTTTTTTTTTTGGAATAAGTTTTATTCTTAATAAACCTAACAAAAAAGGAACTAAAAAGTCATCAATCACCAAAAACATCAGACCTACTGGGTCAGCCCCCCCCCACACACACATTTTTTCTTTTTCTGTTAAACTATAAACATATTTAATGCAATGCATAGTCCCGTTTCTCTAGCCAATAATAAAAAGAGTCCCAGGTTTGATAGAAGTCTGTGTCTTCTTTCTCCTTCAGAGGCAAAGTCAATCTGTACATTTCAGCACAGTCCAGGATCTTTTTTAGAATCAGTTCATCGGTAGGTGGCTCTTCACTCTTCCAATGTTGGGCAAATGCAATCCTCGCCGCAGTAATTACATGTAGAATCAGATACATTGCTTGTTTACCAATATCATCAGGTACAATGCCTAATAAGAAAACTTCAGGTTTAAATGTTAGAGGTTTTTGTAACATTTCCTCAAGCCATTTGTGTATTTTAATCCAGTACTTTTTTGCCTTATCACAGGTCCACCACATATGATAAAAAGTACCTGGTTTGTGTTTACATTTCCAACATCCATTTGACATATTTGGAAACATCTTAGCTAACCTATTTGGCAACAAATACCATCTATAAAACATTTTATACATGTTTTCTTTGTATGAGGTTGCTAATGTTACTTTAATATTTCTTTCCCACAGCTTTTGCCATTTCTCTAACTCAATATTATATCCAAAATTTTGTTCCCACATTATCTTAGTTTCCTTAACCTGCTCATCTTCCGTTCTCCTATCCAGGAGAAAGTTATACAATCTTTTAACCATTTTCTCATCTGATTTAAGAATCACGTGGTCAAATGCTGTTAACTCCTTATAAAGCTCCACATTCTATAGTCTTTAGCATATCTTGATTGCATTTGATCCTTGTGCCACCAGCAAGTCAGAACTTATATATTGTCTGGTTGGGAGACTGCTTGAGACCAGTAGGATATTTTTATGCATGCAGAGATTGTTTTGTTTCATTTCTATCCCACTTTCCCTCCAGGTTTCCATACCTGGTCATTCCCTCTCCATTTTTTTGCCCCAGACAACAACCCTATGAGAGTCACAACTGGCCCAAAGTCACCCAGTGAGTTTCATAGCTTAGTGGAGACTAGAACCAAGGTCCAACATTCAAACTGCTACACAACACTGGCTGTTGGTGTGCTTTGAGCCCTTTGCGAGGAAGAATTGGTGTCAGCAGGACAAATCAACCCAAACCCCTAACATGTGCACGTCTGGGAAGTATATTTCAATCTTTTTCCCAGGTTAAACCAGATGGTTGTACTCAGTCACTTCTCCCACTTCCCCTTGCCTTGTTCCCACTGGTTTCTCTCCTCTGAACGGTTGTAAGAGCAGCAAACAAACCTGCATTTTTAACACATCACTCGACGAGGTTGGTGAGAATAAGGGCTCGAGTTATAAATGAGGAAGAATAAATAGGGAATCATAAAACATGATAAAAATCACTGAGGCTGTGCTTTCCTTTGCCTCCTCCATTTTCTATTGTAGCTGACAGTCTTTTTAGCACCGTCTAATTTCCAGCAGTGGAATGCAGAGTGGAAAGTCAATCAGAGCCACAGATAAAGATCTAACCATTAATATTAACCATCCAGAACTATTGTATTTCTCCTCTTTGTTACAGAGAGGGTCACTCAGAGAGCATAGGCAGCCCTGCCTCCCAACAAAATTAACCGGAGACCAATCCCCAGTGGCTTTTTGCTCATTGGATTTGGGATAGAAGGGTCAGAATGAGGCAGAAAGTTTTGTATTTCAAGAGATTGAGCTGCTTCACTTCTAAAACAAGAGGTACAGACCCCCAAAGAGGCAATGCGACAGAAAGGTTCTTCCTCCAAGTCTCAGCTTCATGGGGCCATCTTGCATCACAGTTGTATGTTATGTGGATTACGCCACTGAAAGGGCTGGGTGAAATGCAGTGACTCCTCTACCAGTGTCTTGAGGTTTGGCTGGCAGGAAAAGGACACAAGCATACATGCTGGATTCAGATTTAGTCCTGCTTAGAGTAAACTAGCAGTATAGAACCTCCTTCAGCCTGAAAGTCAAATGAGAGCCATATTCCAGAGCTAGGAGGAGGCAAACAAGAAAGCCGTGGGTCCAAAGTACCAAATATACCAGCCCATGCCATCATATATGATTGCAGCCAGTGAGGAACGCTAAGGAGAGGCATTTCCACCTTTCAACAATGGAGAAAAAATGTGCAAAAGCCAAAATCCATCAAACAATTGGTCTTCAGTGGAAAGAGGGGGAAGCAGGCCAAAGGAATGTGGCTCCCAAGAGGGCTAGACCTGGGACCCAAGGATGGAGGTTCCCTACGCCTGGTTGAACAGGCCTACTTTATTATGAATTCACAGCATTTATTTCTATGGGTCTACTCCAAGCAGGAAGAAGATGGATCCAACCCAAGAAGAATCCTCTTGGCCACTTCTTAGACCCAAGGTTTGAACTAGACTATGACTCTGTTGTTCAGTTGCAAAGTTGTGTCCAACTCTCCACATCCCCATGGACAACATTCCTCCAGGTTCTCCTATCTTCCACCATCCCCTGGAGTCCACCCAACCCCACACCCACCTCCCTAGTGACGCCATCCAGCCACCTCAACTTCTCCCGTCCCCTTTTCCTTCAATTGTTCCTGTCATCATGATCTTCTCCAATGAGTCCTTCCTTCTCATTAGGTGGCCAAAGTATTTGAGCTTCAGTTTAAGTATCTGTCCTTCTAAAGAACAGTCAGGGTTGATTTCCTTAGGATTGAATGATTTGATCTCTTTGCAGTACAAGGGACTCTAAGGAGTCTCCTCCAACTCCACAATTCAAAAGCATCAATCCTTCGGCACTCAGCCTTCCTTATTGTCCAACTCACAGCCATACATTACAACTGGGAAAACCATAGCCTTGATGATACGCACTTTGGTTGGCAGCGTGATGTCTCTGCTTTTTAGTATGCTGTCTGGACTTGCCATAGCTTTCCTCCCAAGGAGCAAGCGTCTGTTAATTTCTTCGCTGCAGTCACCATCTGTGGTGATCTTGGAGCCCACAAAAATAAAATCTGTCTTTACTTTCATTTCTTCCCCATCTATTTTCCAGGAAGTGATTGGACCAGATGCCAAGATCTTAGTTTTCTTAATGAATTAAGTTTAATCTTAGTTTTCTTTAGAATTATAGACTATAACTCCATACTCATTCAACACGTGCTTCTCATTTCCAACATCCCTGGGTAGTACATGAATCCTGAGATGGCCATAGTTGCACTCCATTTGAAAACCTGGACATTGCCATCAGTTAGAAGAGGAAGAAAGAACAACAAAAGTGGGCTGGAAGGTCTTTGCTAAGGTGGGACAGCAGTTGTCCCTCTGGACCCTTTATTGGAGAGAGAGGTAGACCTTTTGCTCAGGGAAAAGGATGGCTCCTTGCAAAATGAGAGAAGGGTACAGAAATTCAACACCGAAAAGCTTGAAAACGTGAAAATTGCAATTAAGGCTCTAAAGCAAATTGTTAGAAGAAGCAACCAAAATACGCACAAGAGTAGAGAAACTAACAGGCAATAACAAACAGGAGGCTTTAGCACTTGTCAACAGGCAGACAGAAAGAACATTTGGAATCAGATGGAATACTTGGCATAATGACTATTATTAGCCTACGAGTGGCTCCGTCAGCGGTGCTGATGAGATGCATATTTGTCTGGGTTCGAACATGACCTTCAGTGACATGCGATATTTGTTTCAACCTTACAATCCCCTGGGTTCCACTTCAGCAAAGGGAAGCAGATAAATTCTTTTCAGTTTGCTTTGGCCACAATTTACCATTTACACCTCTGAGAACTGAATGAAGCTCTTGGAAGCAGAATGTGGTTGAAATCCACACTTTTCTGAGCCTGTGATACAGTTTGCAGAACAAATGCATACATTCCAAACCGATATTCTTCACACAGACAGCTTCCAAACTTTCCCTCCAGCATGGCCAGTTGTCCGACACGTCTGGGGGGCACCTGGTTGGGAAAGGCTGTTCTACTATGTCTCCTACTGTCCCCTTGATAACCTTCCTATCACTCGTTCAATGATCCATGCTGACCTTGAAGGACCCACATTGCAGCCCAACCATCTCCCAAATAGTTCTGGAATCATCCCTGCCAAAGTGATCCATGCAACAGTTGACCTGATGGTTTGCAAATCTGGGCATCTGTTTCTGATGCTATTGGCTGTTGGAATCTGATACTGCACAGAGCAGAATGTCTTGTGAACCTGAGAAGACTTCTTAACAGATGGTGCTCCTATCCAGATGCCTCTTCTGTTATTCCATGGATCTCTCATGGCCCAAAATGATTCTTCAGCTTGTTCAACCTGGGTCTAGAGTTGTCCGCTCCCCATGCCTTGGACAACACCTTCTTCCAACCACGTCCCAGTGGTGGGACTGACCACCATTCCAGAAAAGGTCTCAGCATGTTGGCTTTTCAAACCACTGTTAAAGATGCTGCAGCAGAAAGCCAGTTGAACAATTGGCATTGTTACTAGAGACATCCAGCCTTACTTATCATTCCTTACAGTTAAAGGGATATAGATTTTTAGATGTGCTTTTCCAACAGCGATTTTTGCCTTTGGGATGAGCTGAGCTGCATGTTTAAACCAATAAATGGGTGCTCCCTGCAGCCTGTTATATTCTCCCACATAAAGAGGTCTAGAAATGGCAGGAATCCTATTCATTTTAATGTTCTCCCCTTGTTCTCCTCTCTTCTTCCCATTCTCATGCCTTTCTCCCCAATGCTTCCCTGCTGTACAATGTCATCCCTCCTTAGATGAACATCCATACACGCTTTTGTTCTCTGTCCCGCCTCTTGACTGTAATGTAGATAATTTCCTATGCTTGGCTTTGTAATTACTAAATTGCCACTGATTTATGCACTTGCCTTTCACAAGCACTCAAACAAAATACAAATGAAAAAAGCATTCTTCTTAGCCTGGTACAACTTTTTAGGTAGGAGTATTTTATTTTTATTATTTCATTTATTTCTCACCTTTTCCTTCTTAAAAGGAACCCAAGACAGCTTCCATAACCTCTCCTCTCCATTTTATCTTCCCAACAACCCTGTGAGGTTAGGGTGATCTAACCCTTGGTGCCTGATCCAAAGTCCCCCAGTGGGGTCCAAGACCAACAGGGGATGAAAACCAAGGTTTTCAACCATGCCAAGCTTCTGATGGCTGCCCTACGCAGGAACAGAACCTACAGATCCTTCAGCCTCACCTCAAGGACATCGGGTTCAAAGGAATCAGCTCATGGTAAATCAAGAAAGGTACATGCATTTGTAAAGCCACCAAAAAGTCACACAGTTCTGTGTTCAACAGAAGAGCTTCCAGATGCGGAGACAGAGACAGACAGATGTGAAAAATAAATATTTAATGTCTTTGCTGACTACATTTTCATTTTCATGGAGAAGAGGTTCTGCAGATATATAGTGGATGCTGTAGTCAATGCCATGTTAAGGATATTCTCAAGATGTATTCTTATTGCACCACATTTATATCTCACCTTTCTCTTGCAAGCTACCCAAGGGGGCTTGCATGGTTTGCCTCCTCCACTTCATTTTTTGCTCACAGCAACAACCCTGCAAGGGAGGCTAGGCTGAGCATGAGCGAGTAGCCCGAAGTCACCCAGTGAACTCCATGACCAAGCAGGGACAAGACTCAGGTCTCCCAAGTTTTATTTTATTTATTTATTTATTAAAACATTTTTATGCCGTCCCGTTCGCCGAAGCCTCGGGGCGGCTCACAACAATAAATTAAGACAATAACAATTAAAGTTCCTTTCCAACATTGTAACCACTGCTAGGGACAGAAAAGAAATGTGTTTGGTTCGCATATTAATTCCATACTTTTCTGAACTATGCATTGGAGCTTGTCGATCAAAACAATCTGTGAATGAAAAGTGCACCCAGACAGGTCTATCTGAATGAAAACATGGTCTAAAAATCCAGTATATTCAGAAAAGTTCTTGCAAAAATGTGCATGTGAAGCAAAATTACATACGACACTGCATGCATGAGGAGAAATTCCCACAAAAAGCACTTGTGCAAGTTTCATGCAATTCCCCCCCCCCCCCAAAGTTTGGGATAAATGGAATGTAAGATTTATAGAGCTCTCAACCTTCAGAATGAACCAAAGTGAAGACTAGAAAAATGAGAAATGGAGAAAAGCTGGAACTGACAGTTTTGCCCACCCTTAGCATCATCCTCATTGATGGTCATATCTTCAGGCTTGAGTCTTTCTCCACCCTCCCTGGAGATGGAATTGGAACCTTCTGCCTGTGGAACATGAGCCTTACAAATGAGATTCAGCCCATCCCAAGTCGTCAAAGAAGTCTCATTATGTTATAGGAACATGGGGTGATATTAATGAAGACAGAAAGGCTATTCTAAGCCTAGTAAATAGAACAGCAGAACTTTTGGAGACAGGAATGGATTGGGCGATTGCCAATTGCAAAATATAGGAATAGGGGACTGCAAAGGAGGCTGCCATCAGCACTGAGCACCTTTTCCTGCATTAGACCACCTGGCCGAGTGTTCCAAGCCCAACCATAACCAGCCAGGCTTCCCTGGAAAGTCACGAGCAAGCATGATGGGGATTCACCTGAAATTGTGGTCCAAACTCAGATGTTCCTTCTTTTCCTTTCCTACTAGATGTAGCCACCATGACTCTATGGACTTCCAGCATCAGAAAACCTAGTGGGCTGAAATTCCAGCACTTAATTATGCACCAGGGTGCTGATAATTAGAGAAAGACATTTCCCCAGACTGGGGAAAATTGGTAATTTGGAACAGCTATTAGCCACTGAATGACTTCTTTACTCCAGAAGTTGTTACTCTACTGAAGGTGCGTGTGAAAATATGCCATCAGATTGCAAGTAATTTTCTCTCTCTCTGTCTCTCTCTCTCTCTCTCTCTCTCTCTCTCTCGAGAGAGAGAGAGAGAGAGAGAGAGAGAGTTTCTCCCATTCCACAATCTATTTATTTGAGCTCTTCATGCCTGGGTGGTTGTTTTTATTAGTTGTTAGCACCACTGGTGAAAAATATTTTTTCATTTAAAAACATCTATCTAATAGCATCTGGCATCCACACAGGGCTGTTTGCGGACTGGCAGTTTGCTTTGTAGCATGCTGACTTCTAAACCTCTGCAGGGTTCCAGAGTTTTTCTCCAGCTTTCACTTTCTCTGTTTCTCTCTAGCTGGTTTGTTCACTGTTTTGTTTTAATCAAGTGCTCTCTTTGCTTCTGTTTTTCAGCTATTCATCACTGGCTGCCTGTTGATTGTTTTCCAGACGGCCTCCTCTGGTGAAGAACGAACAGCACATTTTCACTGCAAATACATTTCCCAAAACTGTGTTTGGTGGCTGAAGATAAAGCCCAGATAAGGGACCATTTCTGTGGAAAACAAGGAGCAAGAGAGGTGTTTCACCCTTCCACCATCTGCAGAATGTCTGACTATACCCTCTTGGATGTTTAGCTCCAAAACAGTTTTATTCCCTGTCTCAGATCCTGGTGACTGGCAGTGGAGAAGTTATATGGGACTTGGTTGTTACAGGAAATACGCCAGCCAGTAGCCTCTTTCCCCTTTGTTGTCATAATGCTGCAAATGTGATTTTACAAGATAACACGTAGTTCAGAGTTTTCCCAGCATGTTAGCATTCATTCCTAGAAAAGAAGCAACAAGTAACAAAGTTGGAGCTGTGTATATTTTTGCACCCCGATTGAGAAAACTGGTCCTTTTTAAGGGTGTATTCAGACTAATTTGATGCAGGTTTTCCGGGCCAAATCTCTCCCTTTTTCAGGAACCCTCTCATGGATTGCACAGCTCTAATACAAAATTTTGGCAGTGGCACCAAATTGTGTTCTGCAGCATCTCCAGACCGAATGGGCCTTTGGTAGTAAACTGCCTGATTTTTGCCAGCCACATTATAATTTTATTCTTTGGACATGTATAAATTATGCCATGCAAATACTCCTGGTCCCAAACCCATGCAGTAAACATCGTGCAAACAGCTGGCAAATCTGCCACGCTGGCTTCTGGCTCCCCGGGTTTCATATTTATTTAAGAACAGCTTCAGCTCAGTGCTGGCAGACTGAAGCGCACATTATATCTGTGGGGTCCATAAACTCACAACCTTGATTGGGAAGCTGGGGCTCGGAGCATCTTGAGGAAGCATTTGCCTTGTCTTTATAATGTCCTTATGGGCCCCGTCAGGAAATACAGCTGCGCTTTACAGAGATGAAATGGCAACGGGCAAGCTGCACTTTCCTTCGCAGCTATTGAATGTTCCAGGGGAGGAAGCATCTTTCACAGTTAAGGCATGACCTTGGGATATATTTGTTCTGTGCAAATAGAAGTCCCATAAAGATGTCAAGAGAAGCCTTTTCGGTAAAGATGATGGGATTGTGAAGTTAAGCAATCTGTGTTTAGGAGACACGGCATAGTCTCCAATGTGGCTCTTTTCTACATAGACATGACTTCCGGATAGACAAAGCGTATGCCTGCTGTCCTATTTTGTGGGGCGTACTTGCAGCAAGAGGCTGCAATGGACAGTTGCCCATGCAAAAGCACATATCTCCATTTGTACCCAGATAAACATCCACGTTCCCTTTCGCACAGGCCAAAGGCTCTCAGCCTGAACATCCACACCAGAAGTGTCAGACTTCTGACCCAGGAACCAAATCTGGCTGGCCTGTGCTCCCAATAAAACCCTTCCAAGATTTCCCAACAGGACTCTCCCCTCCCCTTTCTTCCAGTTTTTGGGGACTTCACCATGTTTGCACCCCTTTTTCCCATTTTGAAAAAGCCACACTGCTTCTCTAAAGGCTTAGTTAGCAGCAGGACAATCTTTAATCTAAAATAAGCTGGACTTTTGGTATTTTAGTGTCACTCATCAGTTGAATGCATCTGCATCACTTGACTCAGTCATCAATTCAAGGGAAAACTGCAGCCAAGAAATCCAAAGACCATTTTGGAAGGGCAGCAATGAAGGAACTAGAAACGATAGTCAACCCTAAGACGTTTCACTGGAGACCAGAGCCAAGATCACCCACACTGTTGCATTCCCAGTCATTATGTATGGATGCCAAAGAAAGTGGAAGGAAGGAAATTGATGCATTTGAAGTGTGGTGCTGGAAGAGAGTTTGTGAATACAGGACTGACAGGAAGACGAGCAAGTGGGCCCTAGATCAAGCCAGAGCTTTCCCTAGAAGCAAAAATGACAGAAGTGTGGCTGTCAAGCACTGGGCACATCATGAGAAGGCAAGACTCCCTGGAGAAGACAATCATCCTAGGGAAAGTCAGAGGTAGAAGAAGAGGGAAACCAAAGATGAAAAGGATTGACTCCCTAAATGAAGCCTTGAAATTGCAGGTGCTGAGCAGGGCTATCATGGGCAGGACATTCTGGAGGGCTTCCATTCATAGGGTCACCATCAGTCAGAGATGAGTAGGAAGCACAGAACAGCAACCGGGCCCAACCGATGTGGCCACCTCAAGAAAGGCAGGAGTGCTGCCAGAGCCGCCAGCAGGGCAGGGCAGCCCATTGGGTGGCCCAAGGTGGACCACCAGCCTTTTCCCTGCCCTTACTCCTGCACTTTCCCTGCACTTTTCCCTGCGCTTGCAAGATCCCTAGGGATCTTGCAAGGAACTGCTGAACCTTCACAAGAGGCTGGCCAACAAGGACAAAAGGCAGGAGCAAGCAGCTGGGTGCTGGTCAGGCAGCTGGCCTAGGTAGGTAGGTAGGGCTGCTGGGGGAAAGAAGCAGCAGCGGCTGGTGGTGCTGTTAGAGGCAGCATGTTGCACTAAGGGGCCCTGCCAGTAACTCTGGTGCTGCGCCAATGCCACAGAAGGACCTTGGCTGGCAGCTTCCTCCAGAGCAGCCCCGGTGGACCACCTAGAGTGCTGCAATTCATTGTCCTTCCCACTGCGCCACCTGATGCAGGTGCGACAGCCCATGTTGATGGTGGGGCTGGCCCTGAACGCATCCCCTGAGCGGTCCTTTGAAACTGGCTTTAGCTCTCGTATTGAAGGAGCTTCCACATGGTAGATCGACTTGATGACCTTGGCTGCAATTCCTGGCATGCAAAAGCCCACATTCCTTGGCACCTGGGTTGATGATACACGTTTGCTGTTCCGTTCAGTCAGTAAAATATTGCTGACCCAGATCTCAGGATGGAATACAGCCAATCTTTAAAACTGCTGAAAGAAACAAACAACAGCGGCAACCTCCCAGTTCACAGTGAGCAATGGTATGTCCAGCCAAGTACGGTTTACTGAGGCAGGAGAGCCTGGATGAAGAGCAGGTATAGGTGTGTCACTGCAATGAAGCTACTTGCAACATTAGGCAGACCTGGGCAGGGGTGCAGGAGGAATTCATAGAATCATAGGATAGTAGAGTTGGAAGGGACCATGGAGGCCATCAAGTCCAACCCCTGATGGGACACCACGTCACACCATCCCACTCAGGTGGCTGTCCAGGTTCTTTTTGACTGTCTCCAGAGCCCACCACCTCTCCAGGCAGCTCTGGCAGGGAGGCGCTTTTCCTGATGTCCAGCCTGAATCTGGGTTGTCGCAACTTATGTCCTGCACTCTGGCATCAGTGAGAAGAGATCTTGACCTTCCTCTTTGTGACAGCCTTTGAGGTACTTATCCCTTATCATGCCCCCCCCCCAGTCTTCTCTTCTCAAGGCTGACCATGCCCAGTTCTCTCAGTCTCTCCTCATAGGGCACTGGATCATTTCTGTTGCCCGCCCTCCCTCTGAGGAGTGTTCATTACTTGCCCCCTGCCCCAGGATTCTTGTCCACTAGCCCTGCACTAACGTTGACTTACTACGGTGCAAGTCAAGCCAGCTTGAGGTCTTCTGTCTCTGAGATGAACCACAATCTGAGCTTTTATAAAGGAAACGTGTGCAAAATCAGCCAATTTGCATGAATTAACACCCCAAAAAGCATGAGAGCCTCATACAATTTACACAAATTTCATGAACATTTGAAAAAGTGCAAAGCACTGCTCATCTTAGAAATAGGAGTCTGTGGAAAACCCCCCATCCCTGCCTCCCGGTTTTGCTTGCTTCCAGTCAATGGTTTGCAAGCAAGCTGGAATTTGTCACGCCCAAACAAGCCAGATCACCCAATGTCAGCAGCAGCATCTAACCAGGTTCACACAGTCAAAAAACCCCTCTCCTGCATCTCCACATCATGTCTGGCTTCCCAAGGATTAGACACAGAGGTGCCATGTCCTCCCTGGAGGAGAATTCCTCAGATGAAAAAAGCCAGTAAAGTACCAAGGCCCCAGCCAGAGGGTTTGCAGCTGCAGAAGAAGCAGTCCCTGGACAGTCCCTGAGCTTCCCCAAAAGCGGGAACAAGAGGCAGAGGGAAATCACCCTTTAGAAAGAAGGAGTGCACAGTTTCAAAAGACGTCCACACAGCCCGAATGGGGAGTTTCCCATGAAACAGCATGCTGGCTTAATTAGTTTGCTGCACTGAGTTACAGCTGGCTGTAAGGTAGGTCAGCCAGAGATGCTCTGTGTGGCAGGCAAGCATCATTATCTGTGTTCTCTATGAAACTACCCGGTATTTAGATTCCAGGCCTGTTTACTTTTGGACTCCCCTGCCTGACTTGAAACTTTGGATGCACGCAAACCAAGCAGCCTTGATTCTTGGACTGAGCTACCAGTTCTAGGAAAGGTAGCACAGAGACTGGGTGTTTGTGGACACAGGCAGGGCAAGAGCATTACCTCCCAGCAGATTATGGTCCCAAGCCATTTAGAGCTGAAAGTGTCATCACTAATGCCATGAATCCAGACTGGAAGTATATTTGCAGCCAGCATGCTTCCTTTTATCCACACCTTAAGCTGCTCACCTTCCCCTAACCCTTGACTATTTAGACTGGTTTCAGAATCTAGGCACACCACTCAACTGGTGGTGAGCTGAAACTGCTTCAGGTGATACCAGAAACTAGCTGACATTTTGCTCGCAAGCTGAGCTTCCTATGTACAGCGAGCAGAAACCACAAAGGATATCAGCAACGCAGAGTTGATAAGGTTCTCGTATCTGCCTTCAGTAATGATTATGAGTAATTCTCCTCGATTCTGTATCAGAATTTGGAAGTTGAGACAGCACTGAGGAATACCTTCTCAGCTTAAAATAATATACTATACCCATGAAAATGCTAACAATATGATTCCTCCTACTGAAATGATTATCATCAAAATGACAAAAAAGATTATATATTAGAAAAGAACTGCTTTCCAGAGCAAGTAGACCACTCTAGCCTTCTGACTGAGTGGTCAATTGTTTGGATTTTCCCTTATTTGGCATTGCCTTGCCCAGGATGGCTGGATGGCTGACCCCAGAAGGGCTGTTGCTTCGCAGCAACACCAAAGAAGACGCTTACTCAATCCTAGCTGAATAATATCTCCATGAAGTTTGTATCCTCACATCTGGGTTGGACCGTGTGTCTTTTCTTCATATAAGGTGCCAAGCAACTGCAATTTGTTGAGGAAGTTTGATTGCAATTAATATATGATACATTAGAAAACTTAGGATTATATGGATTCTGTATGGTGGTCCCAACACTAATCTAGTTGCCCTGTTTGGCTCTAGCTACACCGCCTGCATCATCCCCAAGGACACTGAAGTCAGCTAGAGAGGAAGTGACCTGTGCATAAAATATGATGGCTGGATTAACCCTGTCCAGGAACTTTTATAACTTGTATGCCAAACAAAACTGGCTAAACATTATTCTGGGTCACCAAACCTACTAAGGTTTCCAGTGCCCAAGATGAATCTAGGAGTGAAACATAGAAACATAGAAACAGAGTGAGTCAGAAGAGGCCTCCCGGGCCATCTAGTCTGACCTCCGGCACCAGCTGGCTCCGCTCATGACATGCCCACCATGTGCACATCCAGCCTATCCTTGAACACCCACACCGATGGGGCCTCAACAACCTCTCGTGGAAGCCCATTCCACACCCTCAGGGTCCTGACTGTCAAGAAGTGCTTCCTGGCATCCAAATGGAACCTTGGCTCCCTGAGCTTGGCTCCATCGGAGTATTTCCTGCCTTCCTCTGCAGGGGAGAACAGGTCTCTACCCACCTCCGTGTGACATCCCCTCACATACCTGTATGTCGCCAACATATCCCCTCTGAGTCTCCTCTTCTCCAGGCTGAAGAGACCCAGTTCCCTCAGTCTCACCTCATACGGCATCCCCTGCAAACCGGCCAC
>NW_025335606.1:9722426-9872486 GCF_004798865.1 Varanus komodoensis
GCAACATATCCCCTCTGAGTCTCCTCTTCTCCAGGCTGAAGAGACCCAGTTCCCTCAGTCTCACCTCATACGGCATCCCCTGCAAACCGGCCACCAACCTTGTGGCCCTACGCTGCACTGACTCTAACCTGGCTATATCCTTTCTGTAATGAGGGGCCCAAAACTGAGCACAATACTCCAGTCACGGGCGCACCAGAGTCGTATAGAGTGGTAGTAATACCTCTCTCAATCTAGAAGCCACACTCCTGGCTATGCAACCAAGGGTGGCATTCGCCCTCTTGACCACTGCATCACACTGCTGACTCATGTCTAGCCTGCAGTCAACCAGCACCCCAAGGTCCCTTTCACAAATAGTGCTTCCAAGATCAGCTGACAGACAGATATGCCATGAGATAAGAATGCGACTGGCCACATTTGGAAACCTGGTGAGGTTGTCTGTTCAACAGCCCTATTTTAGATTGAGGCAACAGAAATAACATTGAATGCCCATTTCTGAACAAGTAGTGTCCAGTTTTATTTTCACACCGAGACATACTGCTTTGATCTGAAAAAGTTCCTGGTTGCTCAATGCACATCCTTATTTGTCTTTCAGTCATGTCAAGATTGGACTTAATTAATTCTGCCTTTTCATGGTCTTCAAAAAGTTACCTGCCCCTCAACTTTGTATGGAAATTCTCTGGAATTGCTCTCCAGCCAAAGGGTATGTTGATGCCGTGGCTCATGCAAGCTGTAAATCCACTTCACAGTGATATCAGCCTAATGGAGATCCAGGAATTTCAGTCCCTGAAGTTAGTTGCTAGGTGCTGCACCATGCCAAGCTGAAGACCAGGCAGCAGGTAGTAAGTGTGTTTTGAAGGACTGTTTATTCTTTGGGGAACAGATCTTAAAAGAAGAGGGAGATCGCTGAAAAGGGTAGTTAATGATAACAATGGAGTAACCTGTGAACTTTCTTTCAATGCAGTCATCAGGGAGATAATTCTTTAACTTTGATCATGTCATGCATGGAAGCTCAAGGCAATCTTGTAGCACTCAGTATTTCTGGATAATGGATTTGTCTTAAGGATTGTCCAGCAGGGCGGAACTGTCTTCTTTCGTAATGGTAGCCAAAGTACTAATTGGCAAGTCTTTCAGAAGGATTCAGACAATCAGATACCATTCAGTGAGGATTGGAGTTTGCAAACCCTCAACAGGGAGGATCAAGCGTAATATTTGTTGTCTGAAAGGTCTGTTGTGTTATGGCATATATGGCTGCCATGCACCTGAGAAGCTGGAACATAATTTTATTTTTATTTATTAAAAGCTTTTCTAACCCATCCCACCACTAGCATCTTGGATGGCTTACAATAAAAAAAATGAATGGAATAAAACAAAACACTACAACATCCAACAATTTGAGATAACAAAACCCCAGTTAAAATCAATTAAATATTAAAAGGTCAGGAAAATAAATAGGTTTTCACCTGACACTAAAAAGAATATAATGTTGGCACCAGGCAAACCTCTCTGGGGTTGAAGGCCCAAATTTGAAGGCCCAAAATAGAAATTTGAGGTGAAAGGGCTTAAGAGAGTGGGTACTGGTTTCAGAAAAGCCATAGAACAAATTACCATTTAATTAAGGTAAGGTAAAGGTTTCCCCTTGACATTAAGTCCGGTCATGCCTGACTCTAGGGGGCGGTGCTCATCTCCATTTCCTAGCCGAGGGAGCCAGCGTTTGTCTGCAGACCGTTTCCGTGGTCATGTGGCTGGCATGACTAAACACCGAAGTGCACGGAATGCTGTTACCTCCCCACCGAAGTGGTACCTTTTCATCCACTTGCATCTGTATGCTTTCAAACTGCAAGGTTGGCAGGAGCTGGGACAGAGCAATGGGAACTCACCCCATTGTGCAGATTTGAAATGGCAACCTTTCGATCAACCAGCCCAGCAGCACAGCAGTTTAAACCACTGCGCCACCCGCAGTCCCACCATTTAATTATGTGACTACTAATAAAAATAAAATACGATTTTCTAACATTCAAAATTATGGGCCAGTCCTTGTCGGTTATCTCAGTGCATTCACAGTTAGTGGCCAGAGCACTGGGGTGTGCGCAGGTTGACTTCTTAGTGAATAATTGGTTTAGAATGCACTCTAACGGTCCCCCGTGCACAGGATCAGGGTTATGACTACACAAGAATTCAAGCCAGAACCTAGACGCACAGGTGCCTCAAAGGCAAGGAACTGGATGGAACAAGCTATCCATTCCAGTTCACACCACGTCCATGTTTTTACATCTTTCATTCTCTATTTCGCAGGTATTAAGAATTTCTTGCGGTTTGGTAATTTCTTATCAAAACCAAACTGAAACTAAATTCTCAGTGATCCCTTTTGCTGTGTTGCATCTGCCGCACTATGTTTGGTCTTCACAAAGAAAGGAGATTAGCTTTGGGCTAACAACAGCTTTCTTAAGCCTCTCTGAACTCCTCATTAAAGAAAATATTCTAAGGTTGTTCATGGTTCAGTTAAACTGGCCGTATGAGAAACATATCCAGTATAAACTTGCCCAGAGGCTGAAGTAAACACGGAATCTGTGATTTTCGGTTTTAATTTTAATAAACAATGCCTGTTATTCACTAGGTTTAAACACCCAGGCCCTTTTTGCTTATGTAAAATCTATGGATTTTAGGGCATGGATATATATATAAATCTAAATAACCTATACATATGCCCATGGTACATATCCAAAATCAATTCTGATCCTAAATGAATACAAAGGAGGGGGTGCCTTAGTTTGCTCTGCCAATAATACAGAATAAAAACTAAAGGCACATCCGACTTAGGTTTTATTTCCCAAACTTCACTGTTTGATGGATGTATATTTTAGCGGGTATTGTTGAGAAATCCTATACAAATTCTTAAAACAACATTTTCACAAGCCTGCAGCTGCACTGCCATGAGACCCAGCACTCATTGTTCCTCATCTCTTACACATCCACCCAAGGTTTTGCCTGTAGAGTGTCATGTAAGGCTATATTCAGGCCAAAGCATTGCATACAAATCACCCATTAACCAAAGGGACTGAAAATCAAGTTCTTCTCAGATAAACAGAGCAGAGATAACAAGCTCTCATTGGATGGGAAGTATTCAGGGCTTCTCCTCTGTGTTAATCTAAGTCTACTGATGTTTAAAAGTGTGAATTATGGAACAGTTGGCTCTTCTGCTTCATCAGCTGAAATCAGTGCCTTCCTGCTATTTTTAGATGTTTTGTAGACTCATGAAGGAGCAGACACGAATTAGAACGCGCTGATCAAGATACTGAATAGAAGGCCACTGAGGACGTTTCAGTGGTTGGAACTATTGGGAACATGTGCCCTTTCTGTCAATAGGGTCTTTACAATAAAAATAAATAAAATGAAATAAAGCTTGGCCTTTGAGTATCGCCTGGTTCTCACCAAGTTGGTGGTGCTGCATTTCCCTATTTGGGGTGGCCACTTCGGTTTCACCAAAGAGAGGAAATGTATTACCAAAATAAGATGCGCAGATTGACATTGATTTGCATAAAATTTGCATATGCAGATGCAGAAGGGGGCAACATTGAGGAGCTGTAAGCACATTTAGCCATTTGTCAATCTGGACTAGGCACAGCCACAAAATGGGTGCTCCAGAAAGTATGATAAAAGACAAGTAGCCTACCAAAAAGCTGAAACAGAGCTAAGGTACAAACCCCAATTTTGGAAGTCTGAGAATTTGACCCCTGTCTGCGAATCAGATGTACACGTCCTGTTCCCAATCCCTCTCAATGCAAATGCGAGCTGGAAAACGGCAAATGCAGCTCCTCAAAGTTTGCTTGCATTCAAAAGTATGCACTTGTGCAACTGCAGAGTTCTGAAAACGCACACTTGTGTGAATGGACACATTTTAACACTTAAGCCTGTGGGAAGAAAAATGTCCTTCCGATTGCTAAAATGCAAACAATAAAAAATAGAAAAGACGTACATAGTTTTCAATGGGCAAAATGCACACTTTCTAAATATGCATTTCCCCATTGAAAATATCCTTCTTCCCCATCAGAAAAATGTCGCTCATGTTTAGAAATGCATCTAAGCCTTTGAAGCAGAATGTAAAGAACTTCAATAAACTTGAATATTGCATGTCATCCCATCTCTGGACCCGATACCCTACAGCACCCTCTAAACCCACAATTTTCAGCACCAGCAAAAACATATCTTGCAGTTATTACAGAAGATGGTGAGAAAATATGGGATTTTTTAAAAAGTCAGTTATATTTGGCAGGCTCCAAATATGGAATCTGGGGAGGCAGAGAATCAGTGCCCACAGGAACCACAATACTTACCCTGTGCTAACATTTATGTGAACGTTGAAATAATTACGATAGAAACAGAAATAGAAGGTACCTCATTGTAAGTGGCCGGTGTGTCATCCTAGTCCATTGTCCAGATGCTAATTATTGGTGGACAAATTGAATATCCCTGATCTCTTTTCTCGGGATTCCTTGCCTGTAAACCAGACTTTGACATCTGCAGATACCCTCAAAAGGATAGCGAAGAGGGAGACCAGAGAGAAAGTACAGATTGGCCTGAAAAACTGGAAACCAAAAATAGGTGGGTAGTCGTGGCACTGAAGAAAAGAGGAGCCAAGAAGTAACTCCAAGGAGGAATTCTCACACATCTTGTGGCTTCTCCTACCATGGCGTTGTGACCTAGCATATGGCAAAGGCCCCAAAACAGGAGCAGGACTGGACTGCCCATACTGATTTGGAGAACCCAGGCAATTACATGCCTTCTGGTTGTGACATAAAATGAAGAAGAAAGGATGCATTTTCTCATTTCATCTTTCTGTTTCCCTATTTTAATCTGGTATGATCAAAAGGATCTAGGGCAGCAGAACAGAATACTTCCAAGCTTTGCATCCTGCTGAGAGTTGCTATCCATCCTATTCCCTGACTAGTTAATGATCAATAACCCATTAACAGAAACCACCATAATGAATATCCCCAGAATTGATGGATATACGCTCACTCATTAACAGTCGTGCATTTGTTTGTTCTCATGCAACAAAAGTGAGACAGTGAGTCAACTCCTGTAGGACTTGAATTTCTAAACAATATCCCCAATCCCTATACAAAGATCCCCTTCTCCCTCATTAACAAGGAAACAAATACTACTGCACATTTTTTAAAAGGTGGAATGAACCTTTTTAAGCCACCCAATGAATGTTTCCTTCCTCATTGCATAAAGCTGATTCTTTCTGTCCTGTTCTCCTTAATTAGCTATAGCCTGAAAAAAAGTATGACTCTGTTCCCAGAGATGTAAGTTTTCAACCCCATTCATACAATCATTTGCTCTTTTCTCAGGTGCCCTTCTTCCATCGTGAAGCTCAAGTTACTCCTGACCCACCCATGCATGGTACAGAACCTTGACCTGTTTAGCTTTAGAGAGGTTGTTTCCATCTTGCCCTGGAGTTTCCTAGGCAGCTTGCCCGGAATGGGAATCATTTCCCATGCTCCCTTCTACACTTGTTGAAAGCACAAACCCAGAAGACTTGGGAGTTTCCATTTTCTGTGTTTGCTTTCATTTTTCCCCCAACAGGAATTTCCTCTCTTTGTCTCTTCCCTCTCAAACATGCCAGAACCCACCCGCCCGGAAATCAACTGACCATCTGCCTCATCCCTGTGATCCTCCATTAAGTCAACACCCTGGAATGTCTTCCTCTCAAAGGAATTGGGATTTGAATAGCTCCACACCTGAAATTAGCATTTGGACCATATGCTTTTATCACCTTGAGGTTGTTCCGTACTTTGTGCCCAAAGATGCCTCATCAAAGGCTTTTAAATGTGTTCTTCCAAGAAGGTTGCCACATGTTGTTCCTGAGAGCTCTTCTGCCTTCTCTTCAGGACACTCCAGGACGAAGCACTTAAGACTGTTGAAAGTGGCCACTGAAGGACAGGAGAGGTGTAGTGGCAACCTTCACCTCAGCCCTCTTTCTGCCTTCACCACCACCACCCCCATAAAATGCCTGTGATCCCCTAAGTTCAGGGGTTATGGGCAGTCACAATGGATTGTGCTGTCTATATTAGTAGAACAGTCTAGAAACCATTTGGAAAGAAATCCCAGCCAAAACAAAAACACAGTGTGATGAACCTTTTGTTCCCAGTTCTTAGTCTCGCCTCCAGATGGGAAAATATTTTGTTTAGTCTGCATTTCTAAGGGAAACAACTTAATCTGCACTTGCTGGGCTTATAGGCACTTAGACTACAGTTTGTTTTCCAACAGCAAACTTCTCCAAGTTTTGCTATATGGTTCCTGGCCCTGGCTTTAAAATAGCATACAGAAAATGCATATATTAGGGGAGGTTACATACAAAATGAGTACATTGCCAAATGTCACATGCTGAAATGCATATTTTATTTATTTGTTTATTTAAAATATTGATATGCCATCCTGTCGTGAAAGCCTCAGGATGGCTTACATAAATGAAATAACATAAAATATAACATAAATAAATTGCCATAATATATTATGGTAAATTGTGTATAAAAGGAGAAACTGTTTACAAAATTAATGCGGTTTTCTATGCAGTTTAAAAATGTACGTCAGTGGGACATAGGAAGGATAACAGGGGTGCAACGATGCCCTTCCGTGTTCCCCAGTGACAAGTTCACATAGGTATGTGCCCTCTGAGCCTAAAGATGGCAAATAGTTGACATGATCAGTAGGCATTGATAGACTTCTCTTCCCTGCCTGTGTCAAATCCCTCTTCAAGCGTCCAATTTGATGGCCATCACCACATCTTGTGCAGGTGAATTTAACTAAGCACTGTGTGAAGAACAAAAATGATCCAGGGTTTGGAAACTCTGCCCTATGAGGAGAGACTGGGAGAACTGGGCATGTTCAGCACTGAGAAGAGAAGACTGAGGGGGGACATGAGATCCCTCTAGAAGGACCTCAAAGGCTGCCACAAAGAGGAAGGTCAAGAGCTCTTCCTGCTGATGCCAGAGTGCAGGACAGGGAATAATCCATTCAAGTTGTGACAACCCAGATTCAGGCTGGACATCAGGAAAAGCTTCCTCACTGTCAGAGCAATACGACAGTGGAACCAGCTGCCTGGAGAGCTGGTGGGTCTCCCACACTGGAGACATTCAAACAGAAACCAGACAGCCTTCTGAGTGGGGTGGTGTATCGTAGTGTCCTGCAAGAGTAGGGGGCTGGACTCGATGGTCCCTTCTACTCTGCTATTCCATGATTCTATGATTCGAAGAAGTTCTTCCTGATAAGTGACCTGAATCTGCCACCAATCAGCTTCATGGGACAACCCTGTTGGGTATTGGAAGAGAAGAAGGGAGAGGTCTCTCCATCCCTCTGCCTTGTGTCTGGTGCAGAAACTGGATGGTACAAACCAATGACTGAAGGCATGTGAGACTGGCTTAGACTGGGAACAAACTGACTCACCCACCCCTGTTCTTACACCTAAAATATTCTTGTGGATTCACAGTCAAATAGTTAATCTAAGCATTGGCTGAGTCAGGCTGTGTCAGTGACATTCAGCTAGCATAGCCCATGCCTGTCTGCACTGCTTCAAGATGTCCCAATTAACCTTGATGAAATGTGCAGCAAAACCTACGTCTTCCTTGACCCCACATTCTTCTCGCATCACCTGCGTGGGGCATTCCCCCTTGCCCATCCGTTCTGACTGCGGCAGGTCCCCTTTTGTCTCTCATTAATCTGCAGAATCTGTTTGCTTAATCATTTCCTGCCTGTTAGAGGCCAGAGGAGGGGAAATGACATTTCTGATGGGTGTTTTAGGCTCATTTCTAACCATAAGCCTAATAGGCACATTCCGGTTCATGATGAAGAGCAAGGCTTGTGACAAATGGCAGAGAACTCATGAACTTTAACAAGTCTGTTTGCAATACTGATGAACAATTAGCCGCAGTTCTGTTTAAATCAAGCGGAGGAAGGGCAATTTCCAGCAAGACAAATGGGATGCTTCCAGCAAGTCTGAGACAATTTGCCAAGGAAAGAACCAAGAAAACAGGACATCATCAGACTGTGAACTTGGCTTCGAAGGTGCAGGAGCAGATTCTGGGTCTAGGCATCAAGATGGGGCTTTGGGATAGAAATCTGGCACCTCACTCAGGGGAATGAACAGGAGGATCCCAAACCCATCCGGGACACATTTGGAAATTAGTGAAGAGAGCACCCATCAAATCTAAAATTACCTTCCCACTGCTTGGAGCACCAGGTTTGCAGGAGTGCCATCAAAGGTATCTGGAGCCGCACCCAAAAGTTCATTCTCACTTGTCAAGTTGGCAACAAGGACCACTGTAGCCAGTAGGTGTAGTTGGGTTTTTTCTTTTTATTTTAAGTTCATGGAAAATGGCCAATATCAGTGCCCACTGAACAAAAGATGGGGTGAGCAGTCATGATTAGAACCTGCAATCAGGTTCTGCACCAAAGCTTCAAAACGGATTACAGCTGCATGCAAGAAGACACTGAGAATTCGAACTAAGCAAGGGATGCCACTGGCGCTTCTCACTTGCGTTCCTCAGAAATCTCTGGAAGCAGGCTATAGTTTTCTCATTCAGATAAGCTCAGATATTCAATCTAAGGTGGACCATATACATCGGTGTGCCGTGTACATAGATGCTTTGAACTGAAGTCCATGCATGCTTCCCCATATTCATGGCCAGCACACGGAAAGAAATACACACATGTTATCGCCTGCGTTTGTCAGAAATCTTTGTCAGGTTATAGTTTCCACATGCAAACAGGTTGACTGTTCAGAAACTGAAGCTACAGAAAGATTAAGAGATGCGATACTACTTAGAATGATGTCAGAAAGAAATCGAGAAGCACCAGGAAACAAACTGGAAATCGAGGGTGATTTGTCCAGCCACCTGCTCTGGTCCCATCAGCCTGGGCCTAGAGCTAGAAGCTTCTCTACCTGCATTGCTCTGCTCATCATAGTCAGAGGTATCCCCAGCACCTTGACTAATAGCATTCCAGCCACAGAAAGTGCCAGTGCTGTGCATGTCCTTCTGCGTTAAGTTCCTCTGACATTGTGTAACACAAGCCACTGTGGAATACTAGTGCTCCTTTCGGCACCAGGTAAAGACTTGCTTTAATTTCCCCAGGCATTTCAGTTTTTCCAATTTCTGTTTTAAATCTGTCACTGCATTTTGAATCTTTACATTTCAACTATTTTGAGTTATTACTACTACTACTACTATTCCTATTATACTGTAGTTTAAAACTTTCATTTTTAATCACTTTCATCGTGTATTTGCTGTTTTATTGTAGTAAGGAGACAGTGCAGTGCAGTGGTTAAAGAGTTAGGAACTGGGACTCAGGCTGGGTTCTTGGGGCCAACTGGATGGCTTTGGACCCCTCACACAGTCTCAGCCCAACCCATCTCACAGGGCTGTTGTTGTTTGGATAAGGTTGAGAGCGGGAGGAAGAGAATGATGTAAGCTGCTCAGAGTTCTTTAAAAAACAGGAAAAAAGCCAGGCTATCGCTTTAATAAATAAACAAATGTTTTAATTGTGACTGCCTACTCATAAACTGTGGCATACAAATATAATTAAAAGGAAGTTGTCAGAAGAGGACTTTGCAGGGCATTTTACCCAACAATTAAAAGTGCAGAAGCCCTTTTAATTTTAATTAATTGGCCACCCTAACTCAAGGCAGTTTTTTGAGACTTTATTCTCAGTAATAGATATTTCCTGCAACTGGCCTAACTAAACTCAGGAGGTAACTATCTTGCTGGTTGGATGGTACCTCTACAACTGTCTGGATCTACTTTCTACCACTGACAGAAGCATATATCAGAATGTACACAAAGTACTGCCCCATTCCCCATCCACTTCCCACTTTGTTTTGCAATGTCATTTTAGGACTGTAATGTCTGCTTAAAAACACAAACTTCATTGGATGTTCAGGCTTATAGCTGCAAGAATGCCCTCAGGGGGTACCTCTTCCCATCCAGACAAGCTGCTGAGCAGCTAAAAAGAGTGTTAAATAATTGTTGCTCTATTTAAAGGTGATCTTTGGGTCTTTATTCAAAGTGAAATCTAAAACTGCTGCAGTCTTGCCATCAAGTACAGAAATGATATCATCTAGGAACCTGGATGATTCATCTGGGGCCAAGGTGACTGATGTCCTACCAATGTCTCACATGAAATAACAGTCAATTGCTCTTGCACTTGGATATTTTATAGGAGTGGCAAGAACTCATAGTACATGGCACATAGAAACAGAGCGGATCAGAAGGGGCCTCCCGGGCCATCTAGTCTGACCCCCAGCTCCAGCCAGCTCTGCCCCAACATGCCCACCATGTGCATGTCCAGCCTATGGTACGAGCATGGGAAGACTCAAAAATCTTAGGACACATTCCTATCTGTTGTGACTTCAGTGACTGGAAGCCCCCAAACTCACAACCACTCATAATTGTAAGTGCAGTAGTAATAATGGATGGCAAAAATTACCAGTACATGAGAATACAGTGTAAAATTCCCATATACAACTTTTAAGACTGTTTAAACAATGATAATTTCAATAAAATAGACTTATTAAAGCAGCTGTTGTGTCTCCTCAAGCAGGTGCTAGGTACATCTGTCTGGGAAAGTTCATTCCACAACTGGGATGCCACAGCAGAAAAGGCCATTTCATCATCTCCACCCACCTCGCTTCCTTTGGTGAGGAATCCTAGAAAAGAACCACCAAGCTGGGCAGATGCATATGGGAGGAGAAGAACCTTCAGGAAAACTTGTTCCAAGCCATTTCAGGACTATGAATGTTAATGACAGTGGCTGCTTGTGGAGTCAGGAAAGTCCTGGCTTAATATGATCACACTGGCTAGTCCCCGATGACAATCTTGCTGTCCAGTTTGGACCAGGTGAAGTGTCTGCACTGTTTTCAAGGTTACACCACACATTATGCATGCAATAATCCAGATGAGAAGTTACCAGAGCTGTCTCTGTCCATCAGAGTAGTTGGTTGGTCTATTATTCCAAGCTGATGGAAGGCAGCTTGGACCTCCTTGCGCCTCGAGTGACCATGCTGACTCCAAGACCGACCTGCCCAAGCTACGAAGCTCCTCCTTTGGTGAAATACAATCTCCTCCAGAACGGTTGCACATCACTTAGCCAGGCAGACGCACCACCCAATAAAAGGACACTCACCCCCACAGGTATGGCTGTCCTCGTGTGCATCGGGCCACGCTGCTTCAATTTGCCACCCCTGCTGCTAGCAAAGAGGCCCATAATTGCCAGCTGAGGAGCAAACAGATGACTCAAGCTGCCATCCTTGCTGCCGGCAAAGAGAATGCTGGAGTCTCAGCAGTCTGATGACTGATTCATGGCCTACTGCAGTGGAATGAGAGCTGTTTCTCTTCAGAAGCAAGCAGGGCTGGGCTGTTTAGTACAGGAGAGGAGACCTGAAGGTGGATCCGAAAAGTATTAATCATATGCTACTTTCCCGAATGTAAGCCCCACTGAATGCAGTGAGACTTTTTTCAGATAAACATGCACAGGATTGAGTTATACATGTAGGTGTTTTCTTTAGGGTACACCAGCTGGGGTGCTTTGAAATGAGAGGATTATGCATTTAGGAGGAAATGGAAGGGGAAAGCCCTGATCCATGAGCCTCGGGAGCAGTGCCGTTTAACCCTAGCCAGGAGATGCCCACAAGATCAGCAGGGGCAAGGGTTTGCCTGTTAATTTGTGGAAATACCCAGATGAATTGGATCCAAGAGGAGAATGAGTTGTATCGTATCTTTTGTTTCCTGTATCCCCTTTAGATCAATGCTCTAGTACTGACCTCTGGCATTAAATGCCACTAGAGATCCTGACAGCACAAGAAGAGCCATAATGAACCAGTCCAAGGTCCATCCAGCTTTCCGTTCGCACAGTGACCAACCAGCTGCCCACAGGATCCCACGAGCAACAGCACCTTCCTGCCCAGGTTGTCTACAACATGTGTACATAGGCATGTACATAGGCAGTGTGACCTAGTGGATAGAGTATTGGACTGAGGAGATCTGAATACTAGTCAGCAGTTCCCTGGGTGACTTCTGGCCTGTTATGGCCCCTCAGCCTGACCTACCTCACAAGGCTGTTGCTGTGAGGAAGTGGAGAGGAAGGGAACCTTGTCCACCATATTTGGTACTGTGCTAGCAGAGGAAAGAGAGAATGTAGCGTACTCATGGTTTGCCTCTGCTGCTGAAGGTAGCACATGGCCACCAGGACTAGTGGCTATCGCTAGCCTTGTCCTCCACAATTCCTGCCCTTCACTTGGTGGCTATCGCTCGATCTCATGGAAGTAAATTTCATGAAGGAAGTCCCTCTTTTGCTCTGTCCCGGGTCTGCCACCCCTCAGCTTCTTGGAAGGACCCTTTGGGTTCTAGAATTATGGGACAATGAGAAAAATATTTCCTTCACTACTTTCTACACACTATGCCTAATTCTGTATAGCTCTCTCCTGGTTTAGTGGATAATTATACATTGTAATTGTGTTTGTCTTCAGAAAACCCAAAGGAACATGATTGCAGATTTGACGATAAATATGCATTTTGGCACAAAGATTACACACAGGTTGTTTTGGCTAGAGAACAGCTACATTGTCTATTTTATTTGTTTCCCAATACACCCAAGTAAAGGATTACAAAGCCCATGGTCCAGAATGGTGTTGGGGGGGCGGGGTGAGGTGTCAGGAAACCAAGTCTTGTGAGTTATGACTGAAAGAGCTGGGTATGTTTAGCCAGGGGAAGAGAAGACTAAAGAGAGAGCAGATCGCCATCTTTAAGTATCTGAAAAGCTGCTGTCAAAAAAGCCATTTTCTTTTTGTGTCCTTGCAGTTTGTAAGATTCCATTTTGCAAGGCTGGTAAACCATCTGTGTCAACTCAGGACGTATCTGTCCCCAAGGTTGGCACAGGAGCCAGTTAATTGGACTGCGTGATCTCACAGTGTTCCTGCAGAAATGCTCTCCCTCCCCACGGGGATCTCCTCAGCATTGCCAGGGGCTTGAACATGCAGCAAGGTTTCAGCTGGCCCTTGCCTTCAACTTTATTTAGCCTTTGCTTTGGACTCCGAGTGCTTTTGTTGGAGTCCTGTCCTATTTGTAGACAAGTGACTTGGCACCTACAGACAGGTTTAGGCAGCTGTGTGAGTTTATTTTTTCTTGTTTCCAAACTTGTTGTTAGTGTGCCTTTTATTCCCTTTCCCCCAGTAAAGGTACTACCACTTCTTTATTTAGATATTTATTAGGATATTTTTATCCTGTCCTATAGTAATTGTCTCTGGGTGGCTCACAACATGAGAAATACCTAATAAATACAACAATTGATAGATAAAATATGACTGAGGATGTTAATAAAACCTGATTAAAATATTTAAACTTTAAAATATTGGGTAAATAAAAAAGGTCTTAACCTGGCATTGAAAAGCATATAACTGTCCATCAGCATGTTTTATTCTAAATTGCCTCTTTACTAAATGCAGAGTCTTCCTCTTGGTTAGTGATACATTTTTAGGTCTAAGCCTTGGAAACAGAGTGTTTGGCACACCTTTCATAAGTTTAGGGATGTCATTTAAGTCTGAGCTGGGTATTACCTTGCTGGGCTGGTGTTCCACCTGATAAACCTTTTTTACCCACTTGTGCCACCGGCAACTGGAATACTCATCCTCTTGTCAGGCAAAAGATGGAGGTGAATTGCTCCCAGTTTTTCCAGAGAGCAAGATTAGAACCAAAAGTCAGAAATTGCAGGGAAGCAAATTTTGGCAAAACATTAAGAGAAATACCCAGACGCTAAGAGATAAAAGTAGTACAGATTGCCGTGGGAGGTGGTGAGTTTTCCTCCATCTGTTAGAGAGACAGTAGCTATAGATCCTACATTAAGCAGGGAGTGCAATTAAATTACCTCCGAGATCTTTTCCAACTCAAACATTCTAAGAATCAGTCATTTTCTTTAATCAAAAACAAAAAAGAAGAAGAAAATGGAGCTTGTTTGGTTGGAACTTTGATTTTGCTTATGAGCTCCGGTAAGCGATCAGCAATGCAATCCTAAGCATGTCTACTCAGAAGTATCTCTGCAATTTAGGATCCAATCCTATGGGACTACCTGTGAACTTAGATGGTGACAGGTGTTCAGTGGGACGCTCCCTTTGCCCTCCAAACATTTAGATAGTTAACTTCAGCCCTCTAAATGTTTTCTCCAGTTCTTATGATGAGGAGGGAGTGAGACACTGCCCGGATTTGGGGCAAGAAGGCAATGATCTGCTACCCCCCTCTCTGTCTCCCTGAGTACCTGCACCAACTCCACCTTTCCCTATGGTTGTCAGACAGCATCCACCAGCCATAGGTTGTCCCATTACATTCTTCTCAACTGGGAACTCAGTGGCAGTGAAATCTTTACAGCTGGAACCCAAGGGTTGGTTAGGGTTAGACAAATGAAAAACAGCAGAGTTGTGGCAACGGTGTGATTACAGCATACAGAAAGTATATCAATGCATGAGCTTTCATGGATGGTTCTGCTAAAAGTTGGGGTCTGTAGGACTCTTTTGCCCCTGCTTTTCAACTTCTGCATGAAATTGCTAGGAGGGGTTATCCAGACAGACAGCAATATAGGCACGACACCTATCCAGCTTCTCTTCATCCAGTCTGGGTGAAGCAAATGATATTCTGAAGAAGCAATTCAGTGCAGGAATTGGCTGGGTGAGGCCAAGGAACAGAGATTTTATCCATACCAAATGGACAACTGTGGGAAGCCGAGTGGCCTTGATTGATTCTGACATGGGTTCTCCTCTCCCTAAATGATAGTTTGGGGTAATGTTAGATCCAGCATTTTCACGAGGAGCACAGATGGCTTTGGTGATCTGCAGCCACTTTGATCAGCTTATACCAACCATGCCCCTACCTAAACAGGTGCAGCACTTACTCAAGCTTGACTCACCTCCCACTTGATTTACTGAGAAGTCCTATTTGTGTGCATGCTTCACCATCTTCAGCTAGCCCAACCCAGGGTGCGGATGTTGTTAGTGGAGACTAGTGGATGCAATTCCATTACGCCATTCCTTTGCCAACTGCACTGGCTGCCAGTCCATTTTCCAATACAAAGCGCTGCTTTTAACCTTCAGAAGCTCGAATGCCTTGAGTCCAAGTTACCTTAAAGAGAGTTTCTTTTCCTATATACCTCCCTTGATCCTACGGTCATGATGCTGACTTTTCCAGAAGCCCATACCCCTACATTTTTTCAGGATGAAGGTGCAGTGTAGCTTTTTGATGGATGGATGGATGGATGGATGGATACAAGAGGGAGGACTTTATTAGTGATGGTGTCCCATATGAGGAATGGCATCCTTAGAATGGCTCATCTGGTACCAAAGCTGTGACAATTGTGTTTTTAAACCTTTGTACCACGTTGCTGCTGTTCTATCTTCAGTTTCATTATGCGTTGCGGGAGGTGTTGTCCTGCATTTATCTGACTTCTTATTGTCATTGTTTAAACATCATTTTACAATGTACGGTATTGATTTGTATGCCGTCAGCTTCACTGGCTCCCCATTGAAGTCCGGGCCCAATTCAAGGTGTTGGTGATGACCTATAAAGCCCTAAACGGCTTGGGTCCTGGTTACCTGAAGGAGCGCTTACATGCATATATGCCTGGCTGCCCCTTGAGATCTGCAGGAGAGGCCCTCCTCCGGGAACCCTCCGTGAAGGATATTAGGAGGGTGAGTACTCGGAGGAGGGCTTTCTCTGCGGTGGCACCCCATCTATGGAATGCGCTCCCCAGAGAGGTCCGCCTGGCGCCGTCGTTATTTGTTTTTTGGCGCCAGGCGAAGACCTTTTTATTCAAGAGGCATTTTAACTGTTAATATTATAGGATTTTATCTTGCCAGGGTGGCTTATTTTATATTGTATTTTGTATTTTTATCTAATTTTTATATTTTTAATTTATTATTATAATTATTTTTAATTTATTATTGTAAGCCTCCCCGAGGCTTCGGCGAATGGGGCGGCATGAAACTGTTTTAATTAATAAATAAATAAATAAATAAATAAATAAATAATAAACTGTGGTTATTGGGCAGTGTTAAATGCCACAAATAAGACGGCAAGAGCAAGGCGACATGGCTGGAGTGCTTTGCTTCGGCCTACTTCGACATAATAGATAATCCGGCCTTGACAAAGTTTCAACAGATAAGAAGCCGTTTTATTTGATTATTTTAAAAAATGAATATGTGCATTTTCTTCTCCATTATGAATTGCACATCAGGCACACAAGAAGACTTGGATGGGGCATGAAATAATGCCAAAGCTAGCCAGTAATGACTGGTATGGGATTAAAATTCAGCCGCAATTTCCTGAAGAGAAAAGACAAACATCTTTCAGCCCATCTCCCAGCCTCTACACAATGTGAGTTAGCATTAAAAAACCATGGCAAGCTCTCTGTCCAGTGATGAAGCATCTTGCCAAAGAGAAAATATCCCACTGCCTTCTCCGTGCGCAGGAGAATGTGCCTTGATTTCACATTAGCCTCTCCATCCCTGCAAGAAAGAGGAGATATTGTTCAGCACCATTCGAAGTGTCAGAGCCAATGAGGGATAACTTTGTCCCTTTTAATCAGGGATTCCTGTACATTTTTCACTTAGGAAACTAATAGACAGATAACACATTTATATGGGCATATTTTACAGCTGGAGAGACACACACAGTAATTTTTTAAAAAGCAATTCCGGCAGGCCCCTTCTCCTAAAGGCTGCCAAGGAAATAATCAGGGAACAAGAAGTTCCACTCAAAACCTTTCTGATCCCAATCTTCAAAAACTGCCGACAACTATGGGCTGCCTGAAAATATTTTCAGTGCCACTTCTTAGCAATGTCGTAACAGAATGGTTCTGCCCAAGATGTTGAAAGGTTATTAAAATGGTGTATTAACTCTGTGTGCTACCTCCAGAGATGCAAGGTGTCCAGTGTAAAGAGCATCTTTGGTGCCTCTCCATTGATTCTCATTTCTGAATCACTTTTTGTTGCATGTCTAGCTGATTTCAGGACTTTGAAGCATGGTTTCCATGCATCAGTTTCTTTATCTTTTAAGACAACCAATCTGCATGGATGGATCTAATTGCAACAGGTACTGTCCTGCACGTTTCCCCACAGATCTGAAAATAACATTATGCCAGCACTACATGTCAAGGTCGACAACTTGAAATTTAAGATAAACTGTTGGTTTGATTTGTTCCAGCTGTTGGGTAGCAGTCACACGAGTTACCTGTTCCTAAACCTAGTCCAAGGATCGTGATTCAATAATCAACAAGGGGTCTTTAGCTCAGAAGAGCAGGATCGAAGCTCAGTGGAAGAATGCATGTCTTGCACACTGAAGTTTCCCAGTTCAGTCCTTGATGTCTCCAAGCATAGTTGAGGAAAGCCATTTTCTGAAATTCTGGGGAGCTGAAAGATGCTTTGGACTTCAACTCCCAGTAGCCCAAGCCAGCTTGGCCAATGGTCTGGAATGCTGGAAGAGTCAGTCCAAAACACCTGCAGGCACCAGTCTGGAGAAGGCTGGTATAGGCAATACAGAATTAGTTGGACCAATGGTCTGATGCTGTATAATAATCATCTCCCTATGATCCTAGTGAGAGAGCATATGGATAGCATGGAGAAGATCTCCACTGAAAAGAAACCGGTCTGGGAAAGATCTCCCTACTTATTTATTCATTTGCTTATATTCATTTGCTTATTTTGTTCAAAACCTCCTGTTAGCAAAAAGCTATATGGGTAGCCATTACAGTATCAACAATTAACATTAATAAAAATAGGATCAACAATTAACATCAATAAAATAGAATTAAAATCTCATGAATAAAATAAAGTCTCAAGTAAATAGTTAAGTAAAAATAAAACCTACATTAATATAATCAAAATTGTGCATGGATGCAAATAGTCTAGATGGTGCCAAAGGTGCACTGGAAAAGGAAAAATTTTGGCAGGTGCCTGAAACTCAATAAGGTAGGCACCTGGTGTATCTCCGGTTCTAGAGCATTCCATAAGGTCGGAGCAGGTCAGAGGATATGCTGCCCATAGCTTCCACATGAAAATAAAAACGTGATGATTGAAATCCATTCATCATACCAGTGAACTCCATCTCACCCACAGCTTCATACTGTTGAAGGCTCCTCATTCCCTGAGTGGATTCTGCATTCACACATCCTGGAGGAACCTGGCCTGCACTGCTTTGAACATCAAGAGGAGGATACTTCTTCAGATCAAATTATATGAACAAGAATATGTTCTCAAAGTCTGCAAAGAACACATCACTGCGTGGTGTCTTACTGCCCCTGCCTATGCAGATGCCTAGATGATCATGAAAGGCAAGATGAATTCATGCACCCAGATCAGAATATCACCCTGTAGAGAATCTTGAAGAACGACAATGCTAGCAACGCAGGCAACATGGGTTCCTTAGGAAATCAACCCTGAATAACAAAAATGGTGGCCACAAACTTGCTGGGTGGCACTTCCTGGAAAGGATGTGTGTGAGTGTGGATGAGCAGCTGGCATTGAAGGTAAGAATGGTTGGGCCCCCACCCGTGAAGGAGCCCCTTTCTCCTGTTCTTCACTGTTGCCCATGCTTGCTCCTCTGCTTCTTGCTCTGGCCCAGACAAGGGTAGAGGTGAGGAGGAGGAGCAGGCGAGGACAAGGGGAAGCAGTGGTGAAAGAGAAGCAATAGCAGCTGAAAGTGAGAGTAGGGAGAAGGTAGAGTCATTGAGGAAAGTGTCTTCTGCCATTCTCGTTGGAGGTGTCTTGCCCAAGGGGCCATACTGGGGTGGGAGAGAGAGAGAGAGAATTGAGTGGGCAAGGTCCTGCCCACTGCTGACTCCGCTCCCATGCAGTCCTCAGCAATTACACCTTGTGGCAGAATGTGACCTTGACTCAGATGGACAAATACTCAGAATGCATCCAAGGAAGACCCTGGAAGTTGATTTCTGTTGCCACTATCTTTAGTCTAACCTGAAATGGAGATAAATGGTCATGTCAGTGGGGAGCTTTTCTGCTTAAGCATGAGAGGGGTTGAGAGCACCTAGGTCTGCTTTTATCTAGGGCCAACACTCTCCAAACATGGACTATTTCGTGGTCTGAAAAATGATATGAAGGAAAAGCAGCAAGTGAGAGTTGGGCCATGTTTTAAAGAAAGCATCGTCCTCCATCAGAGAAAAGGACTCAGAGACTTACTGTGACATTTCAGGCAGGGACCCCATTCGTGGGTTTTAAAAGATTGTTTTTATTGACTTCTGCTCTAAGAGTCACAAATTATAGATTTGGTGTTGCAAGCAAGTGTTCCAGACAAGCAACAGGTTTGGAGAAATAGAAACATCATTCCAGAAGGAGGAAAAGCTAAGCATCCTCCCAGTATCAAATGCAAAAGCTCACCAGATGTATGTGTCAGTTGGGAACCAGTCTGTTTCCTCATCATTCTAGCTCACAAAATCTTGGTAGAACTCCTTTGAATGCAGAACAGATGAGCAATAAACCAGCATAATAAATAGGTAATCATCAGCTCTGTGCTTTAAACAAGGAACTGATGAGCAGTACCCCATCACGAGGTGAAATAGCAAGGTCTTTCTTATGCTGTAAATGGGAACAATGCTGAATGAGGACAACATTATGAATTCTGCTGTTTCCTCTGCTGCTATGAAGGTAGGACGTTGGGTCAGAAGGTTGAGGACTCCACCGCACAATCAAGAGAGCCCCCAGGGTTCACTTACCACATTTGGAAGAATGCATATGTTGACCCCAAAGGCCAGGTCCAGCCAAGGACCTCACATTAGATCCAGGAATACAGTACCCAAGAAGAAACAGAAACATCTCTGCCAGAGATAATATACAGTTTATTGGATGCTGTGTTGAAATATGGATGCAGAACACAAAAAAACCAGGAGAAAGTTTGCACTGTCCTTCTCTGTGCCCATGTTGGTCTTCTGAATCTGGGAATGCTCCATGAACTGCCAAAGACATGTGACTGAGCAACACATCAGTGAATTTCCCCAAGCCAAGATCAAGAGCAAATGCCTCTTTCCATGGATTATATACAGTTCCTTCCTCCCACTACTACAGAGTCTTCCAGGAGAAACACAGCTTTAAACCCCTTTTCTGGAAGACAGGAGGGTGAAGCTGCTCCAGTAAAGCAAACAGTTTCATTCATTCTCACAGCAAAAGCAGGCATTATCTACAAAATGACTAAGGGAAAGCAGATTTAATGCAATTCTCTCTGCTGCTGTTTTCTTAACAAGGTGCCGGCCATAAAATCTTGACATGGCTCCAAGAAACTTTCCTGACTTTTGCACACTGGAAAAGTTCGCAACACCACTTGCTGAAACTTAGTAATCCCTTGAGCTTTCTTCCAGTAGAGCAGTGAAGTAATACATGTTATCATCTAAAGGACGAATAAGTAACTTGCAGGCCAAAAAATCTGTAGCGCCCACAACTTCCATCAGCCCTAGTCAGCATAAGCAATGGTGAAAGATCAGGGAGGTTGTAGGTCAAAGTATCCAGAGGGACAAAAGTTGCCCACACACTTGATCTAAAGGTAGGTAGGACAAGAGGGAGTTCAGTCAAGAAAAATCACCTAAAAATCAGTATTGTTCAGCACAATACTGCGATAGGGAGAGAAAAAGAATATGTTTAAATATTTCCATCCTAATAATGCAATAGTGAAGTTCATTTATTAAACTGTAAGTTATTTAAACATTTTGGTATCCCAAAGTGAAAGATATATTGAATTTTCTTAATATAGTCGTTCTTTAGATAGAATGTGATACGTGGAGAAATATAGATTATACACTCCATAAGGCACAATGTGTACGTGGGCTAAACTCCAACTCCCTCTTCTAATTCCCAACCAAGAAATTCAATAGGACAGACAAAGCATTTACTTTATTAAATTTCTCTATTAACTTGATTCCAGAATCACAATTTAAAAATGATTAATTCTGATCAACTTCCCAAAGAGAATCCGAAACTAAATCAAACCTGAATTCTTTGATGTACGCATGCACACATGTCAGAAGAATACCAATATGCAAAAAGAATACATGGTTGAAAAGCAGCTTGCTCCTTCGGTGGCATAAAACAGGGGTGTTTAACTGGCCACATTACAGTTGAGATTGTTCATTCATTTAATTGCAAAATGGTTTTCTGAGTTGAATTGATCAGCTGGGAAATTAAAGTGTATATTTCACAATGTCTGTGCCTCTGCATTCGTTCCTTTAGAGAGGGAGACTTTGCTGTAATTCATGAACCTTTTTTAAGAGCACACAAGTATGATAGAACATGACAAACACATGCTTGAAACACAAACTGGAAAGGGGCACAAAATATATATCCATTAAAAAGCAGGATATTTATTTATTATATTTCTATCCCAACATCTTTCCTTCAGGGAATCCAAGGTGGCTTACATAATCCTCCTACTCCTCTTCTACTTTGTTGTTGTTATGTGCCGTCAAGCTATCTCCAACTCATAATGGACCTATCAATGAACACCGCCCCCCCCGCCCCAAAATGTCCTATCCATGACAGCCCTGCTTAGCTCTTGTAGATGTGACTGTGGCTTCCTTTCTGCAGTCAGCCCATCTCAAATTTGGTCCTCCTTTTCTTCTCCTGCCTTAAACTTTCCCTAGCATGATTGTCTTCTCCAATGATGTGTCCAAGAATGACAGCCTCGGTTTTATCATTTTTGCTTCTAGGGAGAGCTCTGACTTGATTGGATCCAGGACCTGCTTGTCGGTCCTTCTGTTGGTCCAGGGTATTTGCAAAGCTCTCCATGATTCAAAGGAATCAATTTTCTCCTGTCAGCATTCTTCGGTGTCCAGTTGTCTCACCCATGCATTATGATTACAGGTGCAATATTTGGATGAAACATAGAAAACAGAGAAACATAGAAAACAGAGCAAGTCAGAGCGGGCCATCTAGTCTGACCTCCGGCACCAGCTGGCTCCGCTCGTGACAGGCCCACCATGTGGACGTCCAGTCTATCCTTGAACAGCCGCACCAATGATATTGACCTTGGTCTCCAGGGAAACTTCCTTACGTTTTATTATCTTTTTTAGTTCGTTCATCACTGCCCTTCCAAGTCTCAGTTTTCTTCGAATTTCTTGGCTGCAGTCTCCCTCTGAATTGATGACTGAGCAAAGCTTGCAAAAACTTTCACTTTTTTTACTCTCACAATAACCCTGTGAGGTATGTTATGCTGGGTGCCATATGTAAAAAGCAAAGCAAAGCAAAGCAAAACCTCAAACACATAATTACTACAACAAACCAGGAGATGTTTGATAATGAAAAGTTTTAGATGCATTTTCTGATGTGAATAAACTGATTTGTTGAGAGTCTAATTATTACTTCTCACAGTTACTTTGAAATCTAGGCATCTTCATAGCATTAAAAATAACTTTTCATGGATCTTTTTTCTAACATACACTAAAATCAAATTATACATGACAAGAGCACATCAAAGGTATGTTATTTATCCTTGTTTCTGAAAATTTCCCTTGAATGTACCACATAACTTTATGCATATTAGATTTAAAAAATGGCTTGCATTGGAAAGCCATTTTCATCTGTTTGTATTTGTAATATTTTCCATTGAATTCGTTTTTCCTCCATTCGCTTCTTTGCCCCAGGCCCAAACTATAGCAGCAGATTTATGATTGATCTCACTTTAAAGAAAAAATGAAACAGAGCTGCTTGTCTGAGCCTGTCCATGAGGACACTATTTGGCTGCAGGGAGAGTGGGAAGGCATTTAACTCTTGCCTCCTGCACCTTTTCCCTCCTTTAAACCATCCCCTTGGACTGCCATTTGCTCCATGGGGTGGGAGACTCATGCATGAGGCTTCTCGTTCTGCCTCGGAGCTGCCCATTACTGCCTCTCCACCACCATCCTTTCCCCACTGCCGTGTCACCACTGCTGGGTGGGCTCTCTGAAGAGCTGTGTTCACAGGCCTCACCTGCATGGCCAAGGGTTGTGCTGTGGAGAGCCAGCGCGGTGTGGTGGTTAAGAGCGCAGACTGGGACTCGGGCGATCTGGGCTCCGGTCCCCGCTCAGCCATGGAGCCCACGGGGTGACTTTGGGCCAGCCTCCGGCTCTCAGCCCAAGCTACCTCATGGGATTGTTCTTGTGGGGATAAGGCTGAGAGCAGCAGGAGGAGAATGATATAAGTAGCTTGGAGCTCATGGGTGGGTGGGGGAGTGGAATATAAATCGAACGAACGAACGAACGAACGAACGAACGAACAAATGAATGATGGCTGGTTTGGAGGGCTCCACCCTCACAGACAAGCATTCTATCTGGAGATTGCCTATACTGAGTTTAGATGGGGTGGAAAACTAGTTGCTTTGGCCTAGAGCTCCAGGACCTCTTACCATTTGTTGGCTGGGGCTGATGGGAGCTGTGCACCCTCTGGATGTTCTGACCTCCATGTGGCCAACCTCTGGTTTAGACAAAGTGATGTCCAGTTTGTCCCTTAATGTTTGATCAGGGGGAGGTTCTGTTAGCAATCCAGGTCCAAATTGGAGTTTCATCCAAACAAAGTCATTTTCACACCCGTCGTGCCAGTTTTATAAGTGGAGTTCTGTTGAACGGCCCCTGCTCCCTTGCAGAGATGGACTCTAGCTTCCTCTCACATCAGCATCACAGCTGCAGCTGTGAAGTTGGATTGGGGATTTTTACTGGCCCTGGCAAGAGCTGGCCCAGCAGCATTAGTAAAAGGCTTCACACATGACCATTTTATGCACACACCAACGGTCCTTGTAAAGGAGCATCTAAAATCTAAATATGTCCTTGGAAAATGTGTGCCACAAAGGCGAAGTCATTGGGAGTCTGTGACTGGCAGCTGGTCCCTTTTACATGTATACCTAGTTGCTAAACCATGATATGATATATGCATAGACAAAAAAATCAAAGTAGTAATCAATGACTTCATAATAATTTAAGCAATATAATATGATTTAATATGTTTCAGCATAGAATGTAGTAATTTAATGTGAAATTCTGACCAAAGAAAAGCTGAAGTGTGTGACTTCATAAGTTATGAAAAATTCAAAGTATTTGCATGTATTTCCCCAAATTATTCATCAGCTGATAGTCCTGGAAAGGTGTACTGGAAACTGGAAATCCAGCACAACTTGTCTGAAATTTGGCTAGATTGCAAGTCATTTCTTGTATTGTTAAGGTCTAGGAACTGGCTTCCTTAAACTGAAAGATGGGATTAAGAATTTTGAATTCCATGCTGTATAGCAGATTATGTGCTCATGCACCGTTGCGAAACACACGCAAGCAGTTTGAAATTTGCAAGCAATGGGAGTCTAGGGCTAATTGGAGAGGTAAGAAGAAAGTGTTATTCTAGTTTAGAGCCTACAGACCTGTACCATTATAATATCCTTTGCTTTCTCACATCCCCAGAGTGACCTTTGGTGATACGGTAAGTTATAGCTTCCTGAACAAGACTGAATGATACAGCGGACAATATTTCATTTCACCTCCTCTCCGAGTCGACTGTGTGCATTTCCAGGCTATGATTCCAGGAAGCATAAAGCAGTCTTTCGATGGCAAAATAAGTTGTTTTATGGCATGCTCAGTGAAACTACCCCAATTGGTAGTATATATTTCAGCTCGACTGAAAATAGCAAATAAATAAATTTCTTTCCTTTCCCTGCCAGAGCGAAACATTTCCCATAGTTCTGCTAGGGATCAGAAGCTATTCTGAGGTGCTAGTGCCATGAGTCTAGAGCAGATAATAGAGTTTTTATTTATTAGTGATCATGGTAATGATTGCATTTTAACCCCATCCTAATGCCAAGAATTGGAAGGAACCCACTGCTCAAGAAGTGGTTGGTTGTTTTTTGGCAGGGGGAGTCTTTCCTGCCATTAAGGAAGTTTGGTTAAGCTTCCCAGAAGCCCCAAAGGCTCCAGGCTTGAAAAGCTGAGCTGGTCACAGGATGTCTGCCCAAGCTCTGGCCCATACAGGTGCTGAGAAGCATCTTCCTTCCTGCTTACCCATCAGCTGCACCTGCCGCTCAGCATCCCCTGGCACCCTCCCTGGTGTAGCAGGACCTGGAAAGGGCAGCCTTGCTCAGGTGAGACCCTCTCAAGAACTCCAGTGCATTGATTGATGTCTCCCATCCCTGCAGCCACGGTATCTGGGAATCTTGGGAGTTGCAGTCTAACTCAGCTGGAGAGCAATGGTTTGGGGAAAGGCCTGCCTGCCTACAATCCAGGAGGAGTTGACCAAAGTCCTACAATTCATTTGGGATTTTATTTGGAATAATTGCATGGTTCCTTCAACATTTTTGTAATTTCCTTAGAATCTGACTCCTGGACATGCTCCTTTTTGGACCTGGCCTACAACGATTGCAATTTGGGGCTCTCTTACTGCAAAGGAGAGAGAGGAACCTGCCATTACTTTTATGAAAACAGTGAGGTAGAACGTTGATTAAAGCATCCAGTGTTTCAAATATTGTTTTTCTATGCTGATTTATACTGTCACACCCTTTTCCTGCCTACAAAGCAGAGAGGAAGGGCTGCTGCTACTCATGTTATTTATTTATTTTTAAGGGTGGCATTTTTTCCTGTAATCAAAAATTACATTCTAAGGAACTGATTTTCTGAAGCATGAAATGGATATATAAATACAATTCTGTGACCTGTAACATCCAATTTCAGACTCCTTTGTCGAGCGACGACTATCTAAGGGGAAACTAAAGATTTTCTCTTCTTGGACAGTCAGATGTAAATATTCAAGAAGCATTAAACATGCAGTGTGAATTTTGAAACCTTACTTTCTCCTGTGCTTAAAAGAAGGGATATAAACCATAAGTTGTTTTCAACCCCCCTGAAATGCAGATGTAATTGCTTTCCCAGCCTCCCATCCCACCTCCTTCTACTTGCTTCCTAAATATTTATTACAGTAGCCCAGCCTAAATAGTCTAATCCATAAACTACAGGCAACCCAATTCTGTCAATGCTTTCTTCAAAATAAGTCAGATTGATTTCAGGAGCTTTTCCTCCCATGCAAGTATGTATATGAGAACAGTCTGGCAGCAGAATCCCAGGGGTGTCAGCACAAAGCTAAGCCCCATTGAATTCCGTGGGGCTTATTCCCTGGTGGGTGTATAAGCAATGGACTTTGCTTATGATTAGCTTCAGTGAGGTTTATTGCCAATTAAGTAGGATGAGGTTTGCATCCTTCAAGCAGAGAGCCAAGAGTGGAGAGCCACTGTGACGAGGGGAGAACAGCGTTGAACTGGGACTCAAGTGACCTGGGTTCTGGTCCCCACCCAGCCATGGAGGTCATGTTCACTCAGCCTAAGCTACTTCACAGGGTTGTTGTGAGGATGACATGGAGAGGAGGAGAACCTTACAAGCCTGTTTGAGCTCCTCATAAGAGGAAGAAAAGGAGGATGTAGATGTAGTGCAATAATATTATCCTTAGAGCGGTATACTTGCAAGAAAGCAAGAAGGAAAGAGATTGTAGCCAAGAATGAAAATACTGCAGGACATGGAGTGGAAAGGTAGCCCACAGACGTGGTTAAGCATCACCAAGGGCCAAACTTGAGGTGGTGTGAATTGTATGAATACACAAAGCCTGAATGGTATCAGGGATGGTGCACTTTGCAAAGAGGAAGCTTAGCCGCCTTCCCAGCAATACATCACTTTCCAGAAGCTGCTATTTGAACTTCAAAGAAGCTCTTGCTGGCATCAGTGCAGCACCCTTGAAATGCAAATAGCATTTCCATTGCACAAAAAAGGAGACATTAATTGCATTGATGCCATTAGCAGCATGTCTAGTTGACAGCAAGGAATAGCAGACTCACTGCCTGAATCGGATGCCCTAAGATGCGATTCAATCCATATTCTCTGCACCCGAGAGCCAGTGTGGCACGGTGGTCAAGAGCATGGGACTGGGACTCATGGGATCTGGGTTCTAGCCCCCGCTAGCCATGGAGCCAGCTGGGTGACTTTGGGCCAGCCCCAGACTCTCAGCCCAACCTGCTTCCCAGGGTTGTTGTGGTGATAGGATAGAGAGCAGGAGGAGAATGATGCAAGCCACTTTGAGTTCTTTGTAAGAAAAATGGTGGGATATAAATCTAATAAGATCTTTTACTAGATCACCCATACACATCTGCTGGAGTGGACAACTTGTTGGACAATAGCTCCCATCAGCCTTCAACAGTGACTATACTAGCTAGGACCGATGCAGTCCAATAACATTAGCATTCACACTCGGCATATACTGATAATAAACATCAGTTTATACTACTAGTGCTTTGGGGGCAATAAAAACACCTGCTGGACCAGACCAACGGCCTATCTAGTCCACTCTCTTTTTCTTGCAGTGGCCGACCAGAGGTCCAGGTGGGAGGACCACAAGCAGGGCATGCAACCAAGAGCTCTCCCCCTATTCCCAGCAACTGGCATCCTGCTGGAGTACTCAGAACTCATGGCCACTAATGGGCAAACTCTCCAGAAATGTATCAGCGCCCTTTTTAACACCATCTTAAGGGCACAATCCTATGCACTTGTAGGCAGAAAAAGCCCTACAACTCCCAGCATCCACTAGCAAGTATGCCTGAGAGTTTCTATCTACACACACAAAGGTTTGTACCCTTAGTTGGTGACCAACAATTGCTGTGGGGGTGAATCCCCATTGCATGCATGGTTCTACATCCTTCCCCGTTTGACACCATGAGATAATGTTGGGTTGTCCCATATTATGAGAGGAGAAGAAAAGCTTCTCTTTGCCTGTCCTGCTACAGCTGGATCAGGCTCAGCACCGGGGCAAACTAAGGTGCAAGTCCAACCGCAAGCTAATGAATAGGCCAAGGTCAAACATGGTTGCATGAGTTCAGCAAGAAGGAAGTTCTACTGAGTTGTCAGTGAGCAGGCAAGAAAGAGGGATATAAGAGAATAGCCAAGGTCAATGCACAGGTAAGTAGACCAATACTTCCTGCAACAGGAGGTTGGACTCAGTGGCCTTCTTGGCCCCTTCTGACCAGACTATCGCATGATTCCATACAAACCCAGTCCAAAGTAGGGTTGGCACTAGGGATGTGCCAGAAATCCACATTGGGCAGAGAATCCACCGGATTCCCTGGGTTTTGGCTTTATGGTCTGCTTTGCAATGGCCCAGAGCCCAAGTTCCTGGTAAGTGCACCCAGGATTCGCATTATAATACCGCAATTTTATTTTTGAGTTAACATTTTCATTAAATGTCATGATCCCAAGATTTTTTCTCTGATCAGTTCGGAATCCAGTCATGTATATGGAAAATTATATGGGGGTTGGATTTCTCAATACATCTCACTCAACCTAATCCAAATCTAATAGATCGATATATAAACCTTACTTGCACTGAACCACATTTGCTTGTCCATCCAAGGGAGATCTTTTCCAACCTTTCACAAACACTTCTTTTGCTTTTACTTTGTGAATTGTTTTGCATTGTCTGCAATCATCTTCACTGCTCACCCCTAACTCCAGATCATTTAGGAACAAGTGAAAAAAGCACAGGTCCTAATATACAGAACCCCATTCCTTAATCTCTGCATCAAGCATTCTATATTTTAATTTGTAGGAGTGCCCATCCGCTGATCCCGTGATTGCTAATTCAGCCAAGTTACTGCTAGGTTTACTCTGCAGTCTTTGGACATGGACTTTGCCCAGATCTTTTGGAATGCCCAAATACACAGTGTCTATCACAAGAGTGTCAAATGTGGCTGAGCCTGAGAGTTTGTTTCAGTTTGGAGAAGCTCTCAGTGTCCTTAGTCCAGCAGTGGGTAGGATAAGGCAAAATGCAGCAGGGGGAAGGTGCCAGCCTGTTCTACCTTAAATCTCTTACTGACAGTATCTGTGCCAAAGGGGAGGCTTGTCAGCCTTTCAGAATGAGGGAAAGTTAGCCAAAGCTGGAATGTCAACAAATGAACTGCAGTTAGGGGAAAGTAGGAAGCATCAGATGAAGTGGAGAATCAGGTATGATAGTATGGGAAAACCCAGATGGCGGTACAGAGACCCTAGATGAGCTGGATTTGGTCCACGCTCCCACAAATCAACATTCCCAATTGGTATGCTCACATCATCGATGCGTCTTCACATGCTTGGAATGTGGCTATGAGTTGGGAGCTGACTGCTGACCTCCGTGGCTTCTGCCCAACTTCAAAACGGAGCTCCTGCAAGTCTCCTCAGCTGCTTTTCACCCAGAGCTCTCTGCAAGAATTCCACAAGGAAGATCAAGCTTTGAACTTTATAAAAGGAATTAAATATTGGTGAAACAGGGCTTGAATTTTAACCAAAAAGAAATTCCTTATCACAAGAGTTTGAAGACCAGGTGCTATAGATGTAAGAAACTGACTTTGATGGGACTGTGGATCATTGGCAGAGCACAAGCTTTGAATTCAGAAGAGGTATAATTCCCTCTCTGATAGAAAGACTCTCATGTAGCAGGGCTGTGGAGAAGTGCCATGACTAAAGATCTTATTGCACAAGAGGGAATAAATGGAAGAGTCATAAACAGCTAAGCCAGTTAGATCAATCAAGATTTTGCTCCCACAGATGCAGTCAATAGCTGGTTTAAAAATGTGCAACCTTGATTCTGAAGGATATAAAGATGCGGTTGTATCCTGAAGAGCAGGAAGAACCAGGGGTGAGCATCCTATATTCCGAGGGGCACATGTGGCCCTCAACTCAGCATCCTGTGACCCTTGGCCTAATTTCAAATGCCTACTGCATGGGATCAGCTCAAATGCCTTACAAGAATGATTGGACCTTCTTCCAACAGCAGGAAGGAAGAGGGGGGAAATATTTATTATTTTTCGATTTATATCCTGCCTTTTTCCTACAAAGGGCTCAAGGCAGCTTACATCTCCTCCTCCATCTTGTCCCCATCTTAATATGTGTCTTTAAAAAAAACCTCTGCAGTTTTTAGCCCTATGCACTTCCAATATGCATCCCACAACGGATTAGTCCCAAGGGAATATACCCTCAAAAGAAAGAAAGAAGCTCAAGGCTGATATACATATTCAAATCTCTTGTATACTTTCAAGCTTCGTGTCACCTCAAGTAACTATCTGGGCACTCGGGTGAAAGCGAGGAATAAGAACACTCCTGGTCAATGTCTTCTCCTGTTTTTTGTAGACCTCTGTCAAACACTTAACTTTTTTTTAATGTCTCCTTTAATTACCTTTTTAAAAATAATAAAAGCAGAGTCATGCTTTCGATAATTGAAATGTAAATTCCAAGTAGTATATCACTTACATGCAATATATATTGTAATCGAGTGCCCCCAGAAGTCAAACTCGGGTGCCAAATAATAATTACATTTCTTTTCACAAGGTCATTGGCAAAGCTCTCAGACTTGCATTCTCAAAGTTTCCAGGAGGAAGGATCTTGTGCAATTGCCTGTATCCCAGAACAAATGAGTTGGCTTGACATGCAAAGTTTAATTCAATCAGTGGAGAGAGGGGGGGAAATTGTGCTGTGAAGAAACCGTAATTACTGAAAACAAAGGTGACTCTTTATCGGTCATGATGCTATTTAATTCCTCAAGTAGATAAATAATCACATACTAATCAATGATAGGTGCCCCTTTTCAAGAGATGTGTTCACCCATGTACATATATTATACATGAAGACCCCAAGCAAGTGCAGACATTCATGGACCTCTTTCAGGGATTAATTACTCTGGATTTGATTACTGGAGCTAACTCCACTGAAAGACAGTTGTGGCCATCCAGTCTGAGGTGTTGATCTGTGGCATCCATTCATACAGGCAGTTGTTGCAGGCACACAAGTGAACCAATCCATCAGAAATGGACACCACATCCTAAAGTTTCTCAGCTGTTTCTTTAACTAAGAACCCAGCTTCACAACTCGTATTACACGCATGCAAGCAAGTCAAACATGGCATCAGCCAGTTGCTTCCTGGACCACCACAAGCAGGAAGGAGTGGGGATAGCAGGTTACATCCAGCCTAAATGTGGATGTAATCCTTAGAAATGATCTCAGGTATGGAAAGGAGAAATGGAGCCAAATTAAATCTGAGATGCTTATGTAAAGTTTAAGCTAAGTCACAGCACAACCATTCACAACAGCATAATCGGTCATATAAGGAAATGAGCCCAGCTTTCCACGGTTAATTAACACCTGTAGTTGGGCAGGAAACCATTCCCTCAACTCAAGCCTAAATATATAAAATGAAATTTTGCAATTACTTCTAATCCAGCAGTGGCTACCCCTCCGGAAATGGTTACCAATGATGCAAGTATTTCCTTGAAGAATGGTTAATAGAACCATGAAGATATCTGATCTCACCAACATATTCTTTTTCCCTGAATATATTGTTCCTATCTCATAAAACACAACCCTGGGGGCATGGGGGAATCACATATATAGCCAAGATACTTTCCCCTAAGAGGAGATTACTCACTAAAAAAAATTACCTTTCACTATTATCTGAAATCATGTGTAATAACCTGCTAGAGATGGGATATTCGATTGCTTGATGTGGACCAATGTTCTGACCTAGTAGGCTAATTCATATTCTCCCATGAACAATATTAAAGGTCTAAATCCTGAGCTAAAGTTAACCACCTGGCTTCACAAACAAAACCCAAGTACTTTGTACATCAACACAAGGGAAACTTGTTTCACTTCTCATTCCTCATCAGTACCACTTGCGGGCTTGATGAGCAGAGAGCTGTGGAGCCAGCAGGAAGCGGTGTGTCTTCCCACCACCTCTGTGCTCTGGACCAGAATAATGGGAGGAGGAACAGGCAGGGTGCAGTGAGGAAGAGGAGAAACGCCTACAGAGGGGCTCTTGGGCTAGGATGTGGACCCTCAGCTGGTGCCCAACAGTGCTTACCCTCAATGGTGTCCCTTCAGGGAAGCTGTGCAGACATATTGCTGAATATTCTCTGAGTGCAGAGTGGGGGAAACCTAATTCTTCTCCACGAAATGCCAAGGATTGAATCTTGGATCTTTTGCCAGGCTCACTGAGCTATAATCCCTCCCTCAGAGGATAGCTACTGAAGTATTGCCAAAGGAAGGAAGGAAGGAAGGAAGGAAAATATATCAATCCCCTCAAAAGGACAAGAAAAGACAGAATCTGCACACATGTTTTATACTTTAATTGAATCAAATTTTATATCTTTAGTTAATTGTATAAATGCAAATTTGGAAATAATGGCTAAAATATAAATAGAATATACTGTTTGTCTCCTGTCTGGCTGCAGTTTGTGGGCAACATTAAAGCCCCCTTGTCCCCTTTTATCATGGTTTATCATTCAAACAGACAGTCTTGCAAAGAGAAGAGCCTTTGCAACAAGATGTTTCGGACTACAATTTCCAAACTTTTTCTCCATCCTGGCTAAGATGGGGCTTATGAGATTTGAAGTCCAAAGTGTCTCCAGGGCACCAGGACAGGAAAAGCTAAAGCAGAGAATCCTCTCTAAAGTAGGACACCCTGCCACCCCACTAAGTGGGATGCAATGACTTTATTGAACCACTATCCAATATCGTACATTTAGGATCTTAAATTGCTCTCTTTCCCTTGATCTAGGGACTACCTAAGTTACAAATAAAAATAGCAACCTTTAAGAAAGCTGCTCTTTCCTGATTAAAGGAGACAAAGCCGAAGGCAAAGTCAACTGCAATATCATCACGTACCCATCCTTCGACTTTCCTGCAGATTCTGATCCCACAATAGGCCGTACCCACGGAACACACATTTCCTAGTAAAATGAGCTTATCTGGATGGTTGTCATCAGAGGATTGTTGTTTCCTGTTGAAATGCCATTTCTGGGAAGTGGTGCCATTTGTAGGCTTTCGCATTATACCGTCGGTAGCGCATTCTCGGGAATTGGTCACCAGAGAAGGCAGCTTACTGGCTGCCTGCAAGCTGGCTTGGTGATGGAGCAGCTACGGACCGGTAAATGTCAGGTGCAATGCGCTGGTGACACATCCAGCTCACTGGAGGGGAAGGAAGTCATAAAGCGTAGATAAGCAACACCTGCCAAGCAGCAAAAGAGCAACATTAGCAGAAGACCGTGATACAGCGAAACACCTGTTCTTCTGACTTTCTGGCTGGAGAGAAGCAATTGGATGGTGCTGAAAGGATTTGCTACTCAGAACATCCAGGCAAGGCACATGGTACAGTCCTGCTGGGATTGTACCACTTCAGAATGAAGGTGGTGGGGTCCATCGCTAAAAACATCCCGTCTCTCTTGGTGTTGTGCTAACTGGACCCAGCTCAAAGTAGGAGAATAACAAGGAAATGAGAGAGCAGAAGAAAAGAAAAGAAATGGTTTGGCCCAAATCAATTACATTGGCTTGAAAATCTCCTTCCCAACTCCCCCATTTCTAGCACCAGCATAGAGAAATCTATGCAGAGTAGTCAGAACAGAGAACGGTTAGGACAGAGCCCTTCCCTCCCACCCCACTTCAGTCTTGCTTTCTCAATTACTTGTGTGATTCCCATATGATTTCCCAAGAAGATGCCCCATGTTATTCTCCTGGGCATTCAAACTGGTTCTTCCATTTTTATTCACCAGAGATCACCACTATAAATTTGAAAAATGAGGGACAATGCATTACCCAATAACACTGCATTAATCCTGCCCGCTATTAGATTCTGTGGTCTTCAATGAAGCTGAATTGTGAGAGATTTAGGGCACATTAAAGGAAGTCCTTCTTCACAATGGACATAGTTAAACTATGGAATTCACTGCCATAAGATGTAGTGATGTAGGAACAGTGGTATTAAAATGCATTAATACCAAAATATCTCTATAACTATTAAATTGTTGGGCAAATAAAAAGGTCTTCACCTGGTGCCTAAAGGAGTAAAGAGAACTTCTTTGGGGAGCTGGTGCCAAAGTTGGGGTGTCACTACCAAAAAGACCCTTCTCCTCATAGCCACCCTCTTAGTTTCCTTCAGATGTGATTCTCTGAGAAGGACCTCAGATGACAAACAGTCCAGGAAGGCACATTAAATCTCTAATTTGACTCTCCAGTGCTCTTATTATGTTTGGAACCCAGAACCTCAGAGCATAATCACCTTACTCAGTCATTAGTTATGCTTGGCATTGAGGCTGAGACTTACGGTGCTATCCCACAAAGATTCAATGGTGCTGGGAACATGCTTTGATAGATCATCCAGATAAATCCAGATTGGTTGTCCTAATCGCTCGTTCACATTTCAGTCACTGAAGGCACAAAATCAAGTTTTCAGTGATGCAGAAATAGCCTATTAAAGCAAATCATGTTAAGAGTAACCAATGAGATCCTAAATGAAAGGAAGAATGGAATGACTTTAATGTAATTGACCAACTGGCTGTGAAATATGCCAGGAGAAGACATTGCTACAGCTAGCTAATTAATCATACCAATGTATCCAGCACTGCGTTTCCAAGTGTCTCAATGATCTTGTAAAACAATTCATGCATCTCAAATCTGGGAAATGGCTTTAACAGTTGGGTCATCTACCGATAATGAGAGATGCTACTCAGTTTCCTCCTCTTGTGTCTTTCATCCTTGCTAATCAAGGATTCATTATCAAAGAGCTAAGAATCATATAATCAGAGGAAAGGATGGATTGCACTTCAGAGGGCTTGACAGCAAGATCAAAGCTATTGGGTTTTCCATAATCCCACCTTTGGGGAACCATTTCCTCCTTGATGTGCCTGATAAAGTTCCCACACATGAATGATAAACATTTTCTAGGATGCTCCCAACACGACGACTGGGATGAACCCCTTCAGAATCCATCCCTCTAGCATCCACAGACTTCTTCTTGTATTCTATCCAGTCCTGCAAAGTGAGCTGAGTTGAGAAGGAGTCCATGAATTGCAACCTTCCCCAGGCATGTGGCCAATGGTCAAGAAGGCCATCCTGGGAGTTGTCATCCAAAAAATCTGGAGGGCATCAAGTTGGGAAAAGTTACATTGCATGAAGAGTGACAAGTTGGGTTACTTTGCATCAACAAACCAGTGGGAGCGGTTGTCAGAGATGGAGGGCTGCACTCATGGAGGTGGGAGTGGGACCGTGCCAGTACTTCCACTGGGTAGCCCAAGGACCATCCACGACCCTGCACAACTGGCAATGCCAACACTGATGCGGAGAAGCTGCAGCATTGTACCGGTAGCATCCTTGCTGACTTTGCAGCTTCCTGTATTTTGCTTTACCTGGAATAGGGGCGAAAAGACACGGACTTCCTCTTGCGTTCGCCCCTGTCCTGCAAAGCAAACCAAGCCAAAGGAAGTCTACAGATGCTTGTGGATCTCCGTTTGAGCAACTTGCAACCTTCCCCATCAGTAGCAGCTTCAGAATGCAAAACTGGGGTGCAGTGAGGGGGGATGCCAGCCACCGTGCCCCGCAAACACCCTCCTCCTCTGCTCATGCTGCCAGTGCATGGAAAGCGGGTGCAGCAAGTGGTCACACGCACCAGCTGCCGCTTCTGGTGGATAAACCTCTTCCCCAGTCACCACTGCCAGCAGAAATAATAATAATAATAATTATTATTATTATTATTATTATTATTATTATTATAATTATTATTATTATTATTAACATTTCTATGCCGCCCCTTGCCGAAACCTCGGGGTGGCTTACAACAAGATAAAATACATTGAAATACAATAGCACATAATAAATTACCATTAAATACAAAAATACAAAAAATACATTGATTTACAAATATAAGATTAAAATTATCAGTATAAATTAAGTAAATAAAAATATAGGAGGAGAAAGAGAAGGAAAAAGAAGTTGCCCTGGCCAGATCATATGTTTTAACAATTGAAATGATGTTTAAATAAAAAGGTCTTTACCTGGCGCCGAAAAACCAGTAATGACGGTGCCAGGCGGACCTCTTTGGGGAGTGAATTCCAAAGGTTGGGTGCCACCGCAGAGAAAGCCCTCCTCCGAGTACTTACTCTCCTAATTTCTTTCATGGAGGATTCCCGGAGAAGGCACTCTCCCGCAGATCTCAAAGGGCGGTCGGGCATATACGGACGTAAGCGCTCGTTCAGGTAGCCAGGACCCAAGCCGTTTAGGGCTTTGTAGGTCATAATCAACACCTTGAATTGGGCCCGGGCTTCAATGGGAAGCCAGTGAAGCTGACGGAGGACTGGAGTCATGTGAGCATAACGCCCCGTCAGCAACCTGGCAGCTCTATTTTGCACCAGTTGAAGTGTTTGGACTGTCTTCAGGGGAAGCCCCACATAAAGCGCGTTACAGAAGTCTAGGCGGGAAGTCACCAGCGCGTGTGTCACTGTCGCCAGGCAGTCGTACTCCAGGTAGGGGCGCAGCTGGCACAGAAGAAGGATGCTGCTTGCACAGGTCATGGGGCTCCGTTCCTGGCAAGCACCCCATGAAATCTGGCCACGCTTACCAGGAAACTGGTCTCTGGGTTGCTGCAAGGCAGATCGGAATTCAGGAAGCCAAAGCCATGGAATCCAATGGATTTTTTTGCACAAAATGGGGTCCTTGCATATCTCTAACTTAGAAGTTTCATGCAAGCTAGTATTACAAGAAGTTGTGCCACTGGTACTGCTCACAGCATTCCGAGATGCTCTGAAATTGCTGAAGACACCAGGTCAACTAGGCTGGGATGCTACATTCATTATTCTTGTGCAAGCCATAATTCCAGGGATGGCAACCTAGCTTGCCGGATGCCCTCCTATGGGCACCTGCACTCTGGGTGGGTTCACATGATGCAACAAACCACAGTGGTTTCTTTGTGTCATCCAAACTCTGTTGTGGTATTTCAGTGCAATACATTTGCTTTTAGAACCCATGATAAGAAACAGTGGTCTGCCCTATGGTTCCCATGCTTCACCATGGTTTCTCCAGTAGTCCATCATGGTTTCCATGGTCCTGGTAAGCAGCTACCACTGAGTCCCCTGGAAGGAGCAGCAGCTGAGGAGCAACCCCAGCCGTCCAGTGTGGGATCAAATTCCAGGCACAGTGACTGATGGGATACATGCCAATGGCATGAGGACTGAATCCACACTAGTGTAGAAACCACATTATCGTCTGTCAGGCATATCCAGGCAAAAAACCACTCACAGTAGAAACCATGTATGGTTGCTTGTCATGATGTGTGAACCTTGCCTCTGCCTAGCAGCCATAGCATTGCTCGGTAAATATATCAACACTTGTGCCCCAAATGATGTGGGTCCATGGAATGCAGAAGACCACCTCCTCCTATACCTAGAGCACAAGGCTGCATGCTTAAGCAAAAGAAAGTCCCACAAGTGCCAGCATTTCTTGCCACGCCATGCCGACTGGGGATTCTGGAGTTGTACCTCTTCTTTCTGCCTAAACATGCACAGGCGGGTACAATTGCATGCCCATTCCTGGAATACCTTACCAAGATTTACCTGGGATGTACTTTCTCTTGGGCACCACCAGCATCCTGGGAGAACCACAGAGGTTTTTCTGCCACTTTGCAGAGGCTGGCGGAAGCCTCCTTGTTCCAAAAAAAAGCAATTGAAGCCCGTTCTCAGCAAGCACGGGCAGGATTTTGCTCCCCTGGTGGCTGAGCTTTTCCTCCCTCTGCTGGTTCCAGCTTTGTGGCTTATCAGATCATTACTTAGGATACAAGCAACAAACCAGGCATCAGTTCAAATCTGCATCGAGGAACTATGTTCTTTTTCCCATACTGTGGAACTAGCATAGGAACTATGTTCTTTTTCATTGTCAGCACCAGGGTCTTGAACCAGAATAAACATCAGGGGGAGAGATGTACAGATTTAAGATGATGCCTGCTCCAGCCCTTATTTTCCACTTTCCAATTTTTATCACTCTTTTTCTCTTAAAAGAGAAAGAGAAAGGAGCAATATCAGCTACTTTGAACACCCTTTGGCACTTTTAGTCTCTAAATATATGTGTCCCCATGTATGCATCATTTATTTCTTGGAAAATTTTGATATTTACAGCCACTAGGCCTGATAGCTACATGTGAGCTCTAGTATCAGAGGCAGTATGCTGGGGAACATTGCATTTCTATACCGCTCATAACTAAAGCTTTCTGGATGGTTCACAACACTTAAGTCACCCATCCAGATTTCAGCCAGGCCTGACCCTGCTTAGCTTCCAAGATTAGGCAGCATCAGGCATTTCAGATGGTGCAGACCTACTTGGTCGCTTCCTACAGGCATTTATTTGGCCAGTGTGTAAACTGGGGGCATAACCAGATGGACCTTGGATGACTCTCCTCATGTTCTTATCCCTGTTACAGGGGATGTGTGATGGATTTCCCTAGAATCCAGCACGTGCCCTGGATTTTGCTGGCATTTCCATCACCGCTTACGTCTGAAGTAGCAACACTGGGGTAACAATGGCATTCTTCATGCACAAGTGTGAAGACAATTGGGCTGGTGTGTGTTAAATCATAGACCTGGAAGGCCATCAGGTCCAAAATCCACTGCTAGCATTTCCCTGCCACCCATCGAAATGTATACCTTCTCAGGCAGTCTGTTCCTCTTTCAAACAGCTCTGCCAGGAACGTCAACTCCCCTTTTTCCCAGCCATTTGTTTGGATCCTACCTACCCTGTGGAAAAGCAGAGGGAAAATTCGGCATCACCACCACACCTTCTTGCAGGCTAGAACCCTGGTCAAAGTGGGGAGAGCGGGGCCATTCCACCAGCCCTGTAATAGGACTAGGTCATTTTTTTCTTCTCTCCCCATCTGCTTTTCCTAAACAAGAAGGGACCTTCTAGTTTAGCTGCCTGCTTGTAAGTGGGCCAAGGAGACTTTTGGTTGAGGAACAGGATAAAACATATTTTAATTATGTAATAAGTAGATGAGAGAACTGTGCATGTTTAGCCTTGAAAAGAGAAGTCTGAGCAGGGACACGATATCCCTCTGTAAGTACCTCAAAGGCTGTCACAAAGAGGAAGGTCAAGATCTCTCCTTGCTGAAACCAGAGTGCAGGACACAGAATAATCATAGAAACACAGAAACAGAGCGAGTCAGAAGGGGTCTCCTGGGACATCTAATCTGATCCCCGGCTCCACCCGGCTCCGCTCACGACATGCCCACCGTGTGCATATCCAGCCTATCCTTGAACACCCGCACCGATGGGGCCTCAACCACCTCTCGTGGAAGCCCATTCCACACCCTTGGGGTCCTGTCAGGAAGTACTTCCTGGCATCCAAATGGAACCTTGGTTCCCTGAGCTTTGCTCCATTGGAGCGCGTCCTGCCTTCCTCTGCAGGGGAGAACAGGTCTCTACCCATCTCCATGTGACATCCCCTCACATACCTGTATGTCGCCAACAGAACCCCTCAGAGTCTCCTCTTCTCCAGGCTGAAGAGACCCAGTTCCCTCAGTCTCGCCTCATACCCATCCCCTGCAAACTGGCCACCGGCCTTGTGACCCTACACTGCACTGAATCTAACCTGGCTATATCCTTTCTGTAATGAGGGGCCCAAAACTGAGCACACTCCAGTTGCGGGCGCACCAGAGTCGTGTAGAGTGGTAGTAATACCTCTCTTATTTATTAATTTAGGGAACTTCTATGCCGCCCCATTCACTGAAGCCTCGGGGCGGCTCACAAACATAAATAAATAACATCGTATAAAACAATATAAATTAAGTCACCCAGGCCAAAGAATAAAATAAATAAATAAATAATGTTAACAATTAAAATAACATATGAATAAAATGGTCTTCGCCTGGCACCGAAAAACAAATAACGATGGCACCAGGCGGACCTCTCTGGGGAGTGCATTCCATAGATTGGGCGCCACCGCAGAGAAAGCCCTCCTCCGAGTACTCACCCTCCTAATTTCCTTCACGGAGGGTTCCCGAAGAAGGGCCTCTCCCGCTGATCTCAAGGGGCGGGCGGGCGTATATGGACGTAAGCGCTCCTTCAGGTAACCAGGACCCAAGCCGTTAAGGGCTTTATAGGTCATCACCAACACCTTGAATTGGGCCCGGACTTCAGTGGGAAGCCAGTGAAGCTGACGGAGAACTGGAGTCATGTGAACATAACGCCCAGTCCCCGTCAGCAGCCTGGCAGCTCTATTTTAAACCAATTGAAGTATCCGGACCATCTTCAAGGGCAGCCCCACGTAGAGCACGTTACAGAAGTCAAGTCAGGAAGTCACCAACGCGTGTGTCACTGTTGCCAGGCATCGGCCATTGAGATAGGAGCAGAACCACTGCAGAGCAGGGCCTCCGACCCCCAATCCCGCTAGCCTATCCAGAAGGATACCATGGTCGATGGTATCGAAAGCTGCTGAGAGGTCCAGAAGAACCAACAGGGACGCACTCCCCCTGTCCTTCTCCTTGCACAGGTCATCGTACAGGGCAACCAAGGCAGATTCAGTACCATACCTGGATCTGAAGCCAGACTGAAATGGGTCCAGATAATCAGTTTCATCCAAGAGTGCTTGGAGTTGTCCTGCCACCACCCGCTCCAACACCTTGCCCAGAAACGGGATGTTGGCCACTGGTCTATAATTTGTGGCCATCTCTGGATCCAGTGACACTTTCTTCAGGACCGGTTGGACTACCGCCTCCTTTAAAGGGGCAGGTACCTGACCCTCCCCCAGAGAAGCGTTAACCACTTCCAAGATCCAGGTCCCAATCCCGTGCTTGGCATTGTTTATTAACCAAGATGGGCAAGGGTCCAATAGGCAAGTGGTGGGACGTACTCGTCCAAGCACCTTGTCCAGATCATCAGGCCGCAATAACTGAAATTCATCCATTAATTTTGGACCAGACAGCAACATTGGTATCTCCCCGGAAGCCTCTGAATCATTAGTAGAGTCTAGCTCGTGACGAATCTGAGCGATTTTCTCCCTGAAATGCTTGGCAAAGTCATCACAGCAGGCCTTCGAGGGTGGAACCAGATCTTTCTTAGGGCCAGGACAGACCAGCCCTTGTACCACCCAAAAAAGCTCTGCCGGACAGCATTTTGAGGAGGCAATGGAAACGGAGAAGAATTTCTTTTTCACCACCCTCACCACCACAGCATAGGCCCGATAATGGGCTCTTAAGTGTGTTCAGTCAGATTCATCCTGTGATCTCCTCCACCTACACTCTAGCCATCTCACGGCCTGCTTCATCGCCCACAATTCAGATGTATACCAAGGGGAAGAGTGGGCTCTGCCTGGCAGGAGAGGACGCTTAGGAGCGATCGTGTCAACAGCCCTAGTCATCTCCCCATTCCATAGTTCAGCCAGAGCCTCGACAGGAACACCAGTCTTGTCAGCCAGAAACTCCCCCAGGGCCTTCAGGAATTCATCCGGATCCATTCGGCTCTGGGGGTGGACCCACACAATCGGGTCCGCATGCATACAGAGGGAGAGGCTGCTCTCGAGCACAAGCCTCACAAGGAAGTGATCTGATCATGACAGGGTGTCAGACATAAATTCCTCACCCTCAGACCACCATCTTCCTGACCCGTCGAGAAAACCAGGTCCAGAGTGTGTCCACGTTCATGGGTCGGGCCTGTGACATGTTGAGACAGCCCCATGGCCGTCATGGAGGCCATGAAGTCCTGAGCCGCCCCAGTCAGACTAGTCTTGGCATGGAGATTGAAGTCCCCCAGGACCAACATCCTGGGGGACCTCAACACCAGGTCCGACACGATCTCCGTCAGCTCAGGCAGGGAGACTGTTGGGCAGAAGGGTGCACGGTACACCAACAGAATCCCCAATCTGTCTCGGTCACCCAACACCAAGTAGAAGCACTCCAGCCCTGGCCTCGAAGGGACTGGAAGTCCCGTGAGGGAGATGGAGGCTTGGTAAACCAAAGCGACCCCCCTCCCCTCCCCTCCAGGTGTGGACGGTGCTGAACCAGATACCCGGGCGGGCACATTTGAGAGAGGGTGACATCCCCCCCATCTCCTGCCCAGGTCTCTGTTATGCAAGCCAGGTCGGCCCCCTCATCCACAATCAAGTCATGGATGAGGGAAGATTTATTGTTGACCGACCTGGCATTGAGCAGCAGCACCGTCAGACCCCAGGGGCAGTTGACAAGACTACCTGGAACCCTTTGGCTGGGGGCAGAACCAGAAGGCGGGACAGGTGTCAGCCATCTGTTCCTCCTTCTTCTACATGGACACGTTAAGCCCCCACCGCTATAACGCCTATTGCCCATGACCACCCCAATGGCGGCACCCATGCACTCCCCAGGTAGCTCAACCATCGACATGGCCAGGGATGACTCCATAAAAACAAATTAAAATACAATAAAACATTAAAACATTAAAACAATATAAAACTTCCCATCTACCCCCTCAATACAAAATTCCACCCACTGACCTAGCCCCCCACCAGCCCAGCCCCGCACGGCCACGAATGGCTGCCGGCCAGAGGCCACCCCCAGACCACATCTGGCAGGTTAAGCCGGCGCCCGCCCGCATGCCCCACCCCCAATCCGGCATTGCTCTCACCAACGCCGGTGGGGAAGGAGCAGAGAGGGGCGTGGAAACCTGCCAGGTGGCAAGATGGTGGTGCCCTCCTCTGCACCATCTGCAGCGGCCCTGGCGTGCCATGATCTAGAAGCCATACTTCTAGATCTAGAAGCCACGCTTCTGGCTATGCAACCAAGGGTGGTGTTTGCCCTCTTGATCACCACATCACACTGCTGACTCATGTTTAACCTGCAGTCAACCAGTACCCCGAGGTCCCTTTCACAAGTGCTGCTCTCCAGCCACTTGTCACCTAACCTGTACTTATGACAGCTATTCCTATGCCCCGAGTGCAAGACCTTGCACTTATCCACATTGAACGCCATCCTGTTGTCTCCTGCCCACTTCCATAGTCTGTCCAGATCCTTTTGGATCTGGAGTACCTGCTCCTCAGTTGTGGCCACTGCTCCAGTTTTAGTGTCGTCTGCGAATTTGATCAGCAGACTGTTCAAGTCAAGTTGCAACAGCCCAGATTCAGGCTGGACATGAGGAAAATCTTCCTTGCTGTCAGAGTAATATGACAGTGGAACCAAATGCCTAGAGAGCTGGTGGGCTCTCCCACACCAGAGGCATTCAAGGCGAAACTGGACAGCCCTGTGAGTGGGATGGTGTAACGTGGTGTCCTGCAACAGCAGTGGGTTGGACCCACTGGCCTTCATGGCCCCTTCCAACTCTACTCTTCAATGATTCTAAATAGTTCCATCCCCTCTAGGATGACCCTTCAAATATTTGAGAGGGCTACCAGATCTCCTCATAATCCTCTCCAGACCAAGCATGCCCAGTTCCTCCAGTATTTCCTTGCATAAAATGCTGTGCAACCTTCTCGTGGGGAGAGCCTTCTTTCAAGACCATCGTGTGCTTGGTGCCAACCAGAGAGAGGACCTTGTGGGTGCCACCCCCAGACTATGAAGCCCCCTGCCAAAGAAGGCTAGGTTTGCTCCCTCTCCAATGTCCTTCTTCCAGCAGGCAAAGACGGCTTTATTTAGGAAGACTTGTAAATGGAGAGCCAGTGCTTTTTAAATATATTGTTCCATAATTGTTATGTTTTATTGCATTTTAATGAATTCCTCTGAGGTTCTTTAAGCTGCCTTGAGCGCCATTTTTTGATTGAAAGGCAGGGTTCAATTTATAAAAGATAATACTGGTGAAATCCATCACTGGGCAGAACGTTTCCATCCTGTTCTCCCTGTCACAGCTCTCCCATGCCCACCCCCAACTTTGCTCCAGAGTGTTCTTCAGAACCCTGGAGTAGATTTTTTGGGGAAGCTTCAGGGGAACCTATCCCACCAGTAGAGGACACTCTGTCACAGAAGAATGGTCAGATGCCACAAAAGGAGTATTTTGACTTGAGTCCTCATTTCAAACACAAGCAAATCAGTGACCACACCTATGTTATCTCAGTTGCTTCTTTCTTGTGCTCTGATCAATCCAGGACAACAGGTATGAATGTCATGGCATATTTTTTTTATTTTTACAACAATCCTGTGAAGTAGGCTGAAGTCTTAGACAGTGCTCCCTCAATGAGATTCATGGCCAGTGCAAATTCACACTCAGGTCTCTCCAGTCCAAATTTCATATTCAGTCTGCTATTCCAGTTCATCTCTCTCTCTCTCCCTCTCCCTCTCCCTCTCCCTCTCCCTCTCTCTCTCTCTCTATTATATCTAATGCTCTCGAAGCAGGATCCACTGCTCAAAGAAATGTACATGCTTGCAGATACCACAGAATCCTTCACCAAGCAGAGTGGAAAGGTTCTGATCATAGTTTCTGGGAAAGGGCGCAGTTGTCTTCTGATTCCAAAGCATCCTCAGTGGTCCAAATGGCCAGGCAGAACCACATCATTGCAACTAAACAGGAACTGTCTCTGCTAAACAGGAGAGTGGGCTGAGTGAAGGCTTCCTTTTCTCCCGTTCCTAACACTAGACTTACAGAATGATTCATCGCCCCGCTTCATATCACACCTGCACAGAATTGCAGGAAAAACATGAGCATCATTCACTGTCTGCTGTCTCATTTGGTGGCAGCTTATGAAGGGCAGAGACTTGTATGGGGACAATCCTGCCCTTTTGAAAACCCTGCTGCCAGATTGACTTGCTCTTCAAATTCAGTCCTTGGGCCAATGCATCATCTGTCTCAGGGAGGCAACCCTGAGATATCCATGGGCTATTTCCAGCCATTGCAATAGCCCACACAAGCTGCCTGGAGCAGCTATAGAGCTCACATATATACAAAACGACACCTACAGCAGACATACCGAAGCTTTGTTGATCCTTTCAGGGCCCCGTATCTACAAGGGAGCCCCAAAAGGGGAAAAGGTAGCTGGAAAGCAAGCTCTTTAGGCAGTCTGTGGATGCTTCCGACACTTTTCCTTTTAGTGTCTGTAGGGCACACAATCCGTGTGCAGCGGGGGTGGCAGAGACCACACAGGGGGCAACCCACAGTCTGCATGCTGTCCACTCTGAACTATCTGGGGGCTTCCCTTTCACTGCCAGCCAGGCGAAACTGACCATGAGGCACTGCAGCCGCCTGCCGTGGAGCTCCGGAATGGCTCCCCATGAAAGGCAGTGCTAGAGGCTATTCTTTGTGAGTCTAAAATCAACTGGGATCAGACCGCACCTCTGCCATGAGTCCAGGTATCAGCCTACAGAGAGGTACGCACTTCTTGGTATTTGCCCCAGAGAGGACAGAGTTTTTAGAGGGCCTCATGATGCTTTCGTGAACTCAGGGTTCACGCAAGATTTGTGCCATGGTCAACTCTGGCCAGTCTGCTGATCAGATTTGCGGATGATACTAAAATGGGGGCCGTGGCCACCGCTGAGGAGCAGGTACTCCGGATCCAGAAGGATCTGGACAGACCATGGAAGTGGGCAGGAGACAACAGGATGGCATTCCATGTGGATAAGAGCAAGGTCTTGCACCTGGGGCATAGGAATAGCTGTCATAAGTACAGGTTAGAGGGAAAATGGCTGGAGAGCAGCACTTGTGAAAGGGACCTCAGGGTGGACTGCAGGCTAGACATGAGTCAGCAGTGTGATGCAGTGGTCAAGAGGGTGAACGCCATCCTTGGTTGCATAGCCAGAAGTGTGGCTTCTAGATCAAGAGATGAATTACTACATTCTATATGACTCTATTCTATATGCAGGTGGCACAGTGGTTTAAACTGCTGTGCTGCTGGACTGGTTGACCGAAAGGTCGCCGGTTCGAATCTCCACAACGGGGTGAGTTTCCGTTGCTCCGTCCCAGTTCCTGCCAACCTTGCAGTTCGAAAGCATGCAAATGCAAGTGGATAAAAAGGTACCACTTCGGTGGGCAGGTAACAGCGTTCCGTGCACTTTGGTGTTTAGTCATGCCGGCCACTTGACCACGGAGACTGTCTGCGGACAAACGCTGGCTCCCTCAGCCAGGAAACGTAGGTGAGCACTGCCCCCAAGAGTCAGGCATGACTGGACGTAACATCAAGGGGAAACCTTTACCTTTTTACCTTTATATGACTCTGGTGCACCCACAACTGGAGTATTGTGCTCAGTTCTGGGCCTCCGCCTTATGGGAAGGAAATAGCCAGGTTAGAGTCAGTGCAGCGTAGGGCCACAAGGTTGGTGGCCGGTTTGCAGGGGATGGGGTATGAGGAGAGACTGAGGGAACTGGGTCTCTTCAGCCTGGAGAAGAGGAGACTCTGAGGGGATCTGTTGGCGACATACAGGTATGTGAGGGGATGTCACATGGAGATGGGTAGAGACCTGTTCTCCCCTGCAGAGGGAGGCAGGACGCGCTCCAGTGGAGCCCAGCTCAGGGAACCAAGGTTCCATTTGGATGCCAGGAAGCACTCCTGACAGTCAGGACCCCGAGGGTGTGGAATGGGCTTCCACAGGAGGTGGTTGAGGCCCCATCTGTAAGGCTGTTCAAGGATAGGCTGGACATGCACATGGTGGGCATGTCATGAGTGGAGCCAGGGGTCAGACTAGATGGCCTGGGAGGTCCCTTCTGACTTTCTTTGTTTCTGTTTCTAACACAAGCAACTTGCCTTGGTAGCCTGGAGAAAGCGGCAGCAGATGCCACAGAGGTTCTGCCTGGCAGCATGTGTTTTCACACCAAGGATAGGTTTGGCCTGAGCATCAACCCTGGTGCAGAAATGACACTATTTAATATTAGTGTATGGTTGCATTTATATTTCTATCACATTTATATCCCACCCTTTTCTTCTCTTGCAAGCAACCCAAAGTAGCTCTCCGCCTCCTCCTCCTCCTCCTGGTCTCATTCTCACTACAACACTGGGAGGCAGATGCGGCTGGGAGTCAGTGATTGGCCCAGGATCACCCAGGGAATGTCATGACAGAATAGAGACTAGAACCTGGATGCCCCTGGTCCCAGTCATCACACTGGCACTGTGTACAATATTTTTTGCCAGCAGAAGCCCCCCAAGGACTTTTTCCTTGGCAGAAAAGTTGCCAGTAGTACGCTTCCTTCCAGCATTTCATAGCTGAAAAGGAAGCATTCTTTTGTCCCTCTACCTTACACTGAAAATACAGTTGCATCCAACGTTAGTCCTTTTGAGAACGGACACACTGAAATCAATGGGACTTAAGCTAAATTAACATTGGATAGAGCCCATTTGATCCACCCCACAGAGCACTGAGCATTATTAAAATGTCTTCTCAACCTGTTACATGCAACACTGAGCAGCGGACACAGGAGGCCAATTTAAGGGCCCATTTTGAATGTTATTTTCAACCATATGCATAATTTCGTCTTCCGTTTCCTCTGATATGGAGCATGTTTTTTGAGTGGAGAACTAGATTGCAAAGTTAAGAACAAGGGATATTAGGAAGGATAACTGAATGTTGGTTGATTTCGATGTGTGAAGTTAGGTAGGTTGACATGAAATGGGAATCCAATAAATTCTCCCCCACCCCTTCTGGGATGCCATTTTGGAAGCCAGAGACAGGAAAGTCAACCTGGATTGACCTGCACAAACTGAGACCCGCCAAGTTATACAAGCAGCCCCACCAGCTTTATAGGGCAGCCCACTAGGGTTCAAAACACCTCCTTTCCATGCTGCTTGACAAGGACTAAATCTTCTTTCATTCCCATTGGAACTCATGTTCAAGAAAATGTGCTAAATTTAACACCAGCTACGGCACCATCTATGAAAGTGAACAAGGACTAATTCTTGTTTGGATTTCCTCCAACAACCAGCTTGGGACCAGATCTTATGCACGAGCCTGGTAGCCGAATTTTGCACCATCCCTTGGCATGTTTTTCTTCCTTTTTATTTTGCATGAGTGAACAACTGTAGCAGTGATGACAGATCAGGACAAAATTTCAAAGCTGGTCTTATTTTTGTGCTATAAACGTTATTTGCTGAAATCAGAAGGTGATTTTTCCCCCTACCAGCACAGCAATAAATATTTTTAGGACCCAGCCCTATGGGAACTCCCTAGTCCTACACATGTAGATTACGCACCTCACATGCAGGGTGGGAAAATCAGAGATGAAGGTCGCTTCCATGTGCCCCCTGCCCTGCAGAACATTTAGATGGTCCATTTGAGCTGGGTAAATGTGGCTCCTCAGAGCAGGAGGAATGGAGGCTGAGGTGCTTCTAGGAGATGTCATATTTTGGTGACCCTGGTCCCATTCCATCCCCTTCCCTGGAACACCTCCAAAAGCCTCTCTTCATCTCTTCAAGGTCATTCTTCCAATCTCAAAGAAGCAGCCAGTATAGTTGTTTCAGAACTGGCTACACTCAGGAGGAGAAGAATTGAATGTGGATCACCTGCTTCGAGGTCACAGTGATTTTCTAGCCTAGTACCTGGGTGTTGGGAGTGAGAAGGCTGGATGTTTCAGGTGCTTGTTCTCAAGGACTTCTCACTGGATTTCAGAAGAACTGGGATGGGAAGGTGAAGCAGATCAAAGGGGAGTTGGGAAGGATGGGTCATGCTGAGATGAAGGAGGTGGACATGCTTATCTCAAGGCCAGATGCCTTCATTTTTTTCATGGACAGGCAGTGTCTGGGAACTGCAGTGCCCAGGAATGACCGAGATATACAGCTGACGGGAGGGGAGATGAGAATGAGTGTTTCTCACAGGCCAGGCAGCCCTGGCTCTTGACCCCACGATACAAGGACAGCAGAGGAGGGCAGCCCAATGAGCAGATTGAGACACTTCAAGGAGGTGTGCTCGTTTTCAGAAGGCCCCTCCTGAAGGGATGGCGTTCAGGCATGCTCACAAGGAAAGTTCCTGGAAGTGAATCCAAGATTGGGTTTACGCTGTCATGAGCAATGATTCCACCTTCGAGCTTTCAAAAGTCACAAATGTGCATTTTTCTTTGCAAAATGTTCCTTAATGACCCAAAAGTCCAAATCACCCAGAATGAACCTCTGAGCATGCACAGAGCAGCTTGTTGAACCCAACCTCATACCCAATATTGCTTCTGTTCCTATTCTGATTCTTCTGAAATCCAGCCAGCAGTGTTTAAGAAAGAGCACTCAAAGCAACCCTCCTTCTCGCTCCCAACACTGAAAATCCAAAAGCTCCTGTGACCTTCTCTATTCTACCCAGTGTTCATAGGACTCCTCCGTTGACTCCAAAATGTAGAGAAGGACAGCCACAAACTGTCAGTGAGAAGTTGCCCACTCTAACTAACAGTTAAGCTTTGGGTAAAACACTTTGCCCAGAATTGTTCTGGCTGCTCCTCAGTCCTTCCGCCTGCTGGCCGGTTTCCATGAACAGCTACAAGCTTCTTATGGTGTCTGTTAGGCCAGCTTTGGTATTCCAAAGGTGATGCTCATCTTTTTCAGAAGCACTTTTAAGCATTAGAGTGCTTGACACAAGTAGATTTTAATCATATAATAAAAAGATTCTTCTTTGTGGAGGTATCTCTCACTGCACACCACGTTGGCAGGAAAAAAGGGTACAGGAAAGACATGATTTGTTCAGAAATTCAAAAATAATATGTCAAGAATTCTGCAGCAGAAGGAGGAAGGAGGAAACACGTTATGAATCAGAAAATAAACCTGAAAGCACTGATTAACCTGAAATGGCAGATAGGTTCTGGATGGAGCAGAGGTAGGGAACTTGTGGTCTTCCAGATGTTTTTTGACTACAACTTCCATCATCCCTAGCCAGAATAGCAAGTGATGGGTGCTGCAGTAAAGAATGATGGGAACAGCAGGTCAGGAACTTCTGGGGAGCTGTAAGTTACTATTAATATTAATGTGTTGCTCCATTTGTTTTTATTACAAAACATTTTAAAATATTCTTTACAACCTTTTTTGTTGTATGACATTCATTAGCAGTTTTATTTTATGACATACATTCATTATGTCTTGCATTTCTCCCTCCCCTCAAAATGCCTTGGAAAGATGCCACATTCTGGAGAATTCAGAAAAATAATCAGACCCACCGCTGTGGAAAACAAAGGCAAAGAGCCTCTCATTCCACACAGATGTGAGTGCGTACGAAGGACCACAAATGGAACATCTAAAACACATGTGCGCATGCCAATTGGTTAGTCACGGCTTTGTTTCAGGAACCTGCTCTGTTCAGAAGTCAAGTCAACCCATCATTCCTTCTGGAACAAACCTATGTCCCTACTTCTAGATGTGCTTGGAGAATATGAGTTCAGATCGCCGTGTGTCTTCTTTCATGGATGGCAGGTCCTCTATTGGATGGGCTGCTAGAGGAAAGTCCCCTGATTTGAATGTCGCATCTGCATGAAGGCCCTGCCCATTGCCTGTCTAGTAGAACAATGAAGGCTCTGCAGAGGGAAGACGGTGAGCCTTAAGTGGCCTACACACAAGTAGACCCCAGAAAACAGATGAAGAGCTCCCTGGGTCACAGTCTTCCACACGATGGTGAACTGTATTGTGGCCATATTTAATATTTTAAACAAATCTAAATGTGCATCTATAAATTTGCATGTGCACATGTTATGTAAATAGGTACCCTTTTCCTTTCTTTTCTGGGAAAGGTATTCCCTCTTTTTTGGTTATGCCTAAATGGCCACCCCACCCTGTGTATAGAGAGAAAAGAGGCCTGCAACTCCAAGGATTACCCAGGTACCCACGCTGGCAGGAGCATGTTGGGAAGGGTCGGGGTTTTCCTGTCTAGATACGCGTAGCATTGTACCCTTCGTGAGCTAAAGGCTGGGTGTGGGTTTGACCTGGATTTCCACAGGCTTACTTCTGGCCCAGTGGCAGTGCAATCCCCATGAATGGGTTGGTTTTCTCCACTGAGGGGCTGCGTTGCCACTGAGGAGGAATATAGGAGAAAAAAGTCACCCAGTTCTGCCCAGAAGTGGAATGCCAATTGCGGTTGTCACTTTGCATAAGGCAAATTGAATGGATAGAAATGCACAGTGGGTAGCTGCAGGGTACGGGACCGAATTTGTCGAATTTGCATTCTGACTGCAGGTCTATGACCTTCAGGGTGCAATTGGTATGATGCATTTTCTGGGGATTTACTCAGCCATTTGCTGCCTTTGCCTTGTTGCTTTGGAAGTACAGTTGTCTGCAGAAGATGCTTGGAACCTGTGGAAAAGGTAACGGTGGACTACCTCTTCTAGAGTTTACAAGCAAGACTTGGCTATTTCCCTCCAGGCTAAGAGAAGCAACTGATCACTTTGTTTATTTATATTTATTAATTTTCTATCCCACCCATTAGGTCTTTGGGCACCTAAGAACTTTGTTCTTGCATGAAAAGATGACTGGCGCATTTATCCCTGCATTGGTTTTGCACAGCTGGGGTTCCAATTAAAATCTGCCTGTTCCATTTAAATGTTTGCAAGTTTAATTTCAAATGAGGCCTCTAGGATCTGCATGGGCACAGATTATACCTGTTCATGGCACTCTTGGGCAAATGCCAGGGCCACGGCCATGGCCACATCCTGGCCACCCTGTGTTTATCTGGCAATGTCAGGACTGAGCTAATACGGCTCAACTCTCTGTTGCCCGTGCTTTCGTTTCCCTGCAAAGCAATGCTGGGAAACAGTGCTGCACCATGCAGGAATTCACTGCCATTCATTCAATTCTCTGAATTCATTCAATTCTGGTTCTAAAATTTTATTGTTTCCTACTCACTAAGCAAATAATTATTCTGACGACTTCAAACATACTGTGTACAAAGTCTTATTTCTATACAAATTTTATTTATTTATTTATTTATTTATTTATTTATTTATTTATTAAAACATTTTTATGCCGCCCCATTCGCCAAAGCCTCGGGGCGGCTTACAACAAATGCTATGTATTTTAGCCCATATTAGAGTTCTGATGCTGTAGCCATTGACAGAAAAAGTCCCATGTTTGGTAGTAAACTGTATCTTCTTTTTCCTTAAGAGATAAAGTCAGTCTATCCATTTCTGCGCAGTCCAATATCTTGTTCAAGATCAAATCTTCAGCCGGTAGCTCTTCATTTCTCCAACATTGCGCATATGCGATCCTTGCCACTGTTATTACATACAAAGTCAAATATATATTTTGTTTATCGAGATCATCGGGGAGAATGTCTAACAAAAATATTTCTGGTTTAAATATTACAGATCTTTGCAACGTTTCCCCAAGTCATCTATATATTTTAACCCAATATTTTTTTGCTTTATCACAGGTCCACCAGAATTCATTCAATTCATTGAATTAATTCAATGCTGCCATGGGGGCCCAAAAAGAGGTGCCACCGTGTGATGGAGCAGCACTTTGCCCAGGGTCCTGGCTGGTTCTGGCCTAGTCCAGCACTGTACTAGGGAGGGACTACCGTTGGACCAAGGTTGTAGCTCAGTAGAAGAGCACCTTCGGTGCATGTGTGGCCCCTGTGATACATTGGTATGGCCCAAGGGGGTGAATCTAAGAAAGAGCAGGCTGTAAGAAATCTGAATCAAAAAAATGGGGAAAGCTGAAAAGGCAGGAGCTGTTGTTGGCGCTAAGGCCCTTGCTGACTTGGTTTAGAGATGTGTGTTGGGGGGTGAATCCACATAATGAATTCATGCATATGCAACTGAATTGGCATTTTATTCCAGGGATTTGAAAATTCTGCATATGCAGTTGACTCTTCTGTGTTCAGACCAGCTGAAGAGGACATTTTGGATTCCTTCGTGGGAGCTGCAGTCAAAAAGATGTTTGAACTTTGCAACTCTGCAGTCAGTTTTATTTGTACCGGTGCTGTTGCCAGGGACTTGGGTGCATGGCTTGTAATATTTTGTTATTATTGTTATATATTATGATTGTTTGTGCTGTTTTGCTATACGGTGGTTGATAGGAAGAGGTTCGCTTCGTATGTTAGGTTGTGTCGCAACTTTCATGAGGAAGCAAATAGTCCCACAGAATCCACCAGTCTTACCCGTGCAAATGGCATGCTCAGTCCGCAGTGTGCCCAGCTAAGGCAAAAAGACGCGGCTTCCCAATACCCCAGAGACCCTCTGCCAGTCCATGTCAGCAATGTCAGGCTTGATGGTCCAGGAGTCCTTTTTTATGTTCCACTGCTTTGCCGCTATAGATGATAGGTGATAGGATAAGTGTGTTGAGCACCCTGTGTAAGATAAAATATTAAAAGCATTACATGTCCCAAAGAAACATGGAACCTCAAATCAACATCACATTAAAAGGCCAGGAATCCAAAAATTCCTGGCTCGTTCCTCTATCTGTTGAGATAGCTTTCTGCATTGGTAGAATGTGTTTCTCACATGGATGGGGAGACCTTCAAAAATAAGGGTAGGGCTCTGGGAAGACTACCACACCCTTCTCCACACTGGTGCCCTTGAGATGGTTTAGACTACAGCTCCCAGCATTCCTGACCATTGGCTAGGTTGGCTGATCTTGATGGGAGCCAGAGTCCAGAAAGTTTTGGAAGGGACATGTTAAGGAAAGCTACAATGTGGGGTGGCTTTCACAGCAAGACTTATAACCCCACCCTAAATTGGGTTTGATCCCAGACTTAGTCACTCATACATCCACTGAAATCACAGGGGCTCTATTGGATCATGGTCATTCCCACTGATTTCAACAGTTTACTCTAAGGATGACCAAGCCCGGATGCAACCCACTGCTTTGTGTGCTCCAGAGAGGTGTGATGCATTCTCTCATCTGCAGCTCTCCCCGTTTGCGGCAATGTCCAAATTAGCCCTTCATTTCTTCAAGTCATCCCAGACTCTGCCTCCCCGCCCATCTTTCCCTTTGCCCTGCCAAGTAATCCCAAATGGCATTGAAATGGCTCTTCTTTTCATTAGCAGCCATGCCTTGAGAACAAACATCTTTCCATCCCACATGACGGAGAGTGTCACGCCTTGGCAACGAGGGAGCAAACAAATTCCCAAGCCCTGCAAATTGGGCTTGTCGGCTGCAGCTCTAAACTGCTCGGAGTCTGAGCTGCTTTGAAATCAGTTCAGCCGAGTTCATTTTTGGATTCATCAGTCCGTGTCATTTTTATTTCCCCAGCAAAAGCGGCAAGACGCAAAACTCTTCCCCCTCCCCCTCTCCTCTTTCCTTAGCTCAGAGCCACTCTGAGTGCAACTAAAATCAACAAAGCAATGCACAAATCTTTGTCACCTTCTCAGAGTCATTTATCACCATCAAAATAAATGAATATTCCAGTTGGTTTGGAATGACACACATTAGAGATAATGGCCCTTCCGTAAAATCTGGTATGTAACTAAACCATTATCACTGAATGTGCAAGAACTTTTTATTTTGCTTTCCATCACAAACAAGAAAACTTCCTCCAGGGATTTGCTAATAAGTTTCTGGGGGGGGGGGGGATGTTGGAAGGGGGGACACCCTGATTAAGCAAAGGAATAGGAGGGAACCCTGAGTAGTTACAAACACATTCCAAAGAGACTGGCTCTTCTCTCTCAACAAGCAGGAACTCTAAGGGGGTAGGTAGAATGGGGAGGAAAAGCAATCCAAATAAACAAATTTATCTTCAAGAAGGCATTTCTTGGTTTGCCCCCCCCCCCCCCCCCCCGTCTTCGGCCATGTCATCCATTCTCAACCGCTTCCATCTGTCACTGGCAGCGGCTGCTTAACTCACTTTGCTGGTGGGATCACTCAAATCATTTTAGACCCAGCTTGGTTGTCTCGTGTTCTGCTCCCTCTGGACTTCATGTTCCGAGACTCCACCACTGATCATCTGCATTATTCACAGCCAGGACATCGTGGGGGCCCCCCTGCCCATCTGGATGAGTGGAGTCCTGGGCTTCTGCCCCGCCATCCTGCCCTGCGTGAACCACGGCGGAAGCTCAAATGACCTGCATGACTCAGGAGATTATCTCCACTGTCCTGGTTCTCTTTTCACACATGGGATGAGGTGTATCCCACCCCCAAACTGACTGCCCCCTTGCCATTCAAGCTTGCCTGCCCAGACGCCTCGTTACAGTGTTGGGAACTCTAAGAAGCCCTGCAGGAGCTGGGCAGCTGAAATTGCTCCTGTATGCCATGGAGCCTCATCCCAAAACCAGCCACTTGTGCAGATCTGTGGGAGGGTCCCTCTCCTGTGGCCCCAGGGGGTGAGAGCTCAGCACTGGCCTGCTACTGCATGGCAGCCACCTTCTGTACAGGGGGGCATAAACCTTTAGCTATTTTCCCACTTCCAAGAACGTAAAGGCTTTAACCAGCATGGAGCAATGGGGAAATAAAATGTTGACATTGCTACTCTCTTGTATTTCTCTAATTTCCCTCTTTGGGCTTTAGTCACCCGTAAACTCTATTTCCAAAGCGCCGGTCCTGTTCTACGGTTTATGATCCTAAGGGGGAATTTGAGCCAGTCTTTCCACATGCTCAAGCCCAACCCTGTAAGCTGGCTGACCCCTAGGCGAGCACTTCTCCAAATGTGTTGGGTGCTCAATCCATCATCCTCAGCCAGCGCAAACATTCTGACTGGGAATGATGGGAACTGTAGTCCAGCAAATCTGCAGGGAGCCAGGTCAGGGAAGGACGCTGGCATGGGCTAATGGAAGTTGCAGGGCATATATTCTACCTTCCTGTTGTAAGCATTTAAATACAAAATTCACATATAACCAGTGACCATGAAATATTAAGGCTTCCGATAGCAGTAGCCTTGTAAGGGAGGAACCCACTCAAATGCCATTTTTTGCTGGTGGGTCAGGGCTAAAGTGGATCATACAGCTTCCGCTATCTCTTTCCTCCACCCACCTACCCCTGAAATTAAATCTGGAGCCCCACGTGTTGGGGGTGCGTCACTGAAAAGCCTGTAAAAGTTATGAGCAGAGGAACCAGAATGCAGAGCACTGCATTCCAGAGTATTGGAGATGAAGCAATTATTTCAAAATACTGGAAATTAGCCAGAATTTTTCCTACATGTTCAATGAATTCATCTGCAAATATGGAATGTGAATTCTCCCACCCAACCAGCACTGGATCCATTTCAGCATTGTTGTTATTATTTTTACACTCCATTTATGCCTACCTTTCCCCCTTTTGTGAGGAACCCAGGGTGGCTTACAAGATTCTTCTCTGTTCATTATTATCTACACAACAACAATCTTGTAAATTAGGTTAGGCTGAGCATCCCTGATTGGCCCGAGTGAGCTTCAGGCTGAGTCGCCACGGGAAGCTGGATCTTCTGGGTCCCAGTCGAATGATCCAACCACGTTGCCACACTAGCTCTCTTAGATGCTTTATCTGGACAGATGTCTATCAACATCCAATCAAATAGGAAATCACATAAGCTGGCTGTGGACTTTCCATTGGCAGTTCCTTGATCTAGACATGCGAAACTTGGCCAAACTTAAGTTCCTGGAGGTTCTACAATGTTCACCTCACAATTCATTCCCTCTCATGTTCCTAACAGATAGTGAGGGGGGAGGGTTGTGGGGGCGTGCTATGCAAAAGTTCCAAATATATGCACCAACAATGCACCTCTTTGAAATGTATGCATGTTTGAACATGGCTTTGTTGCATTACATGAAACATCACACCATCAAAAACGTATGGACTTTGGACTGCAAGTTTCTCTTCAGTCCACATTCAGATCCAGGAAGTACAAACTGGATACAAGCTGATGAAAAGCAAAGCAGAATTAATTTGTTACCCATTCTTATGAATGGATAGAAATCCTGGTCAGTATAGGACACAGGAACCCGGAATAATCTGAGCTTTGGTTTGATCCACAGGGCTTTTCTCATGCCACTGTCAGATAGTGAAAGATGAATTGTTATCGCATATCATGTAGACAACAATTGACAATGAGTACAAAACAGTAAGTACCTTCCACTATCAGCTATGATCTATTAAATCTCCCATTCAAACATCAAACTCACATAACATATGGAAATAAAATATTATCAAACACAGAAATAAAGGATAGGGTGGATAAACAGAACACATTTTGTAATGTGGTGGATACAGGTGAGCATGCAACCTGGACTCGATCTTGCAGAGGGGAACTTCTGAGAGTTAGTTCATTTCAGTTCTACCAAGCACCGGTGCAGAGAGGGGTTTTATCCTTATGGAGAACCGGTAACCGCAAAGGTCGTGGGTCTGTCTGGACGATCAGCAGCAGCACTGGGTAACAACAAGCGAACAGGCAGAAGGATGGGGTTAGTTGAAAGTCGGATGTCCATGAAGTGTCCTCAAGCAGCATTAGAAGTGGAACACAATGCTGGGAAGAAAGAGTAAGAAGAGCCACCTGAAAATAGCACGTTGGCACGAAGCTGAGTGCCTCGCTGTTCCAGAGCCTCCCTGAAGAGTTCGAAGGAAACTGAATTATTTATTCAGCTGATTTAGTTAGAGATATTATGACTGCGATTGACCTCCAGGCGTGCATACACAGAGACACACACACAAGCATGTGTGGTTGTATTTCTTTTATTCTATTTACATCCCTGGCAAAGGATGGGCGCACTTGATGCAGGGACTTTTCAGGCATGGCTCCAGCCCCTTCCTACTCACCTGTGCTAGTGTCCCATGCCACCAAGTCCACCTGTGCCTCTAGTACTGGATCCAGGTGCATCCCAAACTGCACACCTGATCCCTTAGCGGAAACTGATAAATGGGGAATTTCAGCACAGGACTTGGCCTATGAAAACAAGCAGGTTCTATACCTAGGCAGATCTAAAACTCTGCTAGCGTGGGTATTTCTTCAGATTGATTCATTAATCACATTTCTATACTACCCAATAGGCAAGGCTTTCTGGGCAGTTCGAAACAGTGTAAAAATATGAAATGCCATAAAAATAAGAATAAAGATTTAAACATTTAAAACTGCAGTATAAAATAAGAATAAAGCCCAGAGCCAAATTTAGCAGCAGTACAAAGATTTAAAATGCAATAAAGGATTCAAAACAAAAGAGACTGAAACTAAACCTCCTGGGAAAATAAGGTGGCCTTCCCCAGAAGGAGTATGATGGAAGGACCAGGTGAGCCTTTCTGAGGAGTTCGTTCTGTAACGGGGTGTCACTGCAGACTTCCACCTGACTTCTCTGGCAGGGCCTTGCATGAAAGGACCACTAAGGATGACCTGAGCCCAGGGCAGGCAAATATAGGAGGATACGACTCTGCCAGTCACCTGGCCCTGAGCCATCTAGGGCTTTCAATGTTATGAACAGCCCCTTGCACCAGGGCCAGACATGGGCCGGTATGGCAAAGTACTGGCCTTACATGACCACCTCGGCCAGTCCCCCTTAACAGTCTCAGTGGCCTGTTTTGGACCAGCTGAAGTTGCCAGACAGACTCCAAAGACAGCCCCATGTATAATGCATTGTAGTAATCCTGCCGAGACATTACCAAGCATGAATATCTGTAGCTAGGCAGGGAAGGAGATAGTTGGCATACTCACCTATGCTAGTGCCCCAAGCCACCAAGTCCACCTGTGCCTCCAGTGCTGGATCCAGGCACATCCCAAACTACAAACCCGATCCCTTAGTGGGAATACAATTCCCACCAGAACAGGCTGTATGTCACTCATCCAAGCAACTTTACTGCCGCTGCGATTGCTTCTCCATTGATTGGCCCTCACCCAGTCCATTATCATGCCCGGGAACTGATTCAGAATAGCCACTGCTTCACATGGACTTGAAGGAAAGGAGGAACAGAGCTGGGTGCCACCTTGATGCAGCCCACACCTTCTGATCCCTTCCCTCAACCACTTCAGGTAGATGTCGAACAGCATCAGGAAGAGAAGTAAGTCCTGTGGAACCTCATAGCTCAGCTGCCAAAGCACAAAGCAATAATCCCACCGTCTGGAATGGGCCATCCAAGTGGGAGCAGAGCCAGATGGACTCAAGCCATCAGTTCCTCAGCATCACAGAAAGAGGCCTGAACATTTCGAGAGTCTGTCTGTTTACTTGGGCCCAGCGCCTGACAAGAACAAGGTGCTCTATCATATCTCAGCAATTTGTCTTGACCAAGTCCCAGTGCAATCAGAGAGCAGGAGAAAAAGTAAGTGACAGATGGCAACACGAAGAGGCGAATCATCTAATACTCAAATGCTTCAGCTACAGAAAGTAGTGCAGGCCATTGGAGAGATGTGCGGGTAGGTTTAACCGCCTCCGGCTATATTCCGCAGCAGGATTCTGTGTACGTTACAAACAGTTTTCTCCCCTGTGTAATGCCACAGCCTTGCATTAAGGAAATGTCATTGCGCATTAGGTTGTGCAGGCACCCAGTTTTCAAACTTTTTTGGCTTGTCTCCTTCGTCTTCCCTATGCGTGCATGCATGTAACTTTCTTACAAGGACACTTCTGCTCATGGTACTTCTGCTAGCACGGAGAGAACTTTCTGAGACCGATCAGGACCTGGTGCAGTGGCACAAGGATCCACAGCAATCAGCTTGTCTTCACTCTTCCAGCAGAGGTTCTAACCATGCGTGTGCCCTTCCCATGTGCAAGCAGGCTCCTCGACTCCGACATGCTATTCACTTGACCACAAATCTCTCAGCCTCCAGCATCTTACAGAAACACATGGAGTTCAGCAACAGCTAGTCCGAGATGCTCTCTAGGACCACACTTGCAGGTTAATGCATGCCTGGCCTATGTCAATGCCTACAAAAGGCGCAGGTGGCCCATGGAACCCCATTTGTGGTGGAATCAAAACTTGTGAGGATTCCCTATGAACAAAGAGTCCCCATCAGGTGTGGATCAAGAGTTTAAATCACTTCAGTCACCCCTGTTCATATCCACGGCTCATCACTATTGCCAGGTAATACTTGGTTAGTCACTGCTTCTCAGTCTGGCCTACCTCCCAGGGCACCTACATCTGCACCTCTGTAGAGAGCGGTTGAAACATGCATTTCATGGACTCTTTCAGAAACCCATAATTCACAGGATTTACCTGTGTCCTCTCACAGTTATTTCCTCTTGCAAGGAGTCTAGAGTGGCTTCCATAGTTTTCCTCCTCTTCATTCAAACCTTACAACAACCATGGGAGGTAGGCTAGAAGATGGGAGACCTCTACCAGGTAGTAGCATGGTATTGATTCTGTGGAAGCAACATCCAGGAGGATTGGGGGCTAATATCCTGCTGCACTTCCCTCCTTCAAGTCGTGGCACCGCGGTTAAGGGAACATTGCAGGGGTACTGGTCCTCTTCCAACTGGAGGGCTCAACCCAGTGCTGGAGAAGTTCTCAAAGGTTGCATTCCAGTGGGATATGAGGCCATAGGTGAAAAGGGTGAGGTTCAACCCAGAGTGGGTGGGACTAAACTGCAAAGGAACATGCGCATATTGTAGATTAAAGTTCTTACTGCCTTTCGAAAAGTACTGAAATCTTCTGGAATGGTGGGAATACAATTGCACATAAGCTGGCGGTTGTATGGAGAAGGGATGGAGCCTGGAGAGGAGGGTGCACCATCTGGGCAACCCCAGAGGGGTGGATCTGACCTCCAGGAAGGCTGAATTGGGCTCCTGAGTCTGAGGTTCCCCACTCCAATAAGGAATCAGTGTCCAATATATACACGGGATTCATAAAAGAAAATAACCAACAACCAAAGGCTCGCTCTGGGTTAAGTGGGGTTGATATTGAGCCATGGGTAGCTGTTAAAATGTGGTTATTGTTTAATCTTTAAGCAAAGATTAAAACATCTAGTTAGAAACATAGAAACAAACTGAGCGAGTCCAAAGGGGCCTCGCAGGCCATCTAGTCTGACCCCCGGCTCTAGCTGGCTCCACTCACAACATGCCTACCATCTGCATGTCTAGCCTATCTTTGAACACCCTCACCGATGGGGCCTCAACCACCTCCCATGGAAGCCCAAACCCCCCATGAAGAGAACTCTATTTATTGTTGGGTCGTTAAGTATGGGTTGTTCACCATGGTTTGTTATCTCAGCCAGGTTCAGACAAATGGTAACTTGGACTTGACCCATATTCAGATTTTGAATATGACTTACTGTGTTGCCCAAAACCAGCTAACTTCTTTCAGGTCGCCCTTTGGCCTGCCACTAGTCTGCAGGAGTAAAAAGTTTTGCTTTCTTTTGTTTTTTCAGCTCATGCTGAGTGAAATTCTTTGCAGCTCATAAAATTCAACATAAATTTGTCCAAACAGTTTCTGTTGCCTGTTTTGGATCATCATCTGATTCAATTCTTTTCTTTTTGGTCGCAGGTACAACATTATATCTCAGCCTCTCCCATTCTTATGCCCAAATGACTCAGCATTTTCTTTGAGTATTTGATGCATGCTTCATAATTCAGCACTCTTATTTTCCCTCTGTTTGCATCATGATTGTATATTGTGGGGCTAATCCATAAATTTGACTGGGCTCGATCTCTCTGTCCCTCCGGTCCTGTGCCACCCTTTCAGGATGAGGCCTTAACAGAATCTCCATTTCCACATGGGATCATTCCCCGCAGCACTTAATCTTGTCCTCTCATCCTTCAGAGCACAGCCCTCCTCATTTCACAGAGCATGTGACAGCCAGAGTACCCAAGTGTAAAGGAACACACTGTACCAGGCTGACACCACTGACACAAATAAGGGAATTTAAACTGTTCTAGCATTGTGTCAGGCTGTCTAGGTGACACCGGCATAATTCATATTCATGGGCAATGGCAGGTCGATTACAGAAGCAAAGCCTTTAGGGGCAACCAAGAGCTAACATTTGAAGACGGACAGAAGACAGCTCTTCAGCTCCAAACTTGTTAATTTTGTAAGGGCTTCATGATGCTTTCTTGCATTCCTATTGCCTCCAGAGACAGAAATGCATTCACCTTTTGAGATCTAGAAAGTATCTTCCCTTTCCGCCACAACAGAGCATAGGCAACATTCTAGGAGAGAACATTCAATAAAGATCCCCATGAAAGGCATCGAAAGTTGCAGGAACAAATAGCAATCAGCCAGTGGTCTGAAGTCTGATGCCTTTGGCAGCCCTGAACTGCTTGTTTCCAAACATCTCTGCACAGTCATGAGGGCCAGAAGCTTCATTTTCCACTGAATGAAGTCTTACATCCTGTAAAACTGTCTGAAATTTTTCAACATACTGTTCAGCTGCAAGCACTTGAAATGCATGAGTTTTAGCAGAACTGAAGTGTGTTCTTCTCAAGAATTAAAATGCGGTGTTGACACCAAAACACACATAAAATTCCCTGTGTACAACCCTCTGAGAAGAGGGACGGCCTGTTTAACAAAGCCGGAGCAACCTCATAGGGCACAATTTGCAAACCACCCAGATATCTTCGGATATCAGGCAGCAGAGAACACAATCAATCAAATGACAACTTCACTGCTGAGGACAAGACCCCTTTGCCAAGCATGCTCATCTATTACTAAAGGAATCCAGTGGCATAAGCATGTGAGATGAGCCATGCCGGGTCAGGTTAAAGGCCTGTCTAGTCCAGTACGTGTTTGCCCAGTGGCTACACAGATTCCCACAGGAAGACTATATGTGTAAGAGAGAGAGAGCACTCTTTCATTCGTGTTTCTTATCACCTTTGCTTCACACCATGCATACTTCCATGCAGCCCTTCCATATTCCTGCTTGCACACCGTTTTTCCTAAGCTGAGCAACCTTACGCATTGTACCCTCTCCTCTAATGAAAGTTGCTGCAGCCCCTTTGCTCTGCCACAGCATTGCACACTGGTCAGGATGGAAAACACAGCGGCTCCAGCCGTGGAGGAGTGCTGAGCCTAGTTTGAATTTCAGGTGAGCCCATGGTGCTGAGCCTAGTTTGAATTTCATGTGGGTTCAAGAACTGCAAACTGAATCCCGAGTCAATCAACCACACCACTGATCTTGGAGCCACAAGCCTCTGCTGTCTGTTTGCTATTGTCTTGGGAAAGGCAAAACAAGAGAAAATCACAGCTTGGCTGAAAATGCAGCAATGACTGATTTATTGTGATTATGATCATTATTTGTTCTGTCCCTGTTTTGTGTTACAAAACTGCTTTCAAAATCATGCACAGTGAAATCATGAAGGATAAAGCCTAAACAAACTGCATAAATATAAATGGAGAACAAATAAAGTGGCGCACCTCCATGTGGCTAAAACATGGAATGACATGACTTTTTACAGATGAAAATAAAGATACTTGGGTATTTGCATCACTCGCTTTCCCATCACATATTGCTGTGTCTGTAGAGAAGTCCTGTTAGAGTTAAAAACTGTTAATGTGTATCTGAAGGCTATTTTCTCTTTGCGGTGTGCTGTTCTCATTTATTTTGTAGCAACCTGTCTTGATTGGCTATTAAGTTTTGTTGAATTGTTGTTTTAAAGGAAACTATGATAGGCCATTTATTAACTTCAGAAGTGAATGCATTGCAAAAAGGCTGTTGGTAGCATTCCAATAAACAAAGCATGCAGACATATAACATGTCTGGGTTTGTCTGTTCAGAGATTTAAATTCTTGAGATTCAAAGGAGGTGGCTGAATGGCGGCCTTTTTCACACATGTGGCACGCACACCGAAACAACTTCAAAAGACACCCCAACAAATACTGAAATAAGGAACATTTGAGGTGTTCAGCTTTAAAAATGGTGATCAAGAACTGTGGGGGCTATCTGCAGCTCCCCCTTATGGTGAAGATGCAAATTGCAGATGATAGCTTTTCCTGGCCCTGGACTGACTCAGCCTACCTAGGTGGGCCATGGTATCCTCCTAGACATGAAGGAATTGAAGGGAGCTTCCTCTTCCAGCTGAGTTTTGCTCAAGCAACAAGGTCTCTCTGAGCTCTAGTGTGGTCTTGTAGCTTTGGGTGTTCTTTTGTTCTGGCTTGTTCTGCAGCTGCTAGCCCACCCCAGACCACTGTTCACAGACTAGCACAGTCAAGAGAAGATGGAAAATGATGGCATTGCATCTTGCAGGGCAGAAGAACCAAGCAGAAATTGTTTTATGGAACCTGCAGCTTTTTTTTTTTTTTTTTTTTTTTTTTTTGAAGTTCTGAACAAATTCATGGAAGGAAAGTCTATTCATGAATTCTCACCATGACGGTTATTTAAAACCTTAGGCTTTAGAGGCAGTCCAAATCTGCATTCCAGTTGCTTGGAAGCAAGAGCAGAAGAAGACAATGTCCTTCAAACTTTGCTATGGTCTTCCTGGGAGTATCCAGTTGGCCACTGTGGGAATCCAGACAAAGCCCTTGATGAACCTTTGGCCTGATTGAACTAAGCTCTTCTTATGTTCTTTGGGATGGATGAGCAGCCCTTTATTCTTCCTGAAGAGAGCTTGACCCTTTGTATGCATTCCAAATAAAAGATCAATTTTGGAGTAGGTGCTTCAAGTGTAAAACATCTGGTGACATTAACATGACTACAACTGGCCTTCCCCAGCCACCCCAAGACCCATGAATCTTACCCAGGGAAGAAAAGGGGTGGACACTCAGAATATCTGTTCTCACATTCATATGGCACTGGGTCGATATGGCCCAGCCAGAATCCCTGATTAGAAAAGGACGATATGCTTGCCAGTTTCTGCCAGCAGGGGATGGGCAGGCACGTGACAGCAAGACTACGCAAATCAGCAAAACCTGGACCCACCAGGCTGCTTTCAGTTCCATCATGAAGCTTATTCTGTCAGATGTCAGACTATAAGCAAGTTTTTCTTTTTCACATGAAAATTCATGTTTATTCTCATGCATATTTCCCAAGTGGGTGCATCACTCGGCCCATTTTGCAATGTACGCATTTTCTTCCAATGGCTTAAAGTATGTGTGCATTTTTCAATGTGTGCATTATGCATGTTCAAGCACATGCACGCACACATATACACTATGGTGCAAATCGGGTACATTTTGGTCAAAAATGAGCTGAAACAAATTCTGCATGGACCTTCACATGGTGGGTGGCCAAGACCTGCTCTGCACCTGCTCATAGATACCTCTGTTTTGAAGGAGTTAAATTTGGGCCTTTAATTTTGGAAGCACCTCTGTGCAATTCCTCATGGCATTTCTAACGTTCTTAGCTTGCTTTAGCCATGTGCTGAGATCTACATCTAACACTTTCTCCAGTTGCCAACTCCATTAGAAGTAAGGTGGGTAATGACCAGGGAATGGTCCTCCAGGAAAAGAATAATCAATACTAAACTTTCTATCAGGGAGCCAGAATGAGAAGAAAGTAGATCTTCAGATGTTTTAGATTTCACCTCCCAGTGTTTCTGACTACTAGAAGTTGGTAACTCAAACACTTGGAAATCTACCTTATGTCACCCCTGCTGTGAATTGCAAAATACTTTTGTTGCAACCTGAAACACATTGTAAGGCATTTCGTTTTGATGTATTTCCAGGTAGGGGTGATTAGAAGGAGCCAAAGCAGTAATTCAGGAGATTAATTCACTTCCGAGACATAAAGCCCTTTGATATCTCTCTTTTTTACTGCCCTTAGCTGTCCTATAGACCTTTTATGAGCCTTATTGATAGTTGTCTGATTTTAATTGGACTTTCACATATGGAAGTGAAATTGCAGACTAACCACCCTGTGTCACTGTTATGGGCTAACTTCTTAACATTTCCAGCAAAGTTAATTTTTCATGATAACTTTAAAATGGCCAGCTGTGATCACTCAAGTTGCACACCATACGGATGGCAGGAGGTGATGTTGGAACACAAAAATCCTGAAATATTATGAAAATGGGATGGGATCCAGGCTAAGGGAGTTGAAATCAACAGTACAAGTTAGTTGTGACTTAAAGGTCACTGATTTCAATGGGAAGTAAGGAAGGTATCCTAAGCTCTCAGAAAAAGCAACCAAGAGGCTCTTGGATATTGGACTGGATTTCCCTCTCCAGCCACAGAAGGAAGGACCATAGTCCTCTTTACGGTGAAGGTAGATCACTCCTTCATCAGTGCTGATGTAGGGCGAGGGATGGAGAGTATGGTGTAGTGGATAAGAGCAAGTGACTGGGACTCAGGAGACCCGAGTCCTTGCTCAGCTGTGGAGGCAACTGGGTGACTTTGGGCCAGTCATAGACTCTCAATCCAGCCTAATTCTCAGGGTAGTTGTTGCGAGGATAAGACTGAGAGCAGGAGGAGAATGATGAAGAAACATAGAAAGAGAGCGAGACAGAAGGGGTCTCCCAGGCCATCTAGTCTGACCCTCAACTCCAGCCGGCTCCACTCATGACATGCCTACAATGTGCATGTCTAGCCTATCCTTAAACACCCGCACCGATGGGGCCTCAACCACCTCCCGTGGAAGACCATTCCACACCCTCAGGGTCCTGTCAGGATGTACTTCCTGGCATCCAAGTTGAACCTTAGTTCCTTGAGCTTGGCACCGTTGGAGTGCATCCTGCCTTCCTATGCAGTGGAGAACAGGTTTCTACCCTCCTTCATGTGATATCCCCTCACATATCTGTATGTTGCCAACAGATCCCCTCTGAGTCTCCTCTTCTCCAGGCTGGAGACCCAGTTCCCTCAGTCTTGCCTCATACGGCTTCCCCTGCAAATGGCCACCATCCTTGTGGCCCTATGCTGCACTGAGTCCAACCTGGGTACCCTTCCTGTAATGTGGAGCCCAGAACTGAACACAATACTCCAGTTGCGGGCACACCGGAGCATTGAGTTCAGTTCTGGGCTCCACATTATAGTAAGCTCCTTTGTATTTGTAAGAAAATAATGGGATAAAAATTAAATAAGATGGGGATGAGGGAGGTCCTGGACCCTCTGGATCCAAATCCTTCCCAACCTTCCAAGAAGATCCAAACAAGGGATTACTAGGCACTGGCAGAGTAATTTCCCCACCTATTAAAACCATTGGGGAGGGGCAGATAACTTTATAAAGGACAACCAAGCGTGAGCAAAAGGAATAAGAAGAGAGGGAAGGGAAGCTCTGACCCACATCCAGCTGGGTTGGTATGAGTCTGGTCAGTTTATGGGTGGCTTCTCCAGCACGGACTTCCTTCCCTCCAACCTCTGGGGAATGTTCTACCCAAGCAAATTACAGCCTTTGCTTATTCAACAGCAAATCTCAATTTGCTCACAAGGGCTTGATCCCAAGCGAGTTAAGTACCAGACTCCAACCTGCCTTAATCTGGGCTCCAAGCCACTGTCTGCTTCTCTCCATTTCTAATTGTTTGCATCATGGTTAGAAGGAGGAACTGCTGGTTTATTTGTTCATCAAATTCTGTAGGATCCAAAGTCCTCCATGCTTCTGGCTCCCAAGTAAAAGAGAAAGAAAGAAGTCCAACCTGCAAGGAACGTCATCCAAATGCGAGGCTGCCAACCCATTCCACAGCTCAGATCACATCTCTCCACCCACCCACGTACATCCCTTCTCACCTGATCGAGTTTATTTCTGTTTATAGCTTTATTTTCAGTGTCCATCTTGCTCCTTCAGCAAACAGTACAAGCACTGAGCCGTTCATGGGCCGCTTTGTTTCACGTTGGATCAGTAAGGCCTGCAAGTCCTGTGCTGGACCTCATTGTGCATATAGATCAGGATTCCTCAACCTGGTGCTCTCCAGAAGCTCTGGACTACAACTCCCATTAACCCCAGCCAACATGCCCAATGGTCACAAATTGTGGTTGCTCTGATCCAAACCTTCTGGAGATTTCCAGGTCTGGGAAGGCTGTCAGTAGCCCTAATTCCAAAAGCCCACTGGCAGCTCATTTGGCAAGAAGGAAGGAGGACAGAAAAGGGGTGGCAAGAAGAAAAAAGGTGAAAGCCATCCCGGTTGTGTCTTGAGCTGTGCCAACTGCAGATGTGGTACCCCAAGAGATTAACTGTGAAAGAATTAGATCTCAGCCTCTCTCTGTCACACACACCTTTACACATGCAGTGTTAGCAGTCAGTGAAGCTACTGCAAGGAAAATTGAGAAATCGGAAAAACTCATCCCCAGGCTATGGACAAAGGAACTGGGTGGAAGGAAGGAAACCAAGAAGTACACATTTCCCTCTGTGTCACAAGCTTCACTGTCAGGAATCAGGAATCACTGTCAGGAATCCAGTAGGATGAACTCAGTGGAGAGAATTTGGATACTGGTTTAAAATATGCCAGCAAAGGTGTTATTACAAGCAAACAAAATGCAGAATGCTTAAATGCATATTTCACAGTTAAGGTGATAAACACCTGAATTAGCTGTCATATTTAGGCATATGACCTAGAAAGCTGAAAAGTGTGGTATTTTGAACAGCTGGTGTGGCTACAGATGGCAAGAGTTGTGAATGAAGCATCAGGGCTACGCACCAGCCAAGAGGCAAAAGGAACACGACTAAGACAGATGGATTCCTTGTTAGATGAGCCGAACAAACAAGTATCAGGGAGCTCCAGCCAAGAAGAGTGCGGTATGGCACCTGCCATTGTCTCCGATACGAAATTGATTCAGTGTTTTCAAAGGGGTTCTCCCCTCAGAAGCTATATCATATACTGTATCCAGGTTCAAAATACATTGCTTATCCTCTGTGTTTCTTAATCATTGGCTAGTCTGCTCCGACGTCACAGCTGCTCCAACTACTGACAGCAGAAAGGGTGAGATCCAGAACGTTGGCCAGTCCAGAGATCTGGGTATTGGTTGCTGTGGGACTGTGGATCCTTGCCTGCTTCGCTCATTGCCAAAATGGGATGAATATAGCTCTCCATGTTGCAAAGAGATTTGCAGCTTAGAAATGAATATATTCTGCTCTGTTCCCATGCCCAGGCATCGTTTCTCTGGACCTGGTACAAAACTGCAAGACTGGTCACCTTCTCCCTCTCTGAAAAGCATTGTCTGAGCAGAGAAAGTGAAGGACTGAATTGTGTGCTTTAACTTTTTTAGGTCCCTTTTTTGTATAAGCTGCTTATGTTCCTGGCTGCCTGATTTGTATTTATTCTAGGATAATTAAAAAGAAAACCCTTTGGTTGGAGAGAAGAGTTAAGATGCTTAGAAATTTACTCACACATCAAAAAGCAGGGAGATTGCAAATGAAAGCCCTCAGCCTTAAATTCTCTGTTTTACACTGTGCTCTCATCTATTATGCTAGCTTGCAGCTTCAGCTCCATGCAGGGATGGGGTCAGTAGCCGGCATAAAAGGGCACAAAGACCCAGACCCCAGCAGGGGCCCACTAACCCCCTCCCCCAGCACATGAACCTCCTCTTCACCTTTGCAGGTGGGATACTCACCTGCCTTTCACTCTGCCTCGAGGTGGTGAGGAAGAGGAACAGTGCAAACCATTCCCTGGCCTTTTCCTTGCTCCTTGGCTGCAAGGGGCAGCCACAACGAGAAAGAGAGGAAGGAGAAGTTGCTCTGGGTTGCAAAGGTGATGGGAAGGCAAATTTATGGAGGGAGGGGTCCCTGATGGGGGCCATGCCCAAGGGCCCCCAGAACCCTGGAGGTGCACTGTCTCCATTCACCCTTGCTGAACCTGGATTTGTTTTGCAAAAACCCAGGGAAGCCAGCAGAAGTTGGCGGTTATAGGCTAGCTTTAGAGTTTGCTGTTGCTTGCAGGGGCAGCTTTCTCCCGGAAAAGGCAAGGCAAGGCAAGGCAAGGCAAGGCAAGGCAAGGCAAGGCAAGGCAAAGGAAAAAAGAGAGACTGAAATATTGAATTCCCAGCCACCCTGAGAAATTAGTTTCTCCGTGTTCAAATATGGTGGAGAATTTAGAGTGGCAGATTGAAGATCTCAAGAGGTGGTTCTCTCTTTCATTTTTAAAATATCAATAATAAGTTACTTCCTGGATCCTGCATCTGACATTATTTGCCTCAGCATAGCATACCTGCATCTCATTTTTCCATGCAAAGGATGTACAATTTATTTTGTTTAGGATTTAGAATATTCTGGAAGCTGTCCAGAGGTGACAGTGCTGGATGGCCTATACATTTCCTAGATAAATACAAGTGTACAGAGTGGCATGCATTTTATAATGTGAGAATAGTTGTCCAAAGCTTGATTGCCAACATTTAGAAGACATCCTGTCTTGACAGCCACCCTTCCATGGAACAAAATCCCTTGAATGTCATATGAACAGCTACAAGAAAGCTGGAACTTGGCATGCCCAATATCCTTCTGTTCATTATAATGTCTGAAAGATACCTTGTACCCAAAAAGGCATTTATATAAATATTTCAAGAGGACTAGTAGGTCTCTAAAGTTTTGTTTTCTCTTCCAAGTAAAACCTGGTCTATGGTTAAACTGTGGGGGTTTTTTGCTTTTTTTCCAAAAAGCCTTTTAAAGTAATTTCCATGTCTGTTTGCCATATTTAATTTGGTATTATCACTCTCTCCACTTGTTCTTCTCTTTTTCTGTAGTGCAGAGGGACCTCTCAGCTTGCAAAGATCTTTTCTCTAAGCATGAACTTGTCTGTGAACATCTTTCCTTTTAGTGCAATCTCTGGGCAACCTCATTGATTGCCCATATGGGAAAATTTTATTTCAGTGGAGTGGAGTAACAGTTTTCATATTCTAATACAGACTTGACATGAGATTTTTTGAAGACACCTGTGGTCAATTTGTCATGCTCAAACCCTTCAACTCAAAATTCAGCATCTGAAAAATATAAATCTTCCCTTTAGTCATTTCTTTGGAGGATTAGCACAATGCATTACATATCCAAGGGTACTTTGCAGTTAAAAAAACATAAGCTGTAAAAGACAATAAACATAGAACAATTCTAAATGTCCTCAATGCACTTTAAAACAACTGAGTGAAATTTGACGATAAAGTTGCCAGCATTAAAAAGTATTTCAGAAGGTAGTTAAAAGACTTGGGAATTAACAAAGAAACCACCTTTGCCTAATAGCTTAAATATATCAGAGTAGGCACCAGGAATGCTTCTTTGGAGAAGGAAATGTTCCAAAAACACCTGGAGCATCCCCAGAAAAAACAGCCACTCTTCCCTGGTCATCACCTGCCTTATTTCTGATACAGAGAACTCTGCATAGTCTTCAAGAGCAGCCCCACAACCAACAAATTGCAGTAGTCTTACCATTTGGCTCCCAGAAAATGAATTACTGTAGCTGGGAACTACCCTGCCCAGGAGGAATTGCACCTGATGTAGCAGGTGAAGCTGATACCAAGTTTCCCTGCAAACAAGACCAGATCTTATATTAATTTTTGCTCCAAAAGACACATTAGGGCTTATTTTCAGGTGATGTCTTATTTTTTCTTACAAAAGCCGTAAGATTCTTGCCCCGGGAGTCCTCCATGGTTCCTTTCTTGTACTCGACGGAATGGCTCTTTCTTTTTGCACTCATCTTGTCTGGGGGTCAAAATAATATTCCCTTTAAATCTACCATTAAATCAAGTATTAATTGAAGACTTACGAGACAGGAATGGCAACACATAAGTGCATTAAGTACATCCATTACAACACACGACATATTGGATTATGAAACACGTCTGTTTGTTACCAAGTGAGCATGTTATTTGTGTGTTGTGTCTGTACTCTGATTGGTCAATCGGCAGTAAGTCTCGAGTTCATCTGTTTACATAGGCATTTATCTCTTGTCCAAAGGCACCCACTTGGGTATTTGAAAATAATTATAATTTATATTATCATTTATTTTAAGCATTAATGTCAATAATACTTAACAGCTTGGGAGTGCTCCTTGACCCAGAGCCGTCACTGGAATCCCAGGTGGCGACGGTGGCAAGGAGTGCTTTCCTATAGCTGCGCCCTTACCTGGACAAGCACTGTCTAGCAATGGTGATTCATGCTCTGGTAATCTCCCGGTTGGATTACTGTTGGGCTGCCCTTGAAAACGGTCTGGATACTTCAGCTGGTACAGAACAGAGCGACCAGGTTGCTGATGGGGACCGGTCGTTATTTTCATATATCACCAGTCCTCTACCAGCTACATTGGTTCCCAGTTGAAGTCCAGGCACAATTCAAGGTGCTGGTTTTAACCTATAAAGCCCTGAAGATCTGCAGGAGAGGCTCTGCTCCGGGAGCCCTCTTTAAAGGAGATAAAGAACAACTACCTGGAGCAGGGCCTTCTCTGTGGTGGTGCCCAGATTATGGGATGCACTCCCTGGAGAGGTGTGCCTGACACCGAGTTTATATTCTTTTCAGCACCAGGTTAAAAACTTTTTATTTAATTGCTATTTTAAAAACTAATATTTTATTGTTAACAGTCTCTTTTAGTTTTTGTTTTTATATAATATTTTATGGAATTTGTTATTGTTTTATTGTTTTTAATTGTATGTGTTGTGAGCTGTCCTGAGATGCCGAGGCATGTGGTGACGGCAGTGCTTTTTTTGTAAAAAAGAAGTGCCAGAACTCATGTCTTGGAGTCACACTTTTACACTAAAAAAGATTTTCAATTCACCATCTTTTTTTGAAATAAAGAACTTGTTTACCTTTTGCACATAGCCAGTCACTCTACACACACATAAACATAATGGTCACCGCCGGCAGTAAGCACTCAGCGCGTGACCACACACACACCAATCCCAAGCCGAGCAGCGTCCCAAGCCAAGCAGCGCCCTCACAATCAGTGCCGACGCACAAGCAGCCCGCAGGAGATTCAAAATCACTCCATTGGAAAAATCCATCAAAAAAAGGTGCCGGAACACCATTCCGGTGTGTTCTATGACAAAAAAAAGCCCTGGGTGATGGAATATAAAAGTTTTAAATAAATTAATTAATATAATAATATTATTTATATTTAATTTTATATTAATATTATTATTTTATAATTGAATATATCCGCCGTGTGTTGCAACAGACATACTAAAGGCATCTGTCTGGCTGATGATCTTAACTGGGGCTTATTTTGGGGATAGGGCTTATATTACGAGCATCCTGAAAAACCACGCTAGGGCTTATTTTCTGGTTTGGTCTTATTTTCGGGGAAATACAGTAAAAATGACCTCACCCTCGACTTCAGCTGACAGGGACACCAACCTGGGACAAAGATCTCTGTTGGCAAAGGTGAATCAAGCTGCATGCCCGTGCTGCAACGTCTTATCAGGAGTCTTTGCAGAGCAAAACGTCTGAAGCAGCCTTCCCCAGCCAAGCATTTGTGGCCATTGCCATGGGTACCAGGACTGCCGGGAGCTGAAGTCACCATGCTGGTTAAACCTAAACTTGACTGATGGTGTTAAATAATGTTCTGAATTATGGGAATGGCCACATCAGTGATTTTGATATTAAGCTCATAAACAATTTTTCATCCACAGGAGGACTGGCTTCTGAACTTGCATGATGGAGCAGAACTTTCCCCATGGATTGCCAATTGTCACCCAGAATGCAAGCACGGACGGAAACAACTATTAATGCAAAGACAGCCTTGCCGATGCCTTGGATCAAGCATTCCTACGCTTGCTCAAGTTAAAATATTGTATTTTCAAAAATTGCACCGAGCGGCAAATTCTCAATAACTGAGTCAGCCCTGTAGAAAAGGCAGCCCAGGGAGTGAATATCTGGCCAGGCTCCAGCCCCTTTGCACTCTCTTGAGCATGCTCAGTCCTGGCCAGGAAGCAAGCCGAGCTGAGATCAAGTCTGCAAATGCTCGGAAAACACGAGTAGGCCCTCTCTGTGTGCAAAGCACGCAAAGCACATGAGTCGAGCACGGAGCCAGAACTCCACTCGCACACAGGCACGTGGCCAGCAGGCAGCTGGTGCGCAGGCCAGCCTCATGGGCTTGCTTGGACTCCCTTCCTGATGGAAGCGCACATGAACACATGGCGCAAGGCGGACCCAGGGCAGGGAAAAAGCAGGGGGCAGTTCAGGAAGCCAAAGAAATCCAGCAGATTCCCGCCCACAAACCAGAATTCATTGCCCATGAGCGACATTTTCCACATGCCAAAGATGTGTGGAATATTTCATGTTTCAAAGAGATGCCTCACATCATGACCTCGGTCCTTTCCTTCTTCTCCTTTGCACTCCAGACGGCCAGATATAAACTCTTTGTGAGGCAGATATAAACTCTCAGAGCTCTTTAGTCAGCTGGAAGATAAGCCTCTGGCCATGTCAAGAATGATAGTTGAACCCAAACAAGGGACTTCTCCCCAAAACCTTCACTTTCAGGAACTCTGGGGCTCCACACTCAAGATGGCTCCCACTGTTGTAGGGCCAGCTGGCGAGAGCACTGTAACTGGGCATCTCATCTTTCCCAACAGGGACTGGACAAGAAACATAGAAATTCAGCGAGTCAGAAGGGGCCTCCCAGGCCATCTAGTCTGACCTCCAGCCCAGCCGGCTCCGCTCATGACATGCCCATCATGTGCATGTCCAGCCTATCTTTGAACACCCACACTGATGGGGCCTCAACGACCTCTCGTGGAAGCCCATTCCACACCCTCGGGGTCCTAACTGTCAGTAAGTGCTTCCTGGCATCTAAATGAAACCTTGGTTCCCTGAGCTTTGCTCCGTTGGAGCGCGTCCTGCCTTCCTCTGCAGGGGAGAACAGGTCTCTACCCATTTCCATGTGATATCCCCTCGCACACCTGTATGTCGCCAACAGATCCCCTCTGAGTCTCCTCTTCTCCAGGCTGAAGAGACCCAGTTCCCTCAGTCTCACAAGGCAATGGCTCTTCCTCCTTCCCTTCTCCATCCCCTCCCATCCCTGCAGACTCTGGGCCACTGCAAAGTGGACTGGATCCTGGGGAGCCGAGCCCCCCGATTCCCACCCCGCAAATGGATTCTTCACACTTCCTTACTTCACTCACTCCATCTCCCATAAAAAGGAGTCAGGACCTGTGTGTATTCAGAGCCTCTGAAATAGCAGGAAAGAGGAATTTTATAAAATCCACAGCAAGAGGCATTGTCTTTTGTGCTCAGCTTGGGGAAAAGAAGTGACTTGCCACCTTCCCAGGCAACTTTGGAGCCCTTGGGGCCATTCCTGGCCTATTTAGGGAATTGACGCAGCTGCAGAGAAAGGGAGTATAACCTTCTTTTGCTTATGTATTTTCTGCATCCCTATTTCCTCCTTGTATTCAATCAACTGCATATCATCCTTGACACAGGCAGATCCATTTCTCCCTACATATCATTGAATGTAAAGCAAGGAGTCTTGTCTGGACAAGGAAAGGGCAATTAAAAGCTAACGAAGATAAACACATGATGGCATGGAAGGAAAATGAGCAACATGTTCTCTTTGTCAACATGCCTGACTTTGAGAGAGGAAACCCAGTACCACCGTTGCTAGCAATGGGATGCAGGTTTTCCATGGGAAACAACTGCAGAAGCCAAAAACTGCCAAATGATTGTCCATCAGGGAAAAGAGAAAGGGAGAACAGCCATCTCTGGAAACTTTTATGGATGTTTTGGGGCCCCAGGCATGCTGGATTGGCCCCAAAGGGTCTGAAGTTCAGCCATGCTGCGATCCATGTGCTAAGGTAAGTACACAGAGCTCCTGTGTACTCCTCCCCTATATACAAGGGGAGCTGGGACCAATGAGGGTCCCACCTGCACAGGTCACTATACACCTGGGACCATTTCTCACACATGGTTATGAGGCTCACTTGCTGGACAGAATGCTGCAGAGGGCAGGACCAGCCTTACCGCCCACGACCCCATCTGCATCATCACCTGCAAGATACTTCTAGTCTCTGTAAGAGCTCGGCTGGACACTAGGAAGACTTTCCTAGCAGTGGTACCAGGTGCCAGGAGAGATGTGTGCTCTTCCATGATGGAGGCATTCAAGAAAAAAGTAGACAGTCTTCTGAGTGGGATGGTGTAAATTGCTGACCTGCACCACAGGGGCTGGACTAGATGGCCTTCCTGGACCCTTCCAACCCATCTATGGAATGCGCTTCACATGCCTTTTGGCACCAGGTCAAGACCTTTTTATTTAACCAATATTTTAAAGTTAATTTTAATTGTATATTTATTCATTTAATTCATTTTAACCATGTTGTTTTATACTCAGTTGTGCTGTAGCCAATTTATTTGTTTAGGACTGAATACTGAATTTGGGGTTTTAATGTCTGCAAACCACCCAGAGAGCCCTCTGGGCTATTGGGCTGGTATATAAATTCAATCAATCAATAAAAAAAATTCTATGATTCTATGTTTGCATTGTTTCTTATTTATGTTGCCATTCCATCCTCCTGTGCAGAGAGAGAGAGAGAGAGAGAGAGAGAGAGAGAGAGAGAGAGAGAGAAAGTGGCTGGGGGGAGCTTCCTCCCTAAATTTTTATTATTTCTGTAAACTACAGTTCTATTTCCTGGATTTAAATTTTTTCCTCCCCCTCTGCTAAACTTCATAAACTTCTGATTTTATTTTATTTTTTTCCTGAGCAAAGTTCCTGGTTTCTGCAGTCTAACTAAACCTTTTACCTCTAAACTGTGAACATTTTCACTGGGACTGAATTATACCAGCACACAAAGATTTAACCCCATAATATCCTTAGACAGACTCAACATAACAAGGAAGAGTTCTATTCCTTTAGACCCTTCCACCTCTTTATGAAAGCAATCAAAGAAGAAAGCAGAGGAGGTTTTAAACATGACTTCCTTCTCCCAGCCTTTTGAGTGTTTCCCAAATACGCAGCTTTAATGTTAGCTGAGCACAGTGGGGTATAAAGTGATACAGAACAGGAAGCTCTGGCTGGGAGCATGCTTAGTTGCTTAACTTCATGACATTTCATTTGGCTGGGTACCTGTTCTCTGGGAGGACAAACAGAACATCTGGGTTTCACAGTAGATGAAGTGGATTGGTTGCCAAGGGGGAGGGACCTAACATCCCTCCTACACCTTGCATAGTGGCAGAGTTGCAGGAATCAGCAGGTGAATATTTAAAGCACGCAGAGTTAAGCATTATTACTTCCTAATGGTTGCACATTAAGGTACTATTAAAGTCAGGAAACAAAAGTTGGCAGGCTTGGGAGACAGGTGTACATTCACCCCACCTACCTCCACAAAACAACTGTGCACTTTTAAATTTAATTTAATTTAATTGAAAGCACACACATAGATGTAAACACCATGTCTTACTCAAAACCCTTTGTGGTAAATTGGACCATTTTAAAAAATGTGCCCATTGTATTTTAAAATGTGCTCACACCCAGTTTGCTCTGAAATAGCATTCCTCTTTAAATGCTTCATCACCGCAGCATTCATTTGAAATTCTTTCATTACTCTGGTTCTGCTAAATTGCAGGTGGATCTAAATGTCAAAAAGCAAAAGATAGAAATGCCTGATTAGCTAAGCACCTGAGTGCTTGCTTTGCTCCGTGAATAATGGGGGAAAGGAGGCAGAACCAGGACCGTGGATTGTGGCTGCCAAGTCTAGCTCCCTTGTAGCTGCTAGATAAATAATAGGCAATTGCAAGAGAAAACCGCATATGTGAGTTTAAAAAGAGGGGAAGCCACTGGGGACAATCGATCGGACTCTTCACATTCTGCTTTTTATGTGAAACGATGCAGGAGCTTTTGCTGTTATTTCATGCTGCTGGTGTACTTTACACTTGAAGAGAAATGCAAGTCTCTGCTTGAAGGAGCCTACAATTTAACAGAGCGTCCTAAGCCAAGTCCAGCTGCATTCAGTCGTGCTTGCTCTTAGGTAAGTGGCTTAGGATGGATGCCCAAAGCACATCTGTAGCACAGGTAGGGTGAGGAAGACAACGAAGGAAGAAGGGACTGGCAAATCTGAAAGGGGATCAGTGCATTGAAGGGCTGGGGTTTTCCCAGATTCCTCTTTATTCATATTTGTCCCAGAATTTCCGATGCATGAGGAATGTCTCCATCTGTTGTATCCATTTCCATATCTGTGTGCAATTCCTTCTGTGTGCATTTTCCACAACTTTCTCTCAATCAAACCCTTGCAGATGTGATTGCATGCACAGTTATGTCAGGGAGGACAGGTTGTGTGGTACATTGGTAGTGTCTCAATAGATGATGATAATAATAATAATAATAATAATAATAACAAGAACAAGAACAGGGAGCTCCTGCGCAGTTGAGACTCACACACTGCATCAAATCAAGCAAGCATTTTCAAGTGCCAGAAATCAGTACAATAGAGTTATAAAGATGCCACATTGCCTCATTTGTGATTTTCATTTTGTTGTTCAGAAATGCCCTTCCCTTCCATCCACTAAAGACTTTGCCCATCATCAGTCTCTCTCCTCCTATTCTGAACACACACACCAATGTTTGCTCATTCCAACCCACTGTCTGGTGCAAACCCAAAATTGAAATGAGATTAATCTTCAAATTTGATTTCTCAGACCTTCGGGGCACAAGAGTGCCAATGTGTGTGTTCAAATTACCACCAGCCAATAATAAGTTCTGTCTATTCCTGCTGCAATAAACAAAGAGTGCAGTCTCCGAGAGCAAGGCTATGAATCTCCAAATCCCCTAAAATGGGTTAATTAAACTTTAACCCAGAAGAAAGATTAGAGTGAGGGAAGAGAAAACTAACTATATTTTCAAAACAGTTCGAGTTTTCTTCTGATCTGGTTTGATTGGTTTTTAATACAATTGAATGATTGACTGATGTTTAGTTTGGCTTTTTTAAAAAAAAGGGGGGGGGGAGACCAAGACCAAATGAAAAACATTCCAGATCAATTGATTTCAATGGGAGAATGAAACACCTGCTTGAACTTCCCCCACTGAAACTAGAGGGAGGACAAATGATTGCCTTGAGGTGGATTGTGTCCATAGTGTAAAAACCAGAAAGCTGCAAACAATGTGACTTGGGGACAGTCAGCATTGCTCGCCTTCACAGAGTGGGCGACTCTTACTTCCTACAGGGATGACTTCCCTGGCCTTTCTCTAGCAATGTCCCTGTAATGATCATGCATACACTGAAAGGGCATCGCCATCATTTGGCATTGCTTTTATGCCCCACCTTTCTTCCTCTTGCAAGGAACCCGGTGTGGCTCACCAGGGTCTCCTCCTCTCCATTACAACAATAGTCCAGTGAGGCAGCCTAGGCAAACAGTGAGTGGCTCACCCCAAGTCACCCAGTGAGCTTAATGGCCAGGTGGGACTAGAACCTGGAGCTCCTGGGTCCCCATCCAACGCTTTAACCATCACGCCACACCGGCTCTCGAGGCATGTGCCCTCCATATTATATTCCACAGATCCATGGAGTGACTATGGAAAGACTAGTTGTGAGTCTTGCCCTTCTGATTCCACCCTCCACACACCACTAGTGCACATTCACTAGTGCACAATTATTGGTTCACCAGTGCCCTGGTAATGGCATCTCTTACTCTTTTCCTGGTACCCATGTGTAAGTGTACAGATGTGCTGGATCTCCCTGTAAGTACTCAAAGGCTGTCACAAAGAGGAAGGTCAAGATCTCTTCTCGCTGGTGCCAGAGTGCAGGACACCGAATAATCCATTCAACCCAGATTCAGGCTGGACATCAGGAATAGCTTCCTCACAGTCAGAGCAATACGAAAATGGAACCAGCTTCCTGGAGAGGTGGTGGGCTCTCCCACACTGGAGACATCCAAAAAGGAACTGGACAGCCCTCTGAGTGGGGTGGTGTAACGTGGGGTCCGGCAACAGCAGGGGGCTGGACCCACTGGCCTTCATGCCCCTTCCAACTCTGCTGCTCCATGATCCTGTTATTCTATGATTGCCTGCATAGAAGCACTAGAGGAGAAATGAGCTCTTAGCAATCTCAGGAACTGGCCTGCCTGCGTCATTAACCACTCTGGCTTCTTCCCATGCCCAGGCCATCTTGCCTTGGAGGTGGGAGCTCTCTTTCTCCTCCCTGACTGCCCTGTGGAAGAGCTGTGTGGCTGGCTTTTGAGCACACAAGAAAAGCCCTGCTGGATCAGACCAGAGGTCCACCCAGTCCGGCACTCCATACACTCAGTGGCAGACCAGCTGCCCACAGGATCCCTCCAGCAGGACGGGTGCAAGACCTCCTCCTGCCCTGCTGCTTGGCAACTGGTGTGGGCAGGCAGGCTGCCTCTGCGGAAGGAGGGGGCTTGTAGTCCGTGAGGCTAGTGGCCATGGATAGCCTCCTCCCTCATGAGGGAGCCATGCGGACTCCAGCAGTATTTGCAAGCACTGGGGTGGTTCTAGGGTGCCAGGGCAAAACAAACAAACAAACAAATGCACAAGTTTGCATGTGCTGATTTTTGTGTGCTCTAAAGTTTTGGTGTATCTTGAAAGGACCCTGTCTCCCACAGATCCTCCTTTTTAGTTAAAGAGATGTTTGGACAGGGAATGGGAGGGCATTTGATTTCTGGGGGAAAAAACCAGGGCAGAAAATTCAGGGTTGGGGGCAGCAGGAGGTGACACACATGGGGGCAAAGAGTCACGGAACTCAGCGGGAGTAAGTGCAACAAGGATCATCAGCCCCCCATAATTTTTTATGGGGAAGTGCCCTGGAGAGCAGGGCCTCTGGGCAATGGCCCCCAGAGATTCTGTAGCCCTGGTGGACCACCCACCAACATGGTCTCTGGCAGGTATGACCAGAAAATAGCAGATATTTTCGAGCTCCATAAACTCCTTTTGTTGATACAGCTACTCTGGATTACCTTTAATCCCAAAGAGCTTCCTGGTCCTAAAAGGACATGTGGGGAAGAGTCTTACAGTTGAGTGCCTTAGGCATCAACATCCACAGCGATTCCTCCTTCCCTGTAGAAGATGCCAGGAGATGTCTGTCAAAGTGGGTGCTACCTCGTGAAGGTGGGGAAAAGGTCTCTATGGGGTGTTTTAAGTATGCCAAACCAAGTCTTGATGGCTTGGCTAATCTTCACTTGACAAGCCGACTAGAAAACATTGGCATGAGTTCTCCCTCTGCCCAAGATGGGAGAACACCCATGTTTGGCCAGCTGCATCACCCACACCCAGTTCCCACCATCTGCCTCCAGCTTGCCCTGAGATTCCTCCCCGAGTGGGTCAGAAGGTGGGGAGGGAGGCAACCTGAAGAGCTGCACTGGCCAGAGAGGATAAATGCTTTCCTGGGAAGTCCCTTCCACAATGCCTGGCTCCGAGGAAAGACCTTCAGAGGAAGGGCCTGGCCGGTTCTCTGAAGGACTGTTGCACCTGCTGATTGGGTCTTCAGAGATGGTCACCCTCTGGCTCTCTTCAAGATGATCTTTGGACTGATCCAGGTGGGGGATGGCTGGTCTAGAGTGGCCACCTGCTGGAACCTCACTAGCAGCGGGGACAAAACTGGACCCTCCCCCCTCCACTTCTTGGAACCACCTGACTTGGAATCTGTTGAGCTGGATTCCTGCAGAACTTAGTAGACCAGGGATAGGGTGGGAGAGAATTCTGACTTTACTGCCCTTTCCATCAGATGGCTTGATTTGTAAAATACTAGGTGGCTGCAAATTCTATAGGGCTGGCATGAGTTAGAAATATTCTTGTTGTTAGAAATATTTCTCAGCCTGATTTGTTGAGATTTGTGAGTGCACAAGAGCTAAACATGAGTAGGCATCACTGTCTGGCACAACAGACTGAGTAGGAGAAGTCTGAGAGTCACATTCAATCTGCTTTTGTTTTATGAAGCCCTAACAAAACTCTCATGGCAGGTGCAAGCGAGCTGCAAGCCTCCGTAGATGTTTGCATGCATTCACTTTTCTTGGAGCACATTGAATGACAAGGATCCAGCTCGTAATTATTATTATTACTACTACTACTACTACTACATTTTTATACTGCCCATAGCCAAAGCTCTCTAGGCAGTTGACAGCAATAATCATACGATCATACACTCAGGTCACCCATCCCACTTCTTCCCAGGCCTGACCCTACTTAGCTTCCAAGATGCAAAGGATGACACTTGGGACAAGCTGTTAAGGGAGGACAAGAAGAAGGAAGCAGGGAAGAAGCATTTTCAGAAAATGTGGCATCAAACATAGACTTGGAATCAAAGGATGAACAGTGTGTTGCAAGGCCACAAAAAGAAATGTATTTTGAGACAGAAATTTAAAAATTGCGTGCATGTTGTGGACTGGCTTTTCCCCAGCTCTCCTCTCCATCAGTTGGATAATCTGCAAAAGAGGCAACTAAGCCAAGCCGCAATCATGATGCTTCTGTCACTTAGCAAGAAGAAAAAAGAGAAAGGGAAGAATTATTCTTTTTCTTTTTTCTCATTTCCTATACCTAGTTGCTTGCACTAATGGTCACACATTCTTCAAGCCAAGCAGCAAAAATGAAGCAGAAGAAAAAAGAAAAGATTTCATTGTTATTCTTTCTCATTTACATTACGTTGCTTGAAGTAATGGCTGCATATTCTTCAAGCCATTACATGGTGTCGAGAAATGTAACCTCTCAAAGATCTTTTCAGAGCCAAGCTGGGCATTCATTGTTTGTGAATTTACACCAGTTTTCTTAGACTGAACGTCACTGGAGCACCCATGGATTGGAAATGCAATGGGACTCACACCATTTTCCTGACCACTTTTCCCACTTTGCCTAAGCCTTCAAGCTAATGGCCATCACCATATCAAAGGCAAGCTTAAAACAGGCTGGCTGCATTTGGAAACATCTACAAAGTCAGGTCCAGATTCTCTTGGGTCAGCTTTGCATATGTTCATTCATGGGTCCTTTGCATCAAATTTCCCATAATTTAAAAAAAAACTACACAAAACTTTGTATTTAATGTGCACTTGTTTCCCCATGTAATAATGTCCATGTTTCCTCCTACAATAGACATCTTTTGTGCATACACTGAGCTGAGAACTTCATTGCAAAATTTGGTGAAACATCTGCATAGATCGTTAAGTATGTTCCTATTTTCTCATTAGAGCACAAAGTATGAATCAGGATTACTTGTTAAAACACAAAACAAATGACACGCTGCCCCAGCCTTCCAAACAAAACTGCTTGTTCCTGGGCTACAGAAGACCTTATTAGTGCTGGCTTCCAGATGCCACATACAAAGCACAGGTTCTCCCATTGAACTATGACACCTCGCTTGGATTTGCGTGGTAATGATCCACCAACGATCAACCCCGGTAGCAACACTGTAAGATTAATGTTAGCAACACTGGTAGATTTCAGGTCCAGCGACTGAGTTCCTTGCAACTCTTTCATGCCACCACCAAGCAATGGAATCCCCATGAAACAGCACACATTTCTTCTTGCCCAAAATCCAGTTATTCTTTGGATGGATGGATGGATGGATGGATGGATGGATGGATAGATAGATAGATAGATAGAAAGAAGGCAAGGCAAGGCAAGGCAAGGCAAGGCAAGGCAAGGCAAGGCAAGGCAAGGCAAGGCAACATAGCTCTTTTGTGACAACTTACAAAAGGGGCACCGGATCTACTGAAATGTGCATATCTTGCAGCGTTTCAGTGGTCACAATTTACTGCTGGAATCTCCACAGATGAATGGTACCAGGGCCTGTCCCTGTTCCTCGTTAAATCCCCGAGTGCTTTCCTTCACAGCTTATCTTTCATGCTGTAAATTATCCAACATCACTGGATAACTTTCCAGGCCTGCCTTCTGCAAAGACTTGATGACTGCCTTGAATAAATGAAAAGGATGCAAAAGACTTTTTTGAAATACATCCTGCCACTGACAGGAAACAGAGAAGGTTCTTATTGGAATCAACATTACAAACAGCTGCTCAGGCATTTTAACTGAGATTTGCATACATTCATATTTTGTAAATTTCCTGCGTCTCTTTAATATAAACAGCCATGTTTTGTTTAGTGGCAAGGGACAGAAGTTTGGCACGAACTGTGCCAAATTAAATGCAATCTGTTCCAGTGGCTGTTGTGTGTTTCCCCTTTCAAGAACTGCCTAAGGCAATTCTAGAGGGGATTTTTTCCCCCATCAAAAACTTGTTTTGATTGAAATCCCCTTTTGAGTTCCACCTTTCCTTGCCAACTGAGCACTTCAAGAACTCTACAGATCCACCGGAAGTTTTCAAAAGAGACACACCTGATCTGCATATGGAAAAATAAGGCAATTGTGCAAAACTCATTGTCATTCATAGAAGAGCAAATAGAAAAGTTTCTATGATTAGCAACCCATTTCAGCAATATTTTCCCCCTTCATCCTCACCCAAATATTGCTTAATAAAAAGGTGTTGTTCTTGCAAAATAATGCAATCTCATCCACTAGGGGAGAAAGACCCATGACTTATTAATTCTATTAATAATTCTATTAATTCCATCCATGGAATGCACTCCCCAGAGAGGTCCACCTGGCACCGTCATTATATGTTTTTCTGCACCAGGTTAAGACCTTTTTATTTAATCAATATTATAATAAGTTTGAATATTGAATTTTATCATATTTTAATTGCAGCCAGAGTGGGTCATTTATTTATGTTATGTTAGATATTTGTATTTTATTTGTGTAAGCTGTCCTGAGGCTCTTGCAAAGGACGGCATACAAATATCCTAAATAAATAAACAATTCAATCAATGCCTATCCCGCCCATTAGCTGGAATGGCTCTCTGAGTAGGTCCTGGTTCAAGTTTTTGGCTCACGGGGCACTCACGATGGATCATGCTCCAAGCCCTGCCCAGGAGGCATCCCCCTGCCCTGCCCTGTACAGCCCAACCTTTGTTGGAGGTGCTGTGCCTGATGCAGAAGGTCGTCAGTTGCGCAAGCTTCATTCTGTGGACATTTGTGGATTTCCTCTCAGTTTGGCTCACTGTGGAAGTCCACAAATTCTAGAGGAACAGATTCTGCTGCATTTCATCCCAATCCTATTTCTGAGCCACCTGACCAAGTGGCCCTTAAACATAGAGGACTCTCCTATATAAAATAGGACACTCTATTTCCGAAGCATGCTGCTTCACCCTGATGCCTGCAAGAGGCAGCTGAGGTTGTGGCTGTATGCCAGAAGAGACTGAACACTCGAATCACACCCCAGGCAGAAGCTAGAGAAGAAATCTATCTTAGAAAGGGCTGGTTGGAAGGAAGGAAGGAAGGAAGGAAGGAAGGAAGGAAGGAAGGAAGGAAGGAGTGATGAGAAGTTTTTCTTGTGGGTGGATATTTGGTACATGCAGTGGCACAGAAGTATGGAAAGGATACATTTCTTTTGATGCATTATTTAGGGACTGCTTCCTTCGATAAACCTCTCCTCCATAAAGAGATACAATCATTTTCTGCTATCAAAGACATCCTGTAGCAGTGAATTCCAGAAGGGAATTGGGCATTCCAATGGGGGAGAAATATGATTATATTGTATTTATATGAGACCTTTTTTTTCTTCTGGTGAGGAGCCCGAGGCAGCTGACATACCTCCGTTTTATCCTCAGAACAACAACCTTGTAAGGTAGGTCAGACTGAAAGTGAGTGAGCAGCCCAAAGTCACCCAGTGAGTGTCATGGTCCAGTGGACACTAGAACCCAGTTGTCACAGGTTTCCAGTCACCACACCACACTGGCTCTCTCAATTAAAACTGAGCAGGTGGGCAAATTGGTTTCACTCTCATTTTCCAGAATATTTTCTCACACAACTCTACTGTAGCCTCAAAAGGCCAAAATGGGTGTCCTTGACTTGCAGCCTCAGCAATTAATTCCACAACCATCAGCAAGATGGTGCAATGCTGGTTGCAGCTACCAGTCGTCTGGGATAAAAATGAGCCAATTCCCTTTATTGTTCTGCAGGGATGCTCTGCCCAGCATTCCACTCCTAGTTTCTGAATATTGCATCATCATCAAGATGCAGGTAAATTAGAAAGGGTCCAGCGGAGGGCAACAAAAATGATCCAGCGTTTGGAAACACTGCCCTATGAGGAGAGGCTGGGAGAACTGGACATGTTCAGCCTTGAGAAGAGAAGACTGAGGGGGGATATGATATCCCCCTGAAAGTACCTGAAAGGGTGTCACAAAAAGGAAGGTCAAGATCTCTTCTCGCTGATGCCAGAGTGCAGGACACGGAATAATCCATTCAACCCAGATTCAGGCTGGACATCAGGAAAAGCTTCCTCAGTGTCAGAGTAATACAAAGTGGAACCAGCTGCCTGGAGAGGTGGTGGGCTCTCCCACACTGGAGACATTCAGGAAGAAACTGGGCAGCCCTCTGAGTGGGAGGGTGTAACGTGGTGTCCTGCAACAGCAGGGGTTGGACCTGCTGGCTTTCATGGCCCCTTCCAACTCTACTATTCTATGATTCTATCATCATCATCATCATCATCATCATCATAATCATCATCATCATCATCGGAACTGAGTATCTGCATCAATAAACAGTGTAGAGGACTGTCCTCTAAAGTGTGGCACATGGCCACTCTAGGGGCAAGGTGGAGTCAGAGAACAGGGCTGTCTGTGCCTTGGAGTCTATCCTGCAACCTCTAAGCAGGTGTCTTCCATCAGGTATAGTAAATGCTGTTCCACCAATACCAGTGATGTAAGATCCCTACTTTCAAGAGACACGTTAATTTTTGAGGCTCTCACATAGGCTCCAATTGTCACTAATTATCAGAGGAAATCCTGGTTTTCCGCTATCTCTCTGGTCAATCCCTGCATCCCTTCAGCTTCTCTCTCTTTCTCTCTGGAAGGATGTCTTAGTGCGAGCAGTTTAGCTCTGCAGCATGTTGCTTCCGCCCAGGTTCTGTGCAGGGAACAGACAAATCTGAACTGAAGTGCCCGGTGCACGTAATGCAGTGATGTGAACACGCGTGAATGTGAACACATGTGAAAGTGAACACACGCGATCCTTAAAGCACAACCCAGCAGTGCCTGATTATTTCATAGCTGCAGAAGTTGAACGACCGACTGCATTGCTGGCAACAGATGGACGATCACTTTGTTTTCCAGGTATGTCTTTCCAAACAAATGCTTGGCTTTGAAACTGTAGAGGGGCAGATTTATGACTGAGCAAACAAAGGCAGGATGTGGTGGTGGAGCAGAACTTTCCTCCTTGTGTACGACCAGAGAGGGGCTCTAACTGGGATCCACAGTGTCAGAACCAGGATGTTCCCACTGTGTTCCTCTCTGGTGTTGTAGGGAGTGCTTAGGCAAGCTGGCCAAGCCAGGACAGCTCTACTGACTGGTGGTGGCTTGGTACTGTCCAAAGATGGGCAAGAATCGTCTCTCTGTGAGCTCATAGCACTCACTCTGCATGCAGCCTCCAGCCAGATTTCAAAGGCTGTCCACCAGCCATCTGTCCAGAACTCCAGGAAGACCAGGCTGCCCCCTTCCGGATGACCTGATGAGCGGAGGAGGAGAAGGAGGAGGAGGGAGAGAGAAAGAGGCATCTCACTTTCTTTGGCTTGGTCCTGAAAGTCCTGATATATCACCACCACCACCACCACCACCCCCCCCATGAAATGCAACCTTGAGAGGAAAAAAAGGTTCTCCGAGTCGGTTCTTTCGGGTGGCTTCGATTGTAAAAGCTGTCGAGCTTGGGATAAGGGATGGGGCCAACTCACACCCTACTTTGGCTGGATGGAGGGAATGAGCTGCGGAGAGAAAGGAGGGGGTTTGCTACATGAGGCATTTAAGCCACTGCTTTCTGGGGCTTCTTTTTTATTTTTTTGGTGAAAACCAGACCATGTCCTTTACATGTGGGTTTTCCTCCAGGGGGTCTCTTTCTCTACCTTCCTGTATGTTGTTTGGCTCAGCCGCAAGGGGGGGGTGGGGGTAGTGCAGCTGCAGAAATACATACGCTTTTCTCACCATGACATAGTGTGATAGCTCAATAACAGTGCATTATCCATATTCTAAGAAATACAGTGGTCCCTTGGCTCACGAACGCCTCAGTTCATGACCAAATCGGGTCATGAACAGAAATTCTGAAAAATTTTGCCTCAGGTTGCGTACTCTGCATCGGGTGACAATTGCGATCCCGCCCGTCTCCCCCCTGACTGCGCCCACAATTGCGCCCATCTCCCCCCAGCACGCCCGTGATTGCGTTCCCCCCCCCCCGAGCAGCCCGCGATCATGCCTGTCTATGGCCACAATTGCGGTTGCGCTCATGCAGGGATGACAGGTGTGATCGCGGTCGTGCTTGGGGGGAGGGGGGAGATGGCCGCAATCTTCATTTTTCTTTGTCACTTTGCTTCAATTTTTTGTGATTAAAAGAAATAGTTACAGAACAGGTTAACCTTGTCTACATTGAACCTTATGGGGAAATTGGACTTGGCTCACGACCAATTTGGGTCATGACCAGAGTCCTGGAATGGATTAAGTTCATGAGCCGAGGTCCCACTGTAGTAGGAAAACACTTCGGAGGCACCTGAGTAGGGTTAGGATGAGCCCTTTTGGAATCCATCCCTCCAGAATCCATAATTCCTCCACTCGCTTAGTCCAATCCCACAAAGTGAACCAAGGCAAGAGGAAGTTTGCGAACCCGACCTCTTAATACAAATCTTGTGTCAAAACTTGTCTGCATGTTGCATTTCTTTCTGAGGTGTATGTTCTAATGTGTGCTAAATGTGCAGTTCCGCTCTGGGGGAAGATCGTGTCTTCAGGGGCTCATGTGCTGTGCAGAAGTGGCCTTGCAAGAGGGATCGTCCTCTTGGGCTTTGACAACACAGCAGCAACCTGAGAAGAGTCCAAGGGGGCTTTCCTGCCCTCCTTGCCCCTCCTGCCATCCCTTCTCTCTCCCCCAGGCCCTCTCCCTCCCTCTCTCTGGCTTGCCCAGTAAAGTGGAGATTAAATGTGAGTTGTTTCCCCCACTCCACCTATAAGGGACTATTGGTCTCCCAGGAAGTAAATCACATTATCTTCAATAATGCATGCTCTTGGAAGAGTCAACACAACAGAGGAGCTGCATTTGCTTTTGGATAGAGGTAATTAGGGTTAAGGAACCTGCTTCCTTCACCACATGGGAGGCGGACGCACCCTCCATCATCTCCATCTCCATGACATTTTTGTGAAGGGGCAGGGGGAGCTGGCGATTCTTTCCCTTTTTTAAAAACAATCCCTCTCATTTGCTCTTTTGCATTTGCACATAGCTAATGTTTTGGGGGAAGGGTCTTTTCTTTTAAAAAGCCATTTCCTTGCACACAACTGCCTTTGCATTTGACACAAGATCATGTCTGCAACACAGTGGAACCTGCACTGCATTCATTAGCATGTGCTCCAACAGGAGTAAATGCATTTTTCATAAATGCTGCTCTGGCTCTAGCATAGATATTACCCTCCTCTCTGGGGCTACATTGCTCTGCTGAAGAGTGATGTATTGACCATTTGCAGAAATGCTCAGCTGGTATATCTACAAGTAAACCCAAATAGGACCAGTCCAAGCAACCAGTGCCCCTGTAATTTTTCACTACCACTCAGGATCCTGAGAGATTAATAACTGTGTGTCCTCTTAACTCAGAAGCGATACAGAAGGGATGAAAATAACAAAGCAGGAGTCTTTTTCTTGAAGGAAGCAGGAGCCTGTTCCTTGTTTATTTTAGCTGCTGTATTTGCATAGGCTGTCTAATAATGTATGATATCTAGGTAGCCCACAAGAATAATAAAATAAAATAAAATAAAATAAAATAAAATAAAATAAAATAAAAAGATGACCTCCTTATTCTTCTTTTAATACTCCAAAAAAAGACACTAAGATTTTAGAACACTGCAGATGTATTTTAATACAACCAATTATCTGATGAATCAGTTTAAAAGGCAGATGATTAATCAGCTAAAACGTTTTCAATCATTTGACAACCCTAATAAATACATCACATTATGCAGCCAAGACGCAAAGTCAATCATAGGAACTTAAACATATGTTTTTAGATTGTGCACTCATCCTAAATAATATATACATATGTTTCTGCTATTTTCTACCAACATTGTAAGATATTTACAGAGCAAGCTTGCAAGAGTATTTATTAAAATTACAGTGTGGACTGTGGATATTCTCCTCACACACACACTTCTACATCTCTTGTCACGATGCCAGTAATTCTGCATAAAATATTCACCAAGGTACCATTAAAGGGCATTACATTTCGGCAATCGCTTGAGAAAGAAAATAAATGATGCCACCAAAATAATGATTTGCTTACTTCATTTAGGCACCACAGGTTCTGTTTAGACCTGATTTCTTTGCAAATCAGTAGGAAAAAGTCTGCTAATGAGCAAATAGTGATGAATAAAAGCTTCCAGATTTAAAAAAAGAAGAAACCCTACGAATCCTCTGCCCGGGTCTCTCTCAAGACCAACAACTTCAAATAATTGCTTTTTTAAAAGTTTACCACAAAAAAAGGGGGAAAACACCCACAAATACTAAATAAGTGCAATTTCATTTTTTAAAAAAAGCTTTCTTCTGGTGGTTATGATTAATTTTTAGTAATGGCTGCATTTTTTCCCCTCCTGCTGGCAGTCTTGAAACAATAGATCCCCCCTCACCAGATCTCTCTCTCTCTCTCTCTGCACTTGCACACACACAAACACACATACAGGGTCATTAGGGTGCAACATTATTAATTATTTTTTAAATTAAGTTATAGGGGCTATCATCAGCTCGGATCTTTGAGAGCCATTGAGTATATATAAAAAGTTATGAGCTATGCAAAGATATTAAAGATTGAGTACATTCAAGAAGCAAATAGCAAATTCCACATGCAACTAGTGTTGCGTATTTATTAGACCTGTATTTCACTTCAGAGTTAAAAGTTGTTTGCTAACCATTAGAAACAACATATAAAATCTCAAAACTTTTTAAGAACAAACTATGGTTAAAACAGCACAACAAAAAACCAAGTACATAAATGCATAGACTAGTAGAGTTGGAAGGGCCATGAGTCCATTGGGTCCACCCTCTCTGTTGCAGGACACCAATTTAAACCATCCCACTCAGAGGGTGGGCCTGCTTCTTTTTGAATGCCTCTGGGGTCGGAGAGCCCACCACCTCTGTAGGCAGCTGGTCCCACTGTCGTATTGCTCTGACCATGATGGACACAGAATAATCAATTCAAGTTGCGACAACCCAGATTCAGGCTGGACATCAGGAAAGTTTCTTGACTGTGAGAGCAATATGACAGTGGAACCAGCTACCTGGAGAGGAGGTGGGCTCTCCCACACCAGAGACATTCAAAAAGAAACTGGACAGCCATCTGAGTGGGAGGGTGTGACTTGGTGTCCTGCAACAGCAGGGGGTTGCTGGACCTGATGGCCCTCATGGCCCCGTCCAGCTCTGCTATTCTACGATTCTATGATTCACACAGAATGCATTGCAGTGATTTAGTTCATAGATTGCCCGGGCATAGATTCCTGCAACCAGCCGCTAGCCAAGATTGGTTCAAGGCACTCTGTGCCACAAAAGACACCTGGGCTACAGTGACAAAGATCTCTCAGGAGCATCTGCAACCATCTCAGGCTTGTCTGAATTAAGCTTCAGTCTGCCAAACAGCAGTTTAGTATATCCACTGTAAAATAAAGGGATAAAGGAGAAATAAAGTGCTGTGTCACCAGCATACTGATAAGAATGCACTCCAAAACTCCAGAGGACCCCACTCAGTGGTTTCATGCAGATGCTGACTAGCATCCAGGACAAGAACGACTCCTGAGGAGCTCCATACTGGAGAGCACTTGAGCCTGAGCAATATTCCCCTTCCCCTTCACCTGGAGAGCATCACCTTCTAGAGCCAACCCTCCAGGTAGAAATAAAGCCCCACTCCCAACCCAGTCAGCTGCCCCAAAGGAGACTGTGTTTGATGGCAATGAAAGCCAGCAAGAGATCCAGAAGAACCAATCAGGTTACACTCACTCTGTCTCTCTCCTGATGGAGGTCACTGTACAGGGTGGCCAATGCAATTTCTTTACCAAAACCTGGCCTGAGCTGTGATTGAAACAGATCCAGATAATCAATCTTGTCCAAGAGTGCCTGGAGCTGGTCATCCAACACCATTCAGGGACTCTGCCTAGGAAGAGAATACCTGCCAGTTATCTGGGTCTTCCAGGTCCAGCAAGGGTTTCTTTAGGAGTGACCTCCACACTGCCTCGTTAGGGCAACATGGGACCACTGCATCTCATTAATAGGGATTAATAGCTTCTCTGGTCCAGCCAGATGGCCAGGGATTCCCTCCCTGCTGGCTTTTATAAGCAAAGAGGGGGAAGGATTCAATATGGATGTGGCTGCCCACACCTGTCCAAGGACCTTGTCATCATCCTCAGACTGTTCCTAGTGAAACTCATGAGAGAAAACCAGATCACCATTTTATATGGGGACCTCACCAGATTCAACTACTACAAAATTGGAGTCTAAGTCCTAGGAGATGCAAGAAATTTTATCCTGGAAGTGCCAGGCAAGTATATGGCAGAGGGCTTCAGATAGGTCTCAGATGTCCTTGGGGCCAGCATGTAATAAGCCCTGGATGACCCAAAGAGCTCCACTGGGTGGCAAAAGGAAGACAGATGAGATGCAGTAAGACATTGTTTCTTTGCTGCCCTCACTGCCTCTTAATATAGGCACTCAGCGGGCTTGACTGGGCGTTTTCCTTGTCCTCTACTTAAGCTGTATCCTGCACAGTTTCGCTGATTTCAGCTCCAGGGTATACCACAGGGCCAACAACTCTACTGAGGAGGAGACACTTAAGAGCAATCATACCAACCACATAAGTTATCTCAGTATTCCAAAGATCAACTGGAGATTCAACAAAACCTCCAGACTTATCAACTGGAAAATTCCCCAAGGCCACCTGGGAACCGTCAGTGCTCACTACATGTGTTGGGCTGACGACGTGCTAGGATAGTCCCATGGCTGTCCTGGAGTCCAGGGCATCCTGAGCTGCACCAAATAAGGTGCTCTCAGCACGGATGAAGGCCATCATTCAAGACCAGTTCTGAAGAACCTCAGCATCGCAACCAAAATGACCTTCATCAGCTCAGACAGGCAACCTGTTGAGCAGCGGTGTGGGTGGTACACCAAAAGAATGCCTAATTCATCCCACTGGCCCAACACCAGATGCAAACACTCCAAAGTACTCATCAGACAGAGTAGGAAGCCTGAAGGGAGGGAGGGAGGGAGGGAGGGAGAGAGAATCCCTGTAGACTATGGCAGTGCCTGTCTATATTTTCTCCAGCACGGTAGACCCACAACACCAATCCACCAGTTCTAAATTCATGTTCTACCAAGGAATTTTGCAAACCGGTTGATGCCCTATATCTCCTGATGAGTATAACTAATGATTCCGCTCAGGATTTCATCAAGATCCGTCAACACTCCTGTAATATATGCGCTTCATTTTTCAACATCATTCTTGTGTTCCTTCGCAAACATACATCACCGGAGTGATGGCACTTGGAGCTATGCATCATCTAAGCGTGTCTCCCCATTGATGTATTACCCCACACACCATTCTTCTCAAATCCATGAAGCATTCCTCTGGGTCAGAGGGAAACAGTAACTAGTGTTGTAATTAGAAATGAGAGATTGTTTAAGCTCAGATTGGGGAGGGGGAGGGTGCATTAGCAGGCGACTTTAAGTGGCAGGGCTGGGAGACACCAGAAACTTTTCAAAAACATCAATGAGAAGCAGAAGATTTGCTAACAAAGAGTCTCAGAGGAGCTGTCAAAAGAATGCATATTTAAGAACGCCGGGGGACTTTTTAAGAGACATAGCCGAGATGAAATGGTACCTTTGGGATCTGCTTCCATGGCCAAACCCCTGACTTGGCAAGGGTCCTGCACTCAGCAGCATCAGGTCAGGGGTCTCACCTTGTGAGACTCACCTTTGCATCCAAAAGGTACAGGATCAATCCCTGGCACTCCAGGAAAGGCTGGGCAAGACTGATGCCTGGCATTCCGCAGAGCTTCTGCCAGCCAGTGAGGGCATTACCAGGGACCATCCTACATGTGCAGTTGTAAGTATAACCTTACCAGATATAACTAGCCAGCACCAGTTCAGCTCTGGTGGTGTGGGGTGTTTTTTCTGCATTGATACTGGCAGCAGAGAGAATGGAATCTGGGAAGTATCTGGGAAGTCGCACGATGCAGGTTTGCACCCTCTTTTCCTTCTAGTTTTGGTGATGGCTTCCTCTTAAATGGACTACCTGTGCTCCCCCCCCCCGCCCCCACCCTCCAGCCCTGCTCATGTTCTTGGTTCATTCAGAGAGCATAATAGGTAAATCAGCAGGAGAAGAAGCAGTGTGGAACTTCAGGAGCTGAGGTATTGCTGCAATTTCTCCTGGACCTCACTAAGCAGCTTCGAAGCAAGAAGGACGCTTCCAGAAGAAGCTGCTGCCACCCTGTCACTGGCTTCTCAGAGTGGATTACAGCAAGGACAGAAGCAATTTCTTGAACCACTTTGATCGCTTTTTGCAATAAGGTAGCATACAAGCATTATGGAGTTTGAAGCAGACACAAGCCAGTGGCTGTGATAAAACTGATCCTGATCAAGTTAAACTGTACATTTTTGGGGTACTGGGAGGTAGCACCCTTACATTGCAGCTCTAGGCATCCGAGTTGGGGAACCTCCAGCCCGAGGGCCACATCCAGCCCACGGAAGGTAACCACCAAGGCCATCACCTCCAAACGAGTGATTCAACAGCAGCTTTTAATAGCCTAATCTCAGGGAGGGAGGGCATTTGAGAGGATCCCTGCTGACCACCCAGCTCTCCCCACTGCTCAAGAAGAAATGCCTTTTCTGCCACTGCTATCGGGGTCTTAGAAAGCCTCCTAGGCACCACTGGAAGGCTTTTTAAAGTCTGGTTGCAGGAGTGGCTTGCTTGGGTGTGTGTAAAACAGAAACATAGAAACAGAGCGAGTCAGAAGGGGTCTCCCAGGCCATCTAGTCTGACCCCCAGCTCCAGCCGGCTCTGCTCACGGCTTGCCCACCATGCCCATGACATGAAACACAAACAGAGAAGGAATTTAACCTAGCCAGTGACAGAATCTCCGTTTTCAATTTGTGAGGAGGAAATAAAAATTCAGGTCCATGGGAAAGATCAAATGTTTGAACCTCTGCTGCTTTATTGATCAGTGCCCAGTACCTGCAGTCACTAACAATAATGCATTCCCAGGTAGAGGCAAACTCAACTACAAAATCATAGCCCATGTACAGACACTTTTATAACCTGCAGTGGTTTAAACTGCTGAGCTGCTGGGCTGGTTGATCGAAAGGTCGACAGTTCGAATCCACGCACGGGGTGAGCTCCTGTACTCTGTCCCAGCTCCTGCCAACCTTGCAGTTTGAAAGCCTACAAATGCAAGTAGATAAAAAGGTACCACTTTGGTGGGCAGGTAACAGCGTTCCGTGCACCTCGGTGTTTAGCCCCGCTGGCCACGTGACCACAGAAACGGTCTGCGGACAAACGCTGGCTCCCTCAGCTAGGAAACGGAGATGAGCACCACCCCCGAGAGTCAGACATGAATGGACTTTAATGTCATGGAGAAATCTTTACCTTTACCTCTAGCAATGTACACCAATACAGAGTGTGAAGTTTCCAGATAGTGTTGGTACAAGAGCATCCTGAAGTCTTTAGGCATGATATAATGTTCTAAACCGATCAGAAATACTGGTAACAATAGGATGGAAAACATTACTGATTGCTGCATTCATAGGTCAGTCCAGCAAATGCTTGACAGTTCAGGCCAGCCGGGTCTGTCCATTTAAACATGCAAATGTGTCTGATGGAGGAGCCATTCAGGAAGTCCAGTTTGGCAACTACATGCAGCAGGTGCTTGCCTCCGTGGGACTTAGGTGGGCCCATTCAGAAGCAAATGGGAGCCATTGCTCCCATTTTTCACAGGTATTTGCCTCCAGCAGTTTCTCAGTCTAATAATGCCAGCTTGTCAAGGCAACAGCAATGCCAAATAGCAACCTGGCTGGGAATGTTGCTGCTTTGTGAGAAAGAGGTATATATTCAATTTTATAACACAAAGGCTCATATAAGCAATGTTTTTCTACCAGGATTTATCTGAAATTTTCCAACATCAGTCATTATTAAAGCTGTATGCCAGCAGTGGGACAGACCCACATATTGCTGCTAGGAAGCTGCTGGAGGTTTGCCCTCATGCCAAAAGAGGGTTTTCTGCACCTGTTAGACATGACTACTCAGACTTAAGAGTCCTTTCCTTCAGCGAGCTTGCTGCCAGAATGTCGTGTTGCAACCTTCACCTCTGGGTTGCCAGTTGGTATCTTTGATCATCTAAAGAAAGACAGAAAGAAGACAAACACGAAACTGTAAACATAGCCAGAGTCCTATTACAAAGTAAAGGTGCAATTTAATGCAATGCTTTTTTGGTCTGAGAATGGCCTTCGAAATGGGGCACTTCCATTTGCCCTGGCTGTGAAATCCGAGCTGTCACCATTGTTTCCACTCAGAGTGCTCAGGCATATCATGATAAATTTGTTATAGAAAAGTCATCTAAATGTGAAGTGTTATACGATTACAAAATGTATTATTTGATTTCCTATCAATAATTTAACTGCCTGTAGTTCTAATTTCACACACGATCAAGTTTCTTTACAACACACATAGAATTTGCATCTTAATATTTCACAGCCAAAAAAAGAGCAAGTGTGAGAGAGAAAGAGAGAGGAAGAAGAAAAGAGAGAGAGAGATGCCATCAGAGTATTTATGATATGATAATACAAATTGTTTAGAGATGTTCTGAATTACTTAAGAAGTAAATCCTTTGTTTTATTCAGGGTTGAGTGGATTCCAGAGAGAAAACTATGCCATATCCCAACTTTGGTTAGCCTTAATTAAAAATTTACATACAGAATAAAGAAATTATAATTTCTCATGGCATATTTTAATCCTCAAGAAACAGGACATCAAAGATAGTGCTCAGTACATATGTATGTGTGCACATTTCACAATAATGACAACAATTTAAATAGAAATACAGTCTCCTAGCAAGGAAAACTGCGACCAGCAAACATGTGTGCCTGGCTCAGTTTGCTGCCCAGGTGTTTGATGGGAAACATCAAAGCGCAGCGTCTGGTCTTTTTAATCTGCCTGCTGGACTTCAAATAGAACATAACTTCAAAACAGAGGACTGTAGAGTAGGAAACATGGCCACCCTGCCCTCCTGAAATGGCTGTAAGGAAGTTCCATGTTCAAAGTAGGAATAGATCAATCTGTCAACTTCCATTTCTCATTTTTCTTTTTCTAAGACTCTACAAAATTTAATATGCATTCTATGCTAAGGTAGCCTAATACAAGATTTCTTTGAACATGAGTTTGACTAATACTGGCATTTTGCCAAACAGTTTTCATTAACAGAATGCTGTATTGTGTGAGGTTTTGTGCTCAGACACATTTATATGAGTACTTTCCTCTAATATATGTTTTTCTGTACATTTTTGTTGGTTTGTTTGGGAACATGTATTGTAACATTTTGAGATGAGCAAATGCTGGAGGATAATTGCATTCCAATTCCTATATTGATTCAGGAAGTGAAAATTGGTGCTTATCAAAACACAAAGCAAACAATCTATTCATCTCCAATTCCCAAGTCAGAGTAAGGACAAGTGAACATTTCGTTTCACTGAAGGATTTTGTAAACTGATTTACCCAATTTGCACCTTCTAAGCCTTTTGGTGAGCAGAGGCCGAGCTAAATTCCTATATCATTTTGAGAGAACCATTTTGCAAGCCTTTCAGTGAAGCTCATCTTAGAGAACATGTGCTAGGAAATGTGCCCATCAAGGGAAAATATGCTCACAACATCTCTCTCTGTGTGTGTGTGTGTGTGTGAAGAGTACATAGACCAGTATTTCAATAAGTACCTGGAAAAATGTGTACACTTTAAAAGTGCATGAAGATGCATGCATATGGGGAAACATTCACAAAGTACAACTTGTGATTTTAAAAAATCATAAGCTCCTGAAGAAATGGGACAGAAAAAGGCTTGAAAAACAAACCAAATCGGCAAGACTGGAATTAACAGATCTGTTCATGTTTGGAGGTATTAAGCCACTGAATATCAATTTCTAGAAGGCAACAGTGAGGGATAATTATTGCCTAAATATCTTGCTTCTGGTTTCTCAGAGGCATCTGATTGGCTACTTTGGGAAACAGGATACTGGACTAGAGAGAAGTTTGATCTCATCCAGGAATGGACAACCTTGGACCTTTGGACCAAATCCAGCCCTTGTGATGCTCCTCAGATGGCCCTACACCTTCTTCTCAACCACCAATACTTTGTGGTTTCCAGACCTTCGTGCAAGTTTTCCCCCTTCTAAATGACTGAACTGCCTCTCCCAAGACTTTGTTACTGGCAATAAGAACTTTAAATGACCAGATGATGGCATTTTTGTATCTTTGGTCCTGCCCCTTTTGACTTTGCATCCATCAAGCATTGGAACAGCTTCTTGGATGCAACCCTTGGGCTGGAACAAGTTTTTATTTTTAACAGATTCTTATGGCATTCCTTGGAAAGGTGGCAGAAATATGGTAATAACATTTCATTGTTTATCCTCTGGCAATTAGTGGAGCAAGAGTAATTAAGGTTGTAATCTAGTCATGATGCCCATAAGCTTCTGAACTTTGAGGCTTACAGGCATCTATGCAGCGTGGGAGGAGCAGCTGAGAAAATCTTCGCCTCCGTGCTCTGATGGTTCCGTATTTCTGCAGTTTTTGACCTTCTACCTGGGGCTGTTCAGGTTGCAGAGGACACCAGATGCATCATCTCCTGGACATCTGCCCCCCAGAATGCTCCTTCAGCCCTCCTGAAGTGAGTTCTTGATCTTGGATAAAGTCAGTGAGGTCCTTTCATGCTGGCTGTGAGGAAGTGAAGCGGGATCAGAAGCGGGATCAGAATGAGGCAGGAGCACCTTGGAGCTGGTAACCTGAGCTATCTATGGTGCTGGGCAGCCAACCTTAAGAACACTCCTAATAAATCCCTCTGAAGGATAAGCTCTAAGAGGACATTTCGACAAAAACTATGTGCTCTATAACAAAACAAAAAATTGGGAGTCAGTTTATCAATAAGTTTTCTCCTTGCAGTCCAGCAACAAAATGCCATGCTTCACATTCAAAAGATTGATTTCAACAAGACAACTAAAAATGGAATGAAACCCAGTGCTTCAGATAAGCACCGCACTCTAATTGTATTTTGTGTGTGCTTGAAATTGTCAAACATCACACAGACAAGCAGGTAATTGGCCAAAATGGTTCCCTGTATATCTTTGATAGAAAGAAAGAGAAGAAAACGAACTTTCTCAATTTTCTTTTTCTTTGTCTTTTGAAGGTTAATCATGATTTAGATACTAGAAGTTTTCAGTCTGACATTTGTGGTACTTGATGTGCTATATTAGATTTGAAGAAAGGAAAAGGGAAGACTTTTTACCAATGACCTCTGATACGTAAGGATAAAAATATAATCGTTTTAAATCAAATTCAGCTGCAGGCAATAATTGGCATGCTGATTATCCAGCTACAGCCATTTAAGCTGAAAGCTTGCATGATTTGTGTACAGCCATGGTTGATATGAATGCAGATAATAAAAATGAATTGGTCATCCATCCCTTTCTCCTACCAGAGTATATGCCAGGCCTGTTCCAGAGCAGCAGGGCTGGTGTCAAGAGTAGGCATGGTTCAATTCCCGCGGAGGGACCGTACCCCAACGAAGCCTACTGATAGGGTTGGGACAAACCCTTTCAGGATCGATCCCTTAGCATCTTCCGTCTTCTTCTCATGCCTGGCCCAGTCCCACAAAGTGAGTTGAGCCAAGAAGTCTGCAGATGCTCACAGAATCCTGGTTGTGCAAACTGGCAACCTTCCTCATCAGGTGCAGCTGCCTGAAGAGCAGTAGCGCTGGACGTGGAAGGGGGCACTGCAAGCGGTTGTGCCAGGCACCATTCCCAGTGATCCACCAGTGCAGCCAGTGGCAGCAGCTCCAGGCACGGAAAACAGGTGTGGCTTGCTCAGCAAGTGAGGCTCAATGGCTCTTGGGTGCCTTGCTAACACTGGGAGTGTTCACCAAGGCCTCTGGAAAGTGGACCAGAGTCTGGAACCCAAGACTGGGGAATCCAAGGAATCCAGTCCAATCCCACTTCCAAAGGGGTTCTTCACGCATCCCTGCCCACTGATAAGAGCCGCCTGGCCCTGGTCTTGTGAATTTGCTCAGGGGCTCCCTGCCTGTCCAGAAAGCAAGTGGCAGGAAGGATGAGAAAGAGGATGAGAAACAATTGCAAGTGGGGACAATGACAGTGAGAAAATAGACTCTGAAATGGAGAAGACCTACTGAGAAGGTGTTCTGATCAAGGGTACTCAGATGCCTGGAGCTTGGCACTGTGTACAAGTACATTCCTTTAGGAAACAGTTTAACTTTGCCTACACTTATGTTTTAAATCAGCCCAGTCTATTTTCTGTAAAAGGTAAAGGTTTCCCCTTGACATTAAGTCCAGTCATGCCTGACTCCAGGGGGCGGTGCTCATCTCTGTTTCCTGGCCGAGGGAGCCAGAGTTTGTCCGCAGACAGTCTCCGTGGTCATGGGGCCACCATGTCTAAACCCCAAAGTGCACAGGACGCTGTTACCTGCCCACCAAAGAGGTACCTTTTTATCTACTTGCATGTGCATGCTTTCAAACTGCAAGGTTGGCAGGGTATTTTCTGTACATCTCCTAATTAAATATGTCTCTTTTTGTCAAGGAAATAAAATCAAAGCTTGTCCAAAATAACTTTTCTACCTATTTTGAAAAAATGGAAAGACAAATATGTAGTCCTTTTATTTAAAGATTCAAAACTAATACTGACTTGATTCAGAGTAAATCAAATGTAAGGCCGGAAAATAAGAAACGAAAAGAAACTGCAATCGATATAGTCATTCATTACTTATTCAGTGGGACCAACACTACTTTGATACTTTGGACCTTCAGCAATTCTGTTCTTCACCTGAACTGATTCCTTCTTCCGTAATGAAGATTTCTGATGCTTTCTCCAGTAGTCCTTCCTTTTAGTCCTTCCTAAAAGCCCACAGTTTTAAATGTGTTTCATGGGTGAATCCACAAGGCTTCCTTGGAACAAATTATTAACAGCCCGACTTTCATCCCTGTACATGCATCCTTCAGGTGAGAAGACCAACGGTGTTGGTATAAGGCCAACACTGATGAGGATTCTGGGAAAGTGGACTATGTCTTAGTTTGCAGACATGTACATGCACATATGCGCACACCCCAGGATCCTTGTACTATACAAGCCTTCATGCTACACCCAACACATTGTGATGGCCATTGTGTTAGTAAATGTATAAAACTAGCTCTCAGACTGGAAATGTTTGAAATATATGGATGAAATGGTGGGGCTTTGCAAACAGTTGTGTAACTAGAGCAGGACCTAAAAGCAGAAGTCCAGGATCTTGCACTGGACTGGGAAGGGTGAAATCCCAATCCCACTCAACTGTGAAGACCCCCGGATAATCTTGGTGTGTTGACCATGAAAATTCTTGAAGATAGTCCATAATTTGTTATTGGGTGGTGAACTGGGAGTTGTTCATGGTTAACAAATCATAACCAATTAGTACAACTAGGTTCATATCAGGCAAAAACCCACAGTTCAACAACATTCCACAGTTCCGTGACAAGCTACACTCAACCCGTACTGAGCCTTGTGTGTGTGTTGTCATGCTAGATGAACTTAAGTTGATGTGTTATGACTGGGTGTGGGGGCGGAGAGGAGAGGAGAGGAGAGGAGAGGAGAGGAGAGGAGAGGAGAGGAGAGGAGAACACGTGTGCTGAGTTCCTTGGAGGAAGGGCTGTGTGTATGATGACAAAATGTAATACATAAAAGAAATTACACAAGAGTTTTCTTAAATGCTTACAGTGCTTCCCATAAATTTTCTTAAGTAATCCTTATGCCAGCTTTACAAGTTAGCCTAGCACTCTGTTCCCCTTGTTACAAATTGAGAGTAGGGGAGGAGATTTAGTGGCTTGCTTAAGACCACCCAGTTAGTTCGGCAAGGGGCGGCATAGAAATGTTATAATAATAATAACAATAATAATAACAACAACAACAACACAAGTATGGCACATCATTCAAGAGGCTCTTAGGCATGATGGACCAAATCTTGCTACTGACGCTGCTCTGTTGGCCGAGAGTTCAAAAGAATGGGCTGAAGACTCCTGGGCAATAAGTCAAAGAAGGGGAGAACGTTGAAAGAGGAAGGAGGGGAAGCTGGTGAGTTTGAACAGTTGTTGTGCTGCAGTGCTTGTTACAATCGTATGAATGGATGCACATACTAAGAGTTTACTACAGCTCACTGATTTTTATAACTCAAGCAGTATTAATTGACTCCCCAGGAACTTATAGTCCATCATGGTACAGGAAAGCAAATGATGTAACAGAGACTCTCATACAAAATCTTTTTGCCCTGCATGGCGGCTTGTGGACTTCCAAACTGGAGATGTTTTTTCACCAGCAGAAGTTGCGTCAACCCAAAAACCACCTTGTATAACCTATGTAGTTCTCCTTCTTCAAGATCTTCATGATTTATTTTTATTTATTTATTTATTAAAACATTTCTATGCCGCCCCTTGCCGAAGCCTCGGGGCGGCTCACAACATAGAATAAAATACACAATAAAATCCCAATGATAAAATCCCTCTCAGTATTATACTGGCATTACATTTCTACCCCACCTCTCTTCCTCTTGCAAGGAACCCAAGGCAGCTCACAAACTTAGGGGTTTGGTTACCTGAAGGAGTATCTCCTTCCATATGCGCCTGCCTGCCCCTTAAGATCTGGGGCAGACACCCTTCTCCAGGTGCCCTCCCTGAAGGAGATTAGGAGGGTGACTACCCAGAGAAAGGCCTTCTCTGCAGTGGTGCCCCAATTGTGGAATTCGCTCCCTAGAGAGGTTTTAATTAATTTAAAAAATAATTAATTAATTTCTTAATTATTGTTCCAGTTTCAGGGTTTTTATATAGCACTGGCTTTTGCTGACACATCTCAGATAAGGTTTAAAGAACCCAGAGCTGTGAATTTTGTGCTCATTAACGGAAAAATGTCACATGAAATAAGGATGGTTGCATTATGCTTTAAATTTTGGCTCTATATCTAATCATTGGCTTATGATGCCAGGCCAAATATATTTTATTTTCCCAAATTTATTTTATTTTCTCTTTATTTTCCCAATGTTTTAAGACCTGACTGTTTTAATAGGGGCTTTATTATTAGTTGAATTTTGGGATGCTGCATTTTAATTTTTTTACATTTTGTATTGTTAAACCATCCCAAGACTTCGGTAATGGCACAGTCTAGAAAAGTTTTAAATAAATAAATAAAAGTTCTCCTCTAAATTTCATCTTTGCAAGAACCCTGAGAGGTGAGTTAGGCTGAGAGGTAGCAACTGGCCCAAGTCGCCCAGTGGGTTTCATGGATGGGTGGGGTTGCTGTTAGTCGCAAAGTCATGTCCAACCCATCGCGACCCCATGGACAACATTTCCAGGCCTTCCTGTCCTCCACCATCCCCTGGAGTCCACCTAAGCTCACACCAGCTGCTTCAGTGACTCCATCCAGCCACCTCATCCTCTGCCACCCCTTTCTTCTTTTGCCCTCTATTGTTCCCAGCATCAGGCTCTTCTCCAGGGAGTCCTTCCTTCTCATCAGGTGGCCAAAGTATTTCAGCTTCATCTTCATGAGACCCCTACATGGATCACTGCCTTGTTGTGGTGAAGGGGCTTGTGTAGCGCAGTGAAGCTGTGAGCCATGCCGTGCAGGGGCACCCAAGACGGACAGGTCATAGCAGAGAGCTCTGGCAAAAGGTGATCCCCTGGAGAAGGAAATGGCAACCCACTCCAGTATCCTTGCCATGAAAACCCCATGGACAGTGCCAGAAGATGTGTGGGGACTCGAACCCAAATCTTCTAAGTCCCACTCCAGCACCCTTAACCACCACACAGCTCTGGCTCTGGGTGCCTTAGCACACTTTAGATCAGGTAGACAACCTGGTGCCCTCCAAATATATTGAGCCACAACCTGAACCATCCCAAGCCTCTAGAAATGCTGGCTCGTCCAATACATCCGGGTGGCACCAGCTTGATGCTCCTGTTTTAGATCTTAAGGACATGTCACTTATGGCTTTGCTGTTATGGTTGCATCTGCTGCACCATCTTCTGGAAACCATTGCTCCCCAAAGACTGAGAGAATAGATTTTATTACATGTGCATGGTTATCTGAACTATCCAAAGCATTGTCTGCTCAAGAAACTAAGCAAAAGATTCACAGATCCTGCCTTGAATACATGAAATGCAAGTGCCTCATGCCTCATAACACACCACGCTACAAATTCTCCCAGAAAGGTGACAGCCCTTCATCAAATGAAGCTACAATCGGAAAGAGTCTTGACATAACAGATGCAAATGCACACCATCTTTCTTCAGTCGAAGCCTCCAGGGTGTTAAGAAATAATGGATGTGTTCTCTAAAAATATACAAAAAGTTTGTTTGTTCAGAGGCAATTTTCTGTTGGACCAATACTGTATGTTGGATTAATGAGACCATGGCAAGAGCAGTTGGGTCTAGATCCAAGATCCCAAGGGAAGGATCAAAAAGTAAGCTGCTTATAGCATTACTGACATTGTACTAGTGGAAAGCAGCTTTCCACTAGTACAAACAGTGGAAATGCAATGCAACAGCAGCTTTCCTAGGAAACGCATCACGTTGACTAGTAGGGTTGATCTTGTCCTGTTCATAATGCACAGCTGGAACCTCTTCTGTGGGCGGTTGTCTACTATGGAGGGTAAAATTTTCTTCTCTCTGAAGAGCTCTGCCCATGTTAGGTTATTTTTCAAGATGCAGCACTCATGGAAGGCTCATCGCTCAATGCTAGAAGAGGCGTTCTGCATTCATGAAGCCCTAGAGCCAAACTCTGGGATGTCTCAGGTAGCTGAAGTTGCCTATGACCATGAAGAACCACCAGCGATCAGAGGTGGCCTTTCACATCACAGTATGCAAGCATTGTAAGTTCCCAAGCTTTGTCCTTTCCTCTGTTGTCCTCTGCTGGTCCCAACAGACAATCGTGATTCTGGTTATCCGGACTTCATTCTACTCCCACTGCCAGCTAGTATTCCATGCTCCTTTGCAAGCCGATGCACATCCCAAGATCCCTCGCACCCTTGCTTGCCTGCTCGCCCTTGGTCCATCGAGAGCTGTGGACATGTCCCCCCTCATCTTCCCTGGATGCAAAGCTGAGCCCTAGCTCTGGCTCCCCAGAGTTGATCGACACCCCCATGCCCTAAAACCATCCCCAGGGATTTTCCCCATCCTTCCTCCTATCATGGAACCCCCTTTCACCTTATCACTGAGAAGTGTGCCACCTGCGCCAAGAGTGGTGGCTTCCCCGTGAGCCTTCCCCACCTCCACCTGCCCAATGACATCTCCGCCCTCAGGGTTTCCTCGTGACTTCGCTTCCACCTGTGCCATGCTTCTGGCGAAGGAGACCCCCGTGCCTGCCCCACACTGCCAGGCACCTCTGCTCCAAGCAGTGGCTTTACATCCTGCTCCCCACACGCAGCCACACGCTCATCCTGGCACCGAAGCTGTTCTTGCCTTCCAAGACCCCTGCCATCACAGGCCACTAATGGTTGGGAAACTTCAGATAGATCCTGGCAAAGAAGGGTTGCTTATATGTGCCTTTGTGTTATAAAATCAAACCTGCACCCCTTTCCCAGAAAGCACCCAGTTTCCATGCCAGGTTGCTGTTTAGCATTTGCTGTTACTTTAAGAAGTCAGACCTGATAGCTTGCCTAGGAGCTGCCAGGCCTGTTGTTTGGCTGATCAGTAAGAACTGATAGGGCTGCCAGGTTAACAGCATTGCAATCACCCTCATTTGCATGCCAGGACCCACAATAATCCCTGTGCCTCAGTGATCATTACGTTAATATCCTGCAATCAAATGCCAGTTACTGAGCCCGCTCTGCAGACCCCTCACCTTCTTCTGACTGTGTTCCCCTTATTTCATCATCAACTGCCCAGCTGCTGGGCCCACGTGACTCAGAATCTATAAAACTCTCTGTGTATGTTCTAAAAGCTTGTAGTTGGCGGTGAAAACCACTGCCTGGGAGCATGCTGTTGTGGGTAACTGCAGGGGGCCTGGGTGGTCTTTCAATAAAACTGCAAGGTTCAAGGCAAAAGGGGTTTTTCCTGGCTGAACCCGGTTATCCAGTCTCACAGCTGCCATCCAGGCTTCCTGACACAGTCAGATGAAAGTTATGGCCAGCAACTTTCCCTACCATTCCTGGCTCCACATAGCACAGGAAAGGCCAACCCTTTGGCTTCTCTGGGCCACACTGGAAGAAGAAAAATTGTCTTGGGCCACACATTAAATACACAAACACTAACAAAAGCCGATGAGCAAAAAAAAATTTTCATAGCATAATTTTCATGATATCTGCATAAAAATAGCAGGAGCCTATGTGCATTTATTTTACATGGCATTGCGACCCAAGGTTGTTGTCTATGAAGTTCACAATCGAGAACTGCACAATCGAGTTCCCAAAAAATATTGCCAAAAATTCTCAATGTTTTAAGTAAGTTCACGATTTTATGTTGGGCTGCATTCATAGCCATCATGGGCCGCATGTGACCCGCAGGCTGCGGGTTGGACTCCCCCCCCCCCCCCACGATTTAGGACATTCCCCTCAGTTGCCTCATTGCAGGAGAAAACAATTTTTAATCAAGAAATTAAAGACAGCGGTTGATGGCCAGGGCGACTTATTTTATATTGTTAAATCGTTGTTGGTATCTTATTTTAATTTTTATGTTGTGAGCTGCCCCGAGGCTTCGGCGCATGGGGCAGCATAGAAATGTTTTAATAAAATAAAATAAAAATAATGTTGGGGAAGGCCAGCAGGAAAGCCCTCCAAGGAGGCAGGGCTGCTTTGAGCGACATGCTATGGTGAAGTGCGAAGGTTGCAATTGGGAAGATGAAGAGGGGCTGGGAGGGGGTGGCAAGGAGGGAACATCTGGGGAAAGGAGGCCCACTCTGATGGGTGTGTTGCTAGACAGAGGGTAGGAGCAGAGGTCTGATGACAAAGAATGTAAGAAGAGCCATGGCGGGCAATCCTACAAGCAGGATGGGAGAGCAACCGCATCCTCTTGCCAGGTTCCCCTGCCATTGATATTCGTATACATGCTGCCCCTGATCCCGAAGGTTGTATAGCCTTAAAAAGCATTTGGTTGAGAAATGTGTTTGGTTCTGGGCTAATTCACCAAATGCACACTCCCTGAATGCATGTGTGAACTAGAAGGCAGCTTTCCACTGAAATCAGTACATTTCCTAGATGAGGTGCAAATGTCTCCACATTTTCAAATCCCCAAAATGCTCATCTTTTAAAATATTGCACACTGAAATTAATTTGTAAACACATACGCAGGAATGCATACACTGGGAAATATGCACGTAACACTAAAGTGTTGCTTTTTAAAGCACATTACATTGTACAGTGGTACCTTGGCTCACAAACTTAATCCATTCCATGACTCTGGTCACGACCCAAATTGGTTGTGAGTCAAGTCAAATTTCCCCATAAGGTTCAATGTAAATAAGGTTAATCCATTCTGTAAAAAAAATTTTAATCACAGGGAAGATGGGCGCGATCACGGGTGCGCTCGGGGGTGGGAAGACAGGTGCTATCATGGCCATTTCCCCCCCACAAGCATGATCGTGGCCATCTCCCCCCCCCCAAGCACGACCGCGATCATCCACTCTCCCCCCATCCCCCCCGGGCACAACCACAATTGTGCCCATGCAGGGAAGATGGGCGCAATTGCGATCATAACCCGATGCGGAGTTCATGACCTGAGGAAAAATTTTCCTGAAATTTCTGTTTGTAACCCAATTTGGTCATGAACTGAGGCATTCATGAGCTGAGGTACCACTGTATGCAAATTTCCATGCAATTGCAGTCTATTTATTTATTTACTGTGATTTTTATATACTGCCCCATTCCCATAGGTTCTAGTGAACTTGATGTCCTTCGTACAGGAAAAATTGGAGCTTTTACAAAGTTTGACACATTTACCCATCCCGAAAATAAATGCTGTTCTGCCTTTCAGTGTAGCTTCCAGGGCAGCCTACCAAAAAAAAAAAAAAAAAAGATAAAAGATAAATTATGTTTCAAAAACTTTATTTAGGCTGAAATCTTAACCATATTTATTTGCGAGTCAGCCCCCTTAATCACACAGAGACTTACTTTAGAGTAATCACATATACTTTTATGCTCTAAGACCCTGAGATACAATTTAAGACTGAGACAAGAAAAGCATTTCTTTCTGGTGCCACCACAGAGAAGGATCTGTTTCTGGTCACCACCCACCTTACCTCAGGTAAGTTTCCTCGGTTTCGAAGGTGACATTTAAAAGAAAAGAATATACAAGCAAAACATAGCCTTGTTTCAAGAAATCATTAAGTTTATACTGCTAAAGTACAATCTGAAGATGACTTCAGTGTCCGGAAACTTTGATAGGATGCAAACAGCATCGCTTCGGATGCCTCTGCTTTAAGCTACAGAGGGCTTTAAAGTCAAGTACTACCACTTCAAATTATATTCAGAAATAGACTAGAAGCCAGCAAAATTCCTTTAATACTGGCAGGACAGCAACATTAAATCAAAACCAGAAGAAACTATTTCCCACTGAGAATCTGCAGTTTCTTTACTCTGCCTCAGCATGTTTTATTCAAATAGATTGCAAAATCTTCCCTTCACAAAAATAGGTAATTGAATGAAAAATTGACATTAATAATTTGATTAATTTAATTAACTTGAACTTTTTCACACTGTCCCAATAACTAAATGACTGATGTCAGTGCATTTCCATATTCATCAGCTATAACATCAAAAGATTCCTCGTTAGTGTGAAAACACTGCCAGAAATAGTTAATGCAGATTAAAAGGCACACCACCCTGTGATGATCTTTAGGGATTACAGCTGTACTTTCGCCTCACCTGCAGCCTGATTTACAGTTATATAAACTCAAGAGTACTTGGGTTTGAACAGCCTTGCTAACCATCTATTTGCTCTGACAAGGGCCGAGCTTGCAACAGAATAACACAGTTTGCAAGCCAGGCAAAACATTCTGTTACATCTAAAAGACATGCAGGGAACATCACATAAAAGGAAAGGAGAAGGATTTACTTTTGCAACACGGAGTTTGCAGACTCTAGGAATGTCACATTTCTGGCTCCCTGCACCAGGATTCCTCTGCATATGCTTATGACAGCGTCTCGAGTACAAGAGTCAAGGCATCCCTGCAAAAATACTTAGGTGTGCTGGTAAGCACACCTGTCGTTTTGATGCTGCTGTAGCAGCTCTGAAAAAGCAGGGCTCTGTTCAGATGGAAGCTTCCACTTGCATTCCAGGGATCATGGCCAGAATCTCAAAACTTCCCCATCAGCACATGGGAATGGGGCCACTGGAAGTGGGGTTTGCATATAAACTCTGGCATACAAGCCCATGTCCCTTCCCCACTTTTAGACATCACTGCATCTGGACACCTTTTCAGGGCATGTCCAGCGTGAATCAAAGAGAGCTTCAGCCATAGGGAGGAACAGAAATTAAATACCTACATACTCTCTTTGTCATATTTCCAGAGGCAAGCTAGGACCAATTTTGGAAATTCGGCTTATATTTTGCTGAAGAGCCTAGAGACAGTCTCACAGAACAGTAAAAGATTCTGGTTGTCCTATGAAATATCTGTTTTCCCTATACAACAATAACACACAAATATATTTTCACTTATAGCCTAGGGCCCACAAGCATATTCTTACTGTAATTAATGTAAATTTCAATTGCATAGTCCATAACTATGCAATTAACCACTTTACAATGGAAATTACAGGTACAAGCAAAGATAATGGAGCTCTTAGCTACTACTTCAATTATGGACAGACTGCTCCTGGTTAATTGAATTAACTATCATGAGTGACCACAGAAGACCATCTGGTTGTTCGTAACCTTATATTGTTCTAATTGAAAAATCTCCCCAGCAGAAAGCATCAAACAGTGCCCATGTTTATGCCTCAGCAGCTCCACTGTGCTGTGCTGGAATTCAAAACTGTTTCTTCAGGATTCAGCAGAACGCTGGAGGCAATTTTTGAAAATCCAGGGCCATTTAATTATAACATATCATCGGGCAGCCAAGCAGGAGGGAGGCATTTCAACTGGCCATGCTCCTTCGAAAGACCTGCAGAGGAGTAAGAAGTCAGCATTCTGAAGGGGAAGGTGGAAGGTGGGCTGCTGTTTACAAGGAACTGCAGTGAACCTCCCAATCTGCAGGTTAAGGAGGGCCTTCTTTATTCTATGGCAACTGGTGGCTCGCTTGCTTGCTTGCTTGCTCGCTCGCTCCCTACACACAGCCATGAATGCCATCCCTTCATGCAAATATGGACACATTAAAATACATCCTCAGGGTCAGACGAGATGAGACTTGAATTCCCAATGCCTTACAAAAACTGGGGAGATTAGATAGGACCATGTAATACCGGAGAAGATGAATTCACTAGCTCTTTCCTTTTCGCCATTTTCCTGCTATATGGAATCTGCTAGTGGGAACCTTCCCAGTGGGAACCTTTATGGACAAAGCCCTTATGGTTTACCAATAAGGGCAAATGGTAAGGAGAAGGGAAATTTTCAGGGGGCAAACAGCCCATGGGAAAGGAGTAACCATCTTCCAGAGTCATGTCAGATTCTGATCACAGGGGTTTTCTAGACAAATAATTATTGTGTGCTGGAGATTTCTCCCTCATGACATTTTGCATACTTTCAGTATGCTGACATCATCAATGGCAATGTGGCGTAATGGTTAAGAGCATGGGACTGGGACTCAGAAGATCAGGGTTCAGGTCCCCACTCAGCCATGGAGTGCACTTGATGACTTTGGTCCAGTCATAGACTCTCAGCCCAGCCTACCTCACATGGTGGTTATTGTGGGAATAACATAGAAACAGAGTGAGTCAGAAGGGCTCTCCTGGGCCATCTAGTCTGACCCTTGGCTCCCGCTGGCTCTGCTCATGACATGCCTACCATGCCTAAGACTTGAGAGGAGGAAGAGAATTATGCAAGCATCCTTGAGTTTCTTGAAAGAAAAATGGTGGGAGAGGATGGGTGGATGGCCTCTCCCATGCTTTCTAGGCATTTTTGTGGTTGCCGGTTGTCAGAACCCAGTCAATGGGAATTACCTGGAAGCAAGCCAGTCTCCCTCTATTTAGCCCTTGGTTTGATTTCTGTTTCTTGGTCTCATCAGAGTGTGGTGGAAAATTGAAATCAGACTTTTCATGTGCAAAGGTTCTTGGGTTTTGTTTTGTTTTTCTGTATTATAAGCCTCCTTGGCAGACAACGTGGCTTAGTTTGAATCAGTCGGGCTGAATCAGCAAAGGCAGAGGGTCAAAAGGAGTTTGATGGGAAGAAGGGGCAAGGTTCGCAACAGAGTTCTCAAAAGTCCAGCTCTTCAAATACATTCATGGCTGAAATGATGTGTGACCTTCAAAAGCATCTTCCAGTGATTACCTTTTTATACCTCCTAATAGCCAGAGATATAGATGTTCCTGGAAGCTGTGAATTTATACTGCAGACTCACCCCCAAATCGCAACAGGTATAGCTATGAGGATCTCACTTCCCACAAAAGACATGCAGGGCCTTGTCTCTTCCCCTTCTTCCCTGTCCACCATTACAAACAAGAGGCAGAGGATGTCTCCAAAGGTCACAGCTACTGATGACCATCTCAATCAAGTCTTCCATGTAGCCTGAAGTGTCTGATCCTGCCTAATCTTGGAAGCTAAGCAGGGTCAGGCCTGGGTAGAATCTGGATGGGTGACTTGAGTGTATGATTCTATGATTATCGTTGTAAACTGCCTAGAGAGCTTTGGCTATGGGCAGTATAAAATGTAAAAAATAATAAATAATAAAATAATAAATAATCAGTACTCCTACCAGGAGGAAGAGAAATGACTCAATGCACAGGTTCCACTCAAACAGCTCCCTCTTCCAAATAATGGGACATATCCATGTGTCGGTTACCTGCCAGCCCGCTGGGGTCAAAGCATGTGGAGGGCATCTCTCCATCACCACTAAGGATCCATTCCTCCTTTGATGATCTGAGGTGAGAGTCAGGGCTTCTAGAAGAAATGGGTGAGCTTCAGCACCCAGACATCTTCTTGGCGTTTCTCAATCTGAGTCCTCCCCAAATGCCGGGATTCACCTCCCATCAACCTCTACCAGCATGGCCAATGCTCAAGAATGCTGGGAGTTGCAATGCAAAACATCTGCATGGCCCCAGGTGGGGAAAGGCTGTTCTAGCTTTCTAGAAAATAAATGGTAGGTTCAACTACCTGAGAATTTTAGGCCTGGGATATGCACAGTAGCAAGACCTTGGTGAATGAGCTGTTGCTTCATAAACTGGGGAACTGTGTATTTTCACAGAAGATGCAGGAGACATTGCATGTGGGATATGCTTTCCCTATCTGGTGGACAGAGTGAGCACAACTTAGGAAGGGCCTGCCTGACAGTTTCAGTCAATCTAGAATTAACATTTTACCGGGGTCCTTCAAAGCCCTACAGACAGGCAATTATACAGCAGGCTGTTGTCCAGACATATGCCAGACCATTTATTGCACAAGCAAATGAATGAGCAGAACTGCCTCCGCTGATTAATTCCATCATTGGAAAGGTTTAATGTGCTGTGAGAAATATGTGTTGTGTGGAGATACACACACACACACACACACACACACACACACACACAGAGTCTACTAATTACGAGTTCTGCACCAGAGTTATTCCGGCTGCCAAGGCCATTAACTACCAGAGCTGCTGAAGAAGGATGCATGCAGCCAAATTTATTCGTTTAGGGAGGCACCCTTTGCAGTCACTGGCACATGCTCAAGAAAATATGAGGGGGCCCCACTCCTGGATTACGCCCCCTACTCCTGGATTACACCTGCAACCCACAGTTTCCAAGCAGTTGGTTCTCAGAAGCCCTCCAGCAGGGCATGGAGACCTTTCAGCCACTGGTGCTCAGTGATCTATTGCTGCCGTTCCCATAGAAGCAGTCAGAAAATAGCCACAGAGGGTTTATTTCCTCTTCTACTCAAAAATGGCCCACTGAGTTCAGAAGTCCTCATTTCCAAATAAGTGCACATCTTTCTCCACAAATTTCTTAGATCTCTCTCTTAAAGCTGTCTTTATACCTTACCGCACGTCCCCAAATTAAGCTGGCATTTTAAGCCGGCCTGCACACTCCACACTGGATCCAGCTTTACTTTAGGTTAGCTGTGCTACTGAGAATGAATTATCCACCTCCTCGTTCCTTTGGCAGCCCATGCAACCCTCTGCGAATGCTACATGAAGAGTCAGAATGGGGTGAGCTGTAGGAGTGGAGTCCCCAAAAAATGAAGGGGGGAAGCTTTCAGCAAGTGGAGCCTCATTTCCTAGCAATTCCCTCCCTTTGCAAATCATGGATCCAACCCTCCAATTGCCTTCATGAAGGTGAACCTCAAGCAAAGACCAGATTTTGATAAGAAGCTAAAACAAGACTGCTGAGTAGAATCAAAGGCCCCTCATATATTTCACCTTTTCCTGCAGTTCATCCTATACATGTGACACCCAGAGGTCTATATGTATGCAGCATGGGGGTTAATTTTCCCCAAGTTTCCATCCCAGTTTAATCAACCATGAGGCCATAACTGAAAAATAGACAATAAAACCAAGTACACAGAATGCTCCTGGTAGAAATGTGTAAGCAATGTGGGAAAAGTTAATGAAAAATGTGATTACTTAAAGCCAAAAGTTAGCAGATTTGGATGCTGACTGATAGTAAGTTAGAATTAAATATTCCCATTTTCAACTTGTTAGAAGTTAAGCTAAAAAGAAATGAAGCACTTAAACACGAGGGCTGGTTCACGATAAGCATGTGAAATGCAGTGAATTGCCTATTAGCATTACTTTGCAAGCTCACGTGAAAAGAATTCCTTTTCCACCTGCCCAACAGGAGTGCGCTAACCCATTCAGAGCTCACCTTCAACATACATTTTAAAAGCATACATATTTCAGTAAAGCAATGCATGTATTTTAATGTGAAATAATGTCTTTTATTTAAAGAAACAGCACTACTTTTAAAATGTCCAGAATGCCGAATAAAAATCTTAAATAAAAAGACTGTTGGTATAAATCTCAGATAAGCTCAAGGCACAGTCCTACGCCTCTTGCCATAATCTAGGAATTTTTGGAGTCCTACGATCTCAGTGCAGTTATACAGGAGGCTAATTCTGTATCACTCTCTCCCCAAATCTCGCCCAGAAAGAGCCATGGAGCTGCCTCGACAAGAGAGCAGATGAACCTCAGAGAACGGGGCAAGAGTCGTGCCACCTTCTTATGGGAAGGAGCCCTTCCCCCTCCCCAGTGCTTGACTTTGTAAAAACAGTGTCTACATAAAATGCATGAGGCAAGGCAGAGCCAAGACCAGCACTGCCATGCTTTGCTCAGGCCAGTAGGTGCACAGAACCCTCCAGGTTTGAAGAAATGCATGCAGCAAGGACAAGGAGCATAGATCTCATCCTTATAAACTAATGAGTGAAAGAACACTTACTGGCTCACACATTTTCCAAAGCCTGTACATTTCGTGGCAGAAGCGTTTCCTTTCGCTCTTGCTGGGATTCTTACGTGAGTTTGCATGACCGTACAAGAAAAACAAGCCCCAATGGCTTCCTTTCTCTCCCTGCAGGTGCCAGTCATGCCCTACCTACATAGCAGAATTACCCTCGCCTGATGCAGGGTGTTGCCAGGCCTACCTGGCAAGCGTGGAGGCCAGGGCAGGTCACAAAGCACCTTGAGCCCCTACAACTAGCCAGGAGTTTCGGGGTGGCTTGCAAAGCAGCCTAGTCAACAGCACTGGGTTTAGACATCATGGCATTGTGCCCAGCAAAGATGCTTAGACGCATTAGAGGGCTCATGATCGGCATGCACAGGGAGGGGAGAAAATAGGTTGTCACCACAACAAGCTAACAAGTACCTGACAAGTCATTGCCTCCGTGTGCTTTCGTCTCCTTCAGCCAACTGCCCCTTGTCGACTTCGGCAAGCAGAAAGCAAATGCCAGCATGGACTCAGGTGTGTAGTCCTCGAAAGACCATATCATATGGGAAGGTGCACTATTCTCTCTCTCTCTCTCTCTCTCTCTCTCTCTCTCTCTCTCTCTCTCTGAAAGTCATAGATTCAACATTATATGGAAATCTCATTCCATATCAGGAGTGGCTGCTTTAGGAAGAATTTGAGCAGGAAAGGCAATAACTTTTCATTTCTACTTCCAAAGTTGTCATTCGCTGATTTAGTTGGCAGACCAAAGGGGATGCCTGTAAGCTTCCAAGCACAGAGGATTATGGGCATCCTCTTCAGGGTGGGGGAAGCAGCAGAGACCGTCCTTGTCTTCCTTCTTCTCCTGCCCTGCAAGTCACGAGAGAACTGCTTTTGGATGTCCAACTGCAGTGCTTCAGGGGCGGAGGTGCCTCCACGACATGCCTGTCTTGCCTGTGCCAGCCCCCTCTGCTCCTTGCTCCCCAGAAGACCCCCTAAACCACCTGTCAGCAGTCACTTTTGTGCCCATGACAAAGCAGTCTGCACAGGTCCTTCCATGCCAGCTGCAGGGAGCGGAGGAACATCCACGTCCAGCTCCGATATCCAAGCTCTTTTCTGAGCATCGCTCTGAGCATCTGGATTATCTTGTGGCCTGGTAGATAATGCTTAGGGGGCTTAGGATTGCCCTGCTAACCAGCTAAGGTGAAAAAGTGACAGCTGAAAATTTATCCAGCTCAGGTTAACCTTTTGACTGCACAATTCCCATGCCCATAAGGGTTAACCCAAATGAGAATCCAGCACATTTTGTCGCACTTATTATCTGAGTATTATGTCATTATTAGCAGATAAATAAGCTACTTTTGAAAGCGGCTTCTGTAACAACAGAAGCATAGAATGTTGTGTTTTAAGGAACAATTATGTTCTCTGTAGTTCTTCAGGGAACAATTATCTTCCCTCAAGAACTATAGAGAACTCTGAGTTAACTGTCAAAAAACAAGTTCATTTATCTGCGTATTCATAACAGATGATTTTAAAACCAGACTTCCTTCTTGAACTTGGTATACCAAGGGACAAGCATGTATCTCTCTTTAAAAGCCCCTCAAGTGTGGTGTCTCTGGGGCATATCAAACCAACTGCTGAGTAGTTAGCAGGTCTACCTGGTCATTATTCTAGGAATCGGATACCAAATGTTCTATGCAAGCTGAACAAAAAGGGAGCAGCTAGCCTAATCTATTTTCCTCTCCGCCACCTCCACAGCTGATGGTCAGCAGGTGGTACTGTAGCTGATGGGAGTGACCAATAGGGCTACAACGTAAGAGTGGACCGGGCCAAAACATCCTTATCCAGTCCAGCATCCTGTCTCACACAGTGGCCAATCAGATGCCTAGGAAAACGCACAAACAGGTGTGAAGAGGCAGAAGAGGCTCGCCCATCTTCCCTTGGCATCCAGCAGAGAGGGGCCAGAAGTGGCGGTGCCTGGCCAGAACGTGCTTGGGCAGAACAAGGCATGGGACTCCGGTGGCTGGGAGAAGTGGGCACACACACAGCTGAGTGGGATTATCGGCCAGGACAGGAACAGCTGGGTTGGGTGGAGTGGCAGTGGAAATGGGGGATGAAGGAGGAGGCCAGGCCAGAAAGGAGGGGTGGAAGAGGGGGAGGAAAGGGAAGGATGCTTCAGGTTAGGAAGCCTGGAACCAGCTGGCTTTGCCTGTTGGAGCATCCCAAGGCACTCGCAGCCTGGCAGAAGCAGCTGGGGAAAACCTGCTCCCAGGACACCCAGTTTCCTGCTGCCCCAGTTGCAACACCGCTCCTTACTATAAGGCCAGAAAGGAGGGAGGGTTCAGGCCAGGCGAGGGATCAGGCACTTTGGGAAGCATGGCCACAATGGGAAACGTGTGAGCCTCAGTAAAGGAACCTGGTGAGCAAGCTTGCTTACTTACTTACGTGTGTCTTGCATGGAGGTTAGGGGAAAAGGTGCCTTCAATGTGCCCCTCCCTCTGACCCCATTGCAGCCGGACATCAGCTTCATCCTGCTTGTGTTCTCCATCGTCAGGAGTCCTGTTTTACACAGAGCACTCCTCTGTGTGAAGCACTGCTAGAGGAATGTCTTCTATTTGAAAGACTGTCCTCTCCAGCTCCGATTAAGGAACAGTAGCCCATCCACCATCAGCCATGTATAGCACCCAGGTGCCCTGGCCACAGTCTCCCACATTATGGCGAGATGCACAATGGTTCTATTTAAATATATATCATTAATTCATGGGTTTGGATCTGATGGGAGTTGGAGACCAACATCCTCTGAGAGGCCATAGTTTCCACCCGATACACAACCACCCTATTCAGCACAAGATGGGAAGAGACACAAATAGAACACATAGGGACTCTCCCAAAGTAGAATAGCCCCAAAATATACAAGGAACAGCATCCCACAGGCTCAACCACTGAAATGTCTCTGTCCCACTATAAGTAAAGCAAATGCATGTTCATTTTTCAATTAAAACCATGAGAAGGAAGCAACAATATATGCAACCGGCATTATCCACTCAGAGAGGCTTCCAGCTATTCTTATCATGTCAACTGCACTGGGACTCAAGAAATGCAGGAAACATCAGACTCGGATTTAAGCACCAGCTGTTCCTCTGCATAGGTTCATCTGCAAGAATATGTGGCTTTCGCACCCCCATCCATGTGTAGTTCGTGACATTTGGCAAATGTGTTTATGTACTTGTTTGGGGAGCAGACCTCCCCCTTCCTTTCCTTTGGAGGGCAAGGTGGACAGCTTGCAAGATCAGACAAGCCCCCTCCAGCAGACTGAAAGATCACACCAATTAGGGTTCGGATGACGTTTTCAGACCTCTTGAGGCTAAAGTGTTTTCATGGTTTGCAGTGTATGTGAAACCACTTGAGGGCATAAATAAAAAGCTGGATTGAGAAGTCTTTTCTTGTCAACTTCCAGCATCTGTCCAGCTAGACGTGCCACACTCCTGCTATTCTCTGGAAGCACAATTGTGCATGTTTTTAACCAGTAGGAAAACAAACCGAAGGCAGCTTTTTCTCATTTTCCTTCCATTCCGTCTGCTGACTGCACCAGGAGGAAATTAGCTGCGCTAGTTCCAGGGCCTGTGGGGCGAATTGTGACTGCAGCTCTCGCAAGTCCAAAGACAATCTTGACATTCTTCTTTTTGTGTCCATCTCCACCACTGACCCAACACATACTGTTGGCTGGTGGTAGAGCAGTAAACTTTGCAGAGCCCATCATGTCTATCCCCATCACCAAATGCAGGCACTTGTGTTGATCAATTCCATGAAGCTGTCTCCACCAGGAGCTGGCCTTCTGTCAAGCTCAGGTCCATCAACCTGAACTCCAAGGCCAAGTCACTCTGGAAATATTCTTCATTATAGCAGAGACCAACATACTGCTTCTGGCAACATCATTTTCCCATCAGCTTCTGCAGCTGAGTTCCATGCAAGCAGAGAACAGGGGTGGGACCTGACGGCCCCAGCATCCTGCTAATAAAAAGGTGGTGATGCTGTGAGAGGTCTGGTGCACATCATTGACACTGGGACAGTGACAGCGATGGAGGCTTTTGCTATCCTCTGGATGGAACCTTCTGCAGAAGACGCTTCTGCTCCAACAGGCCTCCCATGGTGCTGACAGAGGGACCTTTTGCTGTGTTCTGTAGGCCCTGAGGAGCCACACTCCTGCATTCTATATTTATTTATACCCCACCTTTCTCCTATTGTGGAACTCAAGGTGGCTGCATGTGGCTTCCAGGTGGTCTCCCCTCCAAGCTCAGGCCAGCCCCAGTCCAGCTTCGCTTCAACATGGCGATGGCTTTTGTGCCTTCAGACTATACTCTGGTCATAAGGTTATGTCCATTGTATTGATTCCATGATTTCTAGACTGCCTTTTTCAAGGCATAAGAATCTTCACAAGGTAGTGTACAAAGTACACAACAGAGCATAGAAACAGAGCCAGTGAGATGCAGTTGTTATATTGGGTTGGGGATTAAGTCCTTGTCTCTGCTGAACCGCACAGCTCGCCGGCTGACTTGGTGCTCTCAGCCTAACCTAAGGAAGTTATTGTTGGGAGGATAAAATGGAGGGAAGGAGAACTTTGTGATCTGCCTTGGGTCCCTTGCAAGAGAAATCAGAGCAGGGTATAAATGCAGTGCAGATGTGATGGGATGAGGCTGGTGGTGATGGAGGATCAGCCTGGTCTGAAATGTATTTCAGTGCCTACCTGCAGCGGTGTATCACCTTGCTGGAAAGTGGCATGGAAATTGTCCGTAAAGTGGTAGAAAAATGTGGCTAATAAATAAACAAGGGAGGCAGTCAGGGCTACTCCTGGTCTTTGCCAGAAGGATGTTCCAAGCTGCAGTTCTGACAGCTCACCCTCAAGGGGCTGCCACACACAGAACTGGGGGCTCCTGGTTCTAATCTCAACTTCTTCTGAGCCTTAAAGTTGGCCACGGGTCCCAGCTCAAGCCCTCAGACTGTAACAGTCACTTGGCTCCTTTCTGGAGTCAGTAACTTTCCACTCACACTTGAATATTACCAAAGCTCCAAGCTGTCTTTGAGGCATCCTTTTTTTCCTTCTAATGAAAAGGAAGTGTGGTACTCAACTCCGAGTCCCGAATCCCATGAATCAACCGTAATGAGTCTGAGGCATCAGCAAGCAACACTCCGAAAAGCTCTAGGAGGGATGAAAGAATGGGGGATAGCTCTCGGTTCCATGCCGCTGGCTTCCCTCCCACTCAGGCCTTCAAATTGATTGTTTTGCTGCTGCAGACTTTTTTTCACAGATGAATGGCTACATTGCCTCAAATAAAAGCTCCTTCCATCTCCCCTGCACTTTCTGACACCAGAGGCACGATGATGACATGTTAACAGCTAAGAGGAGCTGGAAATTCGAAAGCAAGCCCAGTCAAATAGGAGGGTTTTGTCTTAAAACATGAACACGATGGGCCCCGGCACAGGGGGAAAAGCCCAGAGGAGACCTGCAGCAGACTGGCTGGAGCTGCTTCAGGATGTGGGGGGCGGGGGGGGGGGTTCCCATATTTCAAATGCTCCACACTGCAAAAGCTGCAGTTAATACGCAATAAACTCGCGCATCAGGGAGAACGTTTTAGCGTAACCTTCTTGTTGGTTTTTATTTTACTCTTACTTCACAAGAGCTGCAGAAGCTGCTCTCTGCTGAGTCAGGTCACTCCCCTGCGTAGCTGAGCACCGTCTGCAGCAGTGGCCTTCACTACTTTTCAAGCCGGAGCCTGTTGGATGCTAGGCACTGCCGCTGGGGTCCTTCATGTCCGCCTTGCTTGCTCGCTGGCTGGCTGGCTCGCTCGCTCTCCTCCACGCACTCCATGCCACTGCGGCTAATCGGTCACCCTGGTTGTGGCGTCCTGTCTCCCCGCAGCTCCTTGGCTGACTGCTCCAACCTCTCCTCTGCCCGTTGGCAGGTCTCCTGCCGCACCACCTGGAAAACCTCCCCAGATCAGCAGCCCAGATCATTGCTAAGGCAAACAAGACAAAGCTGGGGAGCCCCTGCCAGGATTAGGGCCTGAGCGACCCTGCAAGTGCCTGCAGAACCAGGACAACCTTTGCAGGCACTTGCAGGGAGCAGCTGAGCAACTAGGCGGTGCAGCTTGAGGGCCTGGAGACCAGCATCAGAGGCCTCCTTGCACTGCAGCTCTTTGGCACAAGCTGTCCTGGTGATTCGCTCGTGCTCTTGGTCTCTGCACTGCCTCGCCTTGCCTGCCTTGTTCTTGCCTGCTCCTGCTGCCATCCTTCTTTCCAGCCCACCCAGCCTTCCCAAGTACCTGCATCGTTCCTCTCCAACCCTGCCTGCTCCAGAACATGACAATCTTCCTGGTACTTGACCTTTGGACTGTTTTCTTGGATTGTGATGTTGGACTGCCTGTTACTGGACTACATGTTTGTCTGAACTCTATTGTCTTGTTGGCTTCAACCCTGGACTGTTAAGCCAACACATTTCTTGCTTCTGGCCCAGTTTCAGGGCCAAAATCTATCTTGCACCTGCATCCTGGTGAACCGATCTTGATAGCTTGCCCCCGATGCCCTGGAACTTACAGCCCCTGTTAAGAGTGAACAGGGGCAAAGAGAAGGAAGGAGAAGCAGAGAGAACATAAGAAAAGCCGTGCTTGATCAGACCAGTAGTTCATCTAGTCCAGTATTCTGGACACACGGCAGGAAACCAGCAGCTCACTGGATCCACAGAAGCTGCACCTGAGGCGACCGGGAGCTGCTCTTGCAGTGCAAAACTCAGGGCAACAGGGATTGGGTAGAACAGCTCCAAAATGGCAATGTCCCAGTGTGAATCTGGATTGATAGACGTAAGTCTCATTGGCCGCATTCACGGCTGACGAGAGAACCTGACCAAATACACTAGCCTTGACTTGGAGCAGCCAAATCATGGATTTGCAAGTGAAAAGTTACACTTGTGAATCAAAATCAAATCATGGCCAAACCCCCTAAAACGATGAGGCAGGCGCTGAAGGACGTGTGCAAGCAGAGCTGCAACATTATTCACTTTAACAAGAAGCCTGCAAATGGTTCCCCCCACATAGGTCTTACTAAGTTCTTATTAATGGTGACGCCTCCTGATGTGAACCAGGGAAAGTCTCTTGTCTGTCCCTGCCTGCCAGTCATAACTTTGTTTCGTGTATATCCCACTTTCATCAGGCAGAAATTCCTACAACTCTTGGCATTCCACAGTCCGCTAGGTAGCTCCCTTATCCAGTACAGCCTGCTTCCCCGGTCTATTTTGATATGAGGCACTGGAAACCATCCATCCAGAAGCATTCTATATATTGCATTTTATGTATTGGAATTTGCTTCATTTCCAGTGCTTGAAGCCACTCCTTGTACAGGCCATAAAATCCCTAGGTGTTTAGTTTTGTTTATTTTTGAAGGATGCCATTCCAAAATGGCAAAAATGGGTTGCTACTCCAAGCAATACATGCCTTTTCATGTCCTTTTCCACTTTCCAGGACACACACGTGCTAATTGGAAATCAAAAGAAAATGTGTACTCCCCTAACCCAATGCCAATAAATACTATGCTTCCCAAAGAGCTCAGGAGGGTGAAAAGCTAAGCTGTGCTCCACTGTATCTTCACACAAGAAAGTTGTGAAGGAATTTATTCTGCAAGAGCCATTTTCCCAAGGCCAGTGAGCCTTATCACCAAGCAGGGATATGAATACACAAAGTCTACCACACTGCACCCACTGTGCTGTTTGTCTTCCCTAACGCCATGACCTCACTGGAAGAGTTCTCCACTGAGAAGGGACTAGAACTTTCAGAAACCGACCAAGCCAGGCGATACCTATCTCAGGAGACCTGGGGCAGCCCAATTAGTCTGTTCTGAGAGAAGAAGGTGAGTTCTGCCTCTAAGCCAGCAGTTGGGTGCCCCCAACGGTGTTGCTGCCTCAACAGGACTCCTTTAAGGAATCCTTGATGGAAAAGAAAGGTTCCTTGGAAACAAGGCCCTCTTTCCAAGTAAGACTTTTGCTAGAGGCCCTGCAAAGCATGGTGACAGAGCTCAGGAAGCTCTGGGTATATCAGCCTTCAGTGTAAGGCTAGCTTGTTTGGGAACAGCATTGTTCTTTCAGCTTGGGTACCTTGCTTTCCCTGCTGTTTAGGAGGCCAGATACTGAAGATGAAGCTCAAATACTTTGGCCACCTAATGAGAAGGAAGGACTCCCTGGAGAAGAGCCTAATGCTGGGAACAATAGAGGGCAAAAGGAGAAGGGGGCGGCAGAGGATGAGGTGGCCGGATGGGGTCACTGGGGTGGTGGGTGTGAGCTTGAGTGGACTCTGGGGGATGGGGGAGGACAGGAAGGCCTGGAGGAATGTTGTCCATGGGGTCGCGATGGGTCAGATGCGACTTTGCAACTAGCAACAACAACAACCACCTTGCTTTTCAGACCTTGCTGTGTGGTTCACCCTCTGAACTGCTAGCCCTCGATCTCCTGCTTGCTTTTGCATCTGGATTGTGCATTCTAGCTAACTGCATGGTTGTGCTTTGAGCTATGCTTGTGTCTGGTCCATTACTGCTTTTGCTTGATCCCATGCTGGACGGAAACTTTCGTGCTTGGCCATGTGCTTGCTTTGTTTGCTGCACTTCTGGATGGATCCATAATCTGCTGCAATGCTGGGTCTCATGTGGCAGAGGAAAACACCCAGTTGCCCCCATTCCAACTGAACCTCATAATGCAAATAATTGTCATAACCCTTGGTGTGAAACCTGTGCATCAGGGGCACAGAACATGCGGTTTTCTGGATTTATGGGATTGCAAAGCGCATCAGCCTGAGCCACACTTAGAAAAAGGGGAGGAATGTGGGAGCTGCCATTCATCCCCAGTCCTTGCTGCAGACTTGGAGATCCTGCTGAAAAAACGAAGAGTTATTTGCCCACTCCTGATGTGAGAGACCTGAAGTTGTTTGACTATTCCTAGCTGGTCCTGGACGTCCTGAGGACAGCTAAGAGCACGCATGGCTGGTTCACCAGGAACACGTTCAAACCAGGCTCTGAGTAAGTGCAGAAGCTGCCGGGGTAAACTACTCTTTTGCCATTTATATGAGAGCTGCCATTACTCTGCAATAGTCATTCATCAGTGCTGAACAGGGAGAGGCAAGAAAAATGTTCAGTCTTCAAGTTTGAGCTTGTATGGAAAATGTTCTTGTGCTGTGCCATTGACAGCCTCCGTTTGCCTTCTCCAGCCTAGCGCCCTTCAGATCTATTGGACTTCAGCTCCAGCAGCTCCAGCCAGCATAGCCAATAGCCAAGTAGTCCAAAAGATCTGGAGGGCACCAGGTTGGAGAAGGCAGTTGTACCCTTTCACAGTATAGCAAAAGGGCATTTTCTGCACAAACTCCAGCTTGGAGACCGCTTCATTTTCTCTGCTCCTCCCTATTCCCTGCTAGAGCATGTTCCGTTACAGGGAGGGGGCATTTTCCTAGAGAACATTCATTTCACTTCTAGGTTCCACTGTAATCTTTCTCCTTGACAACTCCTTGAGGTCTAGCAGGAGATCTTTTTTCTTCTAGCCATCGGTTCTCATAGAAAGCAACACACGCACGCACACCCCCCCCCCATTGCACTGGAATGACACACAGCCTTTTTGTCATTCTGTGACAAATCAGGTGACACAAAGAAAGATCATAGAATCATGGAACAGTAGAATTGAAGGGGGCCATCAGGTCCAGGACACCATGTTACACCATCCCACTCAGATGGCCGTCCAGTTTCATTTTGAATGCCTCAAGTGCGGGAGATTCCCAGATTAAATTTGTACATTTCTAGCAAAGCAGGCATACAGTAGAGAACATATGGCAGAGAGACAGCCAGTGCAATGCAGTGGTTAAAGTGATCGGTTGGAGAACCCAGGAGTGTCCTGGATGACTTTGGACCAGTCATCCACTCAGCCTAACCTTCCTCACCATGTAAGCTGCCTTGGGTTCCTTGCAAAGACAATAGGTGGAAATGTGGAGATATGGAAATAAATATATTGGAACATAGCAAGAATGCAGTGGTTTTCATCATGTCATCAGTGACATGAAAGGGCAATGAAGGTGAGCAAAGATGCGGGATAGTTTTCCTGGCAGGAACAATTACCCAACAGGACTGCTTTCCTTGGCAAATGTACAAGGTAATGCAGAGGTTTCCAAATGTTCGTACGGCTTGTGACATAGTAGTGTACAGCATTCTGAATTCGGTCTCCTCCAGATGCACCAGGCTACACTTGGGGGCCAGCTGACTGGGGGCTGCAGTCCAACACATCTGATGGGAACATCTTGGGAAGGCTGGCACTGAATAGGTCAGAGAAGAAGGAAACCATCTGAGTGGATATTTTATTTAAGCGGCATTTTAACTGTTAGTATTACTAGATTTTATCTGGCCAGGGCGGCTTATTTTATATTGTATTTTTGTATTTTTAATTTAATGTTTATATTTATTGTAATTTATATTATAATTACTTTTAATTTATTGTTGTAAGCCGCCCCGAGGCTTCGGCGAATGGGGCGGCATAAAAATGTTTTAATAAATAAATAATAAATAAATAATAATATTTCTCACCCTCTCTTTGAGGGAGCTGCAACCTCACATGAGCAGCTTCAGCTGTAACATTTCTTTGTAAAATGGTTTGCATTTCTGATTAAAAACCACAAATTCCCTTTCAGAAGTTGCCTTGCACTCTAGCCAAGCAACTCTGTAGCCTTTCAGCTCAGCCATGGCTTAGTACATTGTCCATATTCAAAACCCAAAAATTAACCATGCTCACTTGGGGTGGTTTATAATCCACCCTGGGAAACAGGGGGGTTGAGATGACATGCTAAGCCATCCCCAAAAGTAAACAGGGAGGTGGACAAATTATTCAGCCAATGGGAATAAAGCAAACAATGGTGTATGTTGCTAGGGAGTTGAGGGCAATAGAGATCAAAGGCTAGAAGTGGCCACTTCCACAGCCATGCTTGCCAGGGGACTCTATGGTGATTCAATACCAACAATGGTAAAATAGCAATCTGCACAAGCAAACAAACCATGGGGAAGTGTGGAAACTTTAGGACAGACTGTGTATTCTCTCTATGGTTTCAAAAAATTAATCCTATCATATAGGAACTCCAGAACTGGGGCCATATGACCCAATACATTAAGATTCTATGATTTCATCATGGTTTCTTGTGTCATGTGAACCCCGCCTTTCTGTCTTTCCCTGTATAATGGACTTTCTTTGTCAACAAAACATATAAAGGGAGAAATAGAAAACATGGGAAGGTTAGACATAGAAAATGATGTTGTCTGGCCATCGCATAAATCCCATCGGTGTGGCTTGGTGATTTCACAATAAATCCCCCTTGTGGAAGCGTCCTTAACTATAAATGGATGTTTTAATTTCAGCTGGGAATATTGTAATTTCTGAAGAGATTTATTGCTGTTCTTGCAGTGAAGGTTGTATTTTATTCTTATTTTCAGTTTTATCATTTTTAATTTAAATTTTAAGGTGCCTTAAGGTGACAGTATATCCCTGAGAAGTGGATAGGGATGAAATTATTACTATATTAAACACAATGGATATGTAGAAATAAAAATATAATTAATACTAATAATGCATACCATCAGCATGATCTGTACTTGACATACCTGCCTTGTATTCAGTTGGAAGCAGACTTTGGCTGCACCTTTTGGGAGCTGCGTTGTCTTTTGCCAAGGCATAAGCACCAAATTTCATCACATTTCCCACTGATTTATTTGACAAGAAAAAGGATCCAAAAAGGATTGTGTTGAGACCACAAAAATCAATATTCTGCTCATTGCCGAATTAGAACACCTTGCTAATAATAGAGGCAGGTCATTAGAAGTACATTGCTTTCCCTGCCTTGCCAAAAACACTTAGCGTTTTACCCCTATTAGCAGACATAGAATTACCACCCCCCCACCCGAAAAAAGTTCACATCTAATTTGCTACTTGCATCAGAATAACACAGTTTGTAGTTCAGTTATATTTAAACTTAATTAAGGATTGCTCAAGATGAAGTTTAACATCTCAGCATATGGCATATATTAACCACCTGTTTAGTACAGCCAAATCATTATGTTTGCATATAGCTTACTGGCATAGTAATTTCACAATCACAGAGAAGCAAAGATTTCTACAGAACATCTTTTAGAAATACTTTTAACACATTGTGTATCAATTTAGAATCAACCTATGTTGGGTTATGGGGGGAACAATATGAGCTCCCTTATTCTACTTAAAAAGATATAAGCGCAGTGGGGAAGTGCCATCGTGTGGCGAGAGAGAAGCCCTATTAATTCCAGGTATTTTTGGACTTTTTTCATGGAGGAATTCTCCAAACATCAGTGCCACTATGATCCTTTTCATTTTCCTTGTTTCATTATCTCTCTCACACACACTGGGGTGACCTACAGCCTCTGGACTCTCCAGCCATGGGTGCAAATCCCAGTGCAGTAGAGCAAACTGGTACCCACTGCCAGCACTGAGAGTAAGACAAACCAGACCCCTCCGCCTCAAAGGGTTCTCACTCCCTTGCGAAGGACTGGCCAAGAATCCCTCTTCTTTGCCACCATCTTGTGTCCCTGGGAAGAGAGCTTACAAGCTTTGCTCAGCACTTTGTCTGTAACATGGTTGCTAAACCAGCACTGGTGTGACCAATAATGCAGCCCACCCCCTTGCAACCCCCCTCACCTCCCAAATTGCTCAGTCTGGGTTTTGGTGAAAACAGGGGGAAAGCTTTAGGAAGGATTCAGGGAGAAAGCACAGGAAGGTTAAAAGCTTGGTCATTTTTAGAGAACAAAAGTACCTGAAGGAACGTCTCCTTCCTTATATACCCTCACGCCCCTTGAGATCTTCAGGAGAGGCCCTGCTCCAGGGACTCTCCTTGAAGGAGGTAAAAAGGAAATCTACTTGGAGTAGGGCCTTCTCTGCGGTGGTGCCCAGATTGTAGAATGTGCTCCCCAGAGAGGTTCGCCTGGCACCGAGTTTGTACTCTTTTCGGCACCAGGTCAAAACCATTTTATGTAACCGTTATTTTAAAAATTAGTATTTTAATGTGACAGTCGCAACCTTTTTATTTAACCATTATTTTAAAAATTAGTATTTTAATGCAGCAGTCACATTTTATTGGTTATATGTTCCTTATTGCTTAGATTGTTTTTAATGTATTTGAGTTTACTGATTGTGAACCGTCCCGAGATTCCATGCTTAAGGGACGGAATATAAAAGTTGTAAGTAAGTAAGTAAGTAGGTAAATGTGATAAGTAAGTAACTGTCTTCCCCCACTGCCTGAGTAGAGATTTAGAAGAATCCCTTGTTTGGGTTTGCTGACTTTTGCTCAGAGATGGTTTCCTAAAGATTCCTCCTTGTTCAGGCTCCAGAGCAGTTTTACCTGTTAATGGATTGGATGTGTCTCCATGTGTCCCCTCAGCCCTGGCTTTCGTACCTCAGTGACACGGTCCAGGTGAAGTGACATTTAGCAGAGACCTGCAGCTGACTGTGAAATGGGCATTTCATCCTCTTAGCTGTGAGTAAAAAGGAATTAGTGTAGTCTGGTTGAGTGGGCTACCTTGGGTCAAACACTCTTGCGTGTGCATATACCCACTTGGGCCAGTACTATTGATAAGCTAGACTTAGTCTAATTAGGCCTCACTTACCATATGAAAACCTGAACTTTGAGGACCCTGCAAGGTGCTTTCCGAACGTTGACAGCAGAGGAAAGTTGTTGGAGGGGTTTGCCTTGACATTATATGAACAGGGACGGAGAGACCCTCTGCTGTAGAAGCTTTTAGCTCTAGTTATCTCACTCAGCTAATTTCCCTTATCATCAAGAAGCAGGACTGTTAGTAGAACAGGGTGACACGAAATGGAAATCCATCAGTCAGCCATGTCTCTTTGCAATAAATGCTGTATGCCAGGTAAGGATATTAGCTCAGTGGTAAAGCTAACGGTAAATTCAACTCATAGCATCCCTAGTTAAAATGACCAGGAAGCAGGTTATATAAAAGAATTGTCTGAGAGCAGCTATCACTTAGAATAGATAAGACCATTGTGCGGACAAATAGATTGTGAAAGTCCACACTCAAGGTTAGGTTGTTGTTGAGATGTAGTTTGCTGTGTTGTTTGAACACAACTATGCTAATAAGCCATGGTTAGTTAAACACAACCTATGAAGAGAATCCATGATTTGTTTTGGAGTTGTAAACTATGAGTTGTTCATCGTGGTTGCGATCTCAGCTGGGTTGACATAATATGATATGCATGGTTCGATTACTACCCACTCCCAGCCTATACCCAACAGACTGGGTTCAGACAACATATAACTCACATTCAAGAGCTCAGTATGGCTTGAGTGATTGTTGAATTGTGGGTTGTTCTTGAAACGTGCATTGTTGCTTTGTCTGAACACAACCGCACTGAAAAACTGCAACTTGTCAAGCACAAAAAACCAATAAAGAAAACTCATAATTTGTTTTGAATAGTTAATTATGGGCTTTTCATGTTCATTATCCAGGCTGGCTTCAGACTGCACAATAACTCACATTTCAACAACAGCTCATGGTTCAATAACAACTCAGGCTCAACCTATACTCAACCCTGGAGTGTGTGTTAGTATGTTGTCTGAAACCAGCCAGTGTCTATCCTAGAATGAGGCAGTGTCCTCTGTCCCTAATGTGCCAGTCGGTGGAGATGCCCATGTCCTGCGGGATTTTCTCCTCCCATTATCTTATACAATTACCGTCCCCTAGCAACTACGACATAAGGGGGATTGTGTGAGAGGGCAGATCAAAGTGCATAAACCAGCAACCATCTCCTTTCTTCTCAGCACAGCATCAAGGCAAACAACATCAAGCTTCTTTTGAGTGTTGCAATTATCCAGAGAGTGTCATCGACATTGTTAACCCTGGCTACTTTTCCCATAAAAAATGCACCCATAGCCAGGTGCTCAGTTCTTTATGCCCACGCAAGCTGTACCAGTGCTGGTGCCCCTGGGGCCAGCAAGAGTTTTTGCTCTCCTCCTGACAAAACTCTGGACCAAACTTCTCTTTCCTGCTTGGCCACTCATAAATTTCATATGATACATCTTGTATTTATGGCTGCAGCAAAGGTTTATTATTTTTCATGATGAACTATAATGCATTCTTCACCCATACCAAAGTAGAGTAAAACAGCTTGCTCTCATGTTACCCATCGATGTCGGTTGCATACTAAAAAGACACCTGAGCCACTCTGCGGGGATTTATGAGACCTGGACAGTCACAGCAATCTCTCTACTCATTGGTACCCACAGCCAGCTTTTGCAAACGAAAGGGAGCTAAGCAGCCAGTTGTGTAACATCCCGGAAACAGCTGCATGGTATAAAATAAAAACAATAAGAAGAAGCAGAATATGATCTGCTTACATAAAGCTTACAAAAAACATAAAGCTTACAGTTCTGAGAATTAGAAAAAAAATCTTTTAAGAAAAGAACTAATTTTTGACTTCTTAATGCCAAGTGATACATCACGCTAGCACAATGCTCCATTTCAAACTTTGAAGCAGGGACTCAGATTCAAGGTCACCACAACAGATGAGTTTAGCAAACGGTGCAAAAAATATGCAAGTCTTATTTGCCATTTAATCGAAGGTATATGTCTAGCTAAAATAAGAGGTAGAGGGAAAGACTCCTCTAATCTTGTGACTAAATACATTGGAAACACCGCAGTTTTTAAAGTGAAATCCTGTAAGAGTTTACTTAACACGTTGTGAGTAGGAATTTGTGTGTGTGGCAGAGGTGTGTTTTTGTTGTTGGCATCTTACATTTGAAACAGGCAGATAGACACTATCTCAAGGGCTCTGAGTGGATCTGTTAAAAAAGAAAAGAAATCCCTTTAACATATATGTGAAGGGTAATGGTAATAGTGTCGGACCAGAACTTAGGAGATCTGGGTTTGGGTCCTCCCTCAACCCTGAATCTCACTGGGTGAATCTGGGCAAGTCACCAGCCCTCAGCCGAACCCACCTCCCAAGGATATTGTGAGAATAAAATAAAGAGGAGCAGCAGGATTATTTAAGCCACTTTAGGTTCCCTACAAGGAAAAAAAGGATGTACATATTATAAATGGCATAAATACATAAATTAAATTCTCAGATGCTGTATCAGATTAAGACCATCTGATAGCTGCCTGCCTCTGCTGAATAAAAACTAAGCAAAGGAAGTTTTTTTAAGTTCTTGGAGAGAATGTCTGGGGTCAAATTGCTCCTTTATTGTGTCTATAAATGTAACCACTGCTCCAAGTAGACCCAGGTGCTTCTCCCCTCTAATTTTATCTGTGCAGGAACCCTGTGAGCAAGCTTAGCCTGAGGCACTAATGATCTTCCTGGCGTGGGGCTCCTTAATCTTAATCTGACACTGACTCATGCAACTCATTGACTTTCACCTGGCTATGAGAAAGTTGTCCAAGAGTTCTGAGAAGCAAGGAAGTGCTTCTAACATTGTAAGAATAGAGCACGATCTTCTCAGCTATTGCATATACATTTGGGAGATGCTACCAAGGTAAATCAAGAGGAATTCTGCAGCCTAAACCTTTGTGTACCTACTCAGAAATGGAGGAACACTGATTTAATTGAAAATGTGTGAAATGGACATAGCAATTCAAGGTGAAAGAACTTTAAGATTCTCTCCCTCCCCCTCCCTCCCCCCTTGCTTCATTTTTCTGATTGTTAAATTTACAGATTTAGAAGCAAGTAGTCCCATAACACACAGTAAGATTGATTATACTTGCACGGAATTCCACTGTTGATCTCCATTTTTGCAAAAAATGGTATGGAGTCTGTGTTCATATAAAACATCTTTGGAGTTTTGCAAGATATTCTTGATTTTGCTGTTTAATGGAGGAGGAGGAGGAGGAGGAGGAGAAAGACCCATGTGAATGTGAGTGAAATGTTCCAAACACTAACCCCACTTGGAATGAAGTACACTGTGTTCAGTGGGGCCCATCCCCAGGAAAATGTGCGTAGGGATGCAGCCTTAAAGACTATGAGAGATCAAGAATTATCTTCACAGTAGAGTGTAGGGCTTATTTATTACTGTATTCAATGGATTTATATTCTACTTTTCAGGGTAAAAACCCTCACAGGACTTGTTATTCAATATCGTGGTGAGAAAGGTGAAGAAACAAAATCATCCTGTGTTTCATTTATCTCCACCCTGCAGTTCATCTCCAGCCTGAGGTGACTGTGCTGGCACTCAAGGGACTTATAATCCCACTCCTTCCAGTAAGATTGTAGCTTGACTCCACAAAATCCCAAGCTGCTGCCATTTCTGGTTTTATTACCTGTGAAGCAAGCAGAGCTGTTTGTTCCCCATCTCACCCACCCAGGCTGTGAACATCATCCTAAGCCGGGCTCCTCCAATCCAGTGTCCCCCACCTGTTTTGGACTACAACTCCCAGCACTCCTGACCATTGGCCTTGCGATGGGAGTCCTAATCCAAAATATCTGGAGCGCAAGTGAAGGGGGAAGCTCTCCTACGCCAGTTTGGCTATGTTGCTGGATGTGAACATAATGCCAAGAAACATGCATTTTGTCTAAGCTGATTTCTTATTGTTGCTGAAAAGCATCTCCAAGCGTGCAGGCTGACCTTTACTTTATTTATCCTGGCCTTATAGAGTGCTTTTGGCTACCTGGCAACAAATTGCCCAAGACCACTCAACTGGATTTCATCAGCGAGCAGCAATTGGAAAATGGAACAGCCTGCTCCTGGCCCAGATCCTTTAGGTTGCAGGGCATTAGGTCAAGGACCACAGAGCAGCAGCAATGCCTGCATTTTTATATGGGTCTCCTATGGGATCTAAGAGCAGGTAATAGGGAAAGTATCTGCTGCACCCCCTGAATAACCACTCCCAGATAATCCTGGGATAGATGGACCTTCCTATGTCTTAGCAATGGGTGTGTGCCAAAAGGCTTTGACATTACCCCAGCATGAAGAAGGGTCCCCCGGGCCATCTAGTCTGACCTCCGCCTCCAGCCGGCTCCACTCATGACATGCCTACCATGTGCATGTCCCACCTGTCCTTGAACACCTTCACCGATGGGGCTTCAACCACCTCCCATGGAAGCCTATTCTGTACCATAGGGGTCCTAACCATCAGGCAGTGCTTCCTGGCATCCACCTTGGATCTTGGTTCCCTGAGCACATCCTGCCCTCCACTGCAGGTGAAAAAAGGTCATGACCCACCTCTGCAGGACACCCCCTCATGGACCTCTATGTCACCAACGCATCCCCTCTGAGTCTCCTCTTCTCCAGGCTGAAAAGACTCAGCCCCCTCCGTCTCTCCTCATACGGCTTACTTCCCTGCAAACCAGCCGCCTTCCTAGTGACCCTTTGCTGCACTGATTCCAGCCTTGCTCTTGTAACGAGGGGCCTGGAACTGAACACAGTACTCCAGCTGAGGGCACCCCAGAGTCGTACAGAGTGTGCCAAATGGCTTCGCCACGTGGTAAGGAAACCTATTTCCATGCTAGGTTTTGTTCCTGAGAAGCTCAGCTGTGATTACTTTTCGTACACCTGCAGTGTGGATGTTCTACTTGCATCAGCATCACCTTATACCCTTCTCAGTTTGCACACTGGCAAAGGATGCATAGATATGAGTCCTGCAGGGCAGCCAGGAGTAAGATGATCCCAATGGCAGAGAGCTGATCTACTGTCTTCACTCCAATGGCAGTCCATTGACCTGCATGTTCTGCTTTCAGTTAATCAAAGGGGTTTCACTCCTGCAGCAGGCAAAGCGCAGGCAAAGCTTGGGAACCCTTCACACATGCAAAGACGTCCCTGATCTTCAGGTTGTCATCTTAATCAAGCAACCCATGAGGCTACCAGACATGATAGGTCAGAAAGGGAAAATACTCGTTCTGAGTACCTGTACCCAATTTTAACTTGGAAGCCTAGGTTTTATAGCAATTAGTTTTGATTCAGTCAAGTGCCCATGAATGCAAGGGAAATTTTCCTTTGATTTCCCTGTTGGTCCAGAGTGTACCCATGACCTCCTCATGCACCCAGCACAAAGTCTCTAACTGTCCTTGAGACTGAGCACCCACAGTGCTTTTAGAGGCTGGATGGATCCTTCACCAAGGAGTTTGCTGAAGTACAGTGTGAATTCTGCAAAGGACACTTATATTTGTGGGTCCAACAGGGACCCATGTCCACATGCACAGAGTCTACTAATGTTTCCTGGTTCTGAACTCCATTATTGCAGAGCTTCCCAGATTATCATGAATATAAATAATGAGCTCCGTTTCCAAACTGGAAAAACGTCCTATCCAGCTACGTAGTGTCTTATACTGAAACCATCTAGCATCAGTGAGAAACCATTGCCAGTTCTCTCATAAAGCACATTTACCTCTCCAGGAATGAAAACAAGCACCAAATCACGGCATGGCTAATGCAGGGATAATTAGGTGCTGTCTATACCTATGATCAAATGAATTTTCCATCTGTACACAAACATGTTTCCCCTTCCGGCTACAGAGAAGCTCATAATCAGGAGCAAGCACACAGAAAATGTTCCCGGATGGCTCTTTATTGTTCTTCAGACAATACTTCTGGCCTGATCCTTTCTCTGGTGATGGAGACAAAAGAAGGCATAAAATGAGCCAGCAATGGCTGCAGTGCAATGACAGAGCTTCCAGTTCAAACTCCAGCCGCAGCAAAGCAGCCTCCACTGAAGGCAGAAGTGCCTCGTTTGCTCTGCAACTGAGCTTCGCCAACCCCAAATAACCTTCTTGTCATTTGGATGGTTGCCATTTGAAGATAGGGATGCATGACTTGTGCTCCACAGGCCAACCAGGGCATCGGCCACCTTTTTCTACAAGGGCTCCCACAGTGCAAGGGGGAGCCTTCCCATCGTTATGCCAGTTCATGCAGCCCGTATCAGGGAGCAGAGCCAGAAGGGTAGCAAATTGGGCCTTTCTCCTGTCCCAGTCGGGCAGGCCTGCTGCCCCGGCCTACCCAAGGGCCATGCCTGCCACCTGCCCAGTGGGGCATTTGCTGCAGCAACAGAGCAACTAGCAGGGCTGTCGGAAGCAGCTTTTTGCTCTCAGAAACAACCAGGTGACACAGAAAAGCAGTCACAAAGCTCCCGTGAGTGCTCAGCCAGACCTCGCAAGCGAGAGCTTGAGCAGGTCTCATAAGATCCTTCCTAACTTCATGCAATTTCTGCGAGAATTGGCCAGGTCCTACAAGATCTTCCAGGAGCCCAGTCATATTTCATGAGGTCTTGTGGGAGCTCATAAGACCCAGAAGGCTGCCTCCTCCAGTTTGCACAACATGGTGGTTGTTTTGTGTGTGCGCTCAGATGAGATTCCCAGGAGCGCACGAGAGATGGAGAGCTCTGCTGGGAATGGCAGCTCAGACTCGGAGGAGGGGAGTGGAGAGATGACTCGGTTGTGGCCCAGCAGAAGCCAGCAGAGGACAGGCTGGGGAGGGGTTCTCGGAAGGAGAACTTGACACCCCAGGAGATGTGGACACAAGGGCCCACAGACGCACCTACCAGCTGGACCAATTAATGGGAAGAGCATTGGCATGCCCATTTTCATAGCCTTCCCCCCTCCAGGGAAAAGCCACGAAGGGTTCATAAGCAGAGCTTTGGGTGAATAGGGTCAGAGCGAGAGGTCAACTTTCCACCTGGAGTGTGTGTTTTGGAGTTTGTGAATACTTTGTAGCTGTAAAGACCCTTTTAATAATTGCTGAAGACCTCGTCTCGTTTGGGAGGGGATGCCTAGCTCACAACAGTAGTAGTGGGAAGGATCTGGGAAGAGCGTGCAAGTTGTATCTCACTTCTGGGGTCAAGAGGTGCTTGTGCCAGCCCTGCCGCAGTGGGGCAAAATCCTCAAAGACAAACATCTGAGATTTATTATTATTATTATTATTATTATTATTATTATTATTATAACATTTCTATGCCGCCCCTTGCCGAAACCTCGGGGCGGCTTACAACATGATAAAATACATTGAAATACAATAGTACATAATAAATTACCATTAAATATAAAAATACAAAAAATACATTGATTTACAAATATAAAATTAAAATTATTAGTATATAATAAAAATATAGGGGGAGAAAGAGAAGGAAGAAGAAGTTGCCCTGGCCAGATCATATGTTTTAACAATTGAAATGATGTTTAAATAAAAAGGTCTTTACCTGGCGCCGAAAAACCAGTAACGACGGTGCCAGGCGGACCTCTTTGGGGAGTGAATTCCAGCAACAGCTCAACACATCAGCAGCCCGCATATCAAAGAACACGGCTGACAACAGGATCAAAGTGTGGAAGTTAATCCAAGAACACCCAGTAGTAAAAGTGCATTCAAACGACGTTGTCCTGTCATCTTCCAAAGGGTTACAAGGACATGATGGGCTTCCCAGAGGAGCAAGTTCCAGAGCCAGGGTGCCACCTCTAAGAAGGCTCTGCTTTATTCATCAGCAGCACTTCAGATGGCTATAGGACATAAAGGTTGTGTTGTTGCTCTGCTTCATTCCTCCCCTGACACCAACAACAGCTGCAGCTCCTTTTGAGGGGTTTAAAAGGAAAATCTGTTGATCCAAAGGCATAAGGAAGCAAGCCAGTGTGATGTTAAGAGTGTTAGCATGGATCTAACTGGGTGATCTTGGGCCAGTCCCTGACTCTCAACCCAACCTACCTTGTGGGGAGAAGACTGAGAACAGTAGGAGGAGAATGATGTAAGCCTCTTTGAGTTCCTTGAAAGAAAAAAAAAACCAAGGTAAGATATAAATAAAATAAATTAATAGTAAACCTTTAGGAATACAATTGCTTGATATGGTCTATCTTCATGATTTTTACTTAATTCAAAATCCAGTCAAACATCTGTGTAAATTACTTTGCAATTTTTAGTTCTCCAGAGCCACGGAAATTAATGGGCTTAAATGGACTTACTTCTGAGCTGGATTGCAGCCCAAGTGATACACTGTCTCTTTCAGCTTAAAAGAGAGAAAGAAAATGGGTGGGTTTTACTATATTGTTCCTCAGTCAAAAATTTACTTTTAAGTTTGAAGGTAGAAGGAAAGATTTGTATTTGGGGGATAAAGGGTGAGAGTTTGTCATTTCTTTTCTTTTCTCTTTTCTTTTTTTCTTCTTTAGTCAAGATCAGGAAAAAATATGATTGTAAAAGATACTCCCAACATTGACATTATGTGTTAATGACAAGCATAGACCTAAAGAGAAATGGCTTTTTAAATCACTTTTTGACAGAAGCTTTAAATAGATGCCTATTTAAACTTTCTGAAAAACCAAAGTTACAGCAAAGGGAGGCAATGGTGTTTTAAAGACAAAGAAAAGGCATTTTTAATATTCTCTTTGCCTAATGATTAGGCTAATGCTCCTATCTAAAAGTAATTAATGGAAAAGAAAAGCAATCAATGACTTTAATATAATCATTCTGTTGCTTAAAAAAGTATGTGCATTCACCCTCTGACAAGCCCTTTCTCTGTAATAATTAGTTCAGCCAGTTAGATGTACACTTTTCATAAATCCTGCAAGATAAATGAGCTTGGAAACTTACATTGTTTCAAATCAGAAATTGGGTCTCATTCAAAAACAGTTGGCGCTCCTGTGCCAAATAAAAGGGATTCCAGAGACCTCGAAGGAGAAGAGGGGTTTGATGCAGCTTAGGGCTATATAGGCAGTCTCTCCTGTTTCAGATAAGAAAGTTTTCCATGATCCGCCTCACCTAAAAATAGGTTCTCAGCAGTTCGGATCCTTGGAAGGAGCCCATGCTGGTCATTCAGGTCACACCTCTCAAACCTCTCTTCGAAATGTATCCACCAGAAGTGATTCAGCCTCTCCTTCGTGGGGACAAATGGACCGACAGGCAGGCAGGGATTCTGTTACTCACATGAGAAGATGCAACACTTGCTCCGATACGTACAGTCAAACATAGGGAGGGAATCATCGGCCTCTTGCAGAATCAGGCCCTGTCAGAGGAAAACTATGTGGGCTTTCCAAGGACTTGGGTTCAGCCGGTGAGGTCATCTGGCCACAGAATCTGTCTGAGGGGCAAACTGAAATCATGGGTCTGCGACTCAAGCGTGGGTCAGCCCCACGATGCAGGCTGAGGTCCAGACAGAAGAAGCTGGGGCGGGAAGGAAGCCAGTGGAGGACTTGCAGGAGGAAGGGGGCCAGGAGACCCTCGCCATGATGGGGAGCAAAGCAAGAGCGGCAAAGGCAGGTGGAGGCAAGAGCATCATCAGAGGTGCTGGCGTCGCAGCTCCGTGCCTAGAAGATCCCAGGTGGATCCCTGGCAGTGCCAGTTGAAAGGATCCGTTAAAACAACTCGCCCTGGCAAGCAGCATAGCCAGTTCTGGATGGCAGGAGCAAAACGTCTGTGCCGCAGGGAGAGGTTACAGTTCCCTTCCTGCCCAGTCCCCCCAGGTAATATGCAGCGGTGTAACTTCACAAACTCAAATAGCATTGCAGAGTAACACCAAATCTCTCAGTTGCAGAAGCAGTTGCCGCTATAAGTGCAATGTAAAAATGACAGCAACGTTTGGATGGCTCGCCTGCCAGCACAGAGCAGGAGGGAAAGAGCTGCCCAGCGGCATCCCCAGGAGAGTTAAAGCATCACCATGGCGGTGACAAGGGGGGAAGAGCCCAAGCCAGGCTGCACGGAGACCTATCAAGCTTATCTGGCGCACGTGGCACGGGCGTCTCCCAGCAGCTGCAGCCCTGGAGCTTCCTCTCTGCAGGAAATCTGTTTGCCCCCACGGTCCTCTCTGAGGGATCTGAAGTTCTGCTCGGAAGGACCTGGTGAAAAGGAAGCTCTCTCCTGTGTTTCATGGTGGTTTCATCACACCTCTGAGGTACCCGCTGCCTCTGTAATTTGGGTCTTCATTGGCCCTATGCCTAATCCCGAAGTTTGACTGAGTCAACTAGCCTGAAGGCACCTCAGTTATGGCCAGAGGTCATGAAATGAATACACGTGGGCCTGCCTTTCAAAATAGTCCAGAAATTTCAGCTGGTCCAACACAGGGCAAGAAGCCTGTTAAGTGGGACTGACCAACATGATCATATTATCCTGGTAGTTTTCCATCTCTGCTGACCACCAGTCCTTTTCCGGATCCATGCAAAGTGCTGGTATTAATTTGCAAAGACCTAAATGTCTCAGGGACAATTGACATGACGGGTCGTCTCCTCCCAGATATACTGCCCAGTCCCTGGGACCACCTTCAGTGGCACCTTCCCAGGAGCTTCTGCCAAAGGAGGTGAGGTGGGTGGCTACTGGGAAAGGACCTTTTCTGCTGTGGGACACGAACTGTGGAAAGAGCTTCTTGGAGAGGCTCAACCGGAACCTACATTGTGCTCACTTATGCATTTATTAGATTTATATTCTTTTTTTCGTACAAGAGATTCTAAGTGGCTTGCATCATTCTCCTGCTGCTCTCAATCTCATTCCCTGAGAGCCCGTGACTGGGACAAAGTCACCCAGCAGGCTCCATGGCTGAGCGGGGAGATGAACCCAGCTTGCCTGAGTCCCAGATCTGCACTCTTAACCACTCCACCACACTGGCTCTCTTTGGTGAACACTTCTTCCCCACCTCCCTACCAAGACATTTTAGTTTCTGTTTTAAATGCACTACCTTAATGTACATTTTTATACTGCTCCTCAGCTTCAGTTTGACATTGTTATGTTAAAACCGATACAAATGCAATCACCAAAAAAGTGCAAAATGATTGGAAACTTCATGGAATTAAATGCTGCTGCTTGTTTCCTTTTCTTGCCAAAGAGCAAAACGGCAGATGAGCAAACATTGACCTGTACAGAGGCAGAGCACTGAAGCCTGCTTCCCCTCTTTCTTTATGAACATATTGTTAAAGTGGAACATTTTGGGATTCCGGAAAACAACTCTCCTGCATACACAGGAACAGAGTGACTCAGAAGGGACCTCCTGGCCTGCAGCTGGCTCCACTCATGACATGCCTACCAGCCTATCCTTGAACACAAGCTTTCCTGCTACAAATGGAGATAATACTTTTATTTAAGAATGTCATCAAAACAAAGCCATAAGGAAGAAAAGAAAAATTGTAGCTGCATAGATTTGAATATCTCAGTTTTAATATGTGCATCTGGTATGTGTGTGTGAAAATAAACTTTCTAAAAATTAGACATAAAAGTCAACAAAACAAACTCTATTAGTAGCTTTTGATCAAATATCCATCCCATTGGAGGAGCTATATCCATTTTAACATGCCAAGAACTGAGACCAGGCACTTGGAGAGAAAATCCAGATTCCCAAACTGACCAAGTTGGAAAATCTAAGTAGAAAACACCCCTATTTAAAACGGTGGTCTAATTATAGTATAAGGTGCTTATTATGAAGCAAGATACAAAAAGTGAAAGCAGTATTCTTCAACTGGAAGTTGTATCCTTTCAAATATATTTGAAGTGATGAGGAACTCTTCAAAAATTTACAAAGCATTGCTTTTAGTTTCTGAGAATATTTGCCAGGTAAGGTTAGATTCCCACATAGAACATTAGCAACTTGCTATCCATGGTATAGTACTCATATTGAAGTGTATTTACCTTAAATTGCAACTTCAGAGATGCCCATCTGGCCATATCACACGGATTGCATTAAGCAATTTCTTCAAATTTAGCTTGACCATTTGAGATATTTGGGAATACTTTTTCCCAGAGACATAAGTAATAAGATGTGGGCACCATCCAAGTGGTCAAGCAACTAATACAAGGTATTTCCAGTGAGCATAAATTCAGATTTTGTGAAGTTAATTGACTAGCCAATAGACAAATCACCAGATGTATTGATTGACTGCATGAAAGCTGGAGCAGACAACTCATGTTTCTAAATAAACAATGAAAGATCATGAGCATAAAGAATAGTTTTAAATTCTCAGGTTCAAAGCCTTGGCTAATTGCACGAGCCAGGGGTTCAACAATAATTCAAATATCAATGGTAAAAGTGGGCATCCCTGCTGGTTCCTCTCCCAAATGAAAAGAAAATGAAAAGATACCTAAAGGAGCACCTGCTTCCATATTTGCCCTCCCGCCCCTTGAGATCGGCAGCAGAGGCCCTCCTCCAGGTACCCTCTGTGAAAGACATTAGGAGGCTAACTACCCAGAGGAGGGCTTTCTCTGCGGTGGCGTCCCATCTATGGAATGTGTTCCCCAGAGAGGTCCGCCTGGCGCCGTCGTTATTTGTTTTTCAGTGCCAGGCTAAGACCTTTTTATTTTGACAATATTTTAATAACTGTTCATATTATTTATTGGTTTTAATTTCTACAGCCAGGGGGAATCCAGATTTTATATGTATTATTTATATGTTGGTTATTTATTATGTTGGAAGCCGTCCTGGGGCTTATGCGAATGGGACGGCATACAAAAACTCCAAATAAATAAATGAATAAATAAATACTAAAATGAAGACACTCATGGGGCTGACTACAACATTTTGAACTTAAGCAGAAATTCTACAAGGCAACTGAAATTATTCAGTGTAGTGCAAATAGAATTCCAATATTTTTTCACATGACTTTCCAGTGTCCAAAGAAACAATGGCAGCCCAGTCTGTTCCATCCACTTGTAAAACAACCACATCAACATAAAATTATCAATCCCCTGCCTATATTCAATGCATCCCACTTCCTGAGTCCCCGACCACTTCTTCAGCTCATGTTGGTGGCAAGATGTTCACACCACCCAGTTTGATAACCAGCTGGAGCAATGGCTGCTTCCCATCCCCCACTTCCTGCTGTAGCCACAAGAGATTCCATGCTCTCAGGGGGGGTGGGGGGGTGCCCAGTGGCCAACCAGGTCTTTATGAAAGCCCACATCCAGGACGTGAGTGCAATAGCCCCCCATTGCTCATTTCCTCCAGTGAACAGCACTGGGAGACTTGAGAACCCACATTCAAGGGTTGCATATGGGCTGAGAGGGAGTTTATTTATTTATTTATTATTTATTAAAACATTTTTATGCCGCCCCATTCGCCGAAGCCTCGGGGCGGCTCACAACACATAAATAAAAATTAAAATATATACATTAGAATAATAATAATAATTTAAAATATACAATATAAAATAAGCCGCCCTGGCCAGATAAAATTCAATAGTATTAACATTTAAAATGCTGCTTAAATAAAAAGGACTTCGCCTGGCGCCGAAAAACAAATAACAACGGCGCCAGGTGGACCTCTCTGAGGAGCGCATTCCATAACTTAGGCGCCACCGCTGAGAAAGCCCTCCTTCGAGTACCCACCCTCCTAATTTCTTTCACGGAGGGTTCCCGGAGAAGGGCCTCCCCTGCCGATCTCAGGGGGCGGCTGGGCATATATGGATGTATTGTCAATGAATTGTAGGTTGCTGCCAACACATACATTATTGCCTAGTTTGACCCCCTCTGCACTAACAAGTCTATGCTTGTTAACCACAAACAACCCATGAAAAGAGCCCATGGTTTGCCATTGAGTTAGGAGCTGTGGGTTATACCTTGGCTTGTTATCTCAGCTGCTTTTGGGCCATGAAACAACCCATGGTTCAGTTATAACTCACATGCAACCCATATTTGACCACTGAGTGTGGGAACATGTATAGTCTGAACCCAGTTCCATGTGCTAAAATGTACACCTATGCAATGCATTGGTATTGTAAGGGCTGGGACAGGCAGGATGTGTGAAGCCAGGTCCTGCAGCTTAGCAGGGCTAGAGGCTGGTGATGTGGTCAGCAGTCCAGGGTCCAGGTAGCAGGCAGTCCAATATTATACAGGTGAGAGAGGACGCACAGGTCAGAAACAGTCCTGTGGTCTGATGCCAGGGAAGCAGCCACAGAAAGGTGGTCCAGATAAGAGAGGGCTGGAGCAGGGCAGGAACAAACGGGGTGAGCAAGAACACACAGGAGCAGGGCTGGAGCAGACTAGTACACACAGGATCAAGGCGGAACGACTGGAGAAAGCAGGAGCAGGGCGGAGTAAGGCTGGGACAGGACTCAGAAGTGCAAAAGCGCCCAGGCTCACCAGGACAAGCTGTGTTGCTGTGGCAAAGGACAGCGGCACCGCCTTTCGAGCTGCTCTTCAGGAGCTCCAGCGGCACTGCATGACTGCTCCTCAGCTGCTCCCACAAGGTCCTGCAAGGGTGCTCTTGGTTCTGCGGGCACTTGCAGGAGCGCTCAAGCCCTGATCCTGATGGATATCCGAGGAATGCAAACCCATGGCACCTTACACACTTCCACATGCTGACTGTTAAAAGCTCAGCGTGAGCGTTGTTGCCACATGGGGAGAAAATATGGATCTCCCATGAAACCCTTGGAAAGCTGTCCTGAAAATTTACGTAGGATTATATCCAGCGATAGTCCTACTTAGTTCAAGCAGATTGAAATGAAAAAGGCTTAATTTGAACGAACATTGGACACCACCGTTCGTGAGAAACACAAGATGCAGCTGCAGTGACTCCAGAGGGAGACTGGAAACGGATCCAGCGAGTCCCGCTTCAGGTGCTAAGCCTAGATTTCCCAACAGTCAAACTGCGGGATCCACACTCATTTTGGAATTCTTTTGGAGATAAGCTCAATCAGTGCAAACACACCCTGACGGCATTTTGTGATGTTGCAGTGCTTTTCCATGCCTTCTTATCCCCCGGGCTGCAGCTGCTTCAGAGCACTATTTTTCTTCTTTATTCCACTGGCCTAAGTTTAATTTGCTCACGGTTCTGCTCAGCACCACAGGCTGTGACAATGTATGTGATTTTGATTACGGGCATCCGTGTGTTAACAGAGGTGGATGTGCAAAGCAGACAGAAGTAGAAAACAGCAAAGCCAGGTTTCTAACATAATTAAAATGAGTGCTATTGCAAGACATAATGAACATGCTAAATTCTTTAAACACATTTAAAGAAGATGAAAATATAAATTTGTTTGGTACTTGGTTGGTCAGAAACATCCCTACATCTCATGACCCCAGGGCTCTCTGATCCATCCAGAGCTGTTAATTAGTTCTGCACCTTGAGTGCTTCTTATTACTGTTTTAAAACTCTACCAACTAATTAACCCTATGCTTGTTCCCTTTACTCATGTGGCCCAGGCCATAATTTTTCCAACACAAGGATGTTCTGCTGACATCAGATAGTGCATAAGTGTTTCTCAAGGTGGGAAAAGTGAGGGGAAAACATTTCCATCCATGATGAGAGTTTGGCAATCTTCCGAGTCTGGAGGGTTCAGGGAGTCACACGGCAGCTCATCCTGCCCGTCATTTTATTTAATCAATTTACAAATGCTAGGCTTGTTTACCGAAGGTCATGCTTATGGCTCGAAGCATCTTATCACTGCATTTTGGCATTGCTTATGTCCTTCAGTTAGTCATGGTGAGTAATCCATGAAAACCATAATGGGGCCAGAATGTTTATAATTTGACTTAATTTGTCATCGTCCAGCCCCCAACCAGAACTGTTTAAACATCATTTTCTCTCACAGAAGCACTAGTGCAAAATTGGTTTCTGCCTTTCCACACTTTTTTAGACTGGAATATTTACACAGAATGTCTGCATACATAAGGGAAGAGCCAAACTCAGTCTCTGCCATCAAGTAGGACTGGGAAAGATTCCAATCTGGAACCCTGAAAGGCAGCTGCTGATCCAGCTACTAAGTCATACTGAGCTAGATAGACCTTTGCCCTGACTAAGTATACAGCAGTTTAGGCTGCAATTCTACACATACACGTTTGCACAGAAAAATGTCCTACAACTTCCAGCATGTTTGGAAAGTGCTGGCTTGCTTTTTCAACATTAGCCCGGACTGGTAACGCTCTGACATGATATAAGGTAGCACCTTGTGCCCTGCTTTGTTATGTCAAAATGAGCAACAACTTGGCCATCACATGGCTGCTAAAAGGCTGATGCTGGAAGGACAGCTTGAGACGTAAGGTGGAATTCCTGATCTGAACAGGAATCCACGATCCAAGTCTTGCTTCCCAAGTGTGCCTTAGAAATGCTTATGAGCCTGTCCTTTGGAGGTGCACTCTTAGCCATTCTAATGGTGTACTTGTCCTGAAGGTTTTCCTCTTTGTATTGCCTTAATGCCTATTGTTTTACCCTAATGTGTCTCTAGCATACAGTGTACCTGATCCCCTGTTCTCCTCCAAAATGTGTATGCAGCTGTTATAAAACAGCTGTACAGACCCCATCTTGGTAGACCCTTCAGGGGCTACCTGCCTGCTACATGTATTTTCTGCACATATGAACAAACTGTAAATGTTCTTTTGATCGTATACCCCCAGTGGACTCTCAAAGAGTGTGTTGTGCGTTTTTGTTTTTGTTTTCACTTTGACAATTGCAAGTCCTGCTTCTAGGAAGGGGACAAGGCACCCCAGCCACCCCAGAAAAGTTCAACTACCACCCTAATCTGCAGTCCTTGAAGCATCCTGTGTGAAAAAGAGCCCAAGCTAAACATACTTGCAGTTCTGCTATTGCTCTCTCTGTAGGAATTTCGGCTGCCTACCACCTCGAATTTAACAGTGACCACCTGTCAGCAGTCTACACAGTCTTTCAGGCTTGATACCCACCTATTGGATGCTGGTTGCTCTTTTTCTGCTCCCGAAGGGCCACACAAAACAAGTTGAGGTGCACAGCCATTTCACGTAGGTTACAAGAGCAAGAGGGGAGTGAGGATTCCAGCCTTCAGCAGCACAACCCTGTGAAGCTCACCAGGCTTGCTGGGAAGATAACGGTCAACTCCATGCCACGAACCTCCTGGAAGAAGGCTGTGGGTACAGCAGGGGTGAAATACAGGGGTGAATAGCATGGAGTCCCACAGGTGGAGGCCCAGGTTCAGATCCTTGATGTTTGGCAGGGGTTTTTTCTTAACTTTCTCCAGATCATGCACAAGTTCTTAAACCCTCTTAACCAAGAAGACCCCAAATCATTAGAAGTTCCCTGTGGAAAGCTTGGTTCATTTGGTTCCCTTTTCCTGTGCCTTTTTTGAAATAGAGCAACCCGAACTATTTTATTTATTTATTTATTTAAAACATTTCTATGCCCCCCCATCACAACGAAGCCTCGGGGCGGCTCGCAACTATGCTGTTTTCCACATTTGACCACCCTTTATATAATATATTTTTAATATATTTTAATCACCCCAGCACAGAATCTGCCTTTTTTCACAGCTGCTGCGCACAGTTCTCTATGGGCACTGCTCTTCTGGATGAGCTTTCCCTGCCAAGCAGCCATTCTGGCCTCTCACTCCAGTCTAGGGCCACTGCTTTTATCCTGTGCATGCTATCATCCTTCCCTTTGAAAACAGCACATTTCTCCATGTTCTGCACCCTGGGCCAAAAGCCATTTTGAGGCACATCAGCCGCTCTGCACAAAGGTGGGATTAACTCAGGCTTTCAGCCGCTGCTGCCAGAGACATAGATGGATGCGCACCGCAGATATCTGTGCACATCTTTGGCAAATGAAACGCAGTTCAAAAGGTTTCTGCCTTTTGGTCCCGTAGCAGAACCTTCCAGTGGTCTTGGAGCTCACAATGGCAGCCTGTTATTCGTCTGTTCCATATTTAAATGGTATCTCTTTCCTTTCCAAAGAAGAACCCAGGCAGAAAAGCAGAACTGTGAAAAACATCATGGAGGGCAGCGATGTGACCACTTTTGCAAACTCTCCTCTGCTGGAAGAACTCTCGAGCCAGGTCTGTTGCAAAGATAAAGAACCCACAGAAGGAAAAGCTACGCTTTGAAGTCGGCCTAGCCGTGGTTCACCCTTGGACAGCAGATGGAGCTGGGACATGCAGGTCAACTGGCCACAGTCTTCAACACTACAGTAAGAGGTCCTATATTTCTCTTTAAAACATAATAATTATCTTAGGATTGGGATCTATGCAGATAAATTAGCCTGTGCAAATTGCTGTCCTTATTTCTGGCGATGCATTTCCTCTGTTTGGATGATTCGTAAGCAGCCACCCTAGACCAAAGGTCTACCTAGGCCAGCCAGATATTTCCAGGAAGCCCAGATCTTGTTGTCCAGCAACTGGTCTTCATGAGAACTCTGTCTTTGCCCCTAGACATGTCACCAGTCCATTGTGGCTAATAGCCATTGATAGCCTCATTCTCCATGAACTTTCTAATCCTCCTTTAAAGCCGTCTGAGGTGGTGGCCATCAGAGTTCCTAGGGAAATTGGAAACAAACAGAAGGAGCACATGTGTATTTAGAAACATAGAAACAGAGCAAGTCAGAAGGGGCCTCCCAAGCCATCTAGTCTGACCTCCAACACCAGCCAGCTCCGCTCATGACATGCCCACCATGTGGACGTCCAGCCTATCCTTGAACACCCTCACCAATGGGGCCTCAACCACCTCTCGTGGAAGCCCATTCCACACCCTTGGGGTCCTAACTGTCAGGAAGTGCTTCCTGGCATCCAAATGAACCTGGGTTCCCTGAGCTTTGCTCCATTGGAGAGCATCCTGCCTTCACCTGCAGGGGAGAACAGGTCTCTACCCATCTCTGTGTGACACCCCCTCACATGCCTGTATGTCGCCAACAGATCCCCTCTGAGTCTCCTCTTCTCCAGGCTCAAGAGACCCAGTTCCCTCAGTCTCGCCTCATACGGCATCCCCTGAAAACCGGCCACCAACCTTGTGGCCCTACGCTGCACTGACTCTAACCTGGCAATTTGCTAACCCATCTTTGCTCATGGATACAAGGATATTTGCAGAAGCCCAGCCTTGGAAATGGCACCGAGGTCACTGTTCTCTGACCCCTTCCAGGTTGCATCCTCTTCAGTAGAACTTCAGGAAATAAAGGTCATACATACACAGCCATACACGCCTAGGATCTCTCAAACAGGAAACAGAGCAAGCAGGTAATGGGTGAAGCTCTCCAGGTCATTTCTGCTTGGATTCTTATTTTTCCACTGCTGTGTTTGCGCCATGCTATTTTTACAAGGGATTGCTCTTTTGTTTTCTAGTCTGCATCAAAAGGTTCCTATTTGCCTGTGCATTCTTAAAACACAGCTTCTTGTATGCTTCTCTTCCCCAAATATATACATTGTAGGACATTTTTCAAATGCATATATTTCCCCAATGGATTTCCTATCGAGTAAACCATTTGCACAAAGTTCTTCAAATACATGCTTTCTGTATGAAATGGTTCACATGTTTGTTTGTTTTTCACAAGCTCCATCACAAACCTTGAAAAAGTACACATTTTAATATCTAACTTCATTCTGGTTTATATGTGAGTTCTGGAAAAACAAATTGAGTAGTTCATATTGACCTGTGAACAAATGAGGACAGCACTAATTTTTCACCTATGGCTGGAAAACGTGGAGTTTAGGATGTGTGAAAAGCCCTTGCGCACTTCCTTCTCCACACGATGGAACACTTTCCTCCCGGGTACACTGCTGACATTCGGCTTCATTGGCAAGAGCAGAGTGCATGCACATACCAGAGCCGGGGATGATAGGCACAATCCCATCACCCCCTCAACATTTTAGCAGAATGCAAAGAGGAGGCTTGTGTGAAAACCCCAGTGGTAAATGTTTCCCAAGATGTGAGCAACCCCCTAGTCTCCCTGAAATTGCTCACAGAGCTCTGTATTCTCTTCCATGGTGTGCAATTAATCCAGTTTAATGTTTTCCTTCACTATTTAAAAAGCATACAAACCTTTCCTGCTTCTGAGAATCTTCTAAGAAACACAGGTCTGTGAGCCCAGAGTCAATCTAAGGAATTTAATGGGGCTCATTTCTCAACAAAATGATGTTCTCTAAGCAATTTGGCATTTGTGGGTGCTTTTACTGCAAGGAAAATACTAAACTCCTTGCCTGGGTCTTAAATATTATGCAGCTGACACTGAAAAGATGGAGAAAACAAACCTTTAGACACAAAACAATATTATGACAATTGATTCTTAAGGTGTATTCCTAATTAGTTTTATATTACTGCCCAAATGGACCCTCAGTGTAAGATCGAGATGCCAATGTGCATTCACTAATAGGAGTTCGGGCTGAGAGCTGGCCTCTTTAATCTATCACTTCCAATTAAAAAAGCCATAGCGAGAAATGCGATCTTGTGACCAGCAGATTCCATCCAGATTGCCCTAGGATTTTTTTGACATCCCAGCTCTGACCCCAAAAGCTCACTCCATGAGCTGAGCTGGGACCCCAAGTTCAGTGCATCTTCCAGCCCCTCCTCTGCTGGCAGCTGATGCAGAAAGAGCCGTTCCAGATGAGCCCTTCAGGCCAGAAAGGGGATCTTGGAGATGGGCTTTAGGGTGTGTTCCAGGAGGCTGGAAAAGGGAGAGGAGGAAGTCATTCCCACTACGATATGCATTGTCATGGCAGCAACTCAGTGGCCTTTCCTCCTGCTCCAAGGTGACTCAGCTAGATAGCTGGACTTGGCTGCCTCAATAAGATGCAAGAGAGCAGAAGCAAGGAAGCGCCTGGGCCCTTCTTGCTCTCCTCCTTTCCCTCCCAGAACCCTTTGCCCTAACTTTAAAAATGAATTATTTGGAAAGAGAGACAAATAAAACCAAATGGGGAACATGTCAACAATAATACCAATGGCAGGAACATAAGAAATCAAGAATAAAAACACTGCGTGATAGAAAAGAACAGATAAAATGAATCATTTGATGTCATTAAGGATAATTTGACATCATCCACCATCTTGGCCCCTTCTTTGTTCATACCTAAGTCGCTTTGCTTTGCTTTGCTTTGCTTTGCTTTGCTTTGCTTTGCTTTGCTTTGCTTGCAACAACATGTTGTTTATTTTTCTACTGCTTATGCCATTTATATGCTACCTGATAACATACGTTTCTCTATAAGTGGAACAAGTGAGGCCTGCCACAAAAAATGCATCCATACAGTGTGGAAGTCCTCCTTCGAGTTCTCTAGCCAGCCACGCTTTCTTTTGGGATCTTCCATTCAATTTTTCTCCAGCAGTTTCAGTTTCTTCCCCAACTAATATTCCATGTCCTGTTGCCACTAAGCACGATCATCCACTATGGAACTGCTTCGCCTGGCCTCCCCTCACACGCATCTGTGTGTGGCGGGGAAGGCCCCTTCCCCCATCTCCTTAAAGATTTTTCTTCTGCTTCTGCAGATCTTGGAGCTGCCCTGATCCAAGGCCAGCATCCATAACACATATGCCAAGGGCCCAAACCATTTTCCACCATGGCAACCTGCTTCTTCTGCCTCCTGCCATGACCCAGACCATGGCAATGGTGAGAAAGCACAGCTGATATCATGGCCTATTGCTTCCTGATTCTGTGTGTCCAGAAAGATGAGAACGAGGAGGGAAGCAATAGCAGCTGGTAAGGACAATGGTGGTGGGAAGATCTCGCCCTCAAAGGGGCCCTCAAAAACCTGGAGACACCACTAACCTGGGCACACTGATCCCTCCCTCCCTCCCTCTTGTTTCTCCATAGCTCTCTTTAGCCTCCATATCCAAGTGCATCTCACCAGCACTAGTGCTTGCTCTTTTTTCAGTGTCTGGCAAAAACCTTTCTATTTTCCAGACATTTGAATAGATAAGGGTTAGTTTTTAATACTGTTTTTATTGTTGTTGTTATTGCTGCTGTGCAGTAGGTTAATTTTATGATCATGTCTGTGAGTTGTTGATCCTGTTATACTGGTTTTATTGCTTTGTCATTTACTGCTTTACAATTATCTTATTGTTTATATGTTCTAAAATTTGTAAACCGCCGAGAAAGACTGTGGGCTATGGAGCAGTATTTAACTGTAATAAATAAATAAATAAATAAATAAAACTATAGATCCTCATTTAAAAATTATTATTATTATTATTATTATTATTATAACATTTCTATGCCGCCCCTTGCCGAAACCTCGGAGCGGCTTACAACATGATAAAATACATTGAAATACAATAGTACATAATAAATTACCATTAAATATAAAAATACAAAAAAATACATTGATTTACAAATACAAAATTAAAATTATCAGTATAAAATAAAAATATAGGAGGAGAAAGAGAAGGA
>NW_025335606.1:9872586-9882088 GCF_004798865.1 Varanus komodoensis
AAAAAAAGAAAAAGGGGATCCTTCCTCTTCCCTGAGAATCAGCAGTAGGCAAGCCTATTTCAACAAGAGTCCATGGCCAGCCCAGCCCCCCTCTCGTCCCCCTGAACGGCACCCCAAACGGCGGCGACCCCTTTGGTCGCTGCCCTTCGGCCGCCGGCCCTTCGGCCGCCGGCCCCGGCTGTTGCCGCGGCTTTGACTCCGCAGGGCGCCTCCGAGACCCGCCCCGTCACGCACCGCGCGCGCCCGATCACCTGGGCCGGCGGGCGGCGCGCTCCGGTGCCGCGTGCAGCTGCGCTGGCCGGTGGAGCTGGCTGCCGTCGAGGTCGCAGCCGCGTGCGTCTGCCTGCATTCGCTTGCCCGGGAGCGGCGTGATGCTGGAGGTGGATAGCAACAGTCCCATCTCTGGAGTCTTCACTTGTGAAAGATGCCTTCGTTCAGCAGAAACTGGGTACCAGTGGGGAAGTGCTTCTACTCTGGGTTGGAGTCTAAACTTGTAAGGGAGCTGAACGTACATTGGGGTTAGGTCTCAGGACCACGGACAGCTCACTTAACATTCACACGAGGCCCCAGAGTGGCTAAAACAGCCCTCTGCCATTGGAGCCACAAGCGTTTGGTGCCTTTAGTCCTCAGCTCAGCTTCAGGGTGTTGGGCCATGTATCAATGCATGTCATTTTTCAGCACTTCTCTGTGCAACTTTTGATTTGAATGCCCAATGGGTATAGACAGCAGCCATGCCTGTGGTTGTGGTGGCACTCCTTTGGGCAAATGCTATCGCACAATTCCTGCTGGTTCCATCCTTAAAACACCTGGGTTCACACAATACATTTGATCACAGCACTGCAAACCTGTGGACAGGCAGGTCTGCTCCTGTGGAGAACTGAAACATACTGTGTGAACTGACCCCAAAGCATACTTTCTCCACAAGGCACATTTACAGCATAATAAGGAAGAGTAATGGTGAGCTGTCCTCTTGCATGTATCCGTGAGGGTGACGTGAGCGTGATAAACACACTGCATGCTTCCTCTCCAGTGGAAAAGTTGATCGAGTGAAGTGGCAAATAAATAACTTCCAGAAACCACATCTTCTGATGGATGCCATGTTGTCTGACCCATGAGGGCCAACTGCCTTCCCAGAAGGAAAAACAAGAGCAAGATGCAAGACTGCTTCAGAAGACAACACTGGAGGGCCTGGCCTGTGCTATATTATTTAACCAGATGCCTCACAGTGACAAATTGTTAAAGTGGCCATCTTCCATGGCAAGGGGAAGCTCTCAGAATGAGACAAAATGGAGGGAAGTCACCCTCATGATTTGGGAAATCATGGCTTTCTTTAGCGTTTGTCTCTCAGGAGTTTTATGAGGGAGGATTCCATGAGGAAACTTCTCTTGTTCCCTGCATTTCTTTTCTTGTTCCCTTAAGGCTTGGCCTTAAGTCAGCAAGGCCTCTGGAAATTGTGATTTGGAAGGTTTTCTGTGTTTTTAGTTCTTTCAGCAAAAGTAATTCCCAGTGTTAATTCTGCACGTATCAGACAATTTCCATGTTTTTAACAATGATGTTTATTTGTTTAGAAAAATATTCAAGCAGAACCTTACCAACCTTTTGATTTTACTGACAATTATTTTAAAAAAATCCCCTCATAAAAGGAAGAAAAGTACTTTAGCAAATAAACCACAAACTAAGTTATTGATGATATATCAGTAAACTGGAAGTCTGTTCTGTCATATTCTGGAAGGAAAAGCACAGATTCGCACTGTGCAGTGGCACCTACACTTTGCCACATTAGAGAGAATGAAAGACAGGCAGACCCATTGGCTTCTGCTTCATGCTTTGTGTGTGTGTGTGTGTTTTGTCTCTACAAACTTCTAAGACCTTTAACACAGCAAGAGGGTGTTGCAAAAATGGCCTCTCGGCATGCAAAATACAGATCTAGCATGACTGCACCAGGTGGCATGCTGAAGAGGGAGTGAAAACCTGGGTACCACTTATAAATGGCTGAGAAAGAGAACAAAAATGCCACTGATTTACATAAACTTTGCATATATCTGATGGAGCACCTCTCTTGGCTTCAATCCAGTATCTAGACTAGGGATGCATTGAAGCTCTGAGGAATCGGCCCCTCTAGTGTTCACAGACAGGTGGAGAACTACTTCTTAAGGAGCTCTCAGTGCCTTCTGATACAATGGCCTGCAGCATCCTTGAAGGCCACCTCCATGAGTTGGGACATGGAGGGACTGTCTTGCAGGACTTTGATTAGTACTTGTGGTGTTGGTTCAGAGAGCAGCATTGAATGACTTCATCTCAGCTCCACTGTGGGCACCATCACAGACCCAACATTTAATAGGTCTGTGAAACTGCTGGAGTGTCATCAGGAGATGTGGGTCAAGCAGTACCAGTATGCAAGGTGTTATCAGTTCTATTTCTCTGTGAGAGCAGGAGAATGAGGAGAGGCCATGCATGGTCTGTACCAGTGCCTAGATGAGGGCTAACCAACTGAAGCTAAATTCAAAAAGCAGAGACCAAATGGGCTGACAGTTCCCCGGTCCAGGAATAGGGCTCTTGCCTGTCCTGGATGGGCCTGAACTCCCTCTGGAGTAGGTGTGTAGTTTGGGGGCACACCTGGATCCCTCTCCGTCACAAGATGCCCAGATGATCTCCGTGACCTAGAGTACCTGCAACCAACCACCACCTGAGGTCCCTTCCATCCACCCACCCACAATTCTGCTGATGCTAAGGGCTCTTTCCAGGGACTCACCCCTTTCCCCAGACTGGAAGATTGTCATGTTCCTTGAAACGGATATAGTTAACTATTTTAAGAAGAGTTTAAATCTGCTACCAAAGTCATGTTTCTTTTAGGGAGGGAGACCAACTATGTAAATTCACACACTTCAAATGGACTATCAGCCTCCCTTACACTTTGATCTTTGACCCTTGGTTGCTGCATTGATAGATTTGCATCACAAGATGCTGCAAAACCTACCTCGCAGGGTTATTGTGAGGATAAAATGGTGAGGTGAAGGATGATGTAAGCCAGCTTGGGACCGTTTGCTGGAGGATATATGTGTAATAATTCATATCTAGTGATGATGGGTCATAACCGATAGAACTTTCAAATTGTCTCACCCATAATATTTTTCATTGCTATCAGATCCAGGGATGTACAAGAATTCTATTTCAATCTACAAATCACTCAAAAATGCTGCTTTACATGAATATGAATGGGACTGCATGTTCTTCAGATACATTTTCCAACTCCTGACTTCCCATTTACTTTCACAAATTCATTCTTTAAAATGGAACAACTTAAAAACAATTTTTTAAAGTTGCACTTTTTGAAATTTGCACATTTTAAAGTTGGGAATCTTCACGCTTCACACCACCATCCAATGTTTCCCTCACCATCTAAAGCAGATGGAGGAGGGGCTGAGACACTGCTGGGATTCTTCACAACTGCTGTTTCCCCATATACACAACACCCAGGCCCTGGTTCAGACCATGCGCAGCCTCCCTTGGCTCAGATGTCACAGAGAATTTGAGCTCTGTGTCATGGCACACCGGTGACACCCTGCCCAAAATCTCCAAGAGACCACTGCCAAGTGGCTTCTCAGACATATGAGATAACTTTGTGGACAGAACTGTGCTCAGGAGCACCTCCCGGTTCAACTGCTGGGGGGCCAAGGAACACTCACCAAATGCTATTAGAACCGGCTGTATCTGCAAAGCGTTAAAATGGTGCTCCTGCACTTCCAGGTTCATTTAAAAATGCACACCCAGAGTCACTAGCGCTAAATCCACAGCAGCTCCCATTTCTAGAAATGCGATTATGTGCTTGCCCTGTTACGTTCCAGTCAACAGGAGGAGCAGAGCCGCAGCCAGTGCCGGTGACTGTGTCTTCTTACCGTTTTGAGAGCCAGGGTGGGACAGTGCTGAAGAGGGTGGTCTGGGACCCAGGCAATCTGGGCGCTTGCCCCCACACAGCCATGGGGCCAACCAGGTGACTTTGGGCCAATCACACACCCTCAGCCCACTCTGGGGGATAAGATTGAGGTCAGGAGAATGACGTAAGCCTCCCTGAGTTCGCCCTTCCAAAACACTAAACCATTCTTTGGGAAATATTCTTTATTCTCCAATGCATTTACAGCAAGCACAACCAACAAAGAATGAATTTCTGAGCATGCACAGAGTGGTTTGTTGAACCCAATCTAGCACCCACTTCTGAGCATGGTCCTTCTGAGTACTCCTGGGGCCCCTCCCTCTGGGATATGTAGAGCCTCTTCTCTGTCCATGGTCCCTCTAGTTGCCTGTCCGTCTCTCCCAACGCCACATCACAGAGCCAAGAGTTGCACCAGGCTTGGCTGGCTGCAGGAGTTCTCCCACACCCGCTTCCTGTCACTGTAAATCCTGAGCATTCTCAGTGTCCTCCTGAGCAACTGGGAAGGGAGCCCTTGAGGCCAGCCTTCCACTTCCTCCATTTCAGCATTTGAGAATTCTGGTTCCCAGGGCCCCTCCTCACCTGACAGGTCCAAATCTGCCTGGCCTTGGAAAGGGCACCAAGAGTAACAGTCCCTTTCATCCCAAAAGCAACCCAATGGAGCTGCACTCTCCCCTGCTCCACCCCCTCCAAATGCCTCCGCTGAGCCACATCTGATGCAGAAGAACTACACCACTGACTACATCGCCGTTAGTCAATGGCAGGGAAGGGGAACATGCACTTTACCTACTCAGACAAACAGGGAAAAAAGGCTTACATGCAGGAAGCAAGTGGTGAAGTCTAGTCTAGAGTATTTCAGATTGCTCAAGCATCCGTGGTTTGCCCATGGTTTTCCCAGTTGTAATGTATGGCTGTGAGAGTAGGACCATAAGGAAGGCTGAGTGTCAAAGAACTGAGGCCTTTGAGTTGTTGTGCTGGAGGAGACTCCTGCGAGTCCCTTGCAGGTCAGTCCTAGAGGAGATCAACCCTGACTGCTCTGTAGAAGGCCATATCCTGAAGATGAAACTCAAATACGTGCTTTGGCCACCTAATGAGAATGAAGGACTCCCTGGAGAAGAGCCTAATGCTGGGAACAATAGATGGCGAAAGAAGAAGGGGAAGGCAGAGGATGAGGTGGCTGGATGGAGTCACTGGGACAATGGGTGCAGGTTTGGGTATACTCTGGGGGATGGTGGAGGACAGGAGAGCCTGGAGGAATGTTGTCCATGGAGTCATGAAGGGTTGGACACAGCTTAGCAACTAAACAAAACAAACAAACAAAGGATCAGTTGCCAGCAAGCAGGTGGAGAATAATCAAGAAATGGGAGTACACACTTATGGGAACCCGGCTTGCATTCCAGCAACTCCAAAAAGCTGAGCCTACTGGAAGAAAGGACAGAAACTCCTTCTGGTTTCCAGAAAGCCACTTCCCAACTTGCAAAGCACTTTGCCCGGTAGCATTTCACAGCTTGAAGCAAACTTCAATGGATCTTAATAAGCCTTGCAAAACATGTCATAATCAAGGAGAACTATTTGCAGGATCTCATGGATTATGTAAATTAAGGGAGAATGCATTGCACTCAGAAGAATGAGTCAGATTCATTGCCTTGCAAAGGCCAATAGTTGCCAAACTTCTTCAGTCTTAGTACGAAATATTCATGCTCTGAGATGTGAGGATTCTTCCACTAAGCTGACATAAAATACAGGATTAGCTCCATTTCATTCAAGAAATCTCTCTGATAATAATACCATTGAAGGCCCTCATTTAACAGCGCCCTGAACGTCAGTTTACTTAACATAATGCAGCCCTACTCATGTTTAAATCCATGTCATTTTTACTGTCAGTTTTCTGAGTTCATTGGTGTCTTGAGAAGTCAACAATAGTTTTAGATGTACCTCTCCAGGAAGCTTCTGTAAATTTAATTCATAAACCTGATCTGAGTTTTTTCCATGTAATTTATCTATGGCATGTTGTGAACTTCCTGGGACAATTTTGGGTACCCAATAACAGTAAATAGTCACAACATTACAATGATTTTCCCATGCTTTGCATTATTAAAATGTGTACCAATTGCCTGCATTGTGGCTTATTTGGAGCCCCTGCAATGCCTTGGATTAATAATCCAAGCATTCAAATTACAATTTATATGACATTTTCCTAAGGGGGCCTGTTACTGTCATTTGGGTAAATAATACTCTTTTAAAATTGTATAAATAAAAATGGGTTTTGCATAACAAGCCACAATCGCTCCAAAGGAGCCATTACCCTCATCAGCTAAACAATATGCATGTTTAAAATGTGTCTCAATGCATTTTTAATGTTTGTGGGGGTTTTGTTTTTTGCTTTTCCAAGAGGCACTGTAATGGCTTTTGAGAAGCTGTGATGGTTTATTGTATCAATTTCCTGACGTGTGAGATGGGGAAGATCCAGGGGCCCTGTTTAGCCCTGGAATTAAAATAAATGTATTTCTTCATGCATGTCTAAAAACATGAGCTGAGAATTTATTCAAATGTATATTCCTGCCCTACCTATCAAAAGAACATAAGGAAAGGATAGGCCAAAAGTTTCCTTCTTTTTCTACTCCATATTGCATTCTGCTTTAGCTGAACATGTGGTTTGGCCAATACTGTTTGAAAAGTATGGAGTTAGATTTAAATCCTTCCAATGTTTTTTATTATTTTTATTTTTTTAATTATTTTATTTTTTGGGTGGGGGGAGTCCATAGACTACTTTACTCTGACTTACAAATGTTTATAAGCTTCAAACCAATATTGTTTTAAATGTGTCCTTAACAGTAATGGCTCCTTTCCCTTCCTTTTTTTACTCAGGAGTATAAAGCCTCCAATATGGATTAAAATAGCCTGGGGGTGTAGGAGATTGGCCCCCTGCACCTATTTTGTCCATGTGTGTCTAAAAACATGCGCTCTGTTACTACTACTACCACCACCACATGATTATATTACTTGGCCAGATACTGAAGATGAAATTCAAATACTTTGGCCACCTAATGAGAAGGAAGGACTCCCTGGAGAAGAGCCTGATGCTGGGAACAATAGAGGGCAAAAGAAGAAGGGGACGGCAGAGAATGAGGTGGCCAGATGGAGTCACTGGGGCAGTCGGTGTGGGCTTAGGTGGACTCTGGGGGATGGTGGAGGACAGGAAGGCCTGGAGGAATGTTGTCCATGGGGTCACGGTGGGTCGGATGCAACTTTTCAACTAGCAACAACAAATATGTTCCCCACTTGGATGAACACCTTAACACATTGAAGGAATTGGAAAGTGTCAGAGAAGCTGAGAGCCATGCCACATGGAGGCTAGGCTCTCCCACTAGGCTGGTCTCTAGCAGGGTTACCCAAGATGGAATGGTCAAAGCTGAGACACCAGACTAAATGTCATCTACCCTTTTTAGGAGCAATAGCCACATCTGCAGAAGAGAGGGGGCATCTCTAATGGTGATGTGGGAAGAGAAACACCTAAAGGGCAGTAATTGGGCAGCAGTGGGAGTTGAAGGCAACACTGGTGCAGGATCTTTTGCAGACAATGGCGGTGACACTCAAGCTAACACTGTTTGTACTATACAGAAGAAGGCAAGGAGAAACCACATCTGAATTTTCCTACCTTGAAAACCCTATGATGGAACAATCCAAAATGAAACATGAGAGAGTACCTAAAGAGGAGACCCCCAAGGTTGGAAGGCACTCAATCAGCTATTGAGGAAGAACAAAGGACAAGTATGAATATTGCCTCCACTAATGATGTAACTAGATCAAAGCTGAAAGGAAGTCTCCTGGATGACATGTACAGAGGTGAAGGGAAAGTTTGATGCTGCACAACACATACCATTGGAACATGGAATGTCAGTAGGATGAATCATAGAAACACAGAAACAGAGTGAGTCAGAAGGGGCCTCCTGGACCATCTAGTGTGACCCCCGGCTCCAGCCAGCTCCACTCATGTCATGCCTGTCATGTGCATGTCCAGCCTATCCTTGAACACCCTCACCGATGGGGCTTTTACCACCTCCCGTGGAAGCCCATTCCATACCCTAGGGGTCCTAACTGTCAAGAAGTACTTCCTGCCATTCCAAATTGAACCTTGGTTCCTTGAGCTTTGTTCCACTGGCAACTGAAGACTGTAAAGCAAGAAATGGAACTGTTAAAAAACGTTGTAGTAGGTGTGAGCAAAGTAAGTGGACTAGAAAGGGACATCTGCAGTCAGACAAAGTGTTTTACTCTGGAAATGACAAATGCAAAAGAAATAGAGTAGCTGTTCTACTGATGCAAGAGCAGCACAGGCAGGGAGGGGCTATAATGCAAAGTCTGACTACAAAGTCTGTATTGTTGCATTTTAATTTAATATTTATATTTTTAATTTATATTATAATTATTTTAACTTGATGATGTGAGCTGCCCTGAGGCTTCGGCGAATGGGGCAGCATAAAAATGTTTTAATAAATAATAAAAATAAATAATCCAAATCAGAGTTCTTGGAAAACCTATCAACATAACCATCATTCAAGTCCACATTCCAACAACAGCTGCCAAAGAAAAAAACCCAAAGAAAAAGAAACTTCCGTGCAACCATCAAAGAAAAAATTGACGACACACCAAAACAAGACATGCAGAGAATCAAAGGTGAACACATCACCAAAGCAGGAAACAAAGCAGAAACAAATGTTGCAAGACAATTTGGCAAAGGTATCAGAAGCAAAGCTGGAGAAAGACTCATAGAATTCTGTGATGCAACCATCTGTTTATTTCAAATACATAGCTCAAACAACTGCCGATGACTGTACATGTGGACATCACCAGGTGGCCAATACAGAAATCCAGCAGGTTCTCACTACCAAACAATACCAGGAGAGATTATGGTATTGATCATGCACTCTTAATATCAAAAATCAGAGTGAAGCTATAAAAGATCACCAAAAATTACTGAAGAACCAAAAGTTACCCAACTTGGAGTTATTTATGTATTTGATTGATTGACTGATATTTGATTTGATTTGATTTGATTTCTATACCATCCAATAGCCTTGCAGTCAATCCATCTTATGGTGACCCTATGAAGGGATGCTCTCCAAATTGTCCTGCACTTGGCAGTGTCAGAATCCCGGAATCTCAATTTGAGAAGAGGGAATAAAACTCGGGTTTGTGGGAAAGATCAAGCGTCCAGACCATCTGAGGCTTTATTATATTTACCCCAAGGTTCCCGCGGTACTCACGATAATGCATGCATTACCGGGCAGGCAGAGGTGAACTCTGCTGCAAAGCTTCAACACATTGCAGGGTATTTTATAGGTACACAGGTGCAGGGCAATTGATGACAGAATGCAGAGATTACAATAAGATTCTGAGGTCATCACATGCAGAACAGATAAAGGAATGTCAGTCAATCATACAGTAACAATGAGATTACAATATTTCTAATTGCCTGTATTGACACTTTAGTTCAGTAGCTTGAATTTACATGTCTAAGCAGACCTGGAGATGGGTTCAAGCTACTGAACTAAAGTGTCAATACAGGCAATTAGA
>NW_025335606.1:9882188-9889993 GCF_004798865.1 Varanus komodoensis
CCTGCCCGGTAATGCATGCATTATCGGGCAGGCAGAGGTGAACTCTGCTGCAAAGCTTCAACACATTGCAGGGTATTTTATAGGTACACAGGTGCAGGGCAATTGATGACAGAATGCAGAGATTACAATAAGATTCTGAGGTCATCACATGCAGAACAGATAAAGGAATGTCAGTCAATCATACAGTAACAATGAGATTACAATATTTCTAATTGCCTGTATTGACACTTTAGTTCAGTAGCTTGAACCTATCTCCAGGTCTGCTTAGACATGTAAATTCAAGCTACTGAAACTATGCATGAATTCAAGACTCTTATCTACTTTAGACATTCTGAATTGGCCAGGCACATGGAGCCTCTGGGCTAGGAAGATACTTCCTTGAATTCCAACAATGACTATTTAATCATTGTGAAGGTATACAATGTATATTTGGACTGAATGGTCTGTGTACTGTAGCCCACAGCTAAAGGTGAGAGAAAGGAGCAGGGGAGGGATGCCATTTTAAACAGTGACTGCTTGGTTTTGAGAAGGAAGACAGGATTTGATCCCACAATGCAAAGGCACACAGAAGTAATGCTTTTCAGACAGGATTTATCCAAATATTCCCAACAGCAGCTGCACTCAACCCTTGTAAAGTCAAGGCTGCGGCTTCCTTTCTAAAATCAGTCCATTTCATATTTGGTTTTCCTCTCCTCCTCCTGCCTTTTACCTTCCCTAACAGGTTTGTCTTCTCCAGTGAGTCTTGCCTTGTCGTGACGTGCCCCACGATGAGCATGAGAGCCTCCATTTTGTCATTTTTGCTTCCAGGACAAGTTCTGGCTTGATCTAGAACCGACTTGTCCGTCTTCCTGTCAGTCCAGGGCATTAGCAAAGCTCTCCTCCAGCACCACGTTTCAGATGCACCGGCTTTCTTCACTGTCCAGCTTTCACACCCATATAGAGTGATCAGGAATACAATTGTGTGCAATGTTCTTGTACTTGATCTTGTCCGGCTCCCCCATTGCTGCCTTTCCACATCTCAGTCTTCTTCTAATTTCTTGGCTGCCATTTCCATCTTCCAAGGAATGCAAAATCTTTCACCGTTCCAGTTTCTTCATTGCTGATGTTAAGGTTGTGTTATTCTTCTTCTGACCTAGTCGTGCCTTAAGGAAGCAGATGACTCAGAGGCATGTGTGGGCACCGAAGCATAGGAGGCACTGCTTCAAAAAATACAAAAATATTATCATATAACGTTGAGTCTCCCACCAGTTTTTATTTATTATTGTGTTAATGATTTATTATATGTATTCTACTTATGCAAATGTGCCCATGAATGCTTTTTTAAAAACTAAATAACACCTTTTCTCTCTACTCTCAGTTGGTTTCGGGGAGTGGGAGGATGGGATGACTGAAAGTCCCTTTTGTTTCTCACTTGAACTGCTGCCTCAAAGATTAAGATTTGGTGACAGTGTGTAGTCCTGATTAAACCCACATTATTCTGAGCCTTCCCTTGAATATCAAGGTAAGCAGGCACTAGAACCGTTTAAGACCATTATTCTTCCAAACAAAAAACTGACTTTCCCCTCAGCCTCCAGCCCATTAAAAAATTAACACGTACATGAGGAGTCTATTCTGAATGGAAATTAATGTTCTCTTTGACCCAGTCCCCATCATTCACCTGGAACACAAAAGAACATCATTTTATTCTGAAGAAATATTCCCTCCCTTTGGAATTTAAAACAGCATTACCTCAGTGTTTCTCGTTATGGAAAACAAGCAGCAAAGAAAAGGATAGAGAAGAGGCAGAGAGAAATAAGTGAGGGTTTATCGTGCTACAATATTTTAAGTCCTATTTAAAGCTACAGGCGTTTTATTATTTCTTACTTCTCTGCCAGAGGACTGCAAAAAAAGTGCATAGCACATTAGTAGATCCTTGGAAGGGGAAGAATGTGAATCAGTTGTGCTGACACAGGTAAGGATTTACAGGTGTGAAGCTGTGACATAAATTCAGGCAGGTGAGAGATTAAAACATAGCATAGCCTCAAATCTGGTCTGCATTAAGCCTCCAAGCAAAATGTGCTGCTAATGAGATGGAACTGTGGGGACCCTTGAGGTTCAACTGGCAGGGAGAATGAGCGAAGTGGCGAGGAATCGACTCCATGGCTTCTCTCACCTCCCCATTATAAGAGGTTGTAACTGCATTTCCCAAGCCACCGTGCTAAGTGGAATGATTACATTATTCATTTATACTAATTTCCTGTTCAATAATGATCCAGCTGATTAGGAGCTTGTCATGCAAAAAAGCCAGAAATTAGACTAACTCATTACGGAATGAAGAACTCCGCCGCATCACCAAGTTAACACTTCACACTGATGGAGGGTCCCTTGTTGACAATAATGCTGCATCCTCGTTCCATCCCCAAAGGTTTCTATATTCTATATTCGGTTCCTGTTCATGCCACCGATGCTTCTTATGCAAATCTGAGGGCCCGAGTGATTCAGTCAGAGGTCCCTCTGATTGGAATTGTCTTTCCAACTGCACTCATCCAGATTTAAGAACAGCCCTGCTGGATCAGACAAAGCGGTCATCTGGACCAGCGTGCTGTTCACTCAGGAGCCAACCATGGGAAGCCTCAAAGCAGGATAAGAAAGCAACAGCGCCTGTCTGCCCACATTCTCCATGATCGAGAATTCCCAGCATACTGTCTCTGATGCTGGAGGTACCATATTCCCGTCAGGACTTAATAGCCCTTGATTGCCTTCATCTCCATGAAGTTGTCCAATTCCCACTTAAAGTTGTCCAAATTGGTGGCCATCACCACATCCCATGGAAGTAAATCCCATATCTACATTGTGAAGAAGTCCTTCCTTTCATTTGTCCTGAAACTCACACCTATCAGCTTTATGGGAAGACCCCTCTGTGTTCCTTGTTGTCATTAGGTGATGTCAAGTCACCTTATGGTCACCCTATGAATGAAAGATGTCCAAAATGCCCTATCCAAGACAGCCCTGTTCAGCTCTTGAAGATTCCAGGTTGTGGCTTCCTTCATGGATTCACTCTGTCTTATATTTGGTCTTCTCCTTCCTCTTCTTCTTCCTCTTCTTCAGCCTGTGACTTGTTTTAGTATGATTGTCTTCTCCAGGGAGTCTTGCCTTCTCGTGATGTGCCCAAAGCATGGCACCCTCAGCTTTCACATTTCTGCTGCTAGGGAAAGTTCTGGCATGATTTGATCTGGGACCCACTTACTCATCCTTCGTTCAGTCCAGGGTATCAGCAAAGCAGTCCTCCAGCACCATGATCTGAATCCATCTGTTTTCTTCCTGCCAGCTTTCTTCACTGAAGAAGAAGCATCTCTTCTGTATAGCTCTTCTATATAGTCTTACTGCCTTCTTTTTATTTTTTCCTGGTCAAAAACTGTGTGTCCCCTGCCATTTGTCTTTAAGCATTCCTAATCTTTGTTTAAATTTCTCTTTGATTTCCTGGATCTTCTGGAAGAAGTCTCTTGCTGCCCCTCTTTTGTTCTTCTATTTCTTTGCCCTGATTCCTGTAGTCTCATTCTGATTTCCAGTATTTATTTACACAAAGGTCACAAAGACATCAAAAAGGCCACAACCTTCCCCATCACGCCTACACACACAGGCACAGACATACACACAGAGCTGGTTATCATCCTTCCCTCTGATCAGGATATTTGGGCCATGGATGCCATTTCTCACAAGCCAAAAGAGCATCATCCGTGCACAGGAAAGACACATTAGTGGAGCTGAGACACAAGGAACTGAGCGCAGAGAAGCTGAAGCATGGGAACCAGCGGGATAGGGAATGGCATTGGAAGGAGCGCTGCTGTAACATAATTTACAAAGAAAAACCCATAACTGAGTTAGTGCATCAATCAAGACAAGAAACTCTAGGCAGGGGTTGGACATCAGGTCTGACATGGGTTCCTCCAGAGGATTTATTCATTTATTTAGCATTTTTATTTTATTTAGAATTTTTGTATGCCGTCCCATCGCTTATAGCCTCGGGATGGAGGACTACCACTCCCATTAGCCCTAATTAGCCTAGCTAATGGCAAGAAGAATTGGGAGTGGCAGTTCAGCAATAACTGGAGAGCTACTAAATGAAACCAATGGTCTAATTAGGAGACCAATACCGATTCTGTGTTGTCTACACCAGGGTCAGCAGAAGGTAGACTGGGCTGCACACATTGATCTCCAGGTAATTGGCAGCAAAACAGCAAGGATTTCTGTCTCCCCCTTATTAAACAACAGCAACAGCCAAATTGCTTCTCCCTGTCCTACCTCTGCTTAAGCCATAATGATGAAATGAGCAAAACTGCAGGGAGATTAGCTGGGAGTGTATATTTTTGTGTAAGCACCATACTTTTCTGTCTCTTCTTGGTACAGCGAAGGGCCACAAGGGTGGTGGCTGGTTGGCAGGGGAAGCCACATGAGGCGAGGCTGAAGGGGCTGGGTCTTTTCAGCTTGGAGAAGAGGGGACTCAGGGGAGACCTGTTAGTGACATACAGGTACATGAGGGGGTGCCCCACAAAGGTGGGGCATGACCTTTTTTCCCCTGCAGTGGAGGGCAGGATGCGTTCCAATGGAGCAAAGCTCAGGGAACCAAGGTTCAAGGTGGATGCCAGGAAGCACTTCCTGACAGTCAGGGCCCCACGAGCATGGAATGGGCTTCCACGGGAGGTGATTGAAGCCCCATTGGTGAGGGAGTTCAAAGATAGACTGGACATGCACATGATAGGCATCTCATGAACAAAGCCAGCTGGAATCAAGGGTCAGACTAGATGACACAGGAGACCCCTTCTGACTCACACTGGTTCTATGTTTCTCATACTCAAAACAAATTCCTGGGCTCAGATCTATTTAATGCTCATGTGTGACTTTTTGCACAGGTTCTGGTTGGTGGATCTTGAGATTCCAGGTGAAAAAACAACGCGGGTCTTATGAGCCTGAAATCTGCTCTCCCTGGAATACCCTGTTTATAAGCTCATACATTTCAGACAGATGCATTTCCCAGCCCTACCTGGAGAACTGTTGAGAACTGAGCTTGGAACACTGCTACTAGCTAAGCAGTTGCTCTTCCACTAAGCACAGTCCTGCCCACGTGTCTGTATGAAAGGGTTTGTGACCGGTTTGCATATGTGTTGGTTTGCAGCCAGGGGTCTGAGGTGCTCCTGCCAGGGAGTTTCCGACCCCTCGGCTCCCTCATGCCACCCTCTCCCTGCCACTCTGCCAGCCCTCCCAGTCTCCTCTTTCCAGTTTGGCAAATTACAACCTCAGCAATGAAGAGCAGCGCTCCAAATGGGGAGAGCAAAGGTGCAGATCCAAATGGCAGGAGAAGCAGGGATGGCTCAGCCTTTCCACCACACCGGTTTTCCATCTGCTCTTTCGTTGCTCCATTGCACATGTGGGCATCCTCAGCAGCACAGTCCCAGCCGGCATTCCCATCCCTGCAGCTGCAATTTTTCCAAATTGGAAGAGACAGGAGAACCAGCCACAAAGCTCCATCATCCCATGTAGCTAACTAGGCCCATGAGCTATGAATGATGAACCTGTAGCCACAAGCCAGGACAGATCAAAGGAAGCACTTCTTCATGCCACGCAGAGTTAAACTCTGCAATTTGCTACTGCAAGATACAGAGAGGGTCACCCCTTTGAACTGCCTTCAACAAACTCATGGAGAAGGCTCTCAACGGCTCCCACCCCTGATGGATAAAAGCCACCTCCAGAATCGGGGGTAGCATGCCTGGGGTCACCAGTGGCTGGGCAACTTGCGCAGGATGGTGCCGTGACACTCAGGGATCCCGTCGGCAGGGGTTTGGCCATGGTGGGAGCAGAAGGCTGGATTAGGTGGGTCTTTGGACTGATCCGGCAGAGCTTTTCTCATGCAATGTATTCATCCAGTGGGATTGCACAATGCAATTTCAGTGGAATATTGTACATCTTTCATTACCAAGCCACCACATTGGGTAAGCACTCCCTTGTGGTCTTTTTCTGAAACTTCCTGAAGCACTTTGCTATGTAATCATCCTTTTAATATAGTAAATTAATTCCATTCAATCGACTGCTTCATGGGTACCTCTAAGTAATTTTCCAGTATCCCAGAGGAAGGCAATATTAAAACAAGTGTGGGCTTCTTTTGAATTCCTCACCTTGGTGTGACCCTCCTCAAGTTTCCATCAAGCTGTTCCATTTATTACAATTAAGAAGCTCTGCATTGCAAGGGGAAAAAATTATCTAACTATCTTTATGCACACTTCTCTTTGGGAAAAACACTTTCTTTTACATGAGTCACTTTTGACATTTCTGAGTCAATGCCACTGAATTAATTCAATCTTCTGACAGCAAGTTGTTCCAGTTGCAGCCCAATTGCCTTTATGATTTTTCATTTTTCCTCTTTTAGATTTCTTTGGGCTTTTTGTAACTTGAAAACTCTCAGAAGTACGGTTTTGCCAGCAAAATTAAGGGGCAAAATCAATCACTCCCATAGAAGGGAGCGACAGTTCATGTACCCAACCAACTCCTGCTCTAAAAAGAGAACTTGGTACAGGTGACCATATTCTTTGGCTAACTCTTTTCTATTAATTGCATTTATTACATTTCTTAATCTTTGAACCTGTTGCAAAAATATAGCATTATATAAAACTTTATCATACAAAAGGTTAAAACACTTTGAAACAGTGAGAAACAATTAGCAATAAACTACCAGGACTAAAGTAACTAATACTGAAAAGCTCTGTATGCCATCAAATGCATGGTAGTAGAAAGAAAGTAGAAAGAAAGTCATTATTTGTTTTTTGGTGCCAGGTGAAGACCTTTTTATTTAAACGTCATTTTAATTGTTAACAATATTTGCTTATTTATCTGGCCAGGGTGACTTCTTTTACATTGTTATTTATTTTATATTGTTAATTTTATATTATTATTTTTGTATTTTATTGTGTTGTAAGCTACCCCGAGGCTTCGACAAGGGGCGGCATAGAAATGGTTTAATAAAAAATAAATAAATAAATAAACCTGTTGCTGAAAATTTGACAAGGTTGGGGCTAGGTGGAATTCACAGGATAAAACATTCCACAGTTAAATTAGGCTTAGAACATACATTTTATACATACATTATTGAGATGTTCTGAAAAAGGTAAGATATGCATGAGAAAAACATGTGTTTGGAAATATGTTCTTTTAAACACTAAATCATCTAGATTCAATTACCTTAAAAAGTGCTTTCGCCTACAAATCTGCTAGTGCTCCGTATCTCTCAATTCAGAGAGGTAAACTGGTTACTGGTCTGGACAGAGCTTTTATTTGGCCTGATTCCATAGCTGCGGAAAGCTTAATCTGAGGAAGTTCATGCATAGAACTGAGGGTTTATTCTGTCAGGCATTTCGGAACTGGCAGAGGTTATAACAGCTTTTGTGCGGCTTTACTCCTGTTTGCTTAGGTGTAGCTTTTCTCTCTTGGAATGGATCCTCCTTGTTTGCATGTTTGCATAGCTGCAAAAGGCCTCGGGAACAGTCTTCCGCTGAAAGGTGGTCTAGGAATGTTCTAAACAGGATAGACCAGTCACGCCAAGCAAGTGGCAAATTGCAGGTGCAGGTGCACCGTTAACGAAGCTCGCAGGAGCCAGCCGATACTCCAGGCCGCAGGCTTTTCCCCACACTGAGGTGGGCCAGCTTGGCCATCACAGAGAATATCGGGCTCCGCCCAGTGCTAGGCGTGGTTAGAGCAGGCCCTCTGCAATGCTCGGGGCTTGATTTTGTGGGGAGACTGTGGGCAGTCGGCCCCACACGAGAGTGGCCAGGTTGGCT
>NW_025335606.1:9890093-9987584 GCF_004798865.1 Varanus komodoensis
AGAGGGCAGTCCTCTATCTGAAGGGCTGCCAGACGAGTGGCCCTCTTTCAGAAGGAATCCTCCCTTTGAAGGGTGTCCCATTCCAGTTTAAGGGTGCCGGGCGCTATTCAGAGCTACTGTGGCCCTCACACGTGATCAGCGGCACAATCGGAAAGTGAGCAGACCTAGAGCAGCCCAGAGCCAAGCGGAGGCTCTTGTTCCCAGACCAGGACGTGCTGCCTGGGCTTGCCTTCTGGGCTGGCCTCCTTCCCAGGCTGTGCACCACAGCCCCCAGATCTCTTTCCTGGCCAGGCACTGAGAAGCTGAGGGGTCTGACCAAGAAGGAGATTGTGGGTTCTGAGCACAGCTTGAAGGACCTGTTGCCCCACTGCAAAGCGGCTGTGAAGCAGACCAGCTCCAGGCCAGGCCTACCTGGGAGAGGAGCTCAAGGTAAAGACCGCCAGGAGCACTCAGTCCTTCCGAGCTCTACGGGGCAAGCATGTTTCGAATGCCGTGCACGGTTCTGCTCAGCGCACCCAAAGAGAGGGTCTTGCAGAGTTAGAGCAAGGGCACCTGCCATGGCCCAGGGGCTGGAGCGGCTCCCCCGGATGGAGAGGTCAGAACTGCTGGGATTCTTTAGCTTAGGAAGACGGGGAGCAGGAGATGCAAGACAGAGCTGCCCAGATTCAGGCACAGTGCAGAGAGCCAGACATTTTTCTTCCTCGCCCTTAACTCTGCAACCCAGCAGAGCAGCCCCGTGATGCTGACCGGTGAGAGACGTAAGGAAGGACGTCCTCACACCCCACAGAGCCAAACTCTGGGATCCGCCTCCAGGAGCTGTCGGGAGGGCCACCCTGGGTGGCTTGGAGAGCAGCAGCCCGGGACGATGCCCACAGGAGGGGGCTGTCCATGTCTTGGCCCTGCATGCCACACGCAGGAACAGCAGCCGTGTCTGTGCACGGCACCCGTGGGGGAATGCGGGTGGGAAGGTGCCATTGCTCCCATGTCCTGCCTGCAGACAGCTGGCCAGCTACTGCGTGAATTCTGGACCCTCCGTCTGACTCCTTCCTCTGCCGTGTATCGCCTCCCAAGCCACCGGCGAGCTGGGGAGAAAATACCCTCCCTCCTTTCTCCACACCAGGCCTCGTTCCGCACATCCCTCCCGTGCCCGCGCTTGCTCTCAAGCTCTGCTCCCTGCCCCATCCTGGGTAGAAGCGTCCTGCCCTCCTGGGATTGCTTGCCCTGCTGCCACCGCCTTTTGCACTGGGGCCTGTGGGGAGGCAGGGTGCTGCCCGCACAGTCCTCGGCAGCTGGCCCCCTCGCTCCCGGCCCCAGCCTTCCTTTGAGGGGCAGGGAAGGATTGCTTCCAGCACTGTCCAAAGAGGGCAGGTAGGTGTGTGTGGGAGGCAGTCCTAAAGCTGTGACGGCACGTTCCTCCGTTAAGAAAAACTTTGCGAGGAACCTGCACTGTTCTTCCACCAAACTTTCATCTAAAGGATTCTTTCTCCTAAAGTAAACCTTCAATTCCTGGAATTTTATTGTTCTGAGAAGTGGAGCATAGCAATAGGATGAGAACCTGCATCTTTTAGTATGATTTTGGCTGGTGAGATCCGAGATCAAGCCTCCATTCAGTCAATTTTCCCAGATTATCTCAAGCTGTTCTTTCTCTCTCTCCCCCTCTTGCTTTCTCTTGCCTTAAACACCCTCACAGGGTTGCTGTGAGGATAAATTAGCATAACCCATGTTCATGAGTGCCACTGAGATCCACAGAGGGTGGGTGGAATATAGAGAAGGGTGTATCGGTCTTCTGATTCCAATTGCCTGCTACAAATCAGTCCTTTACCATTGCAACTGGTCAATCAAAGCATGGTGGGAACAGAGCCCAGAGTCTGTACTCTCCCCCTTCAGCGAGGAAAATACCAAATAGAAAGCATAAAGCCAGCTCAGGGGATGTCCAGCCACCATCTCATCCCATTTCCCGGCTGCTCAGCCCGTGCATGCTAGCTAAACATCCTTTAAGCTCCACTTGAAAAAGAACAACAAACGATTAGCAGGAAGGCTTGACCTGCATTTATGTCAATTGTTCCTTTTCCGCTGCTGCATCTAAATCTGCTACCGCAGTCCTTTCCGCTCCCCACGAAAGGAGGGAGTGTCTTTGCAAACAAAGCAGGAGCTGGAGAAATGAGGATGCTGAAATAAAATGGCCGAGATCCTGAACTCCTTTGCTAAGCACTTTCGGTTGCCAAAAAACCTGGAGGGGACAAGTGACTAATGGGGTGGAGAAAGCCACTCTGCAGGATTACAGTCGCAGGTAAGGAGCCAGTGGGGGAATATCCACTAAATCATCCCATATACAAAATCAGCCATGCACCTTAGCTTAACAAATCAGGTGCATTAAAAAGGCAGTGTGATTAATGGTCTGGAAGCTTGACGCTTGCGGTGCCTGGTGCACTATTAATACCCAAGCTTAGATAAATAGATTTGCTTGGATAGGTAGCATCCTAATTATAAAATATTGAAAATGTTACATAAATAACTGGAGAATTAGCATGCAAGGCAATGCTCAAGACAGTCTGTTGGAGAGCTTAAAATCCCTCGGTGCTAGGCAGCTGGGAGAGAAAATACTCTTAGCCTAAAACAAAGAATCACAGTCTTTCTCCCTTCCTTTCTGTCTTTGGAAAACCCATTCCATGTTCATTTGTCCAGGCTGCACATCTATTGGTGAAATCCCAGTAGGCTGCAAAGAATTTGGAGGAGTGTTCCAGAGTGCACAATCACCAAAGTTTGGTAAACCATCTCTCAGGAAAGCATGGCTGTTTTTTTTACTTATTTTCCCATTAGAATCCTTCTGCCAAGGTGAGGAGTAAAGACAGGGCCTTTTCATGGGTGGCTCCCATTTTGTTAAAACTTCTCCTCAGAAATATATGATTAGCTCTGTCAGTTCTGGCTTTCAAACAAGTGTTGAAACCCCATTTGTTCCATGTGACTTTTAGGTGAGATTGCCCAAATTGCTTAATTTCTAATCATTTAATGACTTGTTTCACTGTTATATTTTTATTAATGATTTAAATCATTTTATATGACTGTTGAACTGAATTGTGATATATTCCAACTCCTGTTTTTAAATGATTGATTTGAGGGTTTTATTGAAACAGGATATTCTAGTCTGATTGCATTTTTATGTCTACATTTATGCAGGCCATTGTGGAACAGCTTTTTGGCTTCAAAAGGCTGGCAAAAAATATCTTGAATAAACCTTCTGATAAACTCCATCCAGATTTATGGCACGGTCACCAACTGGGCCTCATGGATTAGGATTCAGTGTTTGGTCCCATCTCTGTGAAATGTTACAGGCTGTTGCCTAAACTCCATCCCAGAAACTACCCCCCTCATTGGACAAGTCCTCTAGCTGAGGAGCTGTTCGGGCCTAGACTGGTTTCACAAGAACGCCAATGAAGGAGGGCCACGGCCCTTTCCCCTGCCTGTGACTATATCAGGTTGGAGGCAATGCAGGGACATCAGTGGGTCGCCTGCTAACTGCTTCTTCACTGTGGGAACATAAGAACGTAGGAAGAGCCCTGCTGGATCAGAGTCAAGATCCAACCAGTCCAACTCTCCGTACCCACACTGGCAATCCCGCTCCCACAGGATCCCTCCAGCAGGATGGCTGCGAGCCCTCCCCTGCCCAAGCTCCTCCACCACAGCTCCATGCAGACAGGCCTCCTCTGGTGAAGGAGGCAGCCCATAGCCAGCAAGGCTAGTAACCTCTGATAGCCTTGTCCCTCAGAAGCTGTCCAATGCCTTTGGAAAGCCATCCTGATTGGCAATCACTTTCCATGGCAGCAAATCCCACGATTTAACTACAGTGGTACCTCGGCTCACGAAGTTAATCCATTCCAGGACTCTGGTCGTGACCCAAATTGGTTGTGAGCCAAGTCAAATTTCCCCATAAGGTTCAATGTAAATAAGATTAATCCGTTCTGTAACCATTTTTTTATCACAAAAATTTGACACAAAGTGACAAAGAACAACAAAGTAACAAAGAACAACAAAGATCACAGCCATCCCCCCCCCCCCCCCCGAGAATGATCACGACCATTTCCCCCCCACCCAGCACGAGCACGATCGCTCCCGTCTTCCCTGCACGAGCGCGACCACAATTGCGGCCATCTCCCCCGACCAAGGCACAATCGCGACCATCTCCCTGATCACGCGCAGGGAAGACAGGCGCGATCGCGATCGTCACCCGATGCAGAGTTCACGAACTGAGGCAAAATTTTTCTGAAATCTCTGTTCGTGACCCAGTTTGGTCGAGGTACCACTGTACAGGCTGAGTGAAGGACTTCTTTGATCTGTCCTGACCTCCCACCAATCAGCTTCATGAAGATACCCTACACCGTACCTGAGAGGCCCTTTGACTAACCTTCATATTATATTGAGGCAAGATGTCAGCCTCTCAGCCGGTCCTGCGATTTAATTTGTATTTGCTATTGTAACTTTTCCAAAATTTGGCTTTAACATTGGCTTTTAATTCTGTACTGTAATTTTAATGATACTTGTATTGTTCTGGTATTATATTTTAATGTATTTTATGTGCTATTGTAAACCACCCAGAGAGCCTCACCTATTGAAGCTAATGTATTTTAGTATTAATATTATTGTGTTTATTTTGTAATGGGGTGTCAGAACGTATAAATTAACACAGCTGTTCTATGAAACCGGTGTCCTTTTCTCCTTTGGTTTGGAGGAGTATTTGGGCAGGGTGTGGGAAGGTACTTGGATAATGCTGCTTCTCTTGCTGGTACGAAACAGGCAAGACCAGGCTGAGGTGGAGGCCTGTCAGAATACACAGTTCTGGGTTAAATGGACCACTTACCAGAAGCCATTTTCTGATTATCTCCTCTGTTACTGCTCCCTCCTCAGCTTTTCTTTCTTGTTTCTTTTTAATCTGCAAAATCTCAAATACTGAAAATGCAAATTGGGTGACTGGGGACTGGCTCGGAATTGCAGTCTGAACGCATCGCAGGTCATTTGGTGCCTGAATGCTGAAATAGGTTTGGGCTCGGGCAGTACGTGGATTGGAGACCACAAGGTGAACCCCTTGCAAGCTCCCTGGAGAAAGAGCAGCTTGCAAATACTCAGACAGATTGTGAAGAGTAAGGAGGCAAAATAAAAACTTGCAGATCATCTCCTATTGATTTGCCTAATTTATTCTGCGTGAAATCTCCATTGCACATCATCTTCACTTTAACAGTCTTCCTTCCTCTCTAAATGCTATGTTTTACTTTGCTACCCAAACCCCATGATATATATATTCACTTCACTTTGCCAGTTGAGAAAGAGCTAAAGATTGTTCAAAGCAGTCCGTGTTTGACAAATAGGCATACAATTAGCATATTTCTATACTCATATGCATAATGGGACTTTATTAGCAAATCCTGGGTGTCGTGTGTGTGTGGAGAGGGGGGTCTCTTTCTTGGTGCAGATTTGGGTATTTGTCTGCAGAGAGAGAAGATTGCCTTCCCGGACAACAATAGGCAGAAAAGCAGCAGCAGAATGCAAACTGCCCATGTGTGAAGGCTGAAAAAATTGCTAAAGTCATTCAAACTAATCCAGACTATAAATTAGATATCTGAAATTGGCTAACTCATGCTCTGAATATACCTTCAGAGAGGTTTTCCCATTTGAGCTTGGCTTACTCTTCCCAGCCCCCTGCCCCTTCATTTTTCTCATTATATGCATCACATGTCAAGGTTCCGCAGAAGAGTGCCGAACTAGTGAGGGGTCTGGAAGAGAAGACCTGTGAGAAGCTGCTGAAAAAGGTGGGTGCAAAGAAGAAGGTTGCGGGGGACAGGTTCTGAAGGTCTTCGCACGTCTGCGGGGCTGTTAACAGCAAAGATGGAGCAACCTAATTCTCTGCTGCCCCAGGACCAGAGGGACAGAACTTGCAAGAAAGCTGATTTCATAGAAGATTAGAGCTGGAAGGGGCCATGAAGGTCATCAGGTCCAACCCTCTGCTGCTGCAGGACACCAAGTCACACCATCCCACTCAGCTGGCTGTCTGGTTTCTTTCTGGGCTGTGTGAGAGAGAGGAGACAAAATGTCACAATGGTAAGAACCATCTGACAGTGGAACAGAATGCCTCAGCTGGTGCTGAGCTCCCTTTCACTGGATGCATTTGAGCACTGGACCACCAGTGGATCAAGGAGCATTCCCCAAACCATGTAGCAGCTCCATCAGAAGGAAGTGCAACCTCATCCAGAAAGGTAGACGACACAATTCCCAGACATGGGAAATGCCTCTCCAAAGGCTCTCCGTGTTCCAAGGTGCCATCTTCAGTTGATTAAGCTTTATGCAGCTCATTAAAACACCCAGGCCCTGGTTCAGACCATGTGCAGCCTCCCTTGGCTCAGATGTCACAGAGAATTTGAGCTCTGTGTCATGGCACACCGGTGACACCCTGCCCAAAATCTCCAAGAGACCACTGCCAAGTGGCTTCGCAGACATATTAGATAACTTTGTGGACAGAACTGTGCTCAGGAGCACCTCCCGGTTCAACTGCTGGGGGGGCAAGGAACACTCACCAAATGCTATTAGAACCGACTGTATCTGCAAAGCGTTAAAATGGTGCTCCTGCACTTCCAGGTTCATTTAAAAATGCACACCCAGAGTCACTAGCGCTAAATCCACAGCAGCTCCCATTTCCAGAAATGCAATTATGTGCTTGCCCTGTTACGTTCCAGTCAACAGGAGGAGCAGAGCCGCAGCCAGTGCCGGTGACTGTGTCTTCTTACCGTTTTGAGAGCCAGGGTGGGACAGTGCTGAAGAGGGTGGTCTGGGACCCAGGCAATCTGGGCGCTTGCCCCCACACAGCCATGGGGCCAACCGGGTGACTTTGGGCCAATCACACACCCTCAGCCCACTCTGTGGGGATAAGATTGAGGTCAGGAGAAGGAGAATGACATAAGCCACTCTGAGTTCATTGTAAGGGAAAAGTGGGATATATATCTAATAAATAAACAACAAAGTTTGTGTCTATATCGCTGTGTCTCTGCATAGATTCATGTGTGGGTGTCTGTCAATCATGGCACCAGAATCGATTTGGGCACTGATGTAACTTAGCAGGGATTGTGCCAAGGACTGATAAACTTCAGGTGTGCAGGATAATATAACAACTGGGATGTGCTAATTTACCTGTGCTCAATGCTGGGAATGAACAAGACAGTTATTCTTGGGCTGCTTTCCAAGGTTGGGGCGACTCATCAGAGGAGGATGGTGAAGACTTGGAAATGGGGGTGTGGGAATCGAGGGGGCGGAGGTGGGTTCCACACCCAGATTCTTAAACAGACCGTAGGAAGAGGTAGGAGTTGGAAGAGAAGGGAGGGCATAAAGGTGAGGAGAAAGACAATCCATCTCCTGCCTGATCCATGATCCACGACATGGCATTAGGATAAAGAGCTAACCAGTCACAGGCCTGCATAGATCTCGGAAGCTAGCCCTTCTAAAGAGGGACAAACCCAGAGGGGTGGAACCCAGCATTAAGGTAAAGGAGGGCTTTTGGAAATAGTTTCTAGCTTAGGTTCAAGAAACCACTCTGTTCATGCACAGAGACTAGCCTTTCAGTTGCTGTAGCTTGTTAGCTGTGACTTGACAAGAAAGAGCTTTTTTGCAGAGACTGTCAGTGGTTATGTTTGCTTGAAAGACAGAAGGAGAAACAGAGCTCCTGACTCTAAAGTCTTGGTGTGTGTGTTTCAGAAGCAGCTTGTCTCCTAAGATCACCCCTCTTTGGAAAAAAGAATGTAAAGGAAGAGGAATGCATTTGATTGCAGAATTAAAGCATCTCAAGGCCACAGTGGTCCTAAAATCTCCAAAGGTGTTAATCTGGAGGACATTTTTAAAACAAAATACTATAATGCTGGTATATGACACCAAGCAAGGATATATCCCTGTGTTGGCCATGCTTGTTGGAAATGTGGGGGAAAGAATGCATACTTTTTCCATTTATGGCTGGCTTGTAAAAAGACTAGACCTTTCTAGGAAAAAGTAATGACTCATATGGACTGTATGGTGGGTTTTACTAGGATATCTTAAACCTGTTAAAAATGAACATGTAAAATCTGTGGAAAATGTTTTTATCACTGCTAAATTAATTATTGCTGCTAAATGGAGACTACCTATTACAATATGATAGGGTGCATTGCTTCAGTGATGAAATTAACACAATTTATGCATCTCTTGGGAGAATAGATGTAAAGATCAACACTGAACAAATCTAGATGACATTTATAATTTATATGAAACAGCAATCTGATTTGGACATTAATACATTCAAGGCTTTTGTAATGTTGGTCTAATTTTGAGAATATTACACATTGGGAAATTAGGATAAGTTTGCTTGGTGATTGCAAGGGGGGTGTAGGTTTTGTTTGTTATTAAGTTTTTATGTAATGTTTGTGATGTTCTGTTTGTATATTCTTAAAAAATGAGAGGGGGGAGAGGGAGAGGAAAGAGCTCCACACTTCCTAAGCCCCTCACATGCCCATGTCCTTCCTTCCATCCATCTATCCTCTTCCCCAGTTCCTTTCACCCCGGATGTTCAACAAATCGAGGATGTCTTATGGCTTCCAAGTATCCCCCCCGCCACCCACGCCACAGTGAGATCTTCCACGCAGAAGGATGGCGGAGCAGCAGAATTGGGAAGTGCCACCAAGGGCAGCCTGCAGCAAGCAGAGACAGAAAGCAAGGAGCACAAAGCAAGGGCACACCAAGCAACCCTCCCGCTTCTGGCATCACCCCCACACTTGCAACAATCCCCTTTCCAAGGCATGGTGGAACGTGCCACTATGACAAAAGTACGCCAGAGTTTGGTGGCAACTCCAAGGGGAGAGTAAAAGTAATGCTGCATTTCCCGATCAGGAGCAAAAGCAGCTAAAAGGCATGTGACGGCCACTGGGGTAGGAAGACGTTGTAAAAGGCCTGCAAACTTCCGTGGGTGAAAAATCACATGCGCAAAATCACTGTCTCATGTAGAAAAGCCCTTATTTCGAAGGAGGTGCCCTTTGGTTCAACAAAATTTACTCTCTAGTGAGCACAAGGAGTGCATCCTTGACAAAACACTGCTTTTCTGTTGACACAAGTGACCCAAAAGGAAAGGAACTTTCCCCATTAAAGTTCAAGCTTTTTTACTCCTTGCTAACAACTTTCCAAAAAGTTCTGATGCCCTTAAAACTCAATAACCTTATAAAGTTATAAGGTTCCCTCATACCTCAGCTATACAGTAAAATAAGTCTTTTGTAGAAGCTGGCTTCATTTGAATAATTCTATAGTTATTGGCCAATAAGTTTTCTGGTCATGAATTGCAAGTGTAAAACAAAGGAAAGAAAGGTGGCTGGTGAGGCCGGGAGGGGGACGCCTGCAAGGTCTGATTAATAAAACGAACTGACTGCAGCTCTTCTGAGCCTGGGTCACACGGCCTTTGGGCACACGGCCACCTTGGAACCCATCAGAGATCAAACTTCAGCTGCTTTTGAAGGATTTTGCAAACAGGGTGCAGTTTTGCTCTTTTTCCTGACATTCTAAAAGTATTAACAATTATAAGGCCACTCCTGATTAGCACTGGAATCTACTTGTTATTCAATTTGCATGAGATACAGTACCACTTCTCCATAAAAATTTTAACTGAGCTATACTCTTAAGTATAAAATCATGTCTCTTTATTTGGAGAGTGCCTGTTTACATGTTTCAAAAAGCAGACAGGATCACTGCAGCTCAGGTATGAAAGATAAGACATAGCAAAATACTTTGAATAGACAGGATTTCCCGCAACTCATCAATTGTCACACAAATCCACGTCTATTCTGCTCTTGAAAGGTAGCTTATTGTGTGTGTGTGTGTGTGTGTGAGAGAGAGAGAGAGAGATAGAGGGAGGGAGGGAGGGAGGGAGTTGGTTGTTTTTCTCTGTATTGATGTGTAACATAAGGCACCTGAAGGGGATGAGTGGTGAACATAAGCAAATACGTCTTTCTTTAAAATCTCATACTTAAGTTGCCCAAGTCAAAACAGTCTTTCCATTTACTGGATATGATCTTAGAGTGGAACTGAGAAATTTCCAGTAATTCTGTGGTGCTGTACAAACAAGCATTATGCAGTGAGAGCATTAGATTTCAGGTAAGTTAGATAAATTAGACACTATTAAAGAGTTGTGGAGGTTTAAGTGTTGGACTGCGGATTCAGGAGATCTGGATTTTAGTTCTTACTTGGTCACAAGGCTCACTGGGTGACTTTGGGACAGTCACAGACTGGCAGCCAAGCCTACCTCACAGGGTTGTTGTTGGGAGGATAAGACTAAGAGGGGGAAGAGAATGAAGTAAGCTGCCTTGAGTTCCTTGAAAGGATATAAGACAGGATTTAAGTAGAATAAATAAATAATGCTAAAGACTTGGCTGCTTTGGACAATGTCCACTTGAATTGTCTTGATTTCAGAACACAGGTACGCCTAGGCATTATGGAGAAGGAGAGGGGAGCTAAGTGTGTAGCTGCCATTTCCAGAGAGAAAGTCACTCCAATGGTGAGTTGACATTACTGGAGGACTGCAGAGAGTCAGGCTATGTGCCACTCCATCCCACAGGGTCCACGACGTCTTCCAGTCTGTTCCAAAGAAACAATTTTCAGTGAAAATCGGATGCCCTGAACTGAGTGAGTGGAAGCACTTTCTGCTGAGGCAAAGCCACGATTGGATAAAACCCTCGTGTATCATAGCTAGGTGGCCAACCTGGCATGGATTCCAGAGAAGGCCTAAAGCTAATTCACAGATGCATGATGCATTTCATGACCGTGGCATGAAATGATGGCTCGGAGCACCAAAAGAGCTGTCCTGGATTAAGCAACAGTGGTAGAACATACTCAATGATGTCCTTCATTGCTGTCTCCCATGAAGCACTTTCAGATAACATCTGTTCACACCCCTGCCTGTGGCTCATCTAGTACTACTGATGATGGTGGTGGAGGGGGCCAAGCCCCCTAACCCAGCCCTTAGACACCCCTAAAGTTGCCAGGGCTAGAATCAGAAACCCTTGACCCTGACAGAGCTACTCCACACGGTGGGTCACCAGGGCTACCAAGCTCCCGTTTCCACCAGGAGATTGGGAGTCTCCAGACAGAGGAGTAATTCCACCCCAGCCCAGGCAGCCATCAGTTCTCCTCAAGATCAGGGTTCTGAGCAAGGATGACCTTTCCGGGCTTGGACTTAGCTCCTTCTTGACTTTTTCTGACTTATGACTCAATTCTTGGGCTCCGGCTCCGGGTCCTTGCTCAGCCTCATTGCCCACCTGTGTCTTATCCCAAAGGAAGGCTGCAGATTTTGTTGCTCTCATTTTTAAAAAATAAGAACTTACCAGCATTCATGATTATTTATTTAATTTCATTTTTATACCACCCAAGAGCCAAAGGCTCTCTTTGATTTCTGTCATGAATAAGAACAAAAGAGTTTAAGGGTTTTAAAAAATGAATACAGAAGAAAATGAAACAGGCTCGTTCATCCAGGCTGAGGGCTTTTTGTGAATAATTCTTAAAAATCTATGTTTGTGTCTCTGTGTATGTAACCATGTTTGTAGTACTGAATTATGCCTTTCACCTCTTTTTTCTGACAAGCTGGTGTACCTCATTCTCTCCAAACTGCGAATGATTATCGTTATTGAACTTGGCTGGTGCAGATGGGTGAAAATTTTGTTCCAGTTCTTATTATATAAGGATTTGCCAACATCCACAAAGTTCTTTATATGCAGGGTGAAAAGAACTTGATTTTTTTATTTAAAAAAATGGAATGCAAAAGAATATGAAACTGCCTGTGGCACCCATCCCTACCGCAACATCCAAAAGAAATTAAATGATTAAAAAAAAGAAGAACAGTGAGGTTAATGAGATGTACATGTTTTAAGATCCATTCTTTCTGCAAGTACAATCCTTACTTTCTCTGGACTGCATTTGCTATTGCTTTTAACTCTTATACTTATGGCATGATAATCACCATAAACAACCCAAAATAACCTCCAGCAGATAATGCAAAAGAATGATGACAGATGTACACTTTCACGAGCAAACACAATGGGTTTCACTTGCATTACAGACACAAAGCCCATAAAAACTAACGTAGCTTTAGCTGTCAGGTATGGTCTTCCATGTGTGCATCTCATGTACTTTATTTATTTAATTAATTTTAGTAGGAGTAGTAAGTGTCATTATTCTGTGCATCCATCCTTCAAAATAAATCGCATGCATTAAGGGAGGGCAGAAATCTTGTGGAACTCATCTGCAAATTGGAAAGAATTGGCAACATTACAGACAATCAGTGCTCTCCATAAACAGCTTTCCCCAGTCCAAATGGAACGCGCTAGAAACTTTCAGAGGCATTTTTAACCCAAGCTGAGGCTGGAACAAACAAGGATCCATTTGTACTGAGCTACGTAAGGGTGCTTTCCCACTGAACACTGCCACTCCACCCCACCCAGCCAGAACTCCTCTCAAAATGTTACATCGGTCTTCACCCAACGCCTTTATGTAGAAGGACCTGATCTTGGGTGCAGGGGGAATCCACCTTAGAAGGCCTTGATGCAGGAGAGGTCATACCTGGGAAAAGAAGTTAGTAGTTTTTCCAGCAAAAGGTTCTCCTGAGATTCCTATCTGCCAATGCAAGGAAATTCAAGAGCAAATCTGTCCCATCTGACCCAGGAATCAATCCTTCTCCTTTAAGTCTCATTCACAACAGACAGCTACAGTATTAGAAAGAATCCAGAAAGATCAGACATTAGCAGTTTGTCGCTTGTCAGCTGGCTGAGTGGCAAAACATTACATAAATGTTTTTCTAACACCTCATACAAAGATATGTGGGAGACAGTTGCTTCATTTTCCTGATATTAAGAGAAAAAGTTTCTCCTGGTAAAACTCAAGAGCAAAGACCTGAGTGTGCTCTGAGAGGGCTGTGGGACATAAGACAGAGCTCATGTGAAATGTTTTCTTTTCTTGGCTAAAAAGCACCGATGTTTAAGTTACAGAAGCCAATTCTCACACTGCATTCCCATAAACGCAGGCTTGCAATGTGGCTTGTACAGGCTCATACTAGTGATGTTTTTTTTTTAAATCCCAGTGCCTATTGACTTTATATCATCATCTTTTTCTTTATATTTTTATCCTAGTCTTGCTACAAGGAGCGCAGGGCAGAAACCATGCCCTTCTCGTTCTGTTCTCTCAACAGCTCTGTACAGGAGGCCAGGCTGAAGGTCAAAAGCTGCCTTGAGATTGCTCAGTTTTGGTGTAGTGGAATTAGGGACGACACACCGGCACTTTTGTAATAGTAGGGTTGATGTTGACATCATTTGCTCCTACCATCCCTCAGAATCCTCCCTTCCCTCTGAAGTTAGCTTCACTCCTCAAGTCCTCAAAAGGTCTCCTGTAATAAGGCAAAGTATTTTGAGGTGAGCTGGTCTTAAATGGGTAATTCAGGTGCATTGGCTCTGCAAAAACCTGCTCCTAGCAGACATAAAACAGCTAGGGCTAGTTGTTCATATGTATCGACAGAGGTGTCTATCGCTTGGGGCCCTCTTTGGAGACTGAGAAGAACCTGCATTTACCAGGACGTGAGTGTCACTCAATGAGTTTTACAGCAAACGGGGACTTAAATGGCGATTTCCCTGGTCCAAGGTCAGAACTCCAGTCTGGCTGTTCCCAACCTGGTTCATGCCAGACCTGTGGGACAGCAGCCTCTATTGCCCCTCTATCGTGACCATTGCTGGTTGGGAATGATGGGGTCTGTAGCTCAACACATCTGGAGAACACACCAGGTTGGGAATGGCTGTTCCATCTGCCATACCCTGCTGGTTCAATGCACCAGTTGAGTGGATGTGGTGATTAAAGAAGTCTCAGCCATGACTCCACAGCAAGCCCCTCTCGGTCCCTTGCAACACAAGGACAGCCAGACGGGGCTGGGATGCGGGTGAGCACGGCAGCCCTGGCCCCATCCCACCACAGTCGCATTACAGATCTTTGCGCATTGAGCATGAAGAGCTGAAAAGGGGGGTTGCAAGCCCATTTGACTGAGAACACTGTCAAAGCTCCCACTGTCAGGGGCCCAGGAGTTCTGCAAAGATATTCAGCAGAATACATCCGCGTCCCTCTCCAGGTTTTCATGTTCAATATGCTGTGATCTTTGATGGAGCTGGGGATGGGAGAGGGTCTGGGACAGCTCTTTCTGCTCAGCCACAACCCATCCCATTCTAGCTGTACTCATGTGGTATGGTACCTGCTCCCTCGGCTCTGTTTTCCTGTCCATGATATGGGACTGAGAGCAGGGTCCACCTTACAAGGCAAGCCACCTGGTCACCATGCCTGCACAAATAAGCTAGCCTGCTCCAGGGCTGAAGGGCTGGGGGTGCCCTTCTTAAATCCAGCCACCAGCCGCCATCGCCTCTCCAATCTCCCTGGTCCCCACGCTAGAAGGCACGGAGGAGCTGTGGAAATTCCTTGGAGGACCAAGACATGCTGTTGGCAGGCAAGGCTCAGCCTGCACCTCTTTGCACTTCCTGCACAGTTCTTTAAACAGTGGTGGCCCGACGGCACATTTGGAATCTTGAGAGGCTGCCCTGGGAGGTAGTCACAAGAAGTTGTCCCAGAAAGGAAGTGCAATGAGCTCCCAAACACAGAATCACTCTTTCTAACCTGTAGTTTTCTCCCTCAGCACCTACTTCATAGAAAGCGACGTGAAAGGCTCAGAACCAAGTCAAGTGGCCAAGAAACAAAGTACAAGGACAGAGGTGGAATCTACTCCCAAATGCCAAATTTCACGTGTGTCCTCACAAAGCACAAGAAAATACCTATTTCACACTAGCTAAGCTGGTGATGGTCTAATTTAAACAGTTTTTACTTTGGAAAAAGAAGCTAACAATGTTTGTGCATCTGTGCATGCACACGTGTGAGTGTGTGTGTGTGTGTGCATCAGGAAGGACAAGAAAATTGCACAGGTGTCCATGTGTACCATGTTGGGGATCCAGATCAGCAGTTGGGTGAGTGGGGGAGACACTTCCCAGGTGCTCAGATGGACATGCTAGGCTAGGCTAACTTGATCCTGCCTAATCTTGGAAGCTAAGCAGGTCAGGCCTGGGCAGAAATGGGATGGGTAACTTGAGTGTATTGCTGTCAACTGCCTAGAGAGCTTTGGCTATGGGCAGTATAAAAATGTAATAATAATAATAAAATAACAACATTACTGAAGAGCTATTGACATGTCCTGGAGAGCAGTGCCAATGGATCCGGCATGCTTTCCATCAGTCGTGTGTCATTTTCATTAGACATTCAAACTACAAGTCATCAGAATTTTATCCTGTCAGGCCGTGGACTGGAATAGTAATTAATGCATTTTTATTATCCCAGTTTGACCATGGAAATGAGAAAAATTAAGATAATTACTCAGACGTGTTTAGTGTTGCTGGCATTGCCCCCTGGCAGTTTGTGTCTTCACGAAGATGAAATGTCTCTAGCACTGGTTTGGGGAAGATTTATTTCCAGAAAGGTTCTGGTGATGGGGGAGAAATGCGCCTGTTTAATACATTACTGAGTCTATCTATGATGCACAGATTAATAAGCTAGTTCCAGGCTAGGGGTGAGCCATTGAACCTCTGTGCTGGGTTCAGGGCTTGGATTCTGATTTCCTAATCCCTAGCACCAGATTGAGGAGCCGTTCTACAGCTGAGCCCTGCTAGGTTTGCCCCCCATTATTGAGAAAATGGTTACTCCAAATGCAAGGATTTTTGTAGCCTTTGCTGATATATCACCAGTTTTGCTTCCAACTGATAAGAATTGCTCGTCAGTTAAATGGCCTGCTGCCAGGATAGATCATAGGGTTTTGATATTCTGATGCTCCTTCAAAGACTGTATCAAGACACCGCTGCTGAAAATTAGAATAGGTAGGAACGGGCTTTTCTCAGGATCCACTCCTGCGTGTTTAGGCACCAGGTTTTTTAACCTTTATGATTCACTTCATTGCGGAACTAAACACAGCGCTACCTGCCATTAAAACAATGGAGTGTTTGTCTTCTTGTGTACAAATGATACAGTCATTCAATCTTTGCCCAGGAGTCATCTTTAAGAACAGATGGATCTGCCAGGAAAATTCTTCCAGAAGGGACACCATAGCATTAATTGTATCAAAAGCAGGTGCTCGTTTTTGGCAAGTGATCCACTATATTTAACTGGCTGGTTTCAAATAACCCCCATTTAGCACATTAGGCTGGTTAGTTATTCAGGGGTTGGTTTTGGCAGCCAGTTTCTCTCGCAGAGCTTAGCAGGATGCCATTCTCATTAAAATAAATCATGTTGTGGGTGCTATTTTGAAGGATTTTTTTTCACCCAAGCTGGAAAATTGGTTCTTTCTGTAGTTAAGATTGTTTTGACTATAGGTGCCCCTTCTAAAGTTTCAAAACTGCAGTCAAGTCTTAGACCGGCAATTGGAGAAGCTTCAAAGTGCATGTTGAAAGAAAGCGCTGGCTTTAACTCTTGGCTCTTCTGCTGCTAATATCTGGGCAGAAGTGGGTTGCTCTGCAGTCTGGGCAGGAGTAAGAGTCTGGCTTTAACAGGACTGGCCCTCCATAAGATAAGATGGATCCCTCACCTCAGGTGGCTGAAGCTCCCATCTCTACTGCCAGAAGGGCTGGCCACCCCCTTCCCCCTGTGCTTCTGCCTGGAACAGGCTGAAGCAGCCAGGCTGAGGCACTGGGCCAGTGACCACCTGAGGACCCCTGCTAGCTGCTCTCATTGAATCATCGAATCGTAGAATAGTAGAATTGGAAGAGGCCATGAAGGCCATTGGATCCAGCCCCCTGCTGTTGCAGGACCCCACGTTACACCATCCTACTCAGAGGGTTGTCCAGTTTCCTCTTGAATGTCTCCAGTGTGGGAGAGCCCACCACCTCTCTAGGCAGCTGGCTCCACTGTCCTATTGCTCTGACAGGGAGGAAGCTTTTCCTGATGTCCAGCCTGAATCTGGGTTGTCGCAACTTGAACTGATCATTCTGCGTCCTGAACTCCGTATCAGCAAGAAGAGATCTTGACCTTCCTCTTTGTGACAGCCTTTGAGGTACTTATAGAAGGATTCCATGTTCCCCTCAGTCCTCTCTTCTCAAGGCTGAACATGCCCAGTTCTCTCAGTCTCTCCTCACAGGGCAGTGTTTGCAAACCCTGGATCATTTTTGTCGCCCTCCACTGGACCCTTTCTAGTTTTCCTGCATCTTCCTCCAACTCAACGAAAGCCACAACAGGACAGCATCCAGTACACCCTGCCATGGTGAGAAGCCAGCTGGCTGTGGCTGCTGCCACCCGCCCAATGTCTTCCGCTGAGGAGCTCCCGGAGTGTGGCATAGCTTGGGTGGCTTCTCCAAACAGCCCCGTTGGCACGCACCTGCTGCAGGGTGATGCTCCCTGCTCTATGCCCGACTTCAAAAGGTTCCCTCGGCACCTCTCAGAGTAAGGTATAGGGGAGGTAACCACCCTGGGGAGGTGTGCTGCTTGCTCACCTTTTGTGGCAAATGCAGCTGCAGAAAAGCGGCAGGAGTGGTTCTTTGGTGTACAAGTCCAGTGCCCCATGCTGAGGGATGCTCAAAGTGAAGCACTGGCTTACCCAACGCCCCATGGACCTATACTGGGTTTCTCTGGAACACCAGCCATCTTTTAAGAGATCTGGCAGATTTTGAAACGTTGATTACACAGCAGAATGATCACTTGGGAAGACTTTACAAATTGTTATTACACTATGACACTGAAAGTCACCAAGATAAGAAACACATGACAATTTGGAAACAGAATCCTGGTGAAGAAATATCATCTGGTCGGTGGGAAGCTCTTAGGAAGAAAGATATTAAATTCACCGCTAGCCAAGCATTAAGAGAAAATTGGTATAAGGTGTTTTATTGGGGGTATATAACACCAAAAGATATTGGGGAAATAGATAAGAATTGTAATGCAAAATGTTAGAAGTGTGTAAGGGTAGATGGGACCTTCTATCATATGTGGTGGAGTTGTGAAATAACACAAAAATTCTGGAAATTGATATATGCAGAAATGCAGAAGATCTTTAAAATTAAGTTTCCTATGAGTCTTAAGAACATGCTTTTGAATACTGTGCCAGAGACCCTTCTAAAAAAATATGTCAGAGTTATTTAAGTATATAACTATGACAGCAAGAATCACAATAGCTTCAAAATGGAAATCACCAGAGACCCCAGCCATCGAAGAATGGAGAAACGGATTAGCTGGAACACCAGCCATAAGATGCTGCACTCTGAGAACCCCTCAGGGCAAGGCATTCGGTGGACAAGCCCTCCAGACCACCTCGTCGGCTGCTTCCCTGACTGGCAGAAGTCCCCAGAAACCCCATCAAGCTCAAACATAATTCCTCACACTTGCCAGGGGAGGTAAGCCTGCAGAACACCTGGGCCACCATCTCACAGGTAGTCTCCAGGGCTGCCTCTCTGCTAGCGCTCCATTCTGGGAAAGGGCTTCTCTAACCAAGGCCCAGTCAGCAGAAGATGGTGGCTGGGGAGAGAGGGCAGCGGCTTCCAGCAGAGACAGCTGAAATTGTCCTCCTAACCCAGGTGATGAGCCATCTTCTGCTGGTCCCAGCTCTTCATATTTCAGAATAGAAGGCAACTTTGCAATCTTCATGTGTGACGCTTAAGACTCTTCTTTGAAAATTGTCTCCTTTTCTGTCACCACTGCAGCTACATGTTTTGAAAAACTGTGACTGAGATTATTCAACATGTCTCTCTTCTAAGGATCCATATGGAAAATCTATCTGATTTTAGGCTTAGGAATATTTTTGCTACATCAAGTGAATTGGTATGTTTTCTGCTATTTGATCATGAAAAATCTGTTGCTTGGCATGCTTCTTTGATTAGAAAATGGAGAACCAGTTTTGTTGCTCAACTTTAAATATTCTTCTGATTTGTTTTGACTTGCTACTAAACTACTTCTGCTACTACAGAGAGATCCCTAATAGAGTTCCAGATGTTGCTTCGCAACCATCTCTTCTCTCCTTCTACCTTTCTTTCTCTTCCAGCCCTCTGCCTCTCTCTAGTTCCAGATTGTATTGGATCGCGGTCAGTGACAAGCGGGGTCCCCCAGGGCTCTGTCCTGGGGCCGATCCTGTTTAATCTTTTCATCAATGACATGGAAGAAGGGGTGAACAGTCTGCTGATCAAATTCGCAGACAATACTAAAACTGGAGCAGTGACCACAACTGAGGAGCAGGTACTCCAGATCCAAAAGGATCTGGACAGACTATGGAAGTGGGCAGGAGACAACAGGATGGTGTTCAATGTGGATAAGTGCAAGGTCTTGCACTTGGGGCATAGGAATGGATGTCATAAGTAAAGTTAGGGGACACGTGGCTGGAGAGCAGCACTTGTGAAAGGGACCTCAGGGTGCTGGTTGACTGCAGGCTAAACATGAGTCAGCAGTGTGATGCGGTGGTCAAGAGGGCGAACACCACCCTTGGTTGCATAGCCAGAAGTGTGGCTTCTAGATCAAGAGAGGTATTACTACCACTCTACATGACTCTGGTGCACCCGCAACTGGAGTATTGTGTTCAGTTTTGGGCCCCTCATTACAGGAAGGATATAGCCAAGTTAGAGTCAGTGCAGCATAGGGCCACAAGGTTGGTGGCCGGTTTGCAGGGGGTGGGGTATGAGGTGAGACTGAGAGAACTGGGTCTCTTCAGCCTGGAGAAGAGGAGACTCAGAGGGGATATGTTGGCGGCATACAGGTATGTGAGGGGATGTCACATGGAGATGGGTAGAGACCTGCTCTCCCCTGCAGAGGAAGGCAGGATGTGCTCCAATGGAGCAAAGCTCAGGGAACCAAGGTTTCATTTAGATGCCAGGAAGCACTTCCTGACAGTTAGGACCCCGAGGGTGTGGAATGGGCTTCCACGAGAGGTGGTTGAGGCCCCATCAGTGAAGGTTCACAAAGATAGGCTGGACATGCACATGGTGGGCATGTTGTGAGCAGAGCCGGCTAGTGCCAGAGGTCAGACTAGATGGCCCAGGAGACCCCTTCTGACTCACTCTGTTTCTATGGTTCTATGTTTCTAATTGGATTAATCTAACCATTCTTAGATTAATCTAACCATAAAGAATCTCCATTCTTTACCCAAGTTGTATACTTGAGGTAATGTTTCATAACTGGGAATAAAGCCAGTACTCTTGATTGAAGTCTTACTCTGCATTTAATAACCAACATCCCCTTGAGCTAATGTTAAAGTGCAGCCTTCATGTGACACATCTTGCCTCTTGACCCAAGATAAAAATATACCTGTGCTGGAAGGTTGCAGAGGTATACATGGTAACATTCATTGATTTATTTATGCATTTATTACATTTCTAGTTTGCTCTCTGGGCATTTTGCAACAATTGAAACCATAATATACAACCTAGAATTTAAAACTTTAAAACTACAGAAGCACAAGCCAAAGTGATCTCCTGACCTGGTCTGAGCAGGCAGGGGATGATCTGGAGTCCCATTTCTCAGGACATTCAGCCTTGGTGCTGGAACTCCAAGTGCAGAGTGCCCCCTTCCTGCGGACCCTGTGCATAAGGAACCGCACCAGCTGCTTCTCCGAGGTCACAGATCAACATGGGAGAGCAGGATACAGTGCATGACAGACAGCCTGCGGGAGGAAGAGGCTGGGGGTGGCAGCTGACGCTGTATCCAAGCAATGCCCAGCCTCCTCCTTTCCTCCTCAGAGCAGTTACCCTCTCTCTCCAACATAAGGCATCTTGGTGAAATGCGCATCACCACTATTGTACCTTGCTCTGTGCATTGGACGCATGGAGCCCTCTCACATCCCAGGTGTGCATCGAGGGCAAGCATGCACTGGACTGCATCCGAAAGAGTTTTGAGCAACACAGACTGCAAGACTGAAAATGTCACTGTACCCCTTGGCAAAGTAGGAATGTTTGCTGAGCATTTATCTCTACAGTCCAAGATAAGAAACAATTTTCAGATAGGTTGAAACAGTTCTCTGAACCAGCCTACATGTTGGTCTGAATCAACTCTAAGCATTTCTAGAAATGAATATGGCCTCCCACCTTTATAAATCTGGTTTCTGCATGTTATAATCAGCCCATAGGGATTGGCACAATAATCCAGCATGCAAGATTTCCATCATAAACATTGTAGTCCTGTGGTTGCAGGCAATTATCTGGAACCCATCTGCTGACCATTTCAACCTAATTTACTTTCCATCAGGAAAAGAATTATCTTTGATTATTTTCAGCAGGCCAGAGGTTTAAGAATTTGGATCCATTACCCACTGCAAGCATATTTGCATGTTTGTGCATCTATATATATACTCTATTGAAATAAACGGGCAGCACCAAAATTGGGATGTACCTCTGAGCATAGAGTTTAGTGCACACTCTGGAGAAGCAATGAATAGCATCAAAACAGGCATACCTGCTAGTCCTAAAAGCAAGCATGATGCCCCCGGCCATTGTCCCGGGCTGCTGCTTCCCAAGCAAACCAGGGTGGCCCTCCCGACATCTCCTGGAGGCGGAGCCCAGAGTTTGGCTCTGTGGGGTGTGAGGACGTCCTTCCTTACGTCTCTCACCGGTCAGCATCACGGGGCTGCTCTGCTGGGTTGCAGAGTTAAGGGCGAGGAAGAAAAATGTCTGGCTCTCTGCACTGTGCCTGAATCTGGGCAGCTCTGTCTTGCATCTCCTGCTCCCCGTCTTCCTGAGCTAAAGAATCCCAGCAGTTCTGACCTCTCCATCCGGGGGAGCCGCTCCAGCCCCTGGGCCATGGCAGGTGCCCTTGCTCTAACTCTGCAAGACCCTCTCCTTGGGTGCGCTGAGCAGAACCGTGCACGGCATTCGAAGCATGCTTGCCCCGTAGAGCTCGGAGGGACTGAGTGCTCCTGGCGGTCTTTACCTTGAGCTCCTCTCCCAGGAAGGCCTGGCCTGGAGCTGGCCTGCTTCACAGCCGCTTTGCAGTGGGGCAACAGGTCCTTCAAGCTGTGCTCAGAACCCACAATCTCCTTCTTGGTCAGACCCCTCAGCTTCTCAGTGCCTGGCCAGGAAAGAGATCTGGGGGCTGTGGTGGACAGCCTGCGAAGGAGGCCAGCCCGGAAGGCAAGCCCCTGCAGCACGACCTGGTCTGGGAACAAGAGCCTCCGCTTGGCTCTGGGCTGCTCTAGGTCTGCTCACTTTCCGACTGTGCCGCTGATCACGTGTGAGGGCCACAGTGGCTCTGAATAGCGCCCGGCACCCTTAAACTGGAATGGGACACCCTTCAAAGGGAGGATTCCTTCCGGAAGAGGGCCACTCGTCTGGCAGCCCTTCAGATAGAGGACTGCCCTCTGCAAGGCAGGCCACCTTGCTCCCCTTCCGCCCTCCACTCAGGCTCCTGAGCTTTCTTCCATCAAGACCCAGCCCTCATTCTCAGGCAGCCAACCTGGCCACTCTCGTGTGGGGCCGACTGCCCACAGTCTCCCCACAAAATCAAGCCCCGTGCATTCCAGACGGCCTGCTCTAACCACGCCTAGCACTGGGCGGAGCCCGATATCCTCTGTGATGGCCAAGCTGGCCCACCTCAGTGTGGGGAAAAGCCTGCGGCCTGGAGTAACGGCTGGCTCCTGCGAGCTTCGTTAACGGTGCACCTGCACCTGCAATTTGCCACTTGCTCGGCGTGACTGGTCTATCCTGTTTAGAGCATTCCTAGACCACCTTTCAGCGGAAGACTGTTCCCGAGGCCTTTTGCAGCTATGCAAACATGCAAACAAGGAGGATCCATTCCAAGAGAGAAAAGCTACACCTAAGCAAACAGGAGTAAAGCCGCACAAAAGCTGTTATAACCTCTGCCAGTTCTGAAATGCCTGACAGAATAAACCCTCAGCTCTATGCATGAACTTCCTCAGATTAAGCTTTCCGCAGCTATGGAATCAGGCCAAATAAAAGCTCTGTCCAGACCAGTAACCAGCTACCACTCCAAAGGGAAGATGTAGATCACTCGGCCGTCTTTCCGGAGCTCCTCGCAATCCCTTTTTATTTTAACCACCCTAAATAATTCAGTGGCCACTTCTCTGCTCACTGCTACTTCCAAAGCATGAATGAATAAGTTGGAAATTTTTTCTGGCAATTTAGAGAAGGCTGGGAAATTGTTTGGCTCACAGAGTGACTTAGAATACAAGGACCAGGTTGCCAAGAGCCAAAGCCAGAGAGGCATTTCCAAAGTGAGACTCTTTGCCCACAGAAACCTCCAAGCACAACTTGTTGCCTACGGATGCTCCACTCGGGCTTCAGCTGGTAGACTAAGCGTTCACCCAAGTGCAAGTCCAAGTTTGTGATACAACAGGAGTATTTGTGAGTTAAAACTGTGTGCCTTTTTCTGATGAATAAACTTTCTCTGTGCTATAAGCTGTGTGTGTTTTTGTGAACTCAAAACCAGGGCTTGTTCTCTCTGGCCATGGGCGTTAAATCCCAGAAAATATCCCAAACCTTTTGAAGAAATCTAGGGGACAAGCTCCTCCTTTGAGCGTCATTGCCTCCAAAGTTACCTGGTGTAACACCCTGTATGTGTCTACTTTTGTGGAGAAAAACGGACTCCAGTGAAGATTTCGTTTAGCTAAAGAAAGGAGTAACCCAGCACAAAACCAGGCAGTGGCAAAGGAGAAAGAAATCTTTGCAGTTATTGTGAATGTCATCTGTAAAGTGGGGAACCTAAGAAGCCAGGAGCACGGAGACTGAGACGCATGGTTTAAATGTCCATGCAAAAAAACAAATGCTGCAAGAAACATTTTTGATGCATGTCTGTGAGACATTTTAATCTGAAATTAGATCAGCTTTTGATTCCAAATGTATCACATTAATGGAAGATGCTGTCATGAAGGGGTGGGGGAGGTTTAATCACAAGGAGTTATAAGCAAACAGATCTGTACTCTTATTAGGAAAAAAAGGAGAAGAATAAATCCATGGCTAAAATGTTGAATCACTGTTGCCCATCAAGTCCTAGCCATTGTTTAAGTTACAGTGACCTCTAGAGGCACATGAAGAACATATTTTCTTCAGCACTGGGTCCTTAAATATTACAGATGCCTAAGCTAAGAAAAGAGGGGGTTGCTTAAATGTGTACATTTCAGCCATCATTCAGTTAGGGTGGTTTTCTGCTTCTAGCTTACCATTTATTCTTGGGGGTTGGAACCATTTTACCCTGGACAATCCACACCGGCAGAAGTGGGTTTCTCTGCTCCCACCTTCTCATGGCTGCCCCTCCATCGCTTTGGAAAAGATAGAGAGAATCAACAATAGAAGTTACCAGATGCCAAAAAGAGGGGGAGGGCTGGAGACTTTGTGGCTAAAAATCTGACTTTTATACTTTTTGAATGAAATAACTGAAGTCACAACCAATGTGAAACCTTAGGCAAAGAAACAGAAACATAGAAACAGAGGGAGTCAGAAGGGGTCTCCTGGGCCATCTAGTCTGACCCCCGGCTCCAGCCAGCTCCGCTCACGACATGCCCACCATGTGGACGTCCAGCCTATCCTTGAACACCCGCACCGATGGGGCCTCAACGACCTCCCGTGGAAGCCCATTCCACACGCTCGGGGTCCTGACTGTCAGGAAGTGCTTCCTGGCATCCAAATGGAACCTGGTTTCCCTGAGCTTTGCTCCGTCGGAGCGCGTCCTGCCTTCCTCTGCAGGGGAGAACAGGTCTCTACCCACATCCGTGTGACATCCCCTCACATACCTGTATGTCGTCAACATGTCCCCTCACATACCTGAATGTCACCAAAGACTGGCAAAACTCCTCCGTGTATTGTAAATGGCAGTCCTTACCTGAAACAAGGCAACCTTAGGCAACCTTCCTGAAAAAAGTTGTTCCTTACAGAAAAGGAGTACATTATGGAGCCGACTGCTTCTGCGATGAATTCATGACACTCTGCAAGTTGTGAGCAATATCTTGGAGAGAAATTTCTGTGTGAACAAGCTCCGAAGGCATGAGAACCCACACTCCATGGGTTGAGTATGGGTTGTTGTTGAAAGGGGGGTCCACCATATTTCAACACAGCTGCACTAAAAGCTACTGAGGATGGGGATGCTTTGGGGCTGACCTGTCCAAGAAACCTCCTAAACTTGGACCTAGGCCTAGCAGGATCCATCCTTTACCAACCAACCTAGGCAGAAATCCACTGACAATGCCTAGAGTAGTGGTAGAAGAAGCACTTCCTCCTTTGGAAGTATTCCAGAAAAAAGGGGGAGCCGGGCAGATGGGTGACCCCTTGAAAGCTGCAACTGGGTTGTCCTCCCCCCCAACATGGGCACACACAGCCATTTACCATTGTCTGCTGTATAGGAAAGATCTGGACCACTTGTGTTTTTTAAAATATATGGGGGTTTTTCAAAAAGATTCTGCACTTTTTAAAACCCAATTTATTGAGAATTAAAAAAAAAATCCAACACTTTCCTGCACAGTCACCTTCCTTTGCAATGCATTTTTCCCAGCATCATACCAACTTTTTAACGCCGTCAGCAAAAAATATATGAAATATATTTATAAAATATAAAAGTGTGGAAACTTTTTGAAGAGCCCTTGTATATCTTTTTTATTGTGATTTCACTAATGATTGTTGATGCAAATCATAAGCCACCTTGGAACCAATGGGGACCAAGAAACCCCAGCCAACTTGATCATCTTTGAAAGTCAAAGATGCCACAGAGGTTATCTTGCCCTGTTTCACACAGCTTGGATGAAATAAGCTACTATTTGACCCAGAGGTATGGGAGGTGAGAATTGTACGTCTAAGAAAGAGTTGTGTGAAAATCACAGACAACAACCACTTCGGATCCTTTCTTGTTGAGCAGTCAGACAGACAAATGTTAGTATTACATTCTATTCCTGATTGTTTTTCAGTAACGTTCTAAAGTCCCCCTCTCTAGAATGAATCCTTTTCGGGGTTGCAATGAGTACAGCTAAAATGTTGGCCTGATGGATTATGATGGAACTTCCAATTTCACCTTTAAGAAGAAAGGAAATGAGTAAACGGTCCGTTGCTTTTATAAAAATCACTTTCCCAGCTACTATAAAATTCAGTACAAAATACAAATGTAGAAAGCTGTCTGGTACAAAGCAAAGCTCCTTCTCCAGCCCAATGTTGCCATTCCAATGGGCTGTGGCAGAGGGGGCTCGATTCATTTTACTGCCGGGGTGCAGATCAGGATAGCACCCCCTCCTCAATCCATGCTCAACAGCGGATTGGAATGGCAGTTGGCTCTTTCTTCAACATGGATGAAGGGGCAGCATCTTCCATCCCATCTGAAGGCAGTAGAGAAGCTTGAGGATGCGATCCAAGCCACATGGCAGACGGATTCCCCCTCCAAAACTGTGCTGCCGCCTCTCAAGCGTCACCTCCAGAGGCCAGGAAGAGCCAGCCCTGGGCAGTGGCCCGGAATCACAAAATGTGGCACCACAGTCTTCGGGATTGTCCAGGAGCATCTTACCAGCTACGGAGAAACCTGCAAGTGTGATTGTTTAGAATCTGTGTATTAAAGACCCAACTTCCACTGGGAATTATGTCACAGCGGGAAATGATCCGTCATGGACAATGGGTGGAGATGACCTCTTAGATCTTTTCCCTTCCTAGAGCCAGGAAAGTCAGCAATTAGAGAAATAGCTGTAATAATTATTAGCATTGCTACTGAAGCCTAACTATCATTAGGTTTTCGAGCTAGGGGGTAAAGTGCTTATGAATCTGCACTCAGCCTGTGCTCTGGTTATTTATTGTTGAGCCATTTATCTTCCCCTAAAGGGGGGCTGGGGAGAAGAGACAATTATTGCTTAATTATCTAATTTCATCATTGAAAGAAGATGAACAAGTCACGATCTTCTTATCACACACACACACAATCATGTACCACAACTTATGCTGAGACTTCTTCTCCCCATAGCACCAGAAAACAACTTGCTAATCAAGGGACAATTTCCTAATAAACTTCTGCAGCAGGCAGAAGATTCAGGCAGAAGATACTTGCCAGTGCCACGTATTCCTTCCATGTTTAATTTTTAAAAAATCCTAAAGCAAAAGGAAAAAATAGAACAACGGAAAGGCAACAATTATATTATTTTGTCACATGGAACAGAGAAGAGGCAATGTGAACAGCAACACTCATGAAGATGCCAAAAGGAGCTGTGCCCTTGGAGAAAAAGGAATTAATTGGCAGAGAGAAAAGTGTTGGTGGCTTGCATTTAAACTGGGAATGGGTGGGTCCAACCACATCTGCAAGGTGGAGCCAGGGATGGGCGTGGGCGGGTAACTGCTGAGGCCAAAGAACTAGCAAGGTCCGACAAGGAACAGAGGTTCGCACGTATCTCTGCGGTGGTGGCACGGAGCAGCGTGTGACACCATAAGCAAGCACAGTGGGCAAACCTTGGCCAAGGGTGCAACAAAGCCTTGCGCCTCCCGGCCTGCCCTGTTCGAGAGGCAGCCAGTTGGGGAACATCTACTGAAAATTCATGTGCCACCTTCTTGATGTTTGGCTCTAGGACAGAATTGACCAATCCTGGTCCATTTGGGCTCAGTCTGATTCTACAGGACACCCAAGACTGTATGGATCAGTCCCATTTTTGGACTCTGCCACATCACCACTTCGAATCGTCCTTGACTATGAGGATCTGAGGATGCTCAGCAGAAGAATGGGACAGAATTCAGGGGGATTTTTTGTTTGACTCTAACACTGTCATTCACACTTAATGTATTTGAGCTGGAAAATGCTTCTGTAAACACTGCTGTATGCTGAGCAAACACAACTAGCATGTGGAGTGGGGAACCACTCCTAGAAGCCATTGAAACATATTTCCATGTGGTGACAACGCCACATGGGAGCTGTAATATTTGCAATCAGCTTGCCACATCGCTCAATCTCATCCTACTGAGAGTCTCCTTGCATTGTCACAGCTGTTACTAAAGCAAATAAATCTCGCCTTGACTCTACTTGGAGAGTTTGTATGGCAGGACCATTTATTCCCGCTGGCTGGCTGCGCTGGTTCGGAGACATTTACTGGGGCCACTGAGTGGCACGATCCCCCTGCAGGCGTCCTGAACTTCTCCTCAGAGCTCTGGAAGTGAGCAGCGCACTCGTGTGGACTATGCCACAAAAACAGTGGTGCGTAACACATAATTCCCCATGCAGCCCCAACTCGTATATTTGCACTAGCCGCAAACATGGCCTGGCAAGAGAGGAATTTTTCTTGACTTTTGCATTCTCCATTTTTTTGGCCACAGGTAGAAAAAAGAATTTTGTCAAGGGTTGTCTGCAAAATCCATTGGATTCCCTAGTTTAATCTTAGAAACCAGTCCTCTATTGTCTACACTGGCTACCGATTGATGTCTGGGCCCAATTTAAGGTGCTGGTGATGACCTATAAAGCCCTAAATGGCTTGGGTCCTGGATACCTGGAGGAGCTCCTTCTCCTCTATGTGTCCTCTCACCCCCTGAGATCTGAGTCATAGGCCCTCCTCTGGGAGCCTTCCTTGAAAGAGATCAGGAGGGTGGCCACTTGGAGGAGGGCCTTCTCTGTGGTGGCACCCCAACTGTGGAACACGCTCCTCAGAGAGGTTCGCCTGGCACCAGCGCTTCTTTCCTTTCAGCATCAGACAAAGACTTTTTTATTCTCCCAATATTTTAATTGTTAACCTGTTTTATTTAGTGGTTTTGTATTTTAACATGGGATGCTGTTCAACTGTTACTCTTATTTCTGTTTTATTGTATTGTATTAACCTGTTGCAAACCATCCAGAGACTTCTGTGATGGGACGGTATAGAAAAGTTTTAAATAAATAAATAAACAAGCAGTGCCATTACGCCATGCCTGCCACCGCCACCAGCAGCAGCAGGCGGAGAAAAAGCTGCACCCCTTTTCCACACCCACCCCTGTCACCTGCAGCAAGCAGGAAAGTAGTTTGATTGCTGGGAAGGGCGGCTGGGGAAGGTTCTCAGTTGCATAACCAAGGGTTCCTGAGCATTTGCTGACTTCCTCTTGGCTTGGCTTGCTTTGCAGGACTGGTCAAGCACAAGAGGAGGAATGTGGGCTCTGGAAAGATGGTTTGGAGAACAGATTTCTCAAGTTCATCACCATGTTTAGAGTACTGGAATGTTTAGAGCACTACTGTGACATATGAGAGCCCTGGTCAAATGTATAATCCAGGCATAAAGTGTCACAAGCCTCTCAGAATTACGCTATGTGGAACTTTTCCTACCATTGCCGTCTTTTAGCAGAACGAATATCCACTTTGCACAAGTCCAGCCTTTCAATTCCTTAAGGGGGCTATGCTTCTGGTCCCACCAGCAGGGCCTTCTTCATTGTGGCACCCTCATAATGGAAGTCCCTTCCTTTGAAAATGCGTTGTGCATCTTCAGTTTCATCAATTACTTAAGACAAGCCTTGGTTCTTTCCATGAGTCTTCCATTTGTGGGAGCAACTGCAGTTTAGTTTTATTGCAGATCTTCTTGGATCAGACACATTTTATTTGTTTGTTTGTTTGTTTGTTTATAAAATGTGTATGCCATTCATTACTTGAGTTTCTGGATGGCTTACAACATAAATCAGAATAAAATAAATAAATTGACTATTCCACACTGGCTGTAATTAACAAAATACAAACAATAAAATCCAATTACTATTAGAAACATAGAAACAGAGCAAGTCAGAAGGGACCTCCCGGGCCATCTAGTCTGACCTCTGGCACCAGCCAGCTCCGCTCATGACATGCCCACCATGTGCACGTCCAGCCTATCCTTGAACACCCGCACCGATGGGGCCTCAACATTTTCAAAGTTTTACTTTAACAATATTGCTTTATTATTCCTCAGAGGTTGCTACAGCTTTGCAAAATGCTTATTATAAGAGGTGGCATGTACATTTAATAAATAACTCTTCTACTGAATGGGCCATTAGGAGAAGGGGTGTGGCCCCTCCCCAACCCTAAAGACTGAAGAGCGCAGCTTTATCCAACTAAAGATTCACTAGGTCCACCATCTTTTTTCCAATAATGTTCCAGAAATAAGTCCAATACACTCCCAAAAATGCCCACCTCCTGGAACCACCTCCAGAACTAAGGCAAGTTCCCTTCTCAGGCTCCCCAAAGAGTCGCTGGGTGGCAATTTACTGAGGGCCCCCTCAAGCTTGGAACTTGTCCTGCCAACACATCCTCTAACAAGAGCTGAATTCATGGACAAATGCTGGGAAGTACACCTGTTGGGCATGCACCAAAAGATTCAGAAGCAAAAGAACGCTTGAAAACACAGACATCGGGCTGATGAACTCGAACGGATTAGCTGATTATATTCAGCTGCAAATATTCTCACAACTCTCTCTCCCTCCCTCCCTCCCCCCTGAAAGCGAGAGTGAGAGTGAGAGTGTGGGGGACTTACCCTTCAAAATTGGTCAATCCAAACTCCAAACCAGAAGTGGGCGTGTTTTGGCCAACAAGTCCCATCATCCTTCACCAGCGCTTATGTTATCTAGAGCCAACGCACACTGCAGCTTCAGACATCTAGAGGGCAACCAGCTCCCCCCACCCCCCCACACCACCCAGGCTGCAGTGAAGACAAGCCAGTTCAAGCATTTCAGTCCATCCGTTTCCAGGTTGTCAGTCCATTGATCAATCAAACTTACACCCTGGTAAACACGGTGTCTCTAAAATCAATACGCAGATAGTGGGGAAACCTAATGGAGCCCCTGCCAGTTTGCTTTCATCACGCCAATTCAATTTGGCACCTCCGAGGCAACCCCAAAAGAGCAGAAACACTTGTTTTTGGAGGGCAGCCACTTGGTGTGGCTTGCGTAACGGACTCTGCCAACCTGCCCCCATCCAGAAATAAGCACTGATGTTCATTCCAGGCAGAGCCTAATGATAAGAGGGCACCTGCTGGATTTTCCACTTTGTCTTCAGATACTGTCCGTACAAACCACACCAAGCAGTTCCCCTTTGCTCTCCCACAGGAGGGGATGCCTCACAGGGAAGAGGCATTCCCACCCACCCAGGTCTTTCATAACATGGTGCTCACCACCTGCATCTGATACTATCTCATGTTAATACAACATCTATCTGTGTATCTCATATTTAAAGACTCCAATAACCTGGAGGCAGCTTTGAGGTTCATTCAAATACCCCTTTTCATGGCTTACATACAGTAGTCTTGCTCTAAACCAGAGAAGAGGAACCTCTTTCTGTTTGAGGGCCAGAGTCAGAGAAGTTCTTGGAGACCACAATCCAGTGGGAGGTGGGGTTGAGTGGGACAGAAATACTCCTCCCCCAAATAAAAGCTGGCATCTTGTAGCTTCAAGTACTCACTGTTAGCAACTCAGTCTTAGGAGTGGCCATTCAACCTTTTAGAATTGGCCGATATGGAGAACTAGACTAGCCAGTAATCGATAGTCAGGGAAGGGAGTCCAGCCAGTGCAAAAAGGCTTGGCCATCTAGCTAACCCCAAGGGCTGGACTGGAACCACTGCAGTCCTTAATAGATCAGAGTAACCCAGCTCTTTAGAGACACTGCAGTTTAATGTACCTACAGTCACTGCTCAAGATGACTGCACTAGATCCGAATGGCCAGAAGCATGTCCATGGAGCAGGTTGTTCAACAAGATGTCTGAAGAACCTGCTGATCCGTGGTTGATTTGGAAACAGTGTAAGCGAGAAGAGTCTGCCAAAAATAGCAGAGTTCATGACAAATGGCTCCAGGTGTGACAGTTCAATGCATATTATTATAAAGTCACAGGAGGCTGTTCACCATGGCATTTCCCAGGTGCTTCCTATGAAAAGTCACCATGCAAAAAGGGTCTCTTCTCTGCTACCATGAAGCCGTGAAGGGTGCATCAACGTCGAACTCTACTCCCTGAGCCTGATTATGATTGGTGGGATAGCAGTGATTTCGTAGGGAGTACAGCAACAAAGCGATGAAAGGACAGAAGACCCCAAATCAATCTACTTCTGGACTGAGCCATTTTTTGGTCTGCACCCCTCTTGCAAGGCTTCAGTCTTACATCCATTCTGCCTTACTTCCACATCCATCTGCACTTATACAAGGAAGCTGCACAACTCTGCACTGAAGTAAACATTTAAATTCCCCTCTCTGCTCACTCCTTCAGAATATGACTTTCTGAATGCATTTAGCCACAAAATGTATCTTTTAATTTTTGAATGCATTTGTTAACTGCCCAGAGAGTTTCAGCTGTTGGGTGGCATAGAAATTCAATCAATCAATCAATCAATCTGCTTTCTGAAATCCCTTTTCAGATGTGTGTTGCTGTTTTTAAGCCGAGAACTACATCTGAGATGTGCAAAATCCTACTGATAACTACATTACTACCTACATTAAGCCCAGGAAGTGTGTGTCAGGTCAGTCCTTACTGCAGCTTGCAAAGACCAAAGTCATCAAGCATCACTACTCCAAACACAAGACACAAGTTCTGTTTTCACACTGAAGCAGCCTGTGCAGCACCATGGTCAGAAAAAAGGACTGGGGCTTGGGAAACTTGGCTTCTAGTCCCTGCCATGAAGCTAAGCTCTGGGTGACTTTCGGCCAGCCACTGACCCTCAGTCTAGCCTGCCTTTGAGCTTCTTGTGAGGATAAAATGGAGAGAAGAACCTTGTTGACTGCCTTGGGTTCCTTGCAGGAGGAAAAAGAGGGATATTAATTATATAATAGTAAAATTCTGAGGCTTTGACAGACCTAGGGCTGTTTGGATGTCTCCTTCGCCTTACATTTACAAAGTCTTGGGCCTAAAGAGAGCTTAATATCCAGGGGACAAGAATTACTCCAGTCAATCAAATGGAATCTCTCAGATTCAGAGAAGAAAATTATACACAAAGCAGCCCTTGGACCAGGTGTTGCCAGGCTGGGACCAAACGGGGCCAAGGTCCTTCCCCCAGGAGTGTACCAGTGCCAGGCAGAAAGGTTTTCCAGCTTGACTACCATCCAGAATGTGATTCTGAAGGGGAGTTAGAGCTGGGGTGAGAAGGTTTAACTCAGCTCTCTTCACATGGCCCAACAGCTCTTCAATCTTTCCCTGCATAGCTTAAAAGCAAACTTTTTGAGATAATCAGGGAGGGCAGCATGCAAATAGACCAGAAAATTGCTTTTGAAATTATTGGGACAGAAGCTCTCGTCTCCAGATATCCTCTTAAATATACGCCCCTGAGCTGGCAATGCAACCTAGACTTTTTGGCCCTGTTGGTGTTATAACCAACACTTGGGGAGATCACACGGCTGGGGAAGGTGGGTATAAATTACCCTGTGTGGCTTTACTCGTGCAGACAAGCTGTAGTATGCATGCAAGGTCATTCTGCCTCCCTCCACAGCACATTTAGTTCCATGAAGACATGCAAGGGTGCCATTCACAAGGAACTCATCTGAACATGCCCCTTCCCCAACACCAAACATGAGCAGCAATGCAAGACTTGGATTTTCTTCCCCGAATTTTCCCGAACCTGCACTGTTTGAAAATGAGTACTTGTTCATTGCACATCACTGCATTTCCCTGCCCTGCCTCCTCCCCATTTTCATCCCTATGGGGAAATCCACATCTTTCCTATTCAAAACTGCACATTTTGGGAGAGCAGGGAAATAGTTCCTTGTGTCTTGCAAGCAACATGGACAAATTGAAGAATTCCCCTCATTTGAAGAAGAATTCAGGCAAGTTCAAGACACTCAAAAGTTGCATTCCCATTTCAGAGCCTCTGTCCATTCCCCCTTTGGTCTTCCTGTCTTTGGCTTTCAGCCTGGCCTGACATGAAAGATTTACCAATTCTCAAATAATTGAGTGGCTCCTTTCCTGATTAAATGCTAAGATATTCTATTAGCTCCCACAAGCCTTAAAGGCAGAGTGGATTTCAAAAAGTGATACGAATTTATGTATGAATGTAAAACTTTTCTATACCAATCCCATGCTTAGACGTCTTGGGACGGTTTACAACAAATAAAGAGGCATGTAATCTGCAACTTTGAGACCATCTAGTGGAGAAGACTGGAAGGTATTGCCTTCCAGATGTTACTGGACTGCAGCTCCCAGTGGCTCTACTCAGCCATGAGCATGACCTGTTCTCATCGACAATCTAGCATGAAAACATACAAAGCCACCTTATATTGAGCTGGAACATTTGTACTCTAGTTTGACATTTTCTAAGCCAGGGGTCCCCAGTGTGGGGCCCACAGGTACCCCACGTATTTTTAAATAGCTTTTTAAAAATAAAAATACACGGATTTGAATGCAAAGCATATACATCAGTGAATATTAAAGACTGAACCAGTACAAAATTTATCTGTGTAAGAACCTCCTTGCAAAATGAAGCAACTATGAGGCATCGCTAAAATATAACTTAAAAGAAGCATTTGCTCTATTGTGCCACCAGCAATTAGCCAAATTAGATCATTCTTAAAGAAATTTTGCAGGCATGAAACGGAAGCTTTTGCTCAATAAGCCACAGCCCAAGATCCACAGATGTGACAGGCAGGCATCAGAGTGGCAATTTTGTAGTGGTGCCCACAGCAGTTTTTCAAATTCCAAAATGTGTCCATGGGTCTAAAACAGCTGGGGACTCCTAGTTTAAGCAGCAGCAACCCAAGGAGTCAGGAAAAGGAGGAACCAGGGATCAACCTGAGCCTGGAACTTTTTGCCTGATGGGCAGAACCTCTACTGCCCAGCTGTGGCTTTCCCCCATGACCAGTGACTGTCCTCTAATCCTTTCCTTGCCCGATCTCTGTGCAGACCATTGGTGCAGACCACTGAATTTGAAAAGTGCTTGACAATCTTTATTAGGTTTATCCTCACAACAACCCTGTGAGGTAGGCTACGTTTTCCCATTTTACAAATGGAGAAAAGAGGCAGAGAAAGAGGGGAAAGGGAGGGGAGGGGAGAGGAGGGGGAGAGGGCGTGAGACAGGCCTAAATCTGACATGGGAATTCTGCACCCTCTGTGGATATGCAAGTCTATTCTACAAATCACAGTGTGCATTCCGTCCCACCGAAAGTGAAAATTGCCTCTGTCAGGGATGCAGCTCCCCTTCCGTGGCCCTTAGAAGTGCAACAAGATGGTCAGCAACCTGAACCCAAGTCCTTCTAGACACACCCAACTCACTGGACAGCTTTTCTTCCAAATCTTCAGAATGGAGATCTGACCAGCTCTGGATGGTGAGAAGTGAAAGATTTGCCTTGAATGGTGGCGCATCACGGTTAAAAATTTAGTTACTCCAAATATAATTTCTTGTTTCTCTTTAGAGAATGATAAAGGGTTCATCTACAGATGTTTCCATTCAGCTGCAGTATAAAAAATCTTTTATATAATATATGTACAACACATCATATCACAATATTGTTTTAAAAAAAGTGGGAAATCTTTGCCTGATCCATTGTTACAAGCACGTACAGATGCACAAAAAGGAAGCAGGAGAAACCAACCCTATTATTTAGTGCTAGCCAAATAGTTCCAGTAGGGCTGCAACCTGGCACTGAAAGCTGAGCTCCAGTCTTGGGGGATTATTTAATATTTTTTTTAAAAAATTAAAAATAAAATAAAGCAAGACTTTTGAAGTCAGAGAACACAAAATAAAGTGTAGCTTTTCCTTTTTTCTTTCATTTCCTCTTTTCTTTCATTCTTTTTTTTAATAAGATATATACATCAAAAAATAACGGCCCAAAAAGGGCATTGGTTTTTAATGCTATTAAAAAGCTATATAAATGTGCAGAGGTTCTTTTCTTCTCATCATGAAAGACCAACGGAAAACAAAAAAGCACCTCCAGCTTCTAGGAATTCTTCTGGGGGTATTTTTATTTAAGTACCTGTAAAGAGAGTATAAGGAAAGAGGGGAAACAGGATGTCAGAAAAGAACCGTGTTGTTATATGTTGGCTATTCATATGACTAAAATCTATGCAAAAGATTCACATGGCACCCATGAAACAAGCTTGAAATCAGAAGCCTTGCAGGCTCTGGAGCACTTCTGGCACTGTGAGTGGCTACAGACTCTCAATGTTTCATCCTACCCCCCACCCCCCCGGCTCACAAAAGTTGCATTCCTGTAAGCACTTAGCTGACAATCAAGACTGGTTGCTTCTCAGTCCCTGAAGCGCTTCAAGTATCATCTGTGCATTCAGGAAGCTTCTCCAGCCAAGGAATTTTTGGTGGAAGCCTCCCCCGACTGTTGTCGGCTGCATGACACCAGTGGGTTCCCCTTATTCCCTCAGTTCACTAAGATCTTCCACTGTGGCCTCAGAACCGAAAAAATGGTACCGCCATCCGTGACAACAGCAAACCTGCCCCTTCGGGCTCAGTGATGACACCAAAGTGGGGGCGGTGGGTGGGTTGTGTGAATGCACAGGTGATCACTTGAAGAACTGTCACTACTGTTCTTCTTTGTGGTCTCTGAGCATCACACATACGAGCGACTGACAAGCTCACTTCCTCCACGTGAGTCAGTGCCATTAACACAGAATGGATTACTAATCGGGCCAACCCAAAGAGAAGTCTGCTCCAGTCCAACTATCTTTCTGGCAGAGCTGAATGAAAGTGCAAGGCTAGGTAGCTACTGGACACAGTTCTGTCAACAAGACACCTCAGAATGGAAGACTGCTGAAGGTCCACTGAAGGAAAAGGACGTTCCACCATCTTCCATAACCTCTTCCAGAAAAGAGCCATCAGTCTGTCAGAGGTGTTTCTCTTGGCTCGTTTGGTGAAAGCCTGACAGTGTGAGGAAGGTGATGACATGTCCCTCACCCAAGCAAAGCAGGCGGAGTGAGAAGCCCTTGGTTGGTGGAAGGTTAGCTCCATTCCCTTCTGAAGGCCATCTTCAAGGCAAAATGGTTCTCAGGAAAAAGAAGCAATCAGAGATTGCCGGACAAGTAAGAAAAGTTACAAAAATTTGAAGAAAGGTTGCAAGAGAAAATAGGAGAAAATGCTCAGTGAGACCCTCAGCAGAAAGGCATAGAACCTTCTCCTCAAGAGAAAGGACAAAGTTCCTCACGAGGCCACCACAATGGCAGCTGAAAAGGATCTGAGGGAAAAGGCAGGAATCTACTAACATCAGTGGGGAAGGTCACCCACCCTAAGTTCCTCAGCTTTAGAAACTTCCCAAATAAGGTTCCACACAGCCTCAGAGTCCCTGTGTTTGAAGCAGAGAGACCACCCTTAATGTGCTTGATGAAATTGACCTCTGGGTAGACGTGCAAAGAATTGAACTGCCAGTCTCTTACCCACTGAAAAATGTATGTGGCAACTGAAAAGCTCCCTTGGAGCTCTTTGCTACCAGAAGTGAAGTAAAGCAGAAAGGAGCTGCTATACCCAGGCCTTCTTGTGGGCTTCCCATAGGCATCTGCAGCCACACTCTGCAGGATCAGACCTTCTTCATGAGAACATAAGAAGAATTCTGCTAGACCAGACCAGACTATCTAGTCCAGCATTGTGTCCAGCACAATGGCCAACCAGCTGCCCACAGGATCCCACAAGGAGGCCAGGACTGCCACACCACCCTCCTGCCCAAGTCCCCCAGAATACTGTCTCTGATAACAGGGTGGCATATAGCCAGGATGTGTAACCAAAGATATCCTTCACCTCCATGAATTTGTCCAATTGCTTTTTAAAGCTCCCCCAATTGGTTGCCATCTCTACATCTCCTGCCATCGTTTAACTCATTCCTGTGTGAACAAGTCCTTCCTTTTGTCGGCCCTGCATCTCCCACCAATCATCTTCACGGGATGACCCTAGGTTCAAGCATTATGGGAGAGGCAGAAAAATGCCCTTCTGCACTTCCTCAGTTATGGCTTGCTCCACAACAAAATGTGGGGAAGTCAAGAGGGAATGAATATTTTCACAAGTGACTGTAAGTTTCCATCCTACCTAGCATGTCTTTTTTAACGTTCTCAAGTGGGGGTGCATTATTATTATTTATTTCATTTTATACAGCCCCTAGATGAAGCCCTCTCTACACTGGGAATGAGCTCGAAGGGGGTCCCGGAGCTGGTTGTCACAACCATTAAAGGCAAGAGCAGTTGCAGGCACCTGGAAGCCTCTGACCATATCGAGGCTTGTCCATCAAGGACAGTATTGGCACCAGCCAGAAATTGTGCAGGCCTTTCTCTCCAGCCTTTTGCCGCCAGCATGTTAAGGCAGGCAGACTTGAGTGACAGCAGCCATCTCCACTGCCAGCCCTCTAAATAAAGCACTGGGGAAGGAGGGTTTTATTTATTTATCTATCTATCTATCTATCTATCTATCTATCTATCTATTTTTATTTAGGGAACTTCTATGCCGCCCCATTCGCTGAAGCCTCGGGGCGGCTCACAAACATAACTTGGTTTGGGTTTGTCTTGAGATAGGAAGGGAGTTTCCAGGAGAAAGCAGTCCAGGCAGATGGCCCCAGGGTTCTTCCCTCACTGCCTTTGGTGCACCTTTTGCAGTCCTGGAGGGGCAGCCAGCTCAGATCCAGGACAGGGCTCAGCCCTTGGAGTCCAGCACTGAGTTCACAGAAGGTCACAGTTCTGTGACCTTAATAGCATCATGATGAACTTCCTGTTTCTGGCCAGGTTTTGTGAATGTTAGGAAACCTCCATGGGTAGGTTTCGTCATTTGTTTGCATTGAGCTTGTGCAATTGTTTGGAAAGAGATACTTTGCCTGCAGCCTGTACCAGAAATTCATGGGTTAGAACCGTGGCAGGCATTAAAAGGAACCCAATTGTGCACGAGATGCAGTGCTTCCATGTGTCCCCGGATGACTGGTGTGTGCAAACATTAACCTGAGCCGCAGGTATCACAGCAGCAACTGTTCTAAATGGCCAACCAAATGCACAGGCTTTCCTAAACAACAAAACCACCCAACACAGTCCCAACACAGCGACAAACAGCACCAGCTTCCCCTACATCCCGTTGCTTTGCAACGGGGTCTGGATTAAAAATGTTCGGCATCTCCCATGCCACAAAGATGCACCAGCACCCAGCACCGCACCTTCTCAGAGGCAAGGAAACTTATGCCACAAACCCTGGAATAAAAAGACCAGGTCGCGTTGCTTTTCTGTAAAGCGCTGCTTGCAGGCTATACTCATTCATTTATTTATTTAAAACTTTTATATGCCATCACCACGTGCCTTGGCATCTCGGGACGGCTCACCAACGTACAATTAAAACAATAAAACAATTACAAATTCCATAAAATTATAGAAAAACAAAAAAGTGACTGTTAACGATAAAATTTAATTTTTAAAATAGCCATTAAATAAAAAGTTTTTAACCTGGTGCTGAAAAGAATATAAATTCGGCGCCAGGTGCACCTCTCCAGGGAGTGCATCCCATAATCTGGGCGCCACCACAGAGAAGGCCCTGATCCAGGTAGTTGTTCTTTATCTCCTTTAAAGAGGGCTCCCGGAGCAGAGCCTCTGCCGCAGATCTTAAGGGGCGTGAGGGCATGTAAGGGAAGAGGCGCTCCTTCAGGTCTCCTGGTCCCAAGCTGTTCAGGCTTTATAGGTTAAAACCAGCACCTTGAATTGGGCCCGGGCTTCATCTGGAAGCCAGTGTAGTTTAATGAAAGCAGCAACCAGGATTATGAATGGGGAAACCCACACTCTATGGAGTGTCCTCCTGAGGCCCAGACCGTACCTGATTCTTTGATCCTTATGCTTGTTCTCCATTGTCCATCTCAACCTCGTCCAAGTCAGGCGAGTCTGTGGCTCGTGACAAGATGTCTGCCATTAGCGCCTCCTCCAGTTTTTTGCGTACTTGCTGCACTCGCTCCTCTTGTTTTCTGTGGAACAATTCGAAAAGCCATCACGGAAACATGTTCTGCAATGCAGAAAATGGCTTCAGAAAGCGGGGAATTGGAAGCAGCAGGCCAAGACGATCCACGTCAACAAAATACGGGCCTGCTAGCTGAACAGGCATTGCTGCTGACAAGGGAGAGCTCATGTGCTGGGAAAAGAGTGTGCAGGGCCAGCACACGGGGTGCGGGGGGTGGGAGGGAGAAACCGGGCCAGATCCACCTGTGCCAGTGCTGCTCCATGCCAGCCAGCCCCGAGGACTACGGAGCGCTCTGCATCAGCCTGCCTGGCTCTCCGCCTCTCCTGCCACGTTTACCCATCATGCCAATTGCTTCACAAATAAACTATCACTGTGAGTTGTTTGCAGAGCCCAGGAGGCGCCCAACAGATGGCTGGGCTCCCCCGGCTTGCTGCCCCCAGTCTTCCCATCCATTCGCCAGCTGGTATCCCAGTGCCTTTCACAGCGGAATCCATTCCATCTCCTTCTCCCCTTAGCAGTCCCTGCACTGTTTCATTCACCTACTACTTCTTTATTTGAAGACTCAAAAATGATCACTTGGGCCTGGGGGTGCTGCTGTTGGTGTGACTCCAGAAAATTGTGCTGTTTGTTATTGTATTGTGGGTCTTTTGCAGAGGTGCTGCTACGCATTTATGGCTGCCCAATATGAGAAGTCCCATCCGGTCAATTGCCTTGTCTGTTTCAGCTGCCAAAGGGAACAAGGAAGCGGGTAGGGAATGGGCTGACAACCTGAAACAGCATTTGCACTCCGTTGCCAGGGGCCGTTTGTCCAGCGGCCAACTGAAGAGCACGGGGGAAGGGAGGAAGCCCAGAAGGAAGCCCACCCTCTTCCCCTTGTCAATGTAATCTCAGTTTTAAGTGGCCGTTCCCTTTGGAATCCACCTTTCCAACACTTTTTTGGGGGGAGAGGGGAGATTTAGAATGGACAAAGAACCACAGTAACCACAGCAGCAGGTGCTCCAAAAAGCAGCCCTGAAAAGTGAGGAGTTTAATATCTCCCCTTAAAAGAGGAAGTTAATATCTCTGCTTTCTAGAATAGCTGGAGACTCGAGCAAGCAGAAGCTGGGAGGAACTGAGGGGAAAGCAAACACACAGGTGAGATAGCACATTGGGCACCTGCCCTGGGAGATTCTGCCGCACTGAGCAAGGTGCAGTGGACTCTCTGGCAGGAGCGGAGGTTCAAGGAGCAAGCAAACCAGAACCGGTCTGTCTGGTGACGGATGCGGCCTTGCTTGGGTGGTCTTGATGGTTTGAAAGGGGTCTGGACAAACCCATGGAAGAGAAGGCTGCTGATGGTAGGAGTGCTGATGCCAGTCTGCCGCCTCCACCAGCAGAGGCAGTAGGCCTTTATGCACCGGTTGCTGGGGAACATGCGCAGGAGGATGCTATTGCACTCACGTCCTGCTGGTGGATTCTCGTAGGCAGCTGGTTAACCCGAAGATGGACTAGATGGTCCCTTAGTCTGACCCGGTAGGGTTCTTTTTATGTTTGGAGAAAGGGATAAGGAGGGAAAATACACACTTTTATGGTCACACAGACGTAGAGTCATGCTAGATGATGCTTTAATCATGCTTAATACAGCTATGAGAAAGGGCACAGAATGGCAGGGATGGGGAAAGACGGCCAGTACAGGGTGGAGAGCTTAAAACAACAGGGGATAACATGAGTGGGGCTAAGAGGGGCGCCACACCCCATAGTTCCCTCCAAGCAGCCCCAGTGGCAGCAACTGGATCCCAGCTGGCTCCTGCTTGGAAAATAGTGAAGATCTCTGGACCACGCAGGTGGCAAGGGGGCATTTCCAGTTTCCACTTCATGAAAAAGGCCTGCTGTGGATGTGCCAACATGGAAACTATCTGCAGACATATTAGAAATTAAAATTCACACTCCTTGCTGTGGCAAGTTATGAGAGTATTTTAACGAGTCTCTTTGCAGGAAACTCGGTATTGATCCGCTATTAATCTCAATGACATCCATTGATCCCGCTGGCAAGCTCTGCAGGTGGATTTAGTGCTGGTTTTGACTGAAGCCGAATCATATCCCATTGTCATGGACCATTTTTCCCCCACACACCCGCCTAGCCAGAAAAAGTTAGGCAGACAGGAAATTTGCTAACTTTTGCAGGGAGGAAATGCTACAAACGGTTCGGTTGGAGGCCTTACTTTTAAAGAGACGGCCAAAAGGAAAACCTCCTCCAGGAAACCTTTAGAATGAAAATTAATTCCATCTTCACTCCTCCTGACTCTGAAACGTAGGAGTATCTCCAGGTGCCACGTTCCTTTCAGCAGACTACCTGGGTATCTACTCACCTCCTAATGTTATGGCAAACGTCAGGCACATAGTGAATGGTGGCATTAAAGAGTAACATTTAATATAATAGTGGGAAAACACTGGGAATTGCAGGCCAACACAGTAGCCTGGAGAGGGGAAAGCCAAATTAATCAATTAAGGTTGCAGTGCTGATGGCTGGGACAGATCGGAGCTGCAGGCCCCTTTCCCACCTAAACAGGCATAGGATTGCACCTTAATCAATTAAAATCATGTTGACTGACCTAAAAGGAAACAGCTCTACTCAGCTGGTCACACATTTTCAAAGGAAAGGTTAATTAAGATCAGTACTTCTGAAACGGCAGATGAGCGGTGCCAAAACCCAAGTCTTCGGCCCAGCTCTCAGAGGAGAAACGACTCTTTAAAAGGGCTGGATAAACACTGTACAGAACATCTTTTTTCTTCTTTAATGATGTGTCTGTGTCTGTGTGTGCGTGCGCATGCACAGGCAAGGAAAAGGGAGAGAGAAGTTTTGCTGGGAATGCAGTGCATTCGGATGGAAACTTGTTTCTTCAAAGCCTAACACTGACCAGAATGAAAATCTCCCCTCCTCACCATGGGTGGCCAGGGCTAAAAAATACATTTGCGTTGTACAACCAGATCTTATACCCGCAAACACTTCCTAAGTACACAAGGGGAGAATCTCAGTTTGCCTGCAGCTGAGAAAAGAAAAGGTAAGCTTGGACGTGCTGTTTTCCCAGTAAGAGTCTCCTCCACCAGCAATTAAGGAAGCATGAAGATGTTGTGACATGCTGTTAATTCTGTGAAATGCATAGCTTGGCCCTGGGATGGTGCCGTACGCATCTATCACTCAACAAGAATGTGTGTGTTTCCTCCCAGCCCAATTTCTGGCAAAAGACCCAAGAAAGTTAGTTGCACAAACATTCCACAGAAAATTAATGGGCATAAATTGGTTGCAATGAATATACTGTACTGGTTGCCACAGGTCATAAGGAAGACCAACTTTCTCTGTATTTGGGGCTATTACATTTCTGCATGGACTTGCCTGTGGGATAGGTAGCTTGATTAAAATTAATTAAAACTTGTACATTAAATCAAGTAAGAAGTCCTTGAAGTGGGTAACAACTGGACCCTACACGATATACAGGAGGATTTGTAAGCCTGTTTTTAGTTGAATGGAGCCAAGGAAAAATATCCCTGGAATTTCTCACGCAGGCTGAAAAAGTCACTGTGCGGAACTCTCTGAACTTTGTGGGTGGAGGGTGTACCATTCCCCCTCCCCATCAATGTGCTGAAATGCTAGACCCGGGACATGGTGGAGCATCCAAAATGGTGGCAACCCTGCCAGCACATGCGGGAGAGGAACACAAACCTAAAAAGAAGGAAGAGCTGTGCTGAGCTAATGGGGAGCCCTCCAGGAGTTCAGCAAGGCTGTATACTGTCGCCCTGCCTATTTAGCTTTTATGCAGAGCACATCATGAGAAAGGCGGGGCTAGATGACTCTCCAGTTGGCATTAAGATTGCTGGGAGAAATATCAACAACCTCAGAAATGCAGATGATACCTCTCTCATGGCAGAAAGTGAAGAGGAACTAAAGAGCCTCTTGATGCGGGTGAAGAGGAGAGAGCAAAAGCTGGCTTGAAACTCAACATTAAGAAAACTAAGATCATGGCATCTGGTCCTCTCACTTCCTGGCAAATAGATGGGGAAGAAATGGAGGTAGTGACAGATTTTATTTTCCTGGGCTCCAAGATCACCACAGATGGGGACTGCAAGCCAAAAAATTAAAAGACGCTTGCTCCTGGGGAGGAAAGCGATGGCAAAGCTAGACAGCATACTAAAAAGCAGAGACATCACCCTGCCAACAAAAGTGCGTATAGTCAAGGCTATGGTTTTCCCAGTTGCAATGTATGGCTGTGAAAGCTGGACCATAAGGAAGGCTGAGCGCAAAAGGATTGAGGCCTTTGAATTGTGGTGCTGGCGGAGACTCCTGCGAGTCCCTTGGACCGCAAGGCGATCAAACCGGTCAGTCCTAGAGGAGATCAACCCTGACTGCTCTTTAGAAGGCCAGATCCTGAAGATGAAATTCAAATACTTTGGCCACCTAATGAGAAGGAGGGACTCACTGGAGAAGAGCCTAATGCTGGGAACAATTAACAGCAAAAGAAGAAGGGGACGGCAGAGGATGAGGTGGCTGGATGGAGTCACTGAAGCAGCTAGTGTGAGCTTAAGTGGCCTCCGGGGGATGGTGGAGGACAGGAAGGCCTGGAGGAGTATTGTCCATGGGGTCATGATGAGTCGGACACGACTTCGCGACTAACAACAACACCCTCTAAGAAACTGTTGGGAGAGTTTCTTCTCACCTTGAAGAAATATGATGAAAAGGTGCCCTCCTATTTTCCACCCACACATGAGCTGGAAGATTACAAGAGCCATCAGCATACAGCTTTAGTTTTTACTCTGCAATGTACCTGAACACCCACTCTATATTCCAACCCCAGCAAACCCATCCCTAATCATAGGAAGGTTCACATTATTCCATTTTCCTGTTTCTACTACTCCTTATCTTAAGGCATAACCCTATGCAAATTTAGGCAGGGAAAAAAGGCCTACAACTCCCAGAATGCCTCAGTCAGCATTTATTTCACTTTCTAAATTCACGTTGGATTCTATCTAAACTTGCATAAGATGTTATGCTTACCCTCCTTCATGATAACTGACCACCTCCAGTTGGTTACATCCACATTAGAAATGGGGCACAATGACAGCTTAAGCGAAATACTTTTACGTCCTATTGCTTTCATACAAATATTTGAGCACATGCTGAAAATCAGTGGGACTTAAAAAAAGATGGAAGTTGTGCCAACTGAATATTTACTGGATTTGGAGCATTTATACCTCAAAATAGAGCCAAATCTCTGGAAGTGAGTAAAGAGACGATTGTATTAACATGAATGTCAATAGGTACAGTGAAATGGCAGTATGCATACAGCAAGCTACATTCTGTTACCCAACACCCCCAGTAAAAGGCTTGCTTAAGAAACTAATCTCGGCTATCTTTTGAAAACTTGATATGGGTCAAGTTGTTGTTACATGTCATCAAGTCACCTCTGACTTGTGGCAACCCTAAGAATCAATGTGTGCAAAACGGCCTGTCCTTCACAGCCCTGCTCAGCACTTGTACACACAAGGCTCTGGCTTCCTTTAAATTCCATTAAATTTTCTTAGAGAAAAAGGTTCATAGCAAGTAGCCCAGATATCACTGAATCATCAGATAGTAGTGTTGGAAGGAGCCATGAAGGCCATCAAGTCCAGCCCCCTGCTGTTGCAGGACACCAAGTCACACCATCCCACTCAGAGGCTGTCCAGTTTTGCCTTGAATGCCCCCAGTGTGGGAGAGCCCACCCCCTCCCTAGGCAGCTGGTTCCACTGTTGCATTGCTCTGACAGTGAGGAAGCTTCTCCTGATGTCCAGCCTGAATCTGGGTTGCCACAACTGAGTAAGCCCAACTCCTGCTGGTCATCTATCTGACTTCAGAAAGTTGGGTAGCTAACAAATGTACTCAGAAATGCTTGGGACATTTATACAGAGAGGAAAACCATGGGTGAACCTGCCTTTAGTTACATCGTTTGAGGTCAGAAGCAGGGCATTGGACCGAATAATCTTCTTGGCCTTCTCCATCTCTATGATTCTATGATTCAATGATTCAAAGGTAGAAGTATTTCAGGAATAATTCAGGAAGAAAAGAGTCACTGGAGAGAGAGGAGGAGGGATTTTCTGAACAATCTTACACCATTGTTGTGGAACATTGCCTTTATGCCTTTATTCCAGCTAGACCAATAAGCCAAGCATAGACTCACAGACTTTTCTGTTGCTATTTATTAACTTAACTCATTACTGCAGGTCTGCAGTGCTCGATATGTGAAGTTCTCTGAGCAGTTCACAACAATGGGAATTGGGTTTCAAGAAGGAGTGTGATGAATGTAGAAGACGCAGAGAGCTCTCAGCTTTAAATGTTCTTCTGCATCATTTCTCAACTCGAGTGACCACATTTGAAGAACAGAAAGCAAAATGTAAACCTGAAACTTACTGTTCTAGTTGGCTGCCTAAAGAAAATGGAAGTGTAACATTCTAGCATGGGTAATTCCATTTTAACTTTGTAAAGACAGAGGCCCCAAAACATTAAACAAGCAAGTTTTTAAACCCAGCCTATAGCCTGGCCTTATTCCCCTCCACGATCCTATTCCCAATGCCCTCTGATAAGAAAAATAACCCTGGTTTCAGAAAAATGGGTGATTAAATAGAAGGATGCAAGGATTTTGTGAAATCCATTCTGCCTGCATTTCACAGATTGTCAGCATCTTCCATTCCTTTCTCTGCTCCCTGCCCAAACTTTTTTTTCTTTTTTCAGGGATGTGTGAGATTTTGTTCCACTTGGACAAGTGTGCATTCATGTTAATCTACATTCGCACAGCTGCACTTTAGTGCTAATATGTTTAATGTAAATCACCCCCCAAAAGTAAGGGGGGTAATGTCTGCATATCCATGGAAGCCAACTGGGAAAAATTTGTCCACCGGGAAAAATCTGTCCACTGCAGAATATGCAGTTCAGATTCAGAGAAATACCAACTTATTTGAATGGCGTGTGGGTTTCTCCAACAACCCCAGTTAAAAGCAGTAGAAAGAGTCAAGATGTCAATTCATGTTAGTATTTAAGGATGGAATGAAACAGAAAACAAAAGAAGTAAAAGCTTATTTCTATTCTTGTTCCTTTGGACAATGGGGCATCTGACCAGTTCAGTTTTAGCCTGCTGACCAAATACTGGACAAGTCTTTCAAAAAGCATCAATACTGTTAGAACAAAATCAATAACTGCTCTGATATTTATGATAATCAGAAAAAATAGATAGTCATGACTGTGTAGTATTATCCAACGTGGGCAGATGGGTAGGCCTAGTGCAAGTATGTTTTACTGGAGAACAAGGTCAAGATCATCCAAACTGTTGCATCTCCAGTCACAATCTATGGGTGTGAAATGGACAGTGAAGAAAGCTGAGAGGAGGAAAACGGATGTGTTCAAAACATTGTGCTGGCAGATAGCTTTGTGAACCCAGGACCAACAGAAAGACAAACAGGTGGGTCCTAGATCAAATCAAGCCAGAGCTTTCTCCAGAAGCAAAAATGACAGTGCTGAGGTTGTCATACTTCAGACACATCATGAAAAGGCAAGACTCCCTGGAGAAGACAACCATGTTAGGGAATGTCAAAGGCGGAAGAGGGAAGGGGATACCGAACGTGAGAAAGACGGGCTCCATAAAGGCGGAAGAGGGAAGGGAAAACCGAACGTGAAATGGACGGGCTCCGTAAAGGCAGAAGAGCGAAGGGGACACCGAACGTGAGATGGACGGGCTCCATAAAGGTAGAAGAGGGAAGGGGATACCGAACGTGAAATGGATGGGCTCCGTAAAGGCGGAAGAGGGAAGGGGATACCGAACGTGAGAGGGACGGGCTCCATAAAGGAAGCCACAACCTCAAACTTGGAAGAGCTTAATGGGGTTGTCATGGACAGGTCATTTTGGAGGGCTTTTGTTCATGGGGTCACCACAAGTCTGAGATGACTTGACAGCCCATCACAACAACAGTGATTCCATACGTTGATTCTCCCTCTCAAATATGGGGTTATGGAGTCGGATTCACAGAGTCAGAACCAGAAGCAATTCTTGGGTTCCTGGAGTCAGAGCTGGAGACAGTAAAAATGTACCAACTTTGACTCCTAATACATTTAAATTGAAATATACATAATATGTTAAAATTTCCTGTTTTACAGATAATCATTTGAGTAACCTATTTTTCCAGGGTATATTTTCAGGATATAGTTTAATTTCTTATCTTAGTGAAAGTGGCACCCCATAAAAATTTACAATGGCAAGAAAAAACCCATCAACAAGGTTGGCTGTTTTTGAACACTTTACAATAACAACAGATGGGAAATATCATGTGTGTTGGTGTATTACAGAAGACAATGATTGAGACAAGCACGTGTTGCGAGTCATTTCTGTGGTTCTGATAAAAATTCACCTACAAGAGCATCAGATTTAAAAAGACAGTTGCAGCGTTTCCATCCTAGAGTTAGAAGCTGTGAATGAGAAAGGGAGCAATCGAGACATTCCGCCTAATTCAAGAAATCCACTGGAGGCCAAACGCAGCCAGCACAATTCTTTACATCTGATGAAGTTGAGAGCTTTCAATCAACACAGAAAATAAAAAATAATTACATTAAAAATTGTTTTAAACTACACTGTTTTAAATTGTTATCCCTCAGCTATATACTGTTTGGATTTCCTGGTTTTTCTTTCTAGTTTATTGTTCCGTGTTTAAATTGATTGTTTTTTATTGTTATAGTGTGTTTTTATCCCACTGTAATCCACTTAGAGCCTTTGGAATATAGCAGAATATAAGTTTAAGAATGAATGAGGAAAGAAATAGTATATTCCTATATTGCAATATAAATAAAGAAGTTGGAGTCAAGGGTACCATAAACTGAGGAGACAAGGGTTTTATTGACTGACTCCACAGCCCTGCTCAACGTCACATTTGTGGTTTTGTATGTAGGGGGGAAGGGATAAGTAGCATTTATTTATTTATTTTACCTAAAACTTTTCTATACTGTCAGTAGTAATTTGTCTTCAAATAACAAAGCAATGATGCCTACGACGCAGGAAATCACCACGCTTGATCAAAATCCTTGGCTCAAGCTACACCAAAGCCGCAGCTGTGCAAGGGAGGGGGAACCATCTCACTAAATAATAAAGATGCTTTCTGTTGCTCGTTACAGATCTTTCCCTTTTATCTTTCCATTCAGCACATTGCACTGGGTTAGATTTTAGTAGTGTTGTGGGGCAGCCATGTCTAGGCTGATGAATGAGATCTGCTCTTAAGCAATATGCAAGCAACATGTGGGTCATTCTACAAAGCACAGGTCAGGGAACGCCAAAAAGACACTCCATGAATATGGACGAGCTGACAGACTACAAAGCCAGATGTTTCAAAAGCCATGAGAGCGAGAGAGAGAGAGAAAGAGAGAACGAGAACACTTACACTTTCAAATCATCCACTGGCATTTACTGAATAAGCTTAAATGGGTGTGTATCTTTCTCTTTTTCACTTTCTTTTCTTGGTGGGGTCCAATCAACATAGTAACCCACACCTGAGGTTTGAATGTAGGTTGCTGCAGAAAAGCTAGCATGCTGTCCGAACCCAGCCACAACAAATAACCATGGCTTGTTCACCCAAACAACCCAAAACAAACTGTGTGTTCTCTTCATGGGTTGTTCGTAATTAACTATGGTAGCTAACTATGGTATAACTGTGGTTGGTTAACTTGGCTCGGTTCAGAGAGCAAGGAAACCCCAATCTCAAGAGCAACCCATACATGCAGAAAGTATGCGCTGCCCCAAGTCGAAGTCAGAAATAAGCACCCCTTCCAGAGTAAGAGGTTGTTGTGAGGATAAACCTCAGAAGCTGCCTTATCCCAGGTCAGATCTTAGGTCTGACTAACCCAGGATTCCCTTCTCTGCCTGAGACTTTTTCGGGTCTTGGGAAGAAAGAACTTCCCCATCATCTCCCACCTGAACCTAAACTGTGGATCAGGACAGAACCTGAGAGTTCTTGTACGCAAAACACGTGTTCCAGCAAAGAGCCACAGCCCACTGCCTCCTACAGATGCCAAAGCAGGGGTGCAGAACCTCAGGGTCAGGGGCCAAAGTTGGCCCTTCCGGGGTCCCTTTCTGGCCTTGTGGGATCCCCAGATAGCCACACAGTCTTAGCGTGACGCTCCACCCCTTTCCCTGATGGCCAACGTTTTCACGGTTTCCCAACTTTTCTGCAGTTGAGTCCCCTGTTCTAGAGGGTTAAAATACCCCTGTGAGCTTTCGGCATCAGTGTGCTGGCATGTTGCTTCCAGCTCTGCCCACCAAGGGGATGCAGCCCCAGATTGCTGCTCGGAAGGGGAAACTGGATCTCGGGGTGGAAAAGGTCCCCCACGCCTGCACTACGAGCCCACTGCAGCTCTGGCAGCTTTCCACGATCCCAGCTGCATTTCAGGCCAGCATCACTTAACTCCACACCTCCTGGCCTGCACAATTTCTCTGCCCAGCCCATTCCATCTCCAGTTTTTCTTTGCTTCTCAAACCCTTTTCTCCATCCATCTCCTTTTTCTCTCGTTCATTTGGAGGTGGTGCCCTCCAGATGTTTTGGACTGCACCTCGCATCATTCTGGGAGTTGCTAGGTGGAATTTATGGGAGTTGTCCTCCAAAACAGCTGGAGGGCATCCGGTTTCCTGTTCCTCCCACCCCTCATTCAACCGTCCTATCCAGAACCTTCTCCTGTGCTTCAGCACCCTGGACTGAAGTCCATTCATGGACCTCTGCGTCTCCTCCTTCTCCAGGCCCTTCCACCAGTCTTGCTCCCTTCAAGCAAGAACCCAGGAAGCCCGAGAGCCAATTGCCTCCAAGAAGCCTTCAGATAAAAGCAATTTGCCTGAAAATAAACTCAGGGATGGGTTCAGGTTTGGGGGCTTGGCCATCCTGAGTTGGGCCATGTCCATTTCAGCCCAGAAAGAAGGCCAGGCAGGAGGCGGCAGGGGCTCTTTGCTCCTGACTCGGTGCAGGTGATGAGAGGGGCCTGGAGACCAGACAGCGACCACACGGAGGGAGGGCAGGGCCAGGGGCACCGGGCTCCATGGCTCCAGCTGAGCTGGGGGCCAAAGCAGGTGCCCAGCAATGCTGAGCCCCAGTGGCAGCCCGTAAACCGTCCTGCTTGTAAAGTCGGGGTTCCCCACAGCCCCCACAGCCATCGATGTACCCCAAGAGGCCTGCAAGCTACTGGCTGCCCTCTGCACCAGAACACCCCCAAGACAGCGGGCCCTGCAAGCCTGGGGAACCCCTGCTGGGAAGCAGAAGATCTGTTAGCAGAGCCTCTCCAGTGTTCAGGGGGTCAATTTCTAGCAGCGAGCTTTCACAACAGACTCCAGGATAATGCCCAAGCCCGTAAGGCCAACGGGGCAGGTGGACTGCGGCACGCCACAGAAGCCAGCAAGCGCCCTTCCTAAACCAGGCCTCCAAGTGTGATCGCAGCAAAGGCCCACCTGCAAAGCCTCCTCGGGCTGAGGCTTCTCCCTCCTCAGGCCACATGAAGAGCTGTGGGTGCTGCCCTCACAACCCCATCGAGGGGGACATGAGCGACTCTGTCATTTTGTTCCAGAATCTATCCATTGGACAGTTCCATAACCAGATTCCCCTAACAGGATATTTATTATTACTAGATACGATTAGATAGTTTTACTGTTTCATACTAGGCATTTCTCCCTGCTCTTGCAATGCATGATAATTAATCAGGGCAGCTTCTAAAACAATGGCATCGCTAAGGAAGAAAAAAGGATAAAAGTGTTAAAATGCATCCACTGCCTGGGCAAAGCAAAAGCCTATCTGAATTTTTTTTAATGTCCCCACTAATCGACAGAAGGCCATCAAAGAAGGCTGGCCTTGTGAGGCAAGGCATTCCACCAGATTGGTGCAAGCACTGAGAAGGCCCTGTCACTTGGTGACTTGCCTTTGGTGCAGCACAAAGAAGAGACCGAATCCCCTGAACTTAGAGAGTGCACAGGAGCAGGCAGCCCTCCAGGTATCCCAAAGTGTCACCTTCCCAAACTCCACCCTTGTATTGGTGGAGTGAAAGCAACAAAAAGAGATTCAGTAGGAACAAATACCGGGCCCTCCAGCTAGGAAAAAGAAACCAAGTGCATTGATACAAGATGGGAAATACGTGACTCGACAGAACTGAAAAGAAAAAGACCTTGGAGTAACTGTGGACAACAGGGTAAACATGAGCCAACAATGTGATGCAGCCTCAAAAAGGACAACTGCTATTTTGGGATGCATTAATAGAAGCATTACTTCCAAATCACGAGAAGTAGTAGTTCCCCTATACTCCTTACTAGTCAGACCTCACCTGGAATACTGCATCCGGTTCTGGGCAGCAAATTTAAAGAATGATGCAGAATAACTAGAAAGGGTCCAGTGGAGGGCAACAAAAGTGATCCAGGGTTTGGAAACACTGCCCTGTGAGGAGAGACTGGGAGAACTGGGCATGTTCACCCTTGAGAAGAGAAGGCTGAGAGGGGACATGATACTTCTCTTTAAGTACCTCAAAGACTGTCACAAAGAGGAAGGTCAAGATCTCTTCTTGCTGATGCCAGAGTGTAGGGCACGAAGTAATCAGATCAAGTTGCAACAACCCAGATTCAGGCTGGACATCAAGAAAAGCTTCCTCACGATCAGAGCAATACAACAGTGGAACCAGCTGCCTGGAGAGGTGGTGGGCTCTCCCACACTGGAGACATTCAGGAAGAAACTGGGCAGCCCTCTGAGTGGGATGGTGTAACGTGGTGTTCTGCAAGAGCAGCAGGGGTTGGACTCGATGGCCTTCATGGCCCCTTCCAACTCTACTGTTCTATGATTCTATGAAACACAGATCCTTTTTGGAAACAGCACTTTGCTCACAATTGTGGCTGAGACAGCATATAACAAAAACCCATTTCAGGCCTTTTCACAGGTTTGCGATTCCCAGCAAGGGAGAAGGAAGCACACTTAGCTCTGCCATTCCGACATCACATTTATTGCCCACTTTATGGATGGCAACTGGCCACCTTCCCCTATCCATGCATGTTCTCCACATGAGCCGAGGATATTCCAGCTCTGGCCCCATATGGAGAGGAAGCTTTCATCCCCAGGCAGTCACTCTCCTTGAACAGAAGGCGACAGACACAGCAACGGAGGGGAGCTGTGACACTCCTTGCCCTTTCACATTTGCTGTACCCAGTTAGAGAATGTCCGAATAAACGTTTTCCCCTCTGCCAATCAAGCTTTACCAGAAACAAGTTCTCCACGCTGCGGAACCAAGATGGCAGCCACCTGACACCTGGCAAACTACTTTTAAGTGAAAATGCATCCTTGCAAATTGAATAAGAACTCCAGGACTGAAGCAAATGACTTCCCTATTAAAATGTTCCGCTTGATTTCCAATGCTAATTTGTAGATGCAGCACTGCTGGAAGGAGGGGGGCAAGTCCCAATAGACAACTGACTCAACCTGTGGTCCATGCAAATATACTGCAGCATAATTAAAAATAAAATAAAATGGAGCATGAGGTGGAGGACAAAGGAGCAAGAGGAAAGTGATTATGACTTCCAAAGCAAACAAACCTTAGAAACACTACTTTTCCAAAGCACGGGTGGGGAATGGTGATTTAAGAGTGCCCTCTGCTGGTGACAGCAGGGATAACTATTGTTCCAAGAGAAAAAAATAGAGGGGAAAAAGTTGAAACATTTATTTTTATGAGTTAGCTGACTCCTGCTGGAGGCAGAAATAATAGGAGAAAAACCATGCTGTGTTAACTTTTTATGCTTCCATTACATCATCCAAGACATCATGAAACTAAAAAAAAAAAATGCTTAGTTCTGAACTTTAAAAAGATGGTAGAAACTATTAGGCCAAAATCACTTTCAAAGGGGAAAAGAAAAAATGGATTTGAAAATTTATGACATCAAGCAGTTCCATTCTTCTCTTGAGTTCAAACAGTTGCAGGATGCTCTGTATTCAGCAAGAACGTTTACTTAATTCATTTAAAGTCTGTTTAGTTAACCAAGGTTGTCCTCCACCTTAGCTTGCCAAAAGGTGCTAAAAGCCTCATGCGGAACTGTTGTGTGCCAGATCCTCCAGCAAACCTCTTCCTGGCTTCTGATCTGCTGCTGTTGTGTACAAGCAACATGGCCTGGGGCGAGTGTTGGAGTGGCACCCTAGGTTATTAGGGTTCTTGTCCCCAAACAGCCATGAAGCTCGCTGGATGACTTTGGGCCAGTCACTCACTCTGTTTCTTACCTCACAAGATTGTTGTGAGGATAAAAGGGAATGGAGCATCACGCAACTCACCTTGGGTCCTTGCAAGAGGAAGAATGATGGCATATAAATGTAATAACAGTGGTAGTAAGAGGGGTAATGTCAATCTTATGTCAAAGGAGGTCAACCTTATGTCAATCTTATGTCAAAGGTAATGTCAAAGGAGATCAACCCCGGCTGCTCTTTAGAAGGCCAGATCCTGAAGATAAAGCTCAGATACTTTGGCCACCTAATGAGAAGGAAGGACTCCCTGGAGAAGAGCCTGATGCTGGGAACAATAGATGGCAAAAGAAGAAGGGGAAGGCAGAGGATGAGGTGGCTGGATGGAGTCACTGAAGCAGTTGGTGTGAGCTTGGGTGGACTCCGGGGGATGGTGGAGGACAGGAAGGCCTGGAGGAATGTTGTCCATGGGGTCGCGATGGGTCAAGCATGACTTTGCAACTAAACAACAATGAGAGGAGTAATGCCACCTATTGGATGTATTTCTTCTGCTTGAAAGGGATTTACTTTGTATGACAAAAATGGAAAGCATCAAGGAGTCTGCACGTAAAGACACCAGCAGAAACTCCTTAAGGTGGAGTGCACAATTGTGGAAAATGAGCTGCAGCAAATCCCTCCCCGCACATGCTGGTCACAAGCCATGTAACTATCCTGCTGGCCGCAAGTTATTGTGATGTCCAAACCCATCGGGGGTGGCTGGCTCAGGGGATTTATGAGTCACCCCGTAATCCTAGAACAAGCCATGGACTTATTTTTCCTCTGTGATCTCGCAAATTCTCTGTGCATGCGTGTGTGTGTGTGTGCGTGTCTTTAAAAGGCAGACTTTCTGAAATCTAGAAAGGTTGCTTCACTGAAAATGACAGTAGCAAGCTTCAGTGGAAAGACTGCTTTTACAAGTTTACTTCTTCACCCGTTGGGCAAGCCTCCTTCGTCCGCCGTTGCTTCACCCTCTGGAAAGAAGAGTCTGGAAATCTAGAGCATGCCACCAAAGGCTACAGACCGGAAGAGCCTGTTTTTGTTTATTATTTATTTGCAAATGGACATGTCTCCTTTCGGCCCCAAGACAACTCGTTGCAGAAACTTTAAAATGCTTTCTACAGTAGGCCTTTCTTCTGTGTGAAGATGCATTGGATCATTCTCTACGGTTCTTTCAGCAGTCCGCTCCAATGCTTTCCCTGCATTAGTCTCTTGCAATCTGGATATCAACATGGGGTAAAATAGGCACCAGTCTTCCTGTCTGAGCATGTCTTCAGACCCACAAAGCGCCGCGGCCCAAGTCAGAAAAAACAGACATGCTGCAAAATAAAGGCAAGTGCTGGGGCGAGCCTGTGGAAAGCCCTGGTGCCGCACAAGAATCCATCTACACCCAGGCATTTGGCTGGGGTTACACTTTCACATGGCGATCAAACCGGTCAGTCCTAGCGGAGATCAACCCTGACTGCTCTTTAGAAGGCCGGATCCTGAAGATGAAACTCAAATACTTTGGCCACCTAATGAGAAGGAAGGACTCCCTGAAGAAGAGCCTAATGCTGGGAACAATAGAGGGCAAAAGAAGAAGGGGACAGTAGAGGATGAGGTGGCTGGATGGAGTCCCTGAAGCAGTCGGCGTGAGCTTAAGGGGACTCCGGGGGATGGTGGAAGACAGGAAGACCTGGAGGAATGTTGTCCACGGGGTCACGATGGGTCGGGCATGACTTTGCGACTAAACAAAAACAAAAAAAATCCTAATAGGGCTCCCCAGAAGGGTCCATGCGTGCTTAGCTATAGGAAGACTGCAGCGTCTAATCTCCCCTGGACCATTTACCTGGGCCCCAGATTGGCAACAATTTGGAACACCTGTTGGTCATGGCGTCTTCCAAGGCGATGGGAAAGAACCATGTCATTCAGCCCACCCAGGGGAGCCCTCCTCACAGCAATTTTGGATTGGACTGCTGGGAGGCTGACCCCACAGCACTTGCATACCGAATGAACCAGGCCCCAAAAAAGTCATACAAATCCTGCGCCTATTTAACAGCGCATTAAAGGAGTGGGGGAGACAGAAGGCAGCATAATGAGCCTGCACTCAGTGGACGTGAGCTTCCATGGGGAACGTGCCCCCTCTCGTATTTCATGCAGCGTATGCCAACATGGCCCCATTCAATTTACTCCCTTGTTTATGAAGCGGCACCGCTTTGTTTCGTCGCGTCAGCAGGAATGCAGAAAGCTTTGGCAACTGTGCATTACTTGCTGATGCAGCAGAAGCTCAAAATGCATGCGAGGAAATCTGGGTCCAAAGAAGAGCGCAAAGGGTGCGCCTGGCCCTTAATGCACATGCTCGAAATGGAGTGCAGCTTTTTCTGCAAGATGCATTGGGGTATAAAGTCCCAGTGATGGGAGGACAGAGGAAGCCAGAGCCTCAGAACATAAGAAAAGCTGCATCAGACCAAAGCCTTCTGTTCTCACAGTGGCCACCAGCTGCCCAGAGAATGCCTGAACACCCATGCTCCCCAGCAACTGGTGTACACAGGCATCCTGCCTCTGGTACCAGACACAGGAAGGAGCCATCAAGGCCCACAGCTGTGGGTAGCCTCTCACCCATGCATTCGCCCCTTCCCTTTCCAAGCCATCCAAATTGGTGGCCACTTCTACATCTTGTGGAAGAGAATTCCACAGTTTAACTCTGTGCTGTGCGAGGAAGTCCTTTGATTTGTCTCCAATCTTCTACCCATCGGCTTTGTGAGAGGACCTCCTTGGGTTCCAGCACCATGAGACAGCGAGAAAATGTCTCCCTCGCCACTTTCTGCAGGGCTTTTTCTAAGCTGAGAGTGAGTCACTGGCCCAAAGTCACCCAACCAGTTCCATGGGCTGAGTGGGGACCAGAACCTGGATCTGCCAGGCCCTTGGGCCGACACTCCAGCTGCCGCTGTACGCCGGCTCTCGGTCTGAAGCAGAAGAGCACAGGCCTTGGTTCACCCCTCAGCAAAGGGCCTGACTTTCTTTCCGTGTATCCTTCTGAAAGGCACACAGGGGTGCAGTTTCAGGAAGCGAGGCGCACCCAGACTTTACCCTCAGAGTCATACATCAACATACTTGCAAGAGTGGCAAAGGCATACTTGAAGCCACTTAAGATGAGCCAAGAGTGAGGAATCTGACAAGGAAAGAAAATTTGACAGGTTCTGACAATTATACGTCCTGCCGCTCCGATTCTGGTGTGCAGCCATGAGGTGATGCTGACTCACTCCGGTAAGAGCTGAGCCAGCTCACCAAATTCTGTCTCTAAGAAAGGCTGCAATTTGTGTATTTTTTTTAAAAAAGTACAGCAAATTGTTGTGCAATTAATAATTTGCGCAAATGTCCTTCAGCTTAAAAAAGGATCAATTGCAGCCTATCTTTAGAGAAGGAGGACCATGCAAAAACCTTGGCTAGGGTTGCGTTTGAGCATCGGCTCAAAAGAGGGAAAGAAATCCATCAAGCTCAAACAGGGTGAATGGCCCAGTATCAGCACTCCCCTGCTTCGGATCAGTTTATGCCACAGTCAGGACGGGCAGAGCCTTCGATATCTGGCATTCCTCTCTCAGGCCTTCTGTAGGCATCCTTGTCTGAGCTTAAGATTAGCAGGTAAAGTGGAGTCAAGAAACATCTGACAACCCTGTCTGAGAGCTAGAAGAACACAGAAAGAAACTAGACAGGAAGTCAGCTCCTTCTCTGTTCTGCTTCTCAAACTTTGCAGGCTAGAAAACAGGCAAGTTTGCCTTTGTCCATTTACTTGTACGTTATGGTGGAAAACAGACCATTATGGTGAACAGAGTGTAAAATAGCCCAAGAAAGGCTTTTATCTCTTCATGCTCAGGGCCAAGCGAGACACAATGTTAAATGTATCTTTGCTTTAAGAACATTCAACCCACCTTACCTCCAAGAAGAGGAATCAAGAAGAAGCCTCTAAAACATTTCAAAACAAAGCACTGCAGTAACATTTCTAAAGAGCAAAGGCATTTAAGAGCAACAATTTTTGAGTACAGCAGTAAAAAAAAAAGTGTAGAGTTTTCTTTCTGCTCTCTCTCCCATAAATATGCTACATCAGCTTGGAGAAGGCATGAAAACTACTGGAATCCCAACAGGTAAGGATAGGGGATTTAGCTATCCTTCCTTTGTGGCGGTCCCGCGGAAAATTCGTCTTCTGAAGGTGCCATTTGCAGGAAATCCCTTTGGTGTCAAATTCAGAGGAACTTTGGGAAAGTGCCCCTGTTCCTCTCGCCCCACCCACCATGGCCAAATTCCCTGCATTCCACTCAACAGGAGAGGTAACGGCAAGACCAAAAAAAATTGTGTGGGGGCCCCCTTTCTGTTTCCCCTTTTCTCTCCTGTCAAGTCGTTCTGCATACGGTGTACTCGAGAACTTGGTGTTCATTCAGAGGCTCCTGCAACTGCAGGCGCCCTTTGAAGGACCACCGTTCCCAGAATTCACCAACTCGCCAGCCAGGTTGCCATGAAGAGCACGGTGCAATGAGCTTGTTCAGGGTCCGAAATGGAGAACCTCATTGCAGCATTCTTCAATCCACCCAGGATAGGAGAGAGAGGAGCTAATACAAGGGAATTACACCCGTCACAGAGAAGGAACGTTACATCAGAAGGCCCCGCCGTCCATCGCACTGTGGCGGATCATCCGGGCTCACCTAATATCTTCATCCGTAACGATGAAGGCTTTGCAGAGAGGTTGGGATGTGTTCAGCCACACGGCTGGGTTTTTCTCCACGGCGGCAGAGAGCTGCCCCGTGATGGGAGCGGAACTCGTGTGCAACGCGCTGGCGACGGCGGAGAGGAGAGTTTCGTCGCTGTTCCCGGGGCCAACGCCTAGGAGACAGATGCGAGACATGCCATTCGGATACACCATGTGGTAATGGAAGCAGCAGAGCGAAGGACCTCCAATCCTGAAGCCGGGGTTTCCCATACCTAACTTCCAAACATACCTTATTTTGTAAGGCTATGTAAGCAGAACGCATTTCTCAACTCCTCGTTTCCTTAAATATTCATTAAAAGCACTTCCACCACCCACCCTGCCACATTTCCCCTTTTCCCTCTTTTTCCTCATTTGCTGCCAGTTCTGATGATACTGACACAGGTTCTGGCCTCACAACATCCATCTTCCATTTTTCAATGCTTCATTCCTCTAGGGCAAAGCTAGGAACCCCCTGGCCATTCAGGTGCTGTTAGATTCCCAACTCCCATCAGCCCCAGCCCCAGCCAATGACAGTGAGGATAGGAGGCCCAAAATTCACTACATTCCACAGCCCAGTTCTAGGGCATTCTGAAGGGGAAAGAAACACACACGCACACGCATGCACACACACACACACACACACACACACACACACACACACTGCTGCTGCTGCTGTCCTTTTCCCAGAATGCCCTGGAAGTGTGGGATGTCTGGAGAAATCATGTGGAAACCAGCAAGGGAGAGCCACAGAAAGGATCATACCAGCGACGGGAAGCTCCCCATTCCAAGCAATGAGTGGAATTAACAAAAATGAACCCCATTTGCTATTGCTCACATTTATTTTATAGCAGCCGAATGGGTCCTATTCTGTTCAGATGTTGTGCTTGTAGCAAACAAATCGGCCCCATTTAGCACAGGTTTTCATTTTTTATGAAACAAAGTGTATCTTTCGAGTCCATTCACACAATCGTCTCGAAGTCAAGGGATGGCAAAGCATTATGAACCATCTCTGTGGAACTCCGTTTGATCATCACTGATTTAGAGCACATTAAATGTCAGCATGACGAAGAATACCTTGAAGGCCTTTCGGCAGCTCCATGGATTTTATAATCTGCTCACTCACATCGGATGCACTTAAGCCTTGCAGCCTCTTCTCCCAGAAAAGCTGAAAGATTGAACAGTTTGATTAATACAACCAAGTCAGAACAGCTCGGAGGCCGAAGCATTGCAGGAAGAAGGCCTGTATTCACAGTACAATATTCGGCTACCACAGGGCTGGGCAACTCGAGACCCTGGCCTACAACTCCCATCAGCCCCATCCAGTATGGCTATGGTGGAGGATGATGGGAGCTGAGGCCCCCCAGAATGTTGGCCCACAAGTTGCCCAATGCTTCCAAATAGTCAAGACAGCAGCAGGCAGAAGCTTCCGGGGACGGGGAGGTCCCAACCTACAGCCCCCCCAAGGTCGTTCCTGTGGTTCAACATAGATGTCCTGACTCCCACATGAACCAACATTGAAAAAGTTGTGTATCCCTGCTTTGAAGAATGCAGTACCCACAGCTGTTTGGCACGAATCCCCTTAACAGCACGAGGAATGGTTTCGGTTATTTCTTTGTGTGTGTTTTTTTTCCAACTATTTATATTTATTATTTTATTTATACCCAGCCCTTTCCTCTGCAAGGAACCCAAAGCAGTTTATATAACCTTACAAAATGTCAGAAGAGCAGCTTATTTCGCCTACTGTGATCTTGTGCAAAATCATTCAGCCTCCTGTTCCTCTTTCATACACATATGCATTTGCATGCATACTTGTACACTGATAATTGGTTACATCAAGTTCACTTTCATAATTAATATTCTCAAGTTTTAATTTTAATCAGCTCAAGTGCTTGGCCACTTTCAATAGGCCCAAAGTTGCTGTCACTTGCATTCTTAAGATAGGGGCAGCTTTTAAAGGCAGGGCACTGACAGCCAAGCTTGTCAAAGACTTTGGCAAATGCCCCTGTGGGAGTCCATAAATGAAATACCTGTCTTCTCCATAGTCCATAAAGGCCTCGTTAAATTTCCTCCCTCCCTTGCTGCAGTCGAACGGAACAGAACGGAACAGAACAGAATAGAAAAGAATCTCTTTGAGAGGTGATGTTTGTAAATGTGGGAATAGGGAGGATTTTCCAACTTCAGAGGAAGGATGTTTTTCCTCAGAAATAAAACTGGGAAAGAAAAGGTTCAGTGTGCATTCCCCTCTATACCTGCTGCAAAGCACAGAAGTATCAGCCCACCTCCACCTGAAGTTGCCTGCATTTCTTTAAGCAAAGTACATGCTAAATGCAAAAGCATGTTTAACAACAGCAGGATCTGCAACTTGCATTTCCCTAAAGCAATCCCAGAGACAAGCAGAAATCCTCATTTCCACAGTCCCTACGGACCTGCCCTCCTTTCTGTATTACCCAGATTACCCAGAAAAACAATGGTAAAGACTCATCAGACTGAATCCAAAGTCAGTGGAGCTCGTCTAGTTTGTTTCAATGGGATTGAAGGAATGTTTAATGTGTCTCATTGATTTCAGTGGGGCCTAATCCACTAACTAAAGCTGGATCCAGTTCATTGAAAAGGAAAAGGGTCGCAGGGATTAGACTATTGGATGTAGACTGGCGAGACCCATGCACAAATGCACATACGGTCACAAAGTTTTCTGGGCCAGCTGAAACCAGTTACTGACACACAACACAACCACCTACAATGGGAAGCCAGCCGTGGTGTGATGCTCTTCCATCTGCACCTAGTACATTTTCCACAGGGTAGCATAATTTTCACAAACAGGCCTCCTTGAAAACCCACCACTTGCTCTACTGGCCCATGTGGTTCAAAGCCAGGACTGCGATTTTCTTATGAGCTGCTGCGATCTGCTACACTTGGCCAAGGTGGCAAAAAAAAGCTTGCACCGTTCTGCGTGATCTCAGCTGCCTCGGCCTCCCTCGCCCACGGCTGCCCTCCAGCAGCGCTCAGATGGCACTCTAGAGGAACTGTCCACACGGTCATGAGCCGGTCCCTTCCCTCTTTCCTTCCGGTTATCAAATTCGAGATAATCCTTTGGAGAAGTTCTTTCACTGCCTCTGAACAGATGACAACACAGGGCGATCTGCTGAGGGGGAGGCACCTGCCCATGTCAAGAGCTGAATCCAAACGAGAAGCTCCCACTTGGTCCCTCCCTTTCAGGAAAGCTTCCGACTCCACCCTCAGGAGGCTCTTAGGGGCCAACAGCCGGGACAGCAAAGCCTCTCCAACCAAGCAGTTTTTCTCCTGATGCCTCCTTACGGGTCAAGGACTGGATCTCACATCTGCTCCCTTTCCCCTCCTGAAAACCTTTCTGCCCCTTCTAAAACAGGCCAGTTCTCACTCTGCCTGAGATCCTTCACTAGGTAACCCTGAAACATCAAAACCTTCTCCCCACCTCAGTCTTCCACCTCCTCGGAATCCAACCATGAGTCTCTCTGAACAGTCTGCCGTGAGCGAGAGATGGCCCTCCTCTCTACAATAGGACGATGCTTTGGGAATACACAACTGTGTTGTTGTTTTTCTCTGGTAGACAGAAGAGAAAGGACTGAAGATGCCCACAGGAAGACCAGCTCTTTGTCAGGCATACCAGGAGTTTGCTGAGTAATCAACCAACCCGCCATACAGGGTGGCTTAGTGCGGCACTATTTCTCAACCTAGCATACCCAACCAGGATTATAGAAGATACAGCGGTACAGGGGAGGAGTCAGCTCTCAAAGCAAAGACAAAAATATAATAAGAGAAATAAGAGTAAAGAGATTTTGCAAACAGAGAAGATGTATGGCATCTAATCAAATTATTCAGAAACATTATTTTATCCCGAAAGTGAATGCATTCAAGTGTAACTCCGTAAATTTGTTTCTGTTAATGTGCAACCTCCAGTAATTGTTCATTATTAAAATGACAGTAATTTTTAACCTATTCTGTTCAGTTTAAATAGAAGCGAAAATGACAGAGATGTCTTCATTTGCCATTTGCATAATTACTGGAAGGACCTTATAAAATGCTCTCATTTAGCTGGTTTTATATCAATTTAGGGTACAATTATTTCAAATAAGGTAGGTGATCCCTACAGAGCGTGCTTGGGTTGATAACGTGATGGATGAGCGATGTAGGTTAACATAATTGCTTAGTTTCTGTACTCCCTGCACAAGTCATTAGTCCTTGGTTGTCCAATTAAGATCAATTTTAAGACAATCACGACAGCGACCGGTTGGGTCACACCGTTTCACTATTTACACGTCCTGCAGGACAGCTCAGTTATGTCATTCCTGCTTTGCTCTGTCAGACCATTTCTTAAAATATCAAGGGCTTCCCGCGATACAAAATGCCAGGATTTTAAAAGAAGGGAGAGGGTGGGAGACGATCAGCAGCTTGGCTCAGACATTTAGTGCTTTCCTGCCCAAGGAAGGCATCACTCACCCATGTTTAGGTTGCTTATACAACACTGTGATGCTGAGGTTTCACAGCATGGTTGAGAGGGGTTTGCTTTATTTTAGGGGTGATTCCAGTGGCAAATAACTGGAAGAGAATTAAACAGATTTGAAGCCAGAGTTGAGACGGAGAGCAAAATCGTTGGACTTGGCGGGCAGAAGCAGACAAAACCAGGAGTCCTTTGCCTTTAAAGCTGCACTCAAGCGGGAATTCGACAGGTCCAGCTGGGCTTGCAAGCTAAGCCTCCTAAACTTTCCTGATCTACACAACTGCTAAGTGCACAGGTTAGCCTCAACCTTCCCCAATCTAGCACACTTTAGGTGTGCTGGACTTCAACTCCCATCATCCTCTTCCCCTACTGCCATTGGCCTTGTAAACTAGGTTGATGAGATATGTAATCCAACACCTTGGAAAGGTGTAGGAATTCTTTTTTGCATCCACTGCAATACTGGATTGGGGGCTTAAGGAAGAGGGACATTTCTGCATTAATCTTAAGGCGGGTGAAAATTGATTTATTTTACTGGGAGAAATTGATGGCAAATCCATTGCCTTGCCATCAGTGAAATCTAAATGCTAATAAAGATTTCTGCATTAGCATCTATACATCATAAAATACCATATGCCAATTTTATGCAGCATTGGGTCATGGCCTGTGACCTGAATCTTTTAAGTAATTAGAAACACCACTGAGGAAGGTTCAGTTCACAATGAGCCAATCGCTACGCTACATTTTATGGTGGCTCTGACAGTCTGAACTGGGCCCCATCTCTATTCAAAATATCCATATAAAAACAAGAACGCTTATTCAGCCTGGAATGCCGAGGTACTTCCATGTGCACCTCTGACTCCACACCTTGGCTCTCAGGTTCAGTGTCCCCTTTCATAAGCTCTTCTGAAGAGCTGGGACACACATCCCCAGAGCCCTCGTGGCTCTGCTCACAGTAATAATGCCCAGACCATTCTAGAACACTTACAAACTCCACACTGACATCCTTGTGCCAGAAGGAATAGGCTGCGGCCAATAGGAAAAGGTCAGCCATTCCTCATGATGATGTGTGCTTGATGTTGCACCTGACTGCTAAAAGAGTTGACTCTATTGGTAAATCTGACAAAGGATAAGGAGGGTCCAGAGAATAGAGATCAGCTTTGGAGAGTGTTGGAGAGCTTGTGTCAAGAGGAGACAACTGCTGTCATTCTCTGGGGTGCCGAGCCATCTGTATGACTGTACATTGAATCAGGCCATTGGTCCATACAGTCCCAAGATGGCTTGATCTATCTGGCAGTCACTCTACAAGGATAAGAGCAAGAGGCCTTCCGTGCCCCATCTCCCTGAGATCCTTAATTCAGAGTTAAGGTCATTAGAGCTCCTCCTGGTTGTGCCATGACCCAGATGGCCATCCCACAGGCCTTCCTGGTTCCGAATTTAGGGAATGATGTTCCCTTTGGTTTCCAAGGGGCACCAACACTCACACATTTGGGGCACCAGGTGGAGACCCTTTTCTTTACTGAGTGTTCTGCCAAAATCATTTTTCTAGAATAATGCGCTGTACTGGTCCTAAATTTTATTTGATCTTTTAAATCATGTTTTATATAAATGTTTCTATATTATAGATTTTACTTGTATTTTCATGCATATCATGATGTATTTTAATGTTTTGATTGTTCTGCAAACCAGTTAGAGACATAAATAAATTGGACAGTGGTTCATAAATCTGTAGAATAAAATATTAATAGCAGCAGCGGCGCTACTTTCATCTCTCATCTTTTCAGCAAAACAACACAGACAGAAAGAAAAGCCAAGAGCTTCCAAAGAACACCACTGTCCAATTTTATTCATGTTCACAGTCACTGGCAAGAGCAGCGAGTGAAGCGCCACCTGGTGTCCACGAGCTGCAAGCAGCATCTTCATTCAAGGAAAGGGTGCTACGGAATATGGGAGAAAAAGACTGGGCCCGAAGGAGAACAAAATTACTGCAGGTATCTCCTTGGGTCCCCCTGCCTAACATATTAGCCTTCAACTTCTGCTGGCAAACAGAAAGAGCGTGTGCAATGCGTATTATTGTCATCGCGATGATGAGAGAGCCATTTGGCTTTGGGGAGGCAACGAAATAAGTAAATAAATACATTTATATCCTGCTTTTTGTTCTTCTTGCAAGGAACCCAAAGTGCCTCACACATTCCCCCTTCTCCTTGCAAGAACCCTGTGCTGTGGGTTACGCTGAGAATCGGTGGCTGGCCCAAAGCCACCCCCTGCAGACATTCAGGAGAGACCAGCATCCAGGGCACCGACTGAGAGCAGAAGCCATAGGCCCAAAGCCACCCAAAGACATTCAGAAGAGGCCCCTGGGTCTGAGCCTCCCCTTCACCTTTGCAACTGGCATGCTCACCTGCCTCACACTCCAGCCTTGGCAGGGTGGAAAGGGGAAACCACAAAGGACCATGGCTGTATGCTCTCTGTTTATTTATTAAATTTAAAATCCACCTTTGTTCCTTCCAAGGAACTCAAGGCAGCTGACATAACTCTCCTCCTCCTCCTCTAAAGCTGCTCCTCAAAACAACTGTCCAGTGAGGTAGGCTGGGCTTAGGGGCAGCGATGGTCCAAAGTTACTCAGTGAGCTCCATGGCTGGGTGGGGACTGGAACCCAGATTTCCAGAGTCCCAGTCCTGCACTCTTAACCATTACACCGCACTGGCTCTTACCACAGTGTTCTCCACCTGTCAAGCAGGCGGCAGCAATGAGGAGGAGGAGGAGGAGGAGAACACCAGATGACAATGGTTGTGAGGATGCAGAAGGGCAGAGGAAGGGGGCACACCATGCCCGAGCACCCTCTGAAAGCTGGAGCAGTGCCGTGTTGAGGAATAGCCTGTGACTCACCAAAATCAGCACCCGTCTAATGAACCAGAAGTATGAGGATTGATGATCTTTGAAAGGCTGAGTATGAAAAGCACACTGAGAAAAGGTAGAAGAACTGAAGAACAGCAGAGCTGGGAGGGGCCAATAAGGCCATGGGGTTCAAGACGCTGTTCAATGAAGGACTCCAGATGCAAGCAGCAACTCCCAAGTTGAAGAGAGCCAGTGTGGTGAGGCAGTTATGAGCATGAGACTGCGACTCAGGAGAACTGAGTTCCAGCCCCCGCTCAGCCATAGAATCATAGGAGAGCTGGAAGGGGCCATGAAGGCCATCAGGTCCAACCCCCTGCTCACTGGGGGATTTAGGGCCAGTCACCGACTCTTAGTCCGACCTACCTCACAGGGCTGATGTTGTGGGGAAAAGACTGAGAGAAAGCAGAAGAATTATGTAGACTGCTTTGAGTTCCTTGGGAGTTAAAAAGGTGGGGTATAAATTAAGAACGAACAAAGGAACAAGAGAGTTCTAATACAATCCTACTCATCCTTAATGGGGAACTTCTATAGTGAAAAGGTACAGGCCTGAATGGTAACTCAGCTACAAAATGACCCTCAGCTGGTGCACAGCAGTTGGAGTATCTTGAGTAGGGCCAAGAAGACCAGGTTTAAATCTCCACTCAGCCCTGAAGCTGCCAGTTTGTTCCCTCTAAGCTTAACCAACCTCAGAGCATTGACGTGAAGATAACATGGAAGGCGCCTTATATCCCGCTGTGAGGTTCTTGAACAAAATGTGGGGTACCATTGGCATTACAAAACACATAGATATTGGACCACAATCAAACAACAGGCAGTCAACAGACCAGTGTCTTCCAACTGGGATGCCACATTCCATAGCATTTCCTCTAGGAAAGTTGGCTAGGTATTTCCAAAAGCGCTTCTTCTAGAACAACAACTCTATTAAAGAGGAGACGCTTAGGGGTTGCTGTGTCCGTGGGGCAGTTCATCTGCTCGGGGCTTTAGTCCAAATGTTAAAGGAACTGTCCGTGGTGCTGAAGCCCCTCATCAAGATAAGTTCTGCACCGCAGAGACCTTCTTAAAAATCTGCAGTAGATCCATGGCTCCACTGAGTAGATTGATGGTTTCACCAGCCTCTGCTGCTTAGATTAAGGGAAAGATGTTGCGGTTACCTGTCTAGGCTGTTCGATCACTCGCTGGGGATCAGACTTCACTTTGTTATTGGGGTGGTTGGTAACTTTGGTTACAGGCTGCTTGAAAATGGATGCTGTCTGTCTGATTGGCAGCGTTGTGTTTAAGTCTGGTTTGCCCTGGTCAAAGAAAAAAAGGATTTGTTATGGTTAGCGTACCAAACAGGTAAACAGGATAAATGGTTACATGATGGGTAAGCATGCCGGGACAAGCAAGGAATTAATCACTTTTTCTCGTTTTTGTCCAGAAAACGGAATTCTTTTCAAATAAGCAGTTGATTCAGTTAAACAGCCTCATGGGCCTCCCACTTCAGCCCACTAACCAAATTTCTTTAATTTCTTTAACATGAAACAAGCTAAATTTAAGCCACGAGGTTCTCTGTAGCTGCTGAATTTGGGCAGCACAATGCCTATTTGCTGGTTCTTAAATTTTAGGGGAAGGGGTATGGACCATACAGTGCCCTATAGAATGCACCCCCTCTGAAGGTCCTGGGGAGGCAAAAAAATGGCCCCTGGCTTCCCAGTTAGTCATGCCTGCAATACAAGAAGTTTGGGGCAATTTTATGGACGAGTTTACACATGATTCTCAACCTCCACTGAAGTCCTTGTCTCCAAAGTGACATCAGGAGATGCAGAAATTATCCTACACTGCACGTTGTTAAAAAAAAAAACACCAGTAATTAGCCAGTAAATAATAATAATAAGCTTTCTGGGCAATTTAGAAAGAACACATGAAAACTAAACAATAAAATACAAATACCATAAAAACAAAGCAGCAATAAATAAATTCAAAATGGATCAAATATACAAAAAAACTGATCTGTAAAAGGGGGGATCACGTGAGATGGGCCCCTGGGTAGCCGAATACATCTTTAAAAGCGTTAGTACAAAGGGCCATCTTAACCTAGAGCTATAAAGATGACAAATTTGCCGCCAGGCAAATCTGGATCCTTAGTGAGGAGGGTGTGCCACAGATGGGAGGAGGCCCCCACGGAAAAAGCGCCCCTCCTTGTGGCCGCCCTCTGAGCTTCCCTTGGAGTCGGCACTTGGAGGAAGGCTCCAGAGGTGGAGCGTGGTGTCCACGTAGATTGTGGTTGGGAAAGACATAAAGTATCCGTGAAGCATTCAGGAACCTCTCCAAAGTAGGAGCTTTCCACAAAGGGGAGATTTGGATACCATTAGATATCGGCGCAGGGGTGCCTTTAATCTAAAGGAAGGGGGACACACATTTGTGAACATGTTCCTAAGGGCAGAAGAATATCCCTCTTCCAGGCGGATTTGCAGGGATCTTATGAAAAGGAGATGCAAGTGCCCACAAAGCCAATTTCCAATGAGCTCAAAGGTGATCCATGTGTCTCAAGTCCAAAAGGAACTCCCTCCAGTCAGCTTCTGTTTGCCCTTAGTGACAAAGGCAGCTGAACCTGATTTGCCACACCGCACTGTGATGTCATCACACTCATCATGTGACTCCTAACTTGCTGGAATCACTCAGGAAGGAGAAAGCAGGCTGGATCTAGCAGATTTTAAACCACAGTAGCAGATGGTGGCCTGGGGAACCTATGACTCCACTCCTGGAAGAAAAGACAGAATAAAGGGCTTGGGTACTCCTACACCTTCTAGGATTGCAATCAAGCATTCCCACATGTACCTTTGTTTGTTTGTTTGTTTGTTTGTTTGTTTAAAGTTTTTATATGCCATTCCAATAATAAACTAAAACCATTTTGGCAGACTAAAGCTGCATGGCCTTACTGATCAAAGATGAGCATTCTTTGTCAAGTGCCATGATCTAAGCGGTCACATGGACATAATTTCTTGTTCAAATAGGGGAAGAGAGATAGCTGTACAGTCACAGAAGCTCTCCCTGAAGATGACCAGGAATCCCCTTCAGGCCCCCACTTCTCTCTCTCCTGGCTTGCGAGGGACTAGGAACTTGAAATTCTCAGGTTGGTGTTCTATAGAACATTTTTGCTGTGCTCACCCATTCAAGAACACCTGCCTTACAGACCCTTCACGTGTCCATCTGCAATTGTGGTTCCTAACTAGCATCAGGTGACTGGTTTGCCAGGAAAAGCACCCACCCCACTGGAGGACCACCTTGTGTTGGCCAGCTGCAGGGGCTCAGACAGAAGCCTGCAAGAAAAGCAGAAGCTCCCTGAAGACATGCAGAAGGCAACAAGCGGTGGCAGCCCACAGCGAGAGGATGTAGCTAACCAGAGAACCTGCTGCAAGAAGCAAGCAGGTAGCAAAGCAACCAACAGAGAGAGAGAGAGAACTACTTGGGTCTTCGGTACACTGACAGGACGTTTGGGCAAATACTAAGGGATGCAAATTTCGGCAAGTTTTAAGATCAAAAGGCAGAACAAAATTAACCTGCCTCCTTCACTTCTTCCAGAATTAAATTAAGCATGCTTCCAGATGGAGGGGTCCTGGCATTACTAATAGGAAGTTCTTGTGTAGCTATTCTATCTTTTTCTCCTACTGAATTTTCTGCAGTAAGAGAAAGATTGAAGTGGTGCAGAAACACAGAGGGGGTTATGAGAGAGGCTGGTGACATTGTCCTTCCAGACATTGCCTGGATCCTCTGTAAAATTCCATGAATGATGCAAGGCCATAGTCTGGAAGCACCTGCATGACGATCTGTGAGGGGGATTATGCATGGCCCTCAAACTACGGCCCGGGGGCTGGATGTGGCCCGCCATGCCCATTTGGACCCGCTGCGCGCGTGCGCCCACACACGCTCCCATGCGCACGCCTGCCGCCGCCCACCTCGCCCCACACGCGGGGAGGCAGCGGTTTGCTCACTCGAAGAAAAAGATCTCCAAGCGAGCCAGCCGCTGCCTCGTGCGCCCGCCGCACGGCACGTGCCCACCCTGCCTCGCCTCGCCTCCCCTCACCGCATGCATGTGCGCCCACCCACGCACCCCTCGCATCCCCTTGCCACGAGCCCCACCCCCCCAGCACGCGCGCCCACGTGCACCACCCCCTCCCCCACGCCGGCCCACGCGCACCACTGGCACCACCTTTCCGGCCCAGGCCCGGCACCGGCACCTTTCAACCGGCCCCTGGTTAAAAAGTTTGGGGACCCCTGGCATCTGAGAACCTATGGGTCAGAGAGAATAGGAGACGCACAGCCAGAAGATCGCTTCCGTCAGCTCCAGTACGAAGACAGCAGCCAGCCCGCACAGACAACAATTGCAACTGAGCCAAAGTGAGCAGGGCAGAGCAAAATTGCTGCAGATTCTGAAGCTTCAGAGCTGCAGATGGTAAAGTCTGCTTTAAGCATCTGCCCCGCGGTTAAGAGTGGATTTGTGGCCTGGAGCTTCCAGATGGAAGGCTGAATTTCCTTTGGCATTCCAGAGAGGGGGTTTTGGTGCTCACCTAGGTCTTACTGAGAAAGAATAGATGAATTCAAAGCAGGGGTGCAGGATAAAGATCCCAGTCCAGCCCATTTGAGATCCTCGGGTGGTCCCATCCTCTTTCTTCTGGCCCTGCCTCTTTCCCTGACTACCAGTTGGTGGGTAGTTTCCCAGCCTTTGTGATGTTTTCCCCCATTTCAAAAGGCTGAAATACAGCTTAGCAATGGGCAATAAGCAGGTCCCCTGGCCAACCCTCTACTGCATTTGGCCCTACCCACTATTGGAACATGGCCACCAAACGCTTCTCTAAAATGGAATTCAGCCCTTAGCAGGAACAAAGTTCTACACATCCTCTGAGCTGGTAACTGGGACAGGAACCAAGAGACAACCTCCTGTGTTCCAACTACTGTTCGGCTTGCAAGAAGCAGAAAAGGCAGGCTATAAATCCATCCAGTGTTGGACACTGCCAAGGTCCTTTCTTTCTTGGAAACTTCTGGGTCTGGCCATACCACACCATGTGGCAAACTGCTGAAGCACCTGCCACAGCACCTGTCTGCGCAGCTTCATATCCTCAGTCTCTAAGACTCTGCACTGGTCACTGGACCCTCCTGGACAGGAGAGAGTATAAATGAGCTTCCCATTCTACTTCAAGTCCTCCTAAGCTCCAGCATGTTTCTGCATACTCGGCTTGCTCCTCAGCCAAGATTTCTGGCTTGCTTCCTGATCCTGTTTCTTGGTAGGTCCACTGGTTCCAACTTGACCTTCAGTCCTGACTACTTGCTTCATCCCATGGACCCTGATTCCCAGCCCGCAGCTCACCTTCAGACCTCTCCCCATGGTCCACACAGGGCTTGGGTGGTCTGAATTGCTGGTTTCTTGACTCCCAAGACTGCCAGATCTTCTGAACCATTATTTTTTTCCCCTTAGACTGGATCCCACATTCTCCAGAGAAGCCTTCCCCAACCTGCTGCCTTTGGACTGCAGATTTCCTGAACAATGGCTGTCTCAAAACATCTGGCGGCCAGCAAGTTGGGGAAGGCTTCTCTTAGAAACACAGTCTGGGAGCTTCATAAGGGACAGCTTCGTATGTTCTAAATTTCAGTCCAGGCCCATTACACCAGTGACTGAAGTCTAAAGTTAGACAATGCAGGTGGCCCTTAAAATCTTACTCTTCTGAGGATGGGCTCAGGCAATGTTCTTTACTGTACAACCTGCACTCTCTGGCAAGACCATCTTCCCCCAAACACCCGCTTTTGCTCCCCAGATAATGAGCCTATCAATGGCAACCATGGGGTCATTTAAAAGCATTCCCTGTCTCAACAAAAGCTTACCAAGAAACGCTTTTTTCAGTCATATCACTGTTCCTCACAAAGTGTTTAATTAACATCAGTTATCACCTTCAGTTAGGCACACTTCCCAATTTTTGAAGTGTATCAAAATCTGTATTCCAGACTTATTTCCTGATTAAGAAAATTATGCACTTAAAAATGCACATGGATACACCTCCAGCACTGACCAAGATCAATGCAAAGATGCAAGGCCTCTGCTAGGATGCTGGCTTTTTCCTTTCAGAAAATTGTGGAGATTTCAGAACTGACAAAGTCATAAGCTGCATTTGTGAACCAACCTTATTTTGATTGAGCGAATCATTCCGTAATCTCTGTTTGTTCTTCTGTAATTTACTGGGCATCATCTTCCCCGTCCTGAAGTCAAAGCTGCTGAGGTCAACCGTGTTCCCCAAGTATCTTGCCAGCTGGGGTTTGCTTCGGAACTTCTTCCCACTTGGGCTACAAATGTAAAGAGCAGAAAAAGAAGACAATGGGGGATATTATGAGGTTGTCATCAATATACTTCTTATTCAGAGATTCCAAGGTGTGTTCAGTGAATGTGCTGAGGGTGGGGAACAGAACCCCCACCTCACACACAGGTCTGTTCAGGCCCCAATCCACAAAGATTGGGCCTGGTGATGCCTGCGACCCCGATGCCTCTCTTGCGTTCGTTCATTCATTCATCGGTGGGGGGTTTGGGACACAGCACAGGAAGTACATCTTCATGCAGTGCATGGCTAAACAGTGCAATTCATCCTGCAAGATATTGTGATGGCTTTCAAAGGGAACTGGGCAAATTCATGCCGGAGACAGTGATCAATGGCCACTAGTGCTGATGGCCATAGGCTACCTCTAGGGTCAGAGAAAGTTTGCTAGAGCACTTGGGCAAGGGGTGTGATTACACTCTTGTCCTGCCCATGGGTGTCCCTTGGGCCACTGTGGGAAGAGGAAGCTGGGCCTCGGTATGATCTGGCAGGGCTCTTACGTTCTTAATAAACTTTGGGACAACAGAAGGGAGCTACGGTCTCTTTCTCTGGCCCAGCTGAGTGCCTAGACTCTGAAGGTGAGCTGGACAGGTGTTGTTAGTGCATCCCTGCCTTCATCTGGCCCGATAGCACTGCCAACCATGGACTGAGGTGCAGCCAAAACCTGTTGCTCAAACGTCCACTCAAAAAGAGAGAGAAGAATGCATTTTCTGATACAAGGACGGGGGTGTGGGTGGGTAGGCAACACACACATGTAACTGGAGAAAATCAAGGAAAGTCAAAAGAACCACAGCCAATCTCTAAACCAGGTAAATCTCAAAGTTCATTCCTTCCTCACCTAACCTAAGTGGTGGTTCGTACCACGAGGGCACATAATCACAGCATCATGCTGCAGCTTTGGGAAGCCTTTTCTGCCAAGTGCCGTCAACTTTTCTACAGGCCTTGACCATGTTGAAGGCCATAAAATAAGAGGTTCCAATTTTGCTGGCAGGGGTGCAGAACCTCAGGTCCAGGGGTCACATCCAGGCTGCCCAGGTTAGGGAGAGGTTCCCCCACCCCAGACCCTGCTTTGCCCCAACCTGGTCTAATTTTGAGATTTCCCAGCTGTTATGCAGTTTATTCCCCCATTCTAATAGGAGATGATAAGACCCGTAAGCTAAAATTCTTCCCCATGTGCCCTCCCGCCCCTTGAAGTCTGAGGCACAGGCCCTCCTCCAGGAGCCCTCCTTGAAAGAGACCAGGAGGGTGGCTACTCGGAGGAGGGCCTTCTCTGTGGTGGCACCCCAAATATGGAACACGCTCCCCAGAGAGGTTCACGTGGCACCCATGCTTCTTTCCTTTCGGTGCCAGGTGAAACCCTTTTTATTTTCCCACTATTTTAATTGCTAATTTATCTTAATCCATGGTTTTTTATTTATTATTGGATGCTGTGCTACTTTTAGGTTTATCTTATTTTACTGCTGCTATTGTGAACCGTCCCAAGACGTCAGTGATGGGACAGAATACAAAAGTTTTAAATAAATAAAATAAAATATTCCGGTACTTGGGGCATTTTAGTCCCGCCTTTTTGGCCTTTGGCTCCACCCCCACTGGAATGCAGTCCAGAAAACTCCTCCAAAATGGAGTCCAGCCCTCAGGCTGAAAGAGGACGACACCCCATTATTAGCCAGGGCTTCTTGGCAGACACCTACGGTGTGCTTGAGGGCACAGACATCCCTCATTCCTACTTTGCATTTTTCTCACAGGAAGCACCAGCATAAAATGCCACAGCTTTGCGATAATAAAAATGTGCAATCGCCCATGTGTTACACTGAACAGACTGTTGAGTCAAGATGTGAGGAATTTCTGCTCTGCTAAGAAGCTCGGTCGGAGGATTTTGGCAACCCACCCTCTCTCAACCTAATCTTCTTCACCCGTTACAATAACTGGCTTCTGTCCCTGCTCCCCAGCATACAGAATTTATTAACTCGACAAATACCTTAACAAGCGGGTTGCAAACACTGCTCTAATTCATCCCAAATCCTGAGATTACAGGAAAAAAATATTACATTTTTATTCACTAAGGAGCTCAGCTTCTCTCTTTCCCTCAACACATTTCATCCTCACAACAACCCTGTGAGGTAGATCAGGCTGAGAGGCTGGAGATGGTCCTTGAGTTTCGCAGCATGAGCAGGGTTTGAACTCAGGTCTCCTAGATCTTAGAACGCTAGCCACTAGGCCAAGTTGGTGTATTTTACCAACTGAATTGTGTAGACCAGGCCTTGTTTCGATTTACTTGTTCTCATCTGCATGCTTCAAAAAAAATCAGTTTAATCTTGGAAACTGTAACTTCTTCAGCATATATACCAGGAGCCGTGGTTTTTGGAGACAGTGACCTGTACGCAAAAGAGAGCATTGGAACACACCAAATTCAAAATGGAAGAAAGAAATAAAACTGGGGAGAGGGAAGGAGTAATGGAAGTGATCTGAGAAGAAAGCTCCATCCTGAGCCATTCACAAGCCAGGTCCACATGCAATTATTGGAGACTTGTCGGAGGTCCCACCTGAGGTCACATGGCTTTCCATAGCTCCATCCACCATATTGTGGACTTCTGCTGAAGGGAAAGCCAACACATAGACCTCTAAGCTTTCTGGGGAACCCAGATACAGATGGCACAAGGTTCCAGCTACTCTGTGCAGAAGCTTTCCTCTGGCCTGTTGCCTGGTTATTGGAGGTGAGCTCAGCAAATCCATCCAGGGCCCCCCAAAGCGCTTACACATCCCACACTATTTCTGAGTCATTTTCCATCAGAGAACATTTGTGTGTTTAAAAGCCACTGAAATGTCCTTCACACATGTTTGGAGCCTGTTCCATTTCATTTTACCCAGTTACTGCGTACTTGATGACTGAAAACTGAAGTTACGAAATGCCACCATTGGAAAGTGTGGCATTTGAGTCAGTCCTGGTGTAACTGGGAGCCCTTTTCATACATACTCCCATGATTAAACAAGAAGCATACACACATCACACCAGAAACGGAGAGATGGCAGAACAGGCAAGGCAAATGGTGGCATGAACCAGCCTACAGGAACTATTTGATGCTCATTCTCAGAACATGTTTTTCTGTGGCTTTCCCCATTCAGGACCCCTTCAGATCAAGCTGGACTATTGCTCCTACAGTTCCTGGCCAGACTGGAGAAAGCTCCACAGTGTCCCTGTAGTTCAGCGGAAACTGCTATTGAAAGATGGGAAGGTATCACACAAAGTACAAAAAGACTGCAACTCTGCAATTTGGGGTGGGGGGGATTCTTAGAAGTGGATGTCTGGAGATCAGAAAGAATGGTCGATTATCTTTGCCATTCTGCTTTGAAGCTTCAACAAATCTGTCCACTCCAGAATCTGGATGAAGGGGGTTCAGCATTGCCATGCAATACAATTCTTTGGCCCACAAAACAGTCAGAATGAAAGTAGCTGAGTCTTAAAATAGACAATTTGAAATTAAACTTGAAGAGCAAGTTTCTGACACATGTCTATTTAAATATATAACTTACCGTAACACTCATTTTTTTCATGACTAAACCACTAACGTCCCACAGATCTCCTGGTTTCTTTAGCCAGATCAAAAACCTGCCTTAAACATACCCAGACACTTTCCTGGATATATAAGGGATTGCTACTTTTTTTCTTTTACATGTAGCACTCCATTGATGATGCAATTAGGTATTATTATTATTCCTACCACATTTCTATCTCAAGTTTCCTCCAATGCAGGATCCATGGTCTTTCCCTGCCCCTGTTTTATCCTAACAACAATCCTGTGCAGTAGGTTAGTCTGAAAGTCAGAGGCTAGACCAAAGTCACCCAGTGAACAGCCTAGCTCAGTGGGGATATGAAACTGGGTCTCCCTGCTTCTACATCAGCTCCTTAATCTCTGCACCACAGCGGCTGTCAAGGCCCTTTGAAAATTCCCTTAGTTTCAGACAAGATTTGCCATGCCTTGCAGAGGCACACAGAAGGAGTTCTGGTGAAGACACACAAGCACCCATGGACATACAGATCAGACTGTATAGTTTACTGGACCCAAGTCATAATTTATAACAGGTTCAAAAGTATGACAGATGTGAGCTGGAAGAGAGCTATCAAGCAAACCTCACAACAGCTGGAGAAAACATGGTAGAAATATTTCACAAGTTTCGGAAAAGCCTCTTTTTTAAAGCATTTCCTTCTATTGTGTTTGCCTTAGTACAACAGATATTTCAAATGGAATTTTAAAGAGAACATCTCTGTTGTGGCAGTGTTCAGTATAGTTCTCAGCATGACCGCAAAATCCATTTCATCTCTTCTGTCACATGGAAAGACCATCCTTCTCCAGTTGTTCATCATTTCAGTGGGCTATTTTGTCTTTCTGGAGTTTGCTGCTCTGTTTCTTCTTTGAACAACCTCTTCATGGAACCATAGATGAGTAGAGTTAGAAGGGGCCAGAAGGTCATCAATCCAACCTCCTGCTCAGTGCAGGACTCCCAGTTGAGCCATCCCTCTCAGCTGGCTGCCCGCTTGCATCTTGAATGCCTCCAGTGTGGGAGAGCCCACAACCTCTCTAGGTCATTGGTTTCATTGCCATACTGCACTAACAGTCAGGGCATTTTTCCTGATATCTAGCTGTAATATGGCTTCCTGCAACTGGAGCTCATTATTCCATGCCTTGCAGTCTGGAATGATCAAGAAGAGATCCCGTCCTTCCTCTCTGTGACAGCCTTTCCAGTACTTGTAGAATGCTATCACATCTCCTCTCACTCTTCTCTCCTCAAGGCTAAACATGCCCAGTTCTATCAATTTCTCCTCATAGGGCAGTGTTTCCAGTTCCTGGATCATCCTTGTTGCCCTCCTCTGAACCCTTTCCAGCTTGTCTGATCTTTCTTATATTATGGTGTCCAGAACTAGACACAGTATTCCAGATGAGAGCTAAGTAGTGCTGAGTAGAGAGAAACTTGGGCTTCACATAATTTGGAAGTGATACCTCTCCGAATGCAGCCACATCACATTGTTGACTTGTATTCGGCTTGTGATCTACAACATTTCCAAGATCCTTCTCACTTGCAGTATCGTTGAGCCAAGTATTCCCCTTCTTGTAATGATACATTTGGTTTCTTCTTCCTAACTCCAGCACTTGGCATTTGTCCCTATTGAATTTCATTCTTTTGTTTTGAGCCTAGCACTTCAAACTCCCAAGATCACCTTGAATTTTATTTCTGTCTTCCAGGGTGTTAGATAATCCCATCCAGTTTTGTGTCATCTTCAAGTCGTCTCTCCATGGTTTCATGAGCACTCTTTGAGTCAGATTCTGTGGATCCACCTGATCAATGTTCCATCTAACCCACTTTTAGCCGGTTTGCTGATCAGGATATCATGGAGCGCTTTGTCAAAAGCTTTGCTGAACTCAAGACAGGTAATGTCCACAACATTCCCATGGTCCATCAGGGAGACTATCCAATCAAAAAAATGAAATCAGAGTAGTCTGGCAGAATTTGTTCTTGAAGAATCATGTTGGCTGCTAGTAATCACAGCATTGTTTTCAAGGTGTTGCAGACCGACTGCTTTATAATCTGCTCCAGAATTTTCCCAGGGATTGATGTCAGAATGTGAAACATTCCCACATTCTTTTTTTTCCTTTCTTGAAGACAGGGACAACATTTGCCACTTCCCAGTCATCTGGTACTTCCCCTGTCCTCCATGATTTCTCATAAAAAACAAAAAGACAATCGTTCCGAGAGTTTTTCTACCAGCTCCTTTAGAACTTTAGGACTCTAAATCTCATCGGACCCTGGAGATTTGAACTCATTCAACCCAATGAGCTTTTCCTTGACCATTTGCCTATCAATCTTGAGTTGCCATTCTGTTCCATCAGCTTGTACTTCCCCTTCCTCAGGAAGGTCATAGAGCTTCTTTTGGGAGAATTGAGCACTCCTGTAGCAAGTATTTTGTTGAGATTGACAATTTGCCAAAGGTGGAGGGGAGGGGGCTTTTAAAAGGCAGAAGGGAGGGATAAATATGTCTTTGTACATAAAATAATGTGGAAATACTACTTTGAGTACTTCTGGAAGCTCCTAAAGACTCTTTGGGAAGTTCAGGTGAAACATTTACCGTATTTTTGCTCTATAAGATGCACTTTTCCCCCCCTCAAAAGTAAGGGGAAATGTCTGTGCGTCTTATAGAGCGAATGTGTGTGTGCCCGACGCCCAGGACGCTGCCGGCCCACCTGCACCACGTGGCACCACCTGGCCGGCACGCGCTCAGCGCGCCCTGCTCCACCCCCCCTCCAGCGCAGGTGAGAGCTGTTAATCACAGGTCAGTGTGTGTTTCATTAAAAGACGGGCAACCCGTCTTTTAATGAAGCCCATGGGGAAGTGATGGGGAATGTGCCTGTGATTATCAGGAAGCTTTCCATGGATCCCTCCTCTAAAAACTAGGGTGCATCTTATGGTCAGGTGTGTCTTATAGAGCGAAAAATACGGTATTTTAAAACCAGTGGCAGTCAACCACCATAGACCTTATCATCTTAAAACAGCACCTCCGCAATCGTGACTCCGCTGTGGATTTGTGCAATGGCACTGCAACAGAAGGCAAAGCAAGCTTACAGAAAAGGACTAGAAAAAGAATTCTTCCAGGCTATAGTTCCAAAGACAGGCCAGCTTTCGGATGCTGCCTTTGCAGGTAGGGAATCGCAACCCAATACTTAAAAGCAATGGATTTGTTCACTCAGAAGGAACCAAGCTTGAAAAAGGAAAACTTGTCAAGTAGAACAGCTTTTCAAGCTTTGCTTCACCGCTGCCAAATCCCATTACCTAACAGTCAAAACACAGGCTCACTGCCATGTAACTTGCTCAGATTACCTTTTAGAGAAGAGTGTGAAACATCCACACACACACACCTTGCCCTCCGCAAGCAACAATGCTGCACACACCGTTGATTGTTTTCAGTGTGACTGTGACCACATGGGAAGTGTTACAACTTGACAGTGCATGTTGTGCACTTGGGACAGGTGAAACGGATACCCTGATCAGCAGGATCGTATCGAGCTCATGATCAATGAAGAGGGTAATTCTCAGTGTTTCATTAGCAGTGACATTAGTAGTGGTATCAACAATGTAAAGCATGAAGCCAAAAGCATCCACATTCAGTAACAAGCGACTGCAACTGTCAGTGGTTGCAAAGTGTCAGTGAGTAAAAGACAAATTGCAAAAGATGTCACACTTACTAGAAAAGGCTGCAGCTCTAGCAGAGGTGTGGTTTTAGGCTTCTGAGGTGAGCCAGGAGGGGAAATAATAGCATTCATCATAGACCCAAACCTTCCTTTTTAGAATATACGCCAATAAATACGGATATTTATTCTTTGGCTCTCCCTTAGTGGTGTTTTTTGTTTGCTTAGGCAGTCTGGCTATGTTGTTGTTGTTAGTGGCTAAGTTGTGTCCGACCCATCGCAACCCCATGGGCAACATTCCTCCAGGCCTTCCTGTCCTCCACCATCCCCGGAGTCCACCTAAGCTCACACTGACTGCTTCAGTGACTCCATCCAGCCAACTCATCCTCTGCCGCCCCCTTCTCCTTTTGCCCTCAGTCGTTCCCAGCATTAGACTCTTCTCCAGGAGAGTCTGGCTATGGCCTTTCTTTAATTAAAAATTAAAAACTCGTGGTAATTGATGGTGGGTTTCATGTTTAGGACGGAGCTAAAGATAACTCCCAGGTCTGAAATAGGTCTCTGTCCCATTTGGCAAAGAACAGCTCTCTATTTGAAGGGCAATCCAGTCCAACCCTGGTTGCAAAATAGTCACACAGCAAGCTTCAAGGCTTTGCCTATTGGTCGGTAGAGGAATGAAATGAAGAGGAAGGAGGAGGAGCAGCAGGAGAGGAAGAGGAAGAGGAAGAAGAAGGGAGGGGGCAAAGTCCAGGGACCCGCTTCCCATCAACAGATAGCACCAGGGCAGCAGCAAACTAAGCAGACGGACAGGGTACTTGGCCATTGTCTTCCTCACACTGGAAAGAGGCGTGCATTTCTTTTCAAATTATACTAATCGCTTCTAGAAATTCATAATATACACATATAAATAGGTACATGCAGTTTTTAAGTAAGTTCGTGGCATTTTTTTGGAGTGATGCATTTCCTCTTTTGACGCAAAGCATGCATGCCCACCAGCTCTTGCAAAGGCAGGCAAGCAGGGCGGTGAAGGCCTTAGCTTTGCACATTCCTTGCCAGTTAGTATCTAGTTAAAGCAGCTGTGTGCTTTGCATTAAAAAAAATCTCTGTATGCTTTTTCTGCGTTAACCCACAATTGGAATTTAAATATATGCAGAGAGGTTTTGCAAGATCAGGACCTTCGCTTTGACACACATCAAGCTACATGCCCCGAGCTGCCTGCTTTGCATCTCATTTCAATTTTTTGGCAGAAGACTGACTTCATTGCCCAGGGCCTTCGGCTGGACCTATTCCTAGCCCATTTTTCCCACGTGGAAAGTGAATATCAAAAGCTGTGTGGCCTTTGTCACCATGACTTTAAAAGCATATTAAGAAAGGTTCGAAATTTGCTTGAAGTTGAAAATGCTCTTCTCCACAGAGAAGTGTCAACAATGAACTTCCACGGTAGTTTCTCAAGGTGTAGCATGTTTAGAAGCAAGCCTCACTAAGTCCAACAGAAACCATTTTATTTATTTTATTTATTTTTATTTATTTAGGAGACTTCTATGCTGCCCCATTCGCTGAAGTCTCGGGGCGACTCACATCCATAAATAAACTTCCGTAAAATAATATAAATTAACAGTATAAATTAAGTCGCCCTGGCCAAAGAACAAAATGAATAAATACTATTAACAATTAAAATGACATTTGAATAAAAAGGTCTTCTCCTGGTGTCAAAAAACAAATAACGACGGCGCCAAGAGGACCTCTCTGGGGAGCGCATTCCATAGATGGGGCACCACCGCATTTTGTAAGTTACAGCTTTGCAGCCCAATCCAGTGGCAAGTGAACTTTATTTAGTTATTTAATTATAACCTGCCTGCTTTCTTTTTTTAAAGACCTTAAAGAAGCTCAGCTCATTCTCCTGCTGCTGCTCTCAGTCTTATCCCCACAACAAGAAGCCTGTGAGATAGTTTGGACCGAGGGTCTGAATGGTCCATCCAGTTCCACGGGACTTACTCTCAAGGAAGTATGTAGAGGAGAGCGGCCTAATAATGCAATCCTAGGCATGTCTATTTCAGAGCAAGTCCCACTAAGTACAATGAAGTTTATTCCCAGAGATGAGTGTGAGTTTGGAATTGCTGGCTTAAAATATTTGGAGGAAATGACTTGATGGATCAGACCAAAGAACTATCTAGTGGCACCAGATGCATTGGATCATAGCCCTGCCTCACTGACAAACCCCAGCCTATCATGTTGTTTTTGTCCTTTAATATTTTACATTCCTACATTTTCAAGGTTATGACTAGCATTCCATGATTTCAAGCAAGCACAGAATACAGTTTGGGTGAAGAATTCAGCTAAGAACTTAATCTTTTCATTGTTCAAAGCCCATGTGAAGTGCTTTTAAAACACCTGCTGAAATCTAACTATGAAAGGTGAAGGAGTCCTGTCTGGTTTTGCATCTGGCCCCCTTATGATCAATTTATTTCCATGGGAGAGCTAAGCAAACCTTTAACTTCCTTCCAATAGATTCAATAAAGATTTAAAACGTGCTTCTCAAGGGCTGCAGAGACAGGGCTGAAATGGATGTGTCTAAATATGCTGGTTTCCAAAATGTATACAAGTGGCAGATTTCAGTTTCTGTTTCAACAGAATTTATATTGCTTTGGATGCAGAACATATTCAACAAAAACTATTATATTTTAGGTAAATAAATCACTCAGTGAGTTGGTCCGGATGGAATGCAACACCATTGCTCAGTGGCATGAGACCCAACCTGTCCTCTTCCAAAGCTAACATGTCTTCTCCTATTATTCCAGTCCCCCATTTCTACCTACCCCGAAGTAGTCACAAGTTTGAAGCCTCTGCTTCTATTTTAAACTAACCACAGTTTACCATATCTTTTGAACCAAGGTAAACTGTGTTTGATCTGAATCACAGTTCATGGAAAGAAGCCATAGTCTATGAAGCTAGCCTGTTTCACTAAGCACAATAAGGATTAATCACCATTTAAGGTGCAGGTGACACATTAAGCTGTGGTTAATCTAGAGGGCACTAAAAGCTTCACAGATGCACCAAAGGGGGAACATATGGATGTACCTGGGAGTTATGTTGGTTTTTCTAATGCTAAAGCAGGGAGGAAGTCATAAGCAGCTCAGAGCAACAAGCTCGGAATGAGACAGTCAAAACCAGGGTTGAAAGATGGGGGGGGGGCTCCTCTTTTTATATTGATAAATATTTCTTCCTAGCAATTAATCAACTTTAGTGCAACTTCAGTGCACCCCAGCCTGGTGGCCTTCAGAGGTATATGGGCCGCAGCTGCCAGAATTCCCATCCAGCAGGGTCACTGACTGGGAATTCTGGGTGTTGCAGTCCAAATTTTTCTGGAAGGTACAGGGTTGGGGAAGGCTGCAATACAAGTTTTCTACACTATGGAAACCACATATGTATATTGTTGATGTTTACTCAGCTTGCTGAGTAGTATTCCAAACCTATATTTTAATTACTGTCAGATTGCTGCTTTTGATAAATGAACTATCTGGGAGAAAAGCTAATCAGAGTGACATATCTGAAGGCTGGGAAAATTCTATTCAAGCTGCAGTACTGTGCCTTAGGGTTCTGCACCCAGCCAATCACTCCCAGCCATGGGATGAGATCATATATGTTTTTAATGGGGAAAACTATGTCAAGCAATTTGGAAAGAAAGGGTTTCAAAATGTAGATGATGCCAGATTGCAACACACCAATTTTGTGAAGTCTGCCCTTTTTTTACAGTAGTTACATAAGATTTCCTTCATAACTGAAAAGATTTCAAAACTTCTTCCTCTCTGTCACTTGCTTTCTCAAAATCTCCTGGGCTGAGTGGAGATGCAATGCCTTCCCATGCTCTTCAGGATAATTGGGAGACTGGGAGAGTTGTATCCTAGCCATGCTCAAACATGTAATACTGGTTTTTGAGTCTGTGTGACCCTGAAACCTGAAGACCTACATCTGCCACTAAGTTCTTTGAAAACTTTTTGCAAATCACAGCTTCCTTCCCTCAGCTTCCTATTGCGGAACAGAGAAGAATAGCAATGTATCAGACTAGATGATTGTAAGGATAAAAGCAACCCAGAAGACCAGATCAAAAGCACCAGAAGTAGGAAAACCCCAAAGAATCCTCAGAGGAGTGTTATCCCTGAATTCTGTGGAGGACTCTCTTTATGTGCATGTAGGTTGAAAGGTGTGTGTGGGGGGGCGGGGCCATACTGTGGAAGAAGACTGCAAGTTTGCATGCAGAATGTCCCTGTTTCAGCCCTTCCAGGTACATGAGAGCCAGGGTGGTGCAGCAGCTCAGACGACTGGACTGAGGCTCAGGAGATCTGGGTTCTAGTCCCCACTTGGCCATGAAGCCCACTGGGTCATTTGGGGCCAATCACTGACTCTCAGCCTCACCTACCTTGCAGGGTTGTTGCAAAGATAAAATGGGGCGCAGGAGAAGAATACGGATTGTGTAAGGTCCCTTGGGTTCCTTGTACAGAGAAACAGAAGTATAATAAATGCATAAATTAAGAAGAAAAGTAAAGCCTCTTCCCCCAGGCCTTTGCCCCTGCTCGTCAGTGGCAGGAATGTCGGGTGAAATGAAATGATTTTTTGATTCACTTTAAAGCGACGTCCTATGACGGGGGTCTTCAAACTTTTCCAACAGGGGGCCAGTTGAAAGGTGCCGGCGATGGGCGCGGGCCGCCAAGGCGGTGTGGGCAGGGGGCGCAGGCTGGGCCAGGGCTGGGTGGGGGGAGCGAGGCACCAGCTTGCTCACAAGGAGATTGTGTTGGACTCACTCGGAGAAAAGGATTTCCTTGTGAGCAAGCCACCGCTGGGCGCGCGCACAGTGAAGCAATGGTTTGCTCGTAAGGAGAGCCTTTCCGCCGAGTGAGTCCAAAACGATCGCCGCATGAGCAAGCCACCGCTTTGGCATGCGTGCCTGCACACACGGTGAGTCCAAAACCTCTGTGGCAGGTCGGATAAATGGGCACGGCGGGTCAGATCCGGCTCACGGGCCGTAGTTTGAGGACCCATGTTCTATGATGTTATGAACTGGGGTGTGTGTGTGTGTGTTGTCTGAATGTGCATGAATGTGGGGTTGTACTTCCAGATGAGGCTTCATGGCCTCAGGCACAGAATTTTATGGGTGGGGCAGTGCAGGTCCAACATGACGCTGCCTTGCATTTAGAAACCATGTGTGTTCTTCCAATCATTCCTCTTTCTTCTTACCAGGAGTGGGTTGCAGGGGAAACATTCTGAAGAAAAAAAGAACTGTTCCACCACAATCAGGTGGCAGGAGCAGGTGCCACCTATCCACAAGCACCCACTCTTGTAGGAAAGAGAGGGTGCCCCCACCTGCTTCTCCTTTGCCCCCCCCCCCCACTCCGGAAGTGCGACAGGCAAGGCAAGGCAAGGCAAAGCAGCCTTTAGACTGCAAATGGTTTCCGATCCATGACCAGGGTGTGGATGTGTCCAGGGGATCGCTCAGCCAATGCCATCAACTAGATTACTGAGGAGAAAAGCAGCATTAATTTTCTCCTCTGAACATTCCCCTTTTCTCTCCAAGCAGGAATGAATTCACACCAGCTTTTTCCCCAAACAACCCTGTGAATCAGGCTAGGCTGATAAGACCGCTACTTGGCCAAGGCGACTCAGCCGCAGGCCAACAACAACAACAACATCGCCTTCCAGGCAGTCACAATGCATGAACTTCTCCGACCAGCCCAAAATGGGTCAGGAGGCGGGGAGTGATTCCGTTTTCCATCCTGAGCTCGTAGAGGCAGGGAGATGCACAAAAGGTCTGCTTGGAACATTCACTGTGCGGAAGCCCCGGTTCACACCAGCCAAGCACACAGATACTGAATCATACAGTTGGAAGGGGCCGAAGCCCCTTGGGTCCAACTCCCTGCTCAATGCAGGAGTTAGGTCTCCCATCCAAATACTAACCAGGCCAGACCCTCTTAGCTTCTACGATCAGGCAGGATCAGGGACTTCAGGCTATATGGAGGTCGTGTGCATGATCGGGGCACCAAAGCTTCAGGTGAGTGGGCTAACAAAAACAGCTTCAGCCCCCTTATGCAGTTGCTGAAAGGTGTTGCGGGGGGGGGGTGGTACTGAGAACATAAGAAGCGTCCTGCTGGATCAGACCAAAAGTGAGCCTTCCACAGTCAAGCAGCTGACGGTGGAGGACCCATATGTACCAGGAGAGCAATAGTACCCTCCCACCCATGTTCCCCAGCAGCCAGTTGTCTGAAATGCCCCAGCGCTGCTAGGAGACAGTGTAAAGCTCAGCTGGACTTTACGGGGAAGTGGAAACTCCGCACGGAACTGTCGGTTTGGACAGCAGCCCAGCATTCTTCACAACGCTCAGTTCCATATTTGTTGAGAAGCGCAAACAACCCACAGAACTTCCCCCAGATCGAGGTTTTCAGTGCAAGACCATCAACCCAGGAGTAGAAAAGAAAATCACTGCTAAAGGAGCACTTATTTTGGAAAGGGGCTCCATGAATTCAAGCGGACCCTCCTGCTTTTCAGAGCACAGGTCAGGATGCCGTGAAGAAAGGCAAGCTGCTCCCCACCCAGCCTTATCCCAGAGTTCAGCTCTTGGGCAGTAGAGAAGTGAAATAAATTATTCTCGTTCTCACCAGCACTCCATGCTTATGACAACACTCTTCCTTCCCCGCCACCCGCTCGCCCCCCTCCTCGCCACTGTCCTCAGCAGGCTTCCGAACCAGCCTGCGTCACAACAGGAATGCCGTACGCGGTGGCACACGGGGTCAAGCAAGGCAAAACCGGCGGATCTGAGATGAAACGTTCCTTTGAAAGGGCAGCAGGGCAGAGTGGCTTTGATGGCAAAACATGTTTTGGAGATGAAAGACCCACTCTTGCCCGCACGGAGACAGCCATTTCGGGTACCTCTCTCTTGTTCCCTGGCCGCAGCAGTGGAAGCACCTTTTAAAACAAGCAGACAGTTTCATGGAGCAAACATTCCTTGAGCCAAGTCAGCCCAGGCCAGCAGGGTGGGGCAGGTGGGGGGGCAGCTGGAGATGGGGGGGAAAATGCCTCTGCCTGTTAAATACAGCCAACGGGGCTCAGTGAGCAACAGCAAGCAAAGTCCTTTCAGCTCACTGCAAGCCAGAGCAAAGGAATTTGGGCAATAAAAAGGAGAAACAGAACAAACAGCATCATCTACAGTCACCCAATAATTTCCATCTCCGCCCCACCCCCAGACTCGCACTTTACGGGAGAAGGGGGGTTGGGGCGGATGGCCTACAAGCATGGATAATGGGATTCAGACTCATCAAGGCAATCTGAACACCAGAAAGCACGCTCAACGCACTGCTGTGGTCAGGGAGGGGGGAATCCTTATAAAGACGGCATTTAATGTTGACTTTCTGTTGAGGCTGTAACACTGCCTCCATTCTAATTCCTTCCCAACATGGAACTTGGACGCACAAGCCTGGTCACCAAATTCTCGAGAAACAAACAACATTCCTCCTCCCTGTTCCAACACCCAAGTCAGATTTCTCTCGGGAGAAGAGTATGGGTCCAAATGAAGCAACTGCTTACATCATTTGGATCTGGAAGGGCCCAAACCAGCTTTCCCCAACCTGGTGCTCTCCGGGTGTGTAAGATGGCAATTCCCATGGGAGTTGCACTCCACTGAGTCTGGAGGGCACCAGGTTGGGAATGGCTTGTCTAAAGAATAAGGTCTTTTCATATCACTACACAGAACCATACAGAAACCTGCCAATCCCAGCTTCATGGCATCTGTCTCAGTGATACATACATTTCAAGAATTGATTCCCTTGTTTTAAAGTATCCAGTGATCCAAAGAGTAAACCTAAAACAAAAGATGGAGTCTAAAGTGGCTGCATGAAGTTATGTTCGAACAAGGCAATCTAGGGCCAAAACCACACAGTCGCAAAGGGGTGAACATTACAAAAGCCCAGCCTGCAACCGGCTCCCCCAGCCTGCCCCCCAAATCCTTCAGCTCTTGTTTTACTAAAAGGGTCTTCCCTCATGATTTAACTGTGGCTGATCACAAAACGTTCCTTCGCAAACGGTCAATCCACCAAAGGGCTTCCCAGTATGATTATATCCCTACCATAAGTCAACCTTACTAACAGTTAGAGAAGGACTTCTAGATCTTGCTGAAGAGCTGAAGGGACATGCATGCGGCCCTCTGCCACCAGCCAGAGAACGGTCCACCGCCACCACAATACCCAAGAACACCACCGAGGCAAGTGAAAGACCAGCCTGGCCCTTCTATCAGCCTGGGGGCTTGCGTCCCAGGCCTGCCAGGAAAAAAAAACAAGCTCCATTGTCAGCCACCCTTGGACTACAGACCCAAAGGGATATCCCCTCTGAGCAGATCCATCAGCACCAACTTTGGATGCAGGGCTGGCTTCTAAAGAACCTGGAATGAAATGTAGGATTTGACTCCTCAAACCAACAAATGGCACCTTCGGTTCAGGGCAAAAAGCAGGATATGACTAGCCAAAATATTTCTCCTGGTCATCAACCAGAATCTGTCCTCCTATAAGTCTATTGGAGCTAGTGCTGCCCATGGCTCCAGACAACACATTAACCCACACTCAAGGACTGAGCACAGCTTGAGTGTGAGTTGTCACTCAGTGGGTTACTGTTGAAATGTGGACTATTATGGACTAGTCCTAGCACACCAATAAGCCCAAGCCTGCTAACCACAAACCACCCATGAATAGACCCATGGCCTGTTGTTGAGCTGTGAACTGGGGGTTGTTTAACATGGTTTGTTATCTTGGATGGATTCAGACAGCATGATAACCCATGTTTTGATGGTGATCGACAGTTAAATGACAACCCACACTCAACACATACTTGATCCCTAGTCTTGCTCTGTTCACTGAGGCCATCCTCAGGGAGAGACAGCATTATCAAGTCTTTAAGATGCGCTCTTCTCCAAGCAAAACATAAATTTCCTCTACACTTTCTTTGAACAAGCTTTCCAGACCTTGATCATTCCCTCCTCTGAAGCTGGTTCAGTTTTTCTGCATGAGGAGTGGGCAACTTGAGTCCAAAAACTGAACTCGGTTTTGGAAACGGGCTGTGGCCCCATCATGCTGCCGAAGGCAAAGGTGGAAAGACCAGAATGCCAGAAATACTACCTGGCTTTAGCTTAAGTTAAAATGCCAGTCACTAAGCCTTAGGAAGGGTGTTTCAATTTGGGGGGGGGGGGGGTGGAATGTGAAAAGCTGGCAAATCACCAAATAAGAGGTGGTCAAGAAAGAGGGGTCAGGCCTTCCAGGAGTGTGAGTGACCATTCAGGGACACCAGGTGAGCCCCAGTTTAAATAATCTTAGCTTTTATTTGTTTAAATGTATTTATCATTACATTTATGGCTCACCTTTTTCCCCTGCACGGAGCTCAAGGTGGGTTACATGATCCTCCTCCTCTTCAGCATTTTATGCTTACAACAATCCTGTGAGGTAAGTTAGGCTGAGACTGAGGGATTGGTCCAAAGTTGCTCAGGGAGTTTCATGGCTGAGTGAGGACTAGATCCCAGGTCTCCCAAGTCCCAGCCCAATACCCTAACCACTGTGCCACATTTCCTCTCATTTATATAGTCCCTTCTGGCATTATTGTTATCAAATTTCATCTACATCCCACCTTTATTCTTCTTGCAAAGAACCCAAGGCAGCTTACGCAGTGTTATTTTTTGTTCTCAACAACAACCCTGTGAGGTAGGTTAGGCTGAGAGTCTGTAACTGGCCCAAAGTCACCCAGTGACTGAGTGAGGACTAGAACCTGGACCTGCCAGGTCCCCAGTCCATCACTTCATCCACCACACCACACTAGGTTTCATCCTTACTGTCATCCATTACAGTAGATCAGTATTATGCATCATGCCGTGTGCCTTGGGATAAAGGGAGCCGAGAGAGTTCCTGGCAGAAGCCAGATTCAAACATGGATCTTCCCAACTCATAACTAACCACACCACTGTTGATTTATTTGTTGCATTTCTCTGCTGCCCAATAGCTGAAGCCCTCTGGGCAGTTCCCAACGATTGCAACCATGAAATGCAGCATGATAAAAAAGAATGTAAAACTTTTGTAAGCTAGAGTGTTAATCCAAAGTAAATACTAGCAGCAGACCTGCTCAGAAGAATGGCTACTGAGTCCACAGGGCTTCATCCCAGGTAAGGGCATCCAGGACCACAGCCTAAATTTCTCTGGACACAGTGGGGCATACACCTGTGGAAACTTGCTTAGGGATCCACTGCACAACTTAGAAGGGTCCATGCCACTTGTGTTCTGGAAAGGGCTTTCCAAAATGAGGGTGGCTTGAGCCTCGGTCAACACATGTGTGACCCCTGCTCATTGGAGGCAGGTATCTGAAAAAGCACCTCTACAGATGACCTTGCAGAAATGTCCCTCAGGAAGCTGCAGGACCAACAAACATTACAGGGCAGCAAAGCACCTGTCTCGAGACTGTTTCAGGCAGGTAATATTCCTACTTGAAGCCGTCTAAGCTTGAAGTGTGGCTGTTATTTGTTCTCTGTTGGCTTTAAAGGTTTGCTCCTTCAATGGAAGCCGCCCCCTCAATCAGGGACCAGCATGCAGGCCTAGGGGCCACATCCAGCCCCTCACGGGCCCCCAGCAGGCTGCGTCCTCTCTCCCCAGCCCCCGCGCTTTCCCACAACCACCGATGCTCGGGGGAGGGAGGTCTCCGAGCTTTCATGCAATTTTCTGCCACTTTAAAACGCTGAAACAGCTTCCCCAAGGCTTCGTGACTAGCAGTGAAGCGAAAGCAGGCGGACACTAGGAGTGGGGGAGGGCCGGTGCCCACCCCTTTGCCTTTGGCATCCAGCTCCACCCGTGGCGCTCTGTTCATGCAACCATGCGGAGCTTCTGCCAAATTTGGGCAAAGCTGCAGCAGCAGCAGGCTCCGTCCGTCTCCCTTTGGGTGGGAACCACACCTGCATTTGCATGCATCACCCAGCAGCACAGAAAGCAACTGTTTGCAGGCATGTCGGTCCTGTGAGCACCATTTTGTCACTATGAGTCACAAAAGGGCAAAGGAGTCGACCACACCAAATTGGCTGCCAGGCATCGCATGCCTGCAGCCCAGAGGTGCTGAACCTCAGACCCCAGAGCACCACCCTTCACCAGGTGGTTCCTGCCCCCCCGCTGCCCCCCCCCCACAACTAGGTGGTTTCCCAGCTTGTGCATTTTTTCCTCCTTTCTAAAGGGCTGAAATGCATCTTTCAGCCTTGGCCCCGAGATGCTGAGGCATGTGGTGACGGCATATAAAAGTTTTAAATAAATAAGTAAATAAAAATCTTCATGGGAAGTAAAAGTCCTTTATGTTAAAATACGCCGGTATTTATCGTAGTTTGGGCCCACCTCCTCAACTCTGGCCTCACCCCTGCATTGGAAAATGCTTCCCTCCCAGCTTCTTCCAAGCTGACCTTGGCCCTCAGGCTGAAAAACCGGCCCCGAGTCTACTTTATCCCCTGCCCACAATTTCCTCAGAAGAATATGAAATAGTCTACCAGCAAAAAGCACAAGATGATCCTCAATTCTCAACAATATGATGACGATGATGACGGCGCTGATGGCATTGCATTTCTATCCCACTTCTTCTGGTGCACCCCAGTGGGGGGCAACAAAAATGATCCAGGGTTTGGAAACACTGCCCTGTGAGGAGGGACTGAGAGAACTGGGCATGTTCAGCCTCGAGAAGAGAAGACTGAGGAGGGACATGAGATCCCTCTAGAACAGGGGTCCTCAAACTTTTTTAACAGGGGGCCAGTTGAAAGGCGGTGGCGACAGGCACAGGCCAGTGAGGCGGGTATGCCTGGGGGCACGGGCCAGCGAGGTGGGGGCGGGCAGACATGAGGCGCATGAGAGCTCCCAGTGAGTCCAAAACCGTCTCCGAGCAAGCAAGCCACCGCCTCCCCGCCTGCGTGGTGAGTGCGTGCGCCCACGTGGGAGGCAGGCGGGGAGGCCAAAACCTCTGAGGCGGACCAGATAAATGTGCATGGCAGGCCAGATCCGGCCCGCGGTCCGTACTTTGAGGACCCATGCTCTAGAACAGACCTGGGCATTGTACGGCCCGCGGGCCACATCCGGCCCGATGGCTGACCCTGACTGGCCCGCATGAGGTCACTGGCAAATTAAAAGTCAATGCAAATATATATCGTCGTAATATAGATGAAAACAATGCAACTGCACTGCTTTTATCTTGAAGGGTCTGCTAAATTGAATTGAATTTATTGCTTTCCATGTAATGTTAATGTTAATGTTTTTGTGAATATTCATTAGATAGTGTTGTTCTGTGCTCCACATTTTCATTGTATCATTGTAATGTTTCATTTACTGTTTTTATAGAGATATATATTGAGCAGACCTGTAAGTGTATTGGTGCAGCCCTTAACAACTGTCAAAGTTTCTCATGTGGCCCCATAGGACAATTAATTGCCCACCCCTGCTCTAGAAGTACCTCAAAGGCTGTCACAAAGAGGAGGGTCAAGATCTCTTCTTGCTGGTGCCAGAGTGCAGGACACAGAATAATCAGCTCAAATTGCAACAAACCCAAATCAGTCTAGCTATCCAGAAAACTTTCCTCACTGTCAGAGCAATACGACAGTGGAACCAGCTGCCTGGAGAGCTGGTGGGTCTCCCACACTGGAGACATTCAAACAGAAACCAGACAGCCCTCTGAGTGGGATGGTGTAAACTGCAACAGCAGGGGGTTGGACTTGATGGCCTTCATGGCCCCTTCCAACTCTACTCTTCTATGATTCTATGATTCCTCTTGGGAGAAACCCAAGGTGGCTTGCATAGTTCCATTGATCTTCACAACAACCACCCTGTGATGTAGCTGAGGCTGGCAGTGAGTGACTGGCCCAAAATCACCCAGTGAGCTCCAGGACTGAGCGCAGAGTAGAACCCAGATTTCCAGAGTCCCAGTCCAACACAAAACACACTGCAGCACACTGGCTCTTGGGTTTTGAATAAGGACAGATCCTGAGCGGGAACAAAGCAAGGCCAACTGATGTCCTTAAAAGTATGTAGAAGCCCTAGAGCCTCATCTACGGAAGCATGTCCTTCCGTATGCAAGAAAACTAGCTTCTAACACATCTTTCTCTATATTCGAAGAAGGGTTCAAATGAAATGGATCTGAGGCTGCCACCTGCCTCCTTGAATTCCTCCAAATATCTACCTGATCTGAAAATATCTCCTTCTTAAAAGGTGGTCTGGTGTTTCTCACTGTCCCATATACGCAGGAAAAAAGCTCATATATATGAAATCTAGGGAGTATGTGTCATAGAACAATGAAATGCAAGTCTCATTCATCATCGGTCTGGTATGTTACGATTAGTTCTGGAATACGTACACTAGACTGATTCACACATGACTCAAACTCCCAAATCCACAAAAGCCAAGAAATAGGTAACTTACAAAAGGGGGGAGGGGGGCTGCAACATTAGGAACAAATTAGTATAAAAGTAGTTTCCTTCCCCTGTTTTAAGGAGTAGGACCGGAAAGATAGCAAGTGGTGGACTAGACCCAAAAAGATGAATTCATGTCTAAGCTCTGCTACAGAAAAACCACTCTTGCTATCTCACTTATATGGTATCTATTCCTGGGTCACGTATGAGCCCTGAACTGGTCCACAAGAGTGACTTACAATTTCCTTCTTATAAAAAGGGAATATAATTTATATCAGTTTAGATTCTACTTAATCAACTTCTAAGCATTTTTAGGTCAAACTATATATTACACAGAGTTCTGAGTTACTTTCCCACAAAGTCTTGCCTTAAGAAGAAAAAGTTTTGGTGAAAACAAGTGGCTGCAGGCTGCAATTAAGTGAAGAGGAAAATATGTGGGGGGATTTAACCCTATTGCTGCCCGTCGCTCCTCCTCTAAACCAGCCTCCCCCAAACTGGTGCTTTCCAGAAGTCTTCTGCTTCCATCAGCCCCAGCCAGCATGGCCAATGATGCAGAACACTGGGAATTGAAGTCCTAAACATCCGGAAAGCACCAAGCTTGGGGACGTTGTTTTTAATATTATGTGCCTAGCAGGTGCCCCAACTGACACCACCCCCCAGGGGGGGAATTGGTTCACTGTATATTTCCCCCGTAGTGGGACAAAGCCAGGTTCGGGGAGGTAGAATGAGAACAACAGCAGCAAACATGGTTTGTGATTCCCCTTCTTGCTAACTCTTCCTCCACTCCTAATTGGAGCATCCAATACCTGGAATCAGGTGCAAGTCCAGCTTGTCCTTTAAATTCACAGAGATTATGTATCAATGCCAATTTTAAATGTCCACATACAGCTTGCAAAACACTTTCTAATACCTATACCAGTAGCCAGGAAATGTGCTGTGCTGGCAGAAATAAGAAGGGGTGTGTGGACTGGCCACTCTACCACCTGGGAAAAGATGAGCAGAGGAGGGAGATGGGAAATGGGAAAGTCTAGTGATCAAACCCAGGGGAGCGACCTGCTCCAGTCCTGAGCATTTTCCCTGCAGGCATTAAACAGTGAGCAAAAACTTGCCTCCAATCCCTCAGGAGTAAAGAGAAACAGCACATGAGCACATATGTGTCCTTCCAGAAGAAAGTGCATGTTCAGACAACCTAATAACCCAAATTCAAGGACTGTTGTTGAACCATGGTTTGTGGCGGAAATGTGAGTTCTCACGCTGTCTGACTTCAGCAGTGCTGACAAGCCATGTCTTGTGAACCATGAACAACCCAAAAAGAGAGGCACGGTTTGCTACTGGATGGTGGATTGTTCATCATAGTTTGTCACCTCAATTGGGTTCAGACAACCTAAGCCACATTTGGACAACAGCATTCGACCCATGCTTAGCCCTTGCACATGAGTTGTCTTACGTTCTGAACTCAGCATGCCAGGCTACCTGGCTCTCAAAACCCATGGAGGGGAGTTTCAAGTGCAACTTGCCAACCAAAAGTGGGAAGTGTAAGCTTGAAAGGTTAGGGGTGATATCTTGGGACTGCGGAGGAGGCAAGCAAGATGCATTTTGGCTTGGCATATGGGTTGCCTGCCCTCTTGGGAAACAAGAGCAGTAATGGTCCCATCGGTGAGGGTGTCCAAGGACAGGCTGGACATGCACATGGTGGGCACGTCGTGAGCAGAGCCAGCTGGAGCCAGGGGTCAGACTAGATGGCCCGGGAGCCCCCTTCTGGCTCGCTCTGTTTCTAATGGTATACAGACAGGATATCAGCAAGAGAACCTTGATCCTCACTGGTAATGAGGACTAGGTGATCATAACAGCTCTTCCCCCAGTCTGGAGCCCACCTACCCCCAATGGTTTCAGCTTCGACTTCCATCAGCCTCAGCCAGTATGGGCAATGGTCAGGAATTCTGAGAGTTATACTTCAAAATCCAGTGTAGTATGGAGGTTAAAAGTGTAGGACTGGGGTTCAGGTGACCTCGGTTCTAGTCCTCATTCATCCATGGAGTTCACTGGACGGCTTTCGGCCACTTACAGACTCTCAGCCCAACCTACCTCACAGGGTTGTTGTTGTGAGGGTAAGACTGAGGGAGGAGGAGAATGAGGGAAGCTGCCTTGAGTTCCTTGGAAAGGAAAAGGCGGGGTACAAATTAAATAAATAAATGACTCCTCCAGGGCATCAGGTTGGGGAACGCCTTCCACTATACAATAGCAACATAGAGAGAGGGTCAGCAATGTCAGGCACCTTCCAAGGCTCACGCCAACAACGGCACTCCCTGCATGACACCAGGACATCCCGCCCTCCAGCTGGCATCTGTTCTCCTCTCCTCTCTAAGAAGGAGCAAGGAGAAGCAGCAACAGCACCTTCCGGTCTCCAGAGAGTCTCCTTCTAAAGCAGCCTCCTCCAGCCAGGTGCTTCTCTGATGTGCTGGGAGTACAACTGTTCGTACAGCAGCCAAACCACCCACAGGAAACCCACAAGCAGGACATGACTGCAGCAGCACCTTCCCACCCAAATTCCCCAGCCTGCAGCCACCAGGACTGGCAGCCACGGAAGCCTTCCCCTCCCGGGGAAGTGTGCGCTTTGAAAGCCATCCAAATGGGTGACCCTCACAGCATCTTGCAGGAGTGAATTCCATAACTGAACAATTGCTGGATGGAGGAGAACTCCGGTTTGTCCGCCCTCACTCTCCACCCATCAGCGTCACACGCCAGGTTCCAGTTCTAAGAGAGATATTACAGTCCATCAGGCCCAGAGGGAGCGGCAGAGCAAACAGAGGATGATGAAAGCAACCGAGGGGGACAGCTCCTTCTCCCCTCCCATGACACTGTAGGAGAAGAAAGTGTAAGAAGCAGAGGAAGGACAAGGGATGCCTTCCTGAGCACCAGAGGAGGACACGCAGCGGCAGGGATGTATCACAGACCTCACTCCGTGTCCCCATATGGAGGCACCCAAGTTCCGTCAGTAGGGCAAGAACTGGCAGCTTTTGCTGATTCCAGGGGCCCGGTCATCTGAAGGCCAGAAACAGGGACTGCCAAACAAGCAAAGCCTTTTCTGAGGGACTAGCAGCTGCCTGGCCACTGTGAAACACCTGCACTCAGAGCGCATGATGTGCGAAGGCCCAGAGAGGGCCATTCAACACCTTAAACGCCGGCCTGTTTCTCCTGGGCAGAACTTTCAGAATTCTAGTTTTCTCCGCCTCGCCAGCAAAGCAGCGCGCTGGAGTTTTATCACACCTCCACAGAGTTTGTCAGGAGGGTAAACAGCTGCTCTGCGCTCCACAGAGAAGCTGAGATACCAGGGAAATAAATATATAACATGGTAGGGCCACCACCAGAGGTCAGATAAAATGGATTCTGGGCCTGGGCTGGATCTGCCAGTCAGCCACTCCTTGCCGTGGGTGTGGAAGGAGGAAGAGGGCGGCTGCTTCCACGTGAAAAAAGGGAGATGAACCCGATGAGAAAGGAGGAGAGCAAATAAAATGCACCCCACTGGAATGGTTCAAAGTTGGCATAGCAAAGTCCAGTGGCAGAGAGCTCCTACGCTCGTTTACAACGAACCATGGAGGGGCCCCATCCCCTTGAGCCCTGCCACTACGAGTTGAAGAAGAGGCTGTCCTTTATTTCTAAAATTAGAGATGACAAGTTGCTAGTTTTCCTGGAAGTTACAGCTCTCCGCCCTGCAGAAACCAGCCCTCGGAAAACCCAGACACAGAAGCCCCTAGCAAAACCAGGAGGCTGAAGCCACTGCCGAGCAGCTTGAACCTTCTGCTTCCTGCCTCAGCCTTCACGCCCACGCGCCCGTGGGGGACTCCTGACCACCCGGAAGAAACGCCACTCTGCACATGCTCAGAGGCACAATTGCTGCTCCACTCGCCGCTCTGATTCCTGGGCAGCCTCCGGGGTGACGCCCTGCCTCGCAGCTCCGTGGGTCCGACTTCCGATGGAGGCAGGAGAGGCGCCAGAGGGGGGGTCCCTGTACCCACCCCCGCCGCTGGCCCTTCGCCAGCAGCCCGACTGCGCGCCCACCTTGCCCGCCGCCGCCGTCGTCGTCGGGGCTCACCTGAAATAGTACACATCGCTCTTGCCCGCGCTGAGTCCCGACTTGCGGATCACCTCCTCCTTCTTCCAGCCTGGGGGCAGCGCCGGGCAGTCGACCCTCTTCCCCCGCTTCTCCATGTGCGCGGCGCGGCGGTGCCCCTCGGACGGCGCCGGCGCCGGGAGCGGCGGGTCGCTGGAGTTCGCGAGCCGAGGCCTGCTGCCCGGTGCCCCGGCACCTCCGCCGGGCGCGGGCAGCGGGGGCGAGGCGGGCGCGCGGCTCGGCTGGCGCGGGGAGGCGCGGCGCAGAGCCCCGGCGCCCGGACCACG
>NW_025335606.1:9987684-10035737 GCF_004798865.1 Varanus komodoensis
CCCCGCGCCGCCCCCGCCCCGCCCGCCGCGCGCCGGAGACTGGAGCGGCGACGCGCGGGGCGGGCGCCGCCCGGCCGCGGCCGCCTCCCGCGCGACGTGGTTCCTTACGTCGGGGACGGAGGCGGGGAGCGGCGCGGACCAGCGAAGCGAAAGCCCCAGCGCTGGCCCGGCCCGGCCCGGCCCGGCCCGGCGCGCGTCGGCACAGGAGGAGGTGTCCCCGCGCCGGGCGGGGATCGTCGTCCGGGAACCAGCAGCGCTGCCCGACGCTGATTCGCGCGACGCTGGGGCCTCAGACCGGCAAGACGAGGGGCGGCAGCGCCTCTAAGCGTGTGCAGAGTGGCTTTCGCCTCTTGCTTAGCGCTCAGGCGTGCGCGCTTCCAAGGGGGAAGAGAGTTGGCCCTCGCAGGCATTGCCTCCGCAGCTGTGCGGGACGGCGCCCCACCTCCCCTAGCGAGGAGCCGCGGATCCCACACGGCTGGGGAACGGCATGCCTGCGGAGGCCGCTCGGACTTTTCCGCGATGCCTCCCTGCCGGCCATCCAGGGGGCGGCACAACTGGAGTTAAGAACGGAGACTGACAGGAGAAAGCGAAAGAGCGTAACTTTCAGGCAGCGCCTCAGAACGTGTGCAGAGCGGCTTCCTTCCCCGGCCACTGAAGAGACACCAGATGCTCAGAGCCGAGTCATGCTTCCCCGAAGAGCAGCGGCTCTGGGGAAACCAACAGCCCGCCCCGGACACCTAATTTTAGCAAAGAATCGGCCTGGGTGCAGCGCGGCTGGCCTCAGGCCGGAGCTGCGGTGCACAACCAATGGGGGACGGAGCCATGTGACGCGTTCCGCATTTCCTGCACGGAAGAGCCGGCGGGGGCATCCTCCTGCGCCAGCCACATGTTGACCCCGTAAGCCGTCCTGAGCGGTGAAAGCGCTCTTCAGCCAGGTACGCCAGGCGATGGAGCAGGCAGGCAAAAGTTCCACTCGCGAAAGCCTTCCGGGGCTTTTCTTTCCCCGTGCGCCCACAATGGCCCCTTGGGATTCACAGGAGACAATGTGTCAAAGGAGAGGCTGGGTAGCTTCGGGCAAACCAGGGAATTCGGTGTATCAGCTTGAAGATGAGGTGTTGTTTCCTGGTTTGAAAGTTTCATTCTGAACCTGTAGTGCTGCTGTTCCCTAGCAGAGGCCGTTTGGACGGCTGGTCCACGAGAGCTGGAGCCCCCTTTTTCATGTGGAGACCTGAACTGGTCCAGGGGCACAAGCTGAAGTGGAAGTACAGTTGCCCTGTTGCATCTCATCCCACTGAATTAGCTGGTTTTTCCACACACTTGGCTTCACCTCCTCCCGCCGCAGCCTTGGCTCTGTGTGCCCAAAGGTGTTTTTTCTCTGAACTCAAATGCCCTCTTCTTCTCTGTCCACACATCCTTTTTAGCAAATGGGGGAGACCTACAAAGACACACACACGGGGGGGGGGGGGGACTGTCAGGCATGTGTAAATTAGCCTATGCAAGTGTATGTATTTGTCCTGTGGGACTGATCCCTGGAACTGTTCTGTACTTGCAGCACCCGTTTCCTGGAAAGAACATAGCAATATATATAGTGATAATTCCAAAATCCTCATTAGTGTAAAATTTTTAATGAACCAAAAGATCACCCCAAATGTACAACCTTTCCAATCTACTAGCCCCAGCAAGGTGTTCCTCAGTGAGGTCTGCTGTGGCAGGAGACACCAAGGAACGGGTCTTTGATGGTGAAATCACAGTGTGTGTTTGCTTTTCGTTATACCTTGAGATCTTGAAAGCTTTGGTGTCTTTGGTGATCTTTTGGCTGGTATAATAAAGACGTTGCCCCAGTGTGAAACTTTCTTACATTCATGAGCTTGTCAAGCATTAGCAGAATACAACCTTCTAGAGCTAGGATAGTGTGGCAGTCACATCACTGGGCTGGGGACTCAAGAGGTCTGGGTTCCAGTCCCCACTCGGCCATGAAGTCCCTTGGGTAACTTTGGGCCAGTCACTCTCAGCCAAACTTACCTTGCAGGGTTGTTGTGAGGATCAAATGCTGCTAGGTAAGCTGTCTTGAGTTCCTGCCTAGAGGAAAAAGGGTGGGATACAAGAGCAACATAATAATAATACTGCTATTTATGACTGGCATCCCATGTTCGGCCGACAAAGAGGAGACCCTCTGGAACAAACATGCATGTCTACATAGGACGAGCATTGGTACTACCGTTCCCTGTACTCTTTTCCATCCCTGGAGACATTTCCAGATGTTCCAAAAGAGACTGCATTCTACTTATTCATATGAATGAAGTGATCTGGGGATCAGCGAAGTCGGGAAAGTACCAGATGTGCAAGAAGCAACTGCGAAGGACCCCATTCAGGAAGGACTGCAGTAAGAGTTGCACAACATGCCAACAGGGAAGACAAGAAGGGTGTGCAATGAACTTGCATTCAGTGGTCATAGTCGTACAACCTTGACAGTGGTGGTAGTGATTGTGTCCTAAAACCAAAGTCTGCATTCACTAAGGACAAAAGGTCACAGCCTCTTGTCTTATCCTGAAAATCTAACCGTGCCTCTTCTCCAGTAACTCCAGAGCAGCCTGGGGAGAAACCCCTTGGCAAAGTAGAGTTACTGAGTAGTAGAGCTGGAAGGGGCCCAAAGGCCTTGGGGTTGAACCCCCTGCTATTGCAGGACACTAAGCTACACTATCCCACTCAGATGGCTATCCAGATGCTTTTTGAATGTTTTGAAAATGATGCTTTTTGAGAGCCGACAGTTTCTCCAGGTAGTAGGTTCCATTGTTGTACTGCTCTGGCAGTGAGGCAATTCTTCCTGATGTCTAGTCTAAATCTGGTTTCTTTCCATTTTTCTGTGTCCTGCACTCTGGAATGAACAAGAGCTCCTGTCCGTTCTCTTCACAACTGCTATTCGGGTACTTGTAGAGTGCTTCTCTCCTTGAGGCTGGAGAAGATGCCCGGTTCTCTCAGTCTTTCCTCAAAGGGCTTTGCCACCAGTCTCCGGATCATCCTTGTTCCCTATCCACTGAAAGCATGTTCATTGTCAATTAACATGGGCTTGGTTCTTTGCAAAGTAAGGATAAGACTGGTCCCCAGAAAGCATGCTTTTAAGTAGGTATGACATCCCCTCTATTGCAGAGGTGTTGAACCACTTTCAGCCTGAGAGCAAAATTTAATTGCAGAGCCGTAGGCAAAAGGGGACAGGAGCAAAATACTACAAAGAATTTAAAGGTGCAGTCCTGTGCATCGTTGGGATTTTTTTGTGTCTAACCGTGCATCTGATCAGTCAGTAGCTAACCCTGTGGAAAAATATTTCATTATTTGCATGAGGGAAGGAATTCACAAAAGACAGGAAAACCCCAACCCTGAGATTCCTCAGCCTTGCCTTAAAGCAAGCTTGGGCAGCTGAATGCATGTCCCTTTAGAAGCAAAATGGTCCCCATCTCCCAGCAAAGGTAACAGTTCCCAAATTGTGCAGCAGCATGTTTGTAAATTAAGTAAAAGAATGGGGGAGGGAATCGCAAAGTCTCACAGGGCCTACCAAATGCTGCAGCGCTGTTGAGGAGTCAACAAAGGAAACTGGTGGTGGAGGGGAAAGGATGGTAGACCCTAACAACCTATAGCAGCAACATGTGTTGGCCTACAAATCCCACCATCCCCAGCCAGCAGGATAAATTCGGAGGGTGCCACATCAGAGAAATTTGACTTATATTAAATTATATTAAACGTGCTGGAGATGGTAGGAGTTAGGGGAAGTCCAGAGTCCCCAAGTGAGACTCAAGTCTCACAGTAGGCAGTGAAAATTGCTTCTGAGTAAGTGTGTGTCTCATGAGGCTGTTCTACATGCGTTCAGGACTCAGCTCCAGCCGAGACCTGGATGCCTGGCTCAGCCGGGGGGTCAGCAGAGGGATCTAGACCACAGCCCCTTCCGAGTCATGCTAGTTACGCCAAATGCCTTTGCCACGGTTGGGGGCCCTACTGAATACGGCACGGTTTCCATTGTGTTGAAAATGTGATCTTGTGTCACGCACCAATGCAAGCGCAAGAGAAATGGAAATCTGGGAAGCAGGTAAGTGCAAAGAAACGGCCCTTTTTAAAAAAAAAGTATCCATGATGTGCATGTCGACTGGTACAAAGCAGCAAAGGTTTTAAAAAGAAAAGAACCTTTCCTTCCTGAAAGCTAAAGCAACCCCCTTCTTCTCCCCTGTCATGACATTCTCAGAAGAGCTATTGAAGGCAGTGTGGTTTACTTCTGAGTAGACATGGATGTGGCACTTTCCAGCTAGTCATTCTTCACCCAGCATTTGAAGCAATGTGAGAAGTTTCTCTTACTCAGATTCACACCTCTATACATGCACATTAGTAAACCGTTTTGCTAATGATTAGCCCCTCCCCCAGCCCCGAGAAGCCCCTCCTTTTCCTCCCCCCTCCCAGAACAAGTTTAGCACACAGTGGAATATGTAAATTTAATTGGGCAAAAAATGTTTAAAAAGTCATGATTTAACTGGTCTGAAGACATCTTGGATATAAAGTACATTAGCAAATGCATATCATGTGATTCACAAGTGAATCAGGCATTCCATGGCTAGTCAAAATTATTACTGCATATCCCCCTGGAGTTATGTGACCAGTGCCTTTGAGCACATGCAGAATGCTCTTCTGTTGCTACTTCCTCGTCATGAACTTCTCCCATACATTGAGGATTAGATGAAGCGATTTCATATCAGAGACAACTCAGACAGAAAGCTTTTTCTTCTAGACTCTGTGGGTAGGTTAAAATCAGTAGTGAAAGGAACTATTCTGTCGACACCCCCCCCCCTCTCTCACACACACACAGAACACACAAAGAGCTATTCTGATACTCCAAACCAGGGGCAGGGAGAAGATAAACCGAAGTCCGCTTCGGATTTCCAAGAGATCTTCAGCAGGTTTATTTCACTAACAGCAACAGAAAGGTGGTAGGTCCTATAAATTATTGTGCAGAGATGAATAACACAGAGAGAGTTTTCAACATTTATTTTTGGCATTCATGTACCACCTTTCAGAGCAAAGCCATTCCAAGGTGCTTCATTCAGCTGTGCCTTTAATAACCTTTGCAAAACTAAGTCTAAAAGCACTAAACTTCTCAGCAGAGCAAACTGCACGAACAGTTAAAAACAGCAAAAGAATTCTAGAAAGAAATGCTTAACAGATCAAAACAGAATGTTTTCAAGGCATGTCTGAAAGCTAATAAAGGGGGATCCAAAGAGAACTTGGGACTTTCCAGAAATATGGGGCCGCTGCTGAAAAGACTCTGACTCTAGTGCCAACTCAGCTGATACTGGGACCAGGCCTGGGAAAAAAAATCTTGAGGCAGGAGCAGGTGGTGCTTCTAATAATTTGTGTGCATCTACACTGTGAGTCCAGACTGGAGTTTACAAGAGCCGAGCAGGGCTCTCAGACGGCATTTTGGAGGACGTGCATTCGTAGGGTGGCGATAGGGCGGTGAATACTGGACGGCACATAGCAGCAGCACCCCGACCGCACGCCCAGCCCCAGAGCGCCCAGCGCGCAGGGAGGGCGGGATGGCGGCGGAGCCGTCCCTCGTCGCCCCGCCTCCGGGGCCGGCTCGCCCGCCGCAGCCAGCCGGGATTCCGGGGCGGAGTCGGCGCCCGGTCGCTGCAGTCGCGGCGCGCCATGGAGAGCTCCGAGGAGGACGAGGCGGCGGCCGAGCCGGAGTGGCTTTTCCCGCAGGCCAGCGGCGAGCCTTGGAGGCGTTCTCGTGCTGCTTGGCAAAGAGCCCCGTGTAAATACGAGCGGACGAGCAGGGCTCCTCCCCGCCTTCCCACCCCCGTCCCCTTCCACCGAGATCGGCGCGAAGCGGCCCGGAAACCAGCCCGCCACTCTGGTTAAGAGTCAGAAGCCGCTTCCCCTGCTCCTGTTGTGCTTGGTGAACATGGGGCTCCGCGGGGCTGGCATGGGATTAAGGCCGGCGGGACTCGATCGTCACTTACGTTAGGAAAAGAGGCAGGGAATGGATGCTAGAACAGGCAACACGGGATAAGAGGTCGTCGGAATACGGGGCGCTGTGGCGGGCTTTAAGATACGGTGGCGTGTCTCTTAATTTTTGGATGCAGGACCTCGCTTTTAAACTTCATGTACCTTCTGCCCTCAGCTATAGAAGAAAGTCGTTAAGGCTGCAAATTGATATGCACTTTTACCTGGGAGTAACTCCCACTGGATTGAGTGGAGAATACTTCTGAGTAGGCATGCATAAGATTGCACTGTAAATTTGTATGTGGCATCTATGCCTTTTTAAAGTATTAGTCTAAAGTGGGTGCAGGGACCCCAATCCAGACTGGGATTTAACATGAGTGGTGGCGTGTTCGCGATCCAGAGTGGGCTCCCGTGCCTCCTCTAGAAAAAATGCCAAGAAGGCACGGCTGCCAGGCGCACTTTGGCAGTCATGTCTGTTTAGGTCCTAAGTTGGTCTGCACCAGTGTGCACCGAGTTGGCTTGTGTTCTGTGGCACACAGAGTGGAGACAGAGGAGCCAAATGGGGTTGCCGTGGCCACTCTCCAAGCCAGGCAGAGGGTGAAGTGGTGGGAGGAAGCAGCAAACATTGGGGAAAATATAGAAGCAGCCCCCAGGTGCTCACGTAAATCCATTCACGTCCTTTGCAGAGGACAACATCCTTCCCTCCTTAGAAGTTTGCACCCTTAGCTTGACTGTTGCGCCGAAGGGTTGCTCTGCTTTTTGAAACTCTGAAGCCGTAGCACATCCCCCCATGGAATGGAGTGGGACGAGTCTCCAGGTCGCTTGTTTCCATTCATTAGCTGTGCACATGTCCAAATTGGAGCTCAAGCAGGGAATTAAAATTGGGACCTAGAGGTGAGGCATCCCTGCCCTCCAAGGTAAACTTTGGGCTCTCCCCCACAATTGCCTCTGTTGGAAACTATCATTTTTGCTCAGTGCACATGCGTGTGCGATGACCACAGATGGCAAGCAGAAATAAGAACAGGTGAGGTGACCCCAAGAGAGCCTTATGGCTATGGGGCAGGTTAGAAAATTAATAAATAAATAACAGCACTCCAAATGATACTCACACTTCCAGGAATATGTTCTCCATGAGAGGAGATTAACTTTTGCCTGACCCAACAATTGAAGAGCCGAGACCTCCAATTTTGGTGATGTAATATTATGGGGTAGTCCAAATTTTATTTTGGAGTGCACAGCCTTATTTATCTATTTACTATAGTTTTAAACTGCCCACTTGGATTTTTTTTTGGGGGGGGGGGGAGTCAACCTGTCCTGCGGGTGCTAATTAACTAAACACTCTTGGTATTTTTAAAAGGAATTTTAAATGTTACATGGAATTATTCTTAAAACATTTTTACATGGAAGGGTCTTAGAAATTGCATGCAATAGAACCTGTAAAGTTCATTTTGATAGTATTGCCCCCTCCTTTTGTTGTCTGGCAACAGGTTCAGTATCCATTGGTGATTAGGCAGCTGTGCAGAGTTGCTTTCATTGGAATAGTGGTTTGGGAACTCTGTGTGTCCCAATTTGCCATTCCCCCATCCATTGCTCTCATGTCATTAAACACACACTTAGCAAGAGGAAACCCACCATCGCCACTAGTACCATTTATGTCTGTGCCAAGAAAAACTTCTTTTTCCTGTAGTGTGGCTTCCTGCTCTTACAAGCAGAGAAGGAAATCCCATAAAACAGTAGCAACGTCAGTTACATCTGGTAGCTTGTAAAATGCTACATTCTTCTTGCAGCTCACCATCGTGACAAAATGGTATCAGCAGCGCATGCTAAGCACCGAATCATTGTGCACCTGGACCTGGATTGTTTTTATGCGCAGGTGGAAATGATCTGCAATCCTGCATTAAGAGGCAAACCATTAGGTGACTGTACATTTTGTTTTTGAACACTCTTCAAGATGTGCATTTAAACTAGGGCTGGATCAAAATCCTTTGTTCCCCCAGTGGAAGGACACCTTCCACTGGTGAAATGAAGGACCTGGATCGAACCCTGTGGCTGTGCTTGCATTCTCTAATTCTTTTCTTTTGGAAATCAGTGGTAAGTAATTTAGAGTTCCATCTAAATCAAGAAAACAGTACTTGGTCTTGTACTGGTTCAGCGGTTCTTGTTGACTAGTGCAAAGAACTGGGTGTGATCCAGACTTAGTTATACTTCGAGTAGATCCATTGAGATCAATGAGCAAAGACATTTATAGTTATTATTGGATCCATTGATTGCAACAGGGCTGCTCTAAGCATGACTAAGTATGGATCCAACCCCTGATATCCCCGTTTGCTTTGTACAGTGGGTTGTTCTTGGTAATCTTTGAGTGCCACCCTAGGTACCTTTAGACCAGAGAACAGTTTAGGGACAGGTCCTGCTTCTCCCAAAATTGAGTTTTCCAAGATGTTTATCTCTGAATTGGAAGAGAAGGTGTGGTTGGAATGCTTAGCTGAAATGCTACGGCCAGCAGGCCCCAAGGTGAGCCAAGCAGCTGGTGAGATGCAGGCCACCTCTGGTTCTGGGGCTGGCACTGTCGAGCAGGCAGGGGGATGTAACATGGTTAGTTCAATGTTTGATTTCAGATCAAGAGAACATGCCAACTGAGAAGTGTCTAACCTTCCCACAACCTCGCCCAGGAGTGGTGGGAACCTCCCTGAGGGTACAGCTTACTCTGTTTGGTGGGGAAAGGAGAGGGATTCAGTATGGAATGAGCTTCTTGACATGAGCATTAATCTGTATAATTAGCTGGCTTCGCAGCTTGTCTGGTATCTTTTACCAATGACCTCCTCAATGCTCTTTGTGTACCCCAAGCCAGCGTTGTTGGCCCACTTCAACAAAGAAACAGAGCGAGCCAGAAGGGACCTCCTGGGCCATCTAGTCTGACCCCCAGCTCTAGCTGGCTCCACTCATTACATGCCTATCATGTGCATGTCTAGCCTAACATAATAAAGACTAGTCATAAGCCTGTTGTCTTGAGCTGCTTGGAAGGGGGAAGAAGATGAGGAAGAGACCAGCCTTTCACAAAAAGGCCCTATAATTCCCTAAATGCCCCAGGTAGCTATGCTAGCTGGGGAATGCTGGGAGATGTGGGACTTTTGTCTGTCTAAACACACATTGGATTATGCCCCCAGGCTGACACACTTGCTTCTCCTGACTAGCAGGCATTTGAACCTCAGTGATATCTTTGAGTGCTGTCAAATGAGTTGCTATATAGCCAAACGTGAGTCTCTTCTGTTGACAGAGGCCCAGTTCCATGGGAGCTAAAAAAGCAGTGCAGGGAAATATGGATTCTTTTTTAATAGCCGCTTTGAAAGTTGGTAAGTCACTGCCTACAAGGTCGAGCTCAAAAAGAGCTGCTTAGACTTCCTTACCTGAATGAACCAAGACTCTTATAGTACTCTAAGGATTCTTGGTTGTGTTTGCTGCAACAGACTATCACCACAGTCCTTCTGGAAGCTCTCTCCTAAACTCTCCTAACTAGTGAGAGAACTTCTTGCTATTTTTCCAAGTAAATATTTTGCTGTTACCAAAGAGTTTAAATAAAATGACTTCTGCATTTGCCAAATATCCGTAGTCTGTCTGTTAATGTGGTACTGCATTTTCATTAGCCATTTCATTTTTGGCTACAGTCCTTAAACAATCTGTGAGTCTCTAAGGCTGCAGTCTTAGACACTTGCTAGGGCTAATGCCTGTTGAACCAAGTGTGACTTCCTTCTTAGTAAACAAATACGATGCCACTGTCATTTTAACAAATGAAACATTACTGTGAAAATGATTGAAATATACTTGGAATGTGAAACACTTGAGATGGATTTTTCTTTTTGGCTTATATATTTGCCTTTCCCCAGGTGTGCACCAGAAATTCCTGTTAGTCACCTGCAGTTATGAAGCTAGGAATTGTGGACTCAAGAAACTTATGTCAGTGAAAGACGCAATAAATCAGTGCCCAGATCTGGTGCTGGTTAATGGAGAGGATCTGACAAAATATAGAGAAATGTCTTACAAGTTTACAGGTATCATCTCTGTATTCTTGAATACAATGTTGGTGATGGCAATATAATGCTTATTTTTTTGGTTTGGCTTTGACCAGATGATTCACAAGGTCCAGATGTGAAAACAGCTTGCATGTTTCACTCTGGATATGCCTCTCTCCTTCTTCCCACACTTTATGGTAGTGCAAGAAGTCAACTGGAAAGAGGCTGCCCAAGTTATATCAAGATATAAATGGCCCAAGTTCCATGGTGATTATGTCATAGAGGTACACTGTGATGTAATATGACCTAGAAGTGAGGGCATTTTTCAGCATGCTCCTCGAAATGTGTTTAGTTGAATAAAGCGTCTACATGCAGCTGGGAGCAGTTTGTTTGTTTATATCAAACCTGCAGGATGAAATCCTATTGACATTGACACAGAAGGAAAGTCTCCCAAGTCCTAGCATTCTTCCGTTAGCCATGTTGGGAATCTTAAGACTTTTCTGTCCGAACATGCATAGGATTCTATAATAAAATATTAATATAGCACATAAAAAGAAATACATTAAAACAATAGAAAAATCAGTACCCAATGACAGACTCCTGTTTCTTGCACAATTCTTGAGCATTTGGACAGGGCTTGCGACGAAGATGTCTTGCATGTTATTGAGTGGGCGTCCCCCGGCATCCTCTATGTTTGGCACTTTATTAGGATATAGAGGTTGTCACTGAAGGTCCTTTTGCTGCTTAAGACAAGTGAGGACTCAGGGCAGGGCCTTCTGTGTTGTGACACCCCATCTTTGCAACATGAAAATACATTAACCTAAGTAACTTAATTTACTTGAGGTAAATACCTAACATCTCTTTACACTCTCCACAGAGGCTCATGTGGGCCAGGTTCTCTTTCCAGTGGCAGATGAAAGTGTTTATCTGCCAGCAGTGGGAAGACTCAGTGGAGGAGATTGAAACCACAGTAAAGTAGAAACCACTTAATCATTTGTCAGGCAGATCATGCTACAAAACCATGAACTATGGTAGCCCAGCAGGGTTGCTTGTCGTGTTGTATGAACACAGACATTAACTCAGTTACATGGTTTGTGTGTGTGTGCTTGCTTTTATTTACAGCATTATTGGAAGAGTTTACTCCACTGGTGGAAAGGCTTGGGTTAGATGAAAATTTTGTGGATGTCACCGACATGGTCAAAATGAGACTGGAGCAGTGGAAAAAAGATTTCTCTGCAATCTCTTGCCCTGGCCATGTATATAAAAATCAGAGTAAGTACTTTTTTGACCAAATCTACATGAGTATTATTGCACAGGACAAAGAGCGTTCATGATACAGAATAACACTGAAGTGAGGTAAATGAAACATAGAACATAGAAAAAGAGCGAGTCAGAAGGGGTCTCCCAGGCCATCTAGTCTGACCCCTGACCCCAGCTAGCTCCACTCATGACATGCCTACTATGTGCATGTCCAGCCTATCCTTGAACACCCTCACTGATGGGGCCTCAACCACCTCCCGTGGAAGCGCATTCCATACTTGGGGTCCTAACTAACAGGAAGTCTTCCTGGCATCCAAACTGAACCTTGGTTCCTTGAGATTGGCTCCATTGGAGCGCATCCTGCCTTCCTCTGCAGGTCTCTACCCACCTCCATGTGACACCCCCTCACATACCTGTATGTCGCCAGCAGATCCCCTCGGAGTCTCTTCTCCATGCTGAAAAGACCCAGTTCCCTCAGTCTCGCCTCCTACGGCTTTCCCTGCAATCCGGCCACTGTCCTTGTGGCCCTACACTGCACTGACTCTAACCTGGCTATATCCTTCCTGTAATGTGGAGCCCAGAACTGAACACAATACTCCAGTTGCGGGTGCACCAGAGTCGTACAGAGTGGCAATAATACCTCTCTCGAACTAGAAGCCACACTTCTGGCCATGCAACCAAGGGTGGCATTTGCCCTCTTGACTGCTGCTGTCACACTGCTGACTCATGTTTAGCCTGCAGTCGACCAGCACCCCAAGGTCCCTTTCACAAGTGTTGAAAGCCGCTTGTCTCCTAACCTGTACTTATGACGCCCATTCCTATGCCCCAAGTGCAAGACCTTGCGCTTATCCACATTGAACATGAAGATGTATTGCAGTCTTAATGGGAACAGGAATTCTGCTTTCGTGCTTCATCTTCTGTACAGTTTTGCAGGTAGTTCTTATATAGGAAGCCCTGTGGGTGAGTCGCCCTGAGTTCTGGAGATGGGTTGGTTACCTGGTCTGGAGAGGGCTGCATGCCTTCAGAAAGATCAGGTGCATAGACTGGGGGCTCTCCTGGCTCCATCACTGTCAGTGGAATCTCAGGAGACAGCAACAGCTTGGAGCATCTTTTACCATCTCTGATTGGTTCACCAGTTCCTGCCCCCTCTCAGGCACAGCTGATGACCTCAGGATTCTTGCAGTGCTCTTATGTGGGGCTGCCCTTAAGGGAGACAGATCATCTGATTCCCCACTGCCCCCAACCACATGCACCTACGGGAAGCCCCTCAAGGGCGTGAGGAGGAGGGCAAGATACAGTTGGGCAGCTGTGCCCAGTTGGAGGAAATGCTGTCCAACGGATTCACTCAGGCAGATGTGGGGGAACCTGCGAAGTGGCACTGCTCTTTTCCATGGTGCTGTCCAGCTGATCCCCCCACCCCGGTCTGCCCGAGCATGCAGCGGGGGCTCTCTGTCGTCTGTCCCCTCTGCTCTGCTGCAGGCATCAGCCCTGTTTGCTCAGCAGAGGTGGCTTGCCGGCTCAGTGAGCCAAATGCAATTGTCAAAGAGGGAAGTCTAATTCCTTCCCACGGTGTCTCCTGGGACTCTGCCTGGAGGACAGAGAGGGAAGGAGCTGGCAGGAGGGAGGAGAGTCACCATCGTGGTCCTGAGGTGCATCGAGGTGAAACATCCCGAACCGTGGTAAGCACACAAGGTTGCTAGTCGTGACATGTGAGCCCAGTCGGCAACACAGACTTCCCAGTAACTCCACTCATACTATATTTAGACTAAAACTGTGGTTTGTCTGAAGTGCACTGAGACACTTGGTGGCTGGTGTCTTTATACAGTTTATTAAAACAAGCCAACTTCAAACTGTGGTTAATGATCCTGGCTTGTTTCCTGGTTTGGATGTATCGACAGAGTGGCATTCATTTGGAAATGGAAGCAGATCCTTCCTGCCCTCTCTCAGCTGCTCTAAGGGCAAGAGGGGGGAATGCCAAGGCCAAGATCTGTAAGCTGTCCTGAGCACTTGAAGCAATAGGACGGGATATAAATGTAATTAATTAATTAATACATAAATAAGATTTGTGCACCTAACACTAAACCCTGGGTTAAAATTACATGTATACCTGGACACTGGGCCTTTCAAGTTACTTACACTGGTGCAGGCTGACCAGTAACTTCTTCCCACTCAGCATCCAGTAGCCTGTTTGGGAAAGGGTGCTGCTCACTGACATGACAAGCTTCTAAACTGGTCTTGGCCTCTTCAGTTGCCCTGTTGCGCTCCACAACAATAAAGAACCATGGCTTAGCCTGAGATTGCTTCCCAAACCTGCGATTCCCAAAGTCCCCTGTGGATAGGTAATGATTAGTACGTTGGTTTCAGTCCACCGGTGGTGTCGGTATGGTTGTTCCTAGGGATGTTCGAGCATCCATTTGGGGGTGGGAATCCAACAGGTCCCTGGGCTCAACTCCCCAGACTCCAGTCCACCTTGCAGGAGCTCAGAGTCAGCTCCTGGTGAGTGTGCCAGCATTTATGGGGTGCTCCCAAGGAACGGGGTGCCAAATGCTGCACAAGCAGTGCCCGCTGCTGCCAACATCAGCAGGTGGAGGAGAAGTCCTGGGAATATGGAAGAGGGGAGCTGCTGGCAGTTGCAGATGGGGAAGTTTGCCAGCTGGGTGACCAGGGGTTCCTGAACATGCGCAGGATTCCTCTTGGCTGAGCTCGCTTTGCAGGACTGGACTGAGCACGGGAAGATATCTGCAGATCCTGGAGGGATAGACTGCAAAAGTGTTCATCCCAACGCTAGTTTTTACCACATGTACTTGTTCACATGCCTGGGTGACAGTTTTTATATATTTATTAGATTTATATCCCACCTTTCCCACCTTTTTTCTTTCTAAAAACTCAAAAGTGGCTTACAAGTATTCTCCCAACAACCCTGTGAAGTAGGTTGGGCTGAGACTGGCCCAAAGTCACCCAGTTGGCTCCATGGCTAAGCAGGGACCAAACCCAGCTCTCCTGCATCCCAGTCCCGTACTCTTAACCACTACACCACACTGGCACATAAATTGTACCCATGTGCAACTATTTGATTTGCCTAGAACTATCTGGATCAGTTGTTGGCATTGACTTGTACATGGATTTGCAGTCCAAATTGCACTTCGCTGAAGCTCTTGGGAGCTGAGCTTCAGTGGTGAGTGGGACAAGATGCCAACATATTTTATTGTAAAATTCCTCTTGCCCCAAGAAGCCTTAGAAAAACATTTCAGCCCTTATGGATGGAGAAAACAGCACACAAAATCTGGAGACCACCAATGGATTGGTGGCAGGGGGAAAGGCAATTGAATCAGGGGAAGGGGCATGGCCCTCTTTGGAATCCCAGGGGGCAGATTTAGCCCCCAGGTCTGAATTCCTACACCCCTGGACTAGAATGGGCAAGTCCACAGCTGCCATGCAAAATAGGTGATGGCTGTTCTGGAACCCCAAAGAGGCCATGGCAAGGCCAAAAAGTTGAATTACTCCAAAATTTCTACTTCATATACTGCAAGGGCAGCTCACAGCTTGGAAGCCTTGTATGGTTTTCCAGCTGCTTTTCGATGATTCATTGTTAATAGCCTGAGGTGTGCATTTTCCTTCTTGTTTTCCCCCGTAGGTGACTATGCGAGGACTGGAATTATTTGCTTCCATTTTGAGATGAATGCCAGTCTGTTGTATGTCCAAAATGGGAAACAAGCCAGGATCATTAATCACAGTTTGAATGTGGCTAGTTTTCTTTGAATGCAAAGTGTCTGGTGTGCTAAACAATGATTGGTCTGTTAACTACAGCTCAGGGTAATGTCCTCTGTTTGCTTCCCAGCTGTCGATTTACATGACCCAACACATAGAAGGTTAGCAGTGGGATCACAGATCGCAGCAGAAATGAGAGAAGCCATGTACAACAGACTGGGCCTTACTGGCTGCGCAGGAATAGCCACCAATAAATTACTCTCCAAGCTGGTGACCGGAATCTTTAAACCGAACCAACAAACTGTTCTTTTGCCTGAGGGTCGGCAGGACCTGATGGTCAACCTCGGCCTCTTACGGAAGGTGCCTGGTAAGATGGCTGCAGATTGCCTTGCCTTTGTTTGGAGTGCATTTATCTGTGCATATCTGAATAAGAATGCTGGTCTCAGAAACTTGGAGGGATTTCAGCTTTTATTGTCTGTGCCTTTACCTAGGCCCTCCCAGTTCAAGTCCTCCAAGAATTAAGGTCTCTGGCTCAGAGGTAGAGCATAACCGCTGCATGCAGCTGCTTCCAAGGTCACTCCTCTCATCTCTAGCTTTGGCTGGAAAATCTTCTAGCAGAATCCCTGGAATACGGCTGCTGAGACTAACAAGGCCAGGGCCTGATCTCAATGGAAGGGTCTCTCCACCTCCCTAAAAGATGTGGGCCCCTCAGCTTTTCACAGCTGGAAAACTCTGCTGCTTATAATTATTTTCCTCGCACAGGCATTGGCCCTAGAACTGCGAAGCGGCTCATGGCACTGGGACTTCACACGGTGAGTGACCTCCAGACATGTTCCTCTGAGATGCTGGCAAGAGAGCTGGGGGTTCTGACTGCACAACACATCCAGAAACTCAGCAGGGGAGAAGATGACTCTCCAGTCACTCCATCAAGGAGTCCTCAGGTATGTCAGAAGATGCATCTTTACAGGATCCTATTGCTGTAATTATTATGTATTGCTGTAATGATATTCTACAATTTTCCTCTGATGAGGACCCCAAAGCAGCTACATGATCCTCCTCCTATCCATGTAATCCACACAACAACCCTGCAAGGTAGGTGAGGTTCAGAGTGAGGGCCTGATCCAAAGCCACCCCACAAACTCCATGGCTAACTGGGGAACGAAAACCCAGATCCTCCCTCCAACAGTCTCTTAATAGCATTCTCTGTCATGTATTAGTATTTTATTTATTAGATTTATATCTTGCCTTTTTCCCTTTAAAGTACTCAAATCAGCTTACATCATTCTCCTCCTGCTGCTGTCTGCCTCATCCCCACAACAACAACCCTGTGAGGTAGGTTATGCTGAGTCTGGGGCTGGCCCAAAGTCATCCAATGAGCTCCATGCTGAGCAGGGACTAGAACCCAGATCCCGAGTCCCAGTCCCATTCTTCTAACCACCATGTGACCACTGGCTCTCGGGTGCAGAGAATATGAATTGAATCGAATCTTAGGGCATCGGATTCAAGCAGTGAGTCTGCTATTCCTTGCTGTCAGCTAGACATGCTGCTAATGGCATCAATGCAATTAATGTCTCCTTTTTTGTACAATGGAAATGCTATTTGCATTTCAAGGGTGCTGCACTGATGCCAGCAAGAGCTTCTTTGAAGTTCAAATAAATACACAGCCCTTTCTTCAGCTGTGTATTTATTTATTTGATTTATATCCTGCTTTTTCCATAGAGCAAACTTAAACCAGCTTACAAAATTCCCCTTCTCCCACTCTCAGTCTTATTCCCACAACAGCAATCCTGCGAGGTGATTCACCCAAAGTCACCCAGCTGGTTCCATGGCTGAGCAGGGACCAGAACCAGGCCTCCTGAGTCCCAGGCCAGCATTCCTAAACACTGCACCACAACGTCTGCGACCAACGAACAACACAGGTTGAGGTTCTGGAGCTTCTGTGCTTATCGTGCAGGAAGTGGGCCGAGGTTCCACCCTCTTGAAATAGCCTTTTTAAAAACTTTCTCCCATCTCAGTGGGGCTATGGAAGTGGCTCCAGGTTCACTAAGAGGAATCCCTTAGGAGAATCCTCCATGCACACGGACATGGATGGGGACCAACAGTTTCTTGCAGTAAATGCATCTGGCACACAAGTGCCTGCCTATCCCATAATGACAGGCCATTTGATACTGCTTGAATCAAGACAGCGATCCATCAGGAAACTGACCTTTGTTCATTCCCCACCCTGTGCTATTTCAAAGATGATTTCATGGTGAACACAATATGAACCCTTCGGGAGGAAGTACAACTGGGTAGGAAATCAGCCAAGGACGAATTTATAGATCTGTAATTTCCTTCCTCTTTTATAAGTTCTGCATTCATTTGCCCCACTTGTAATAATAGTAATGTATTGTTTTATTTTAAAAATACTTTGCAGTCCATTAGTGACGAGGACTCCTTTAAAAAGTGTTCTTCTGAAGCCGAAGTGAGAAAGAGAATGGAAACGCTGCTAACTAATCTTTTTGACAGGTGACTATTAATTTCAGTGAGAAGCGGTATATGTGTAATACAGTGTGATAATATGATAATGTTATTCAGAAGCATATATGAACAGAAGTGTATTCATAGGGATTATCATCATTGCTAATGCTACTACTACTACTACTTAGTAGTAGTAGTAGAGGACTTGAAGCCGCAGAAGAGGGACACTGCGGGGAAGTGAGCTGGCTGCTTACCACCTGCCCATTCCTAACCCAGTTGGTTGCCTTCTGTGTGCTCGACCGTTGCCCTGCTACCTGAGTGAAGCTGGCATAGTTTGCGAGATGGGTGGACCTCCCTAGTTGGCTGAAAATGCCAGCCATGTGCCTGATGCTGGAAGGGCCTTTCTCTGCCAGCCCAGAAGTGGAACGGCCTCAGAAACAATGCCATCAGAACAGAGCACACCAAACAGGGCCACCCGCTTGTAGAGAAACGTAAGGGCCACTCCCATAATACCTTGGCCAGTTTGGTTGCTCAACATCTTTGGTGGGGGGTTGGTTTCTTTCTTAGGGCTTGAGTATGTGCCTGGGGCCAAGCGGGGGGTGGGTGTTGAAGCAGTCAGCATGGTGGGACATGGAGTGAGAGATCGCCCTGGGAGGAGGGCTAGCAGGAAAAGAGGACGTTGGCTTTGCAATGAGCAGTGGTGCCATGTGCCAGTCCTGCCTGCACCTGCCAGTTGGGTGGCTGTCCTACCAGCCTGCCCTTGGGGCTCCAGATGCAGCTTTTCAATGCCCGACCAGTGCAGAATAAGACCTCCCTTATCCATGATGTGGCTGATCTGGCATGGCTAAGCAAGACTTGGATGGGAGGACAGGGAGGAACTGGTCTCTGGGCACTTGGCTCAGTATCAGGGCCAGCTTGAGGCCCAGGAAGCAGGCTAGCCCTGGTCTGTATAAGTCCTCTTCTCCAGGCTCCCTGCCTGACTGCAAGTCTGGAGGGTTTGCATCAAGACAGACCCGGGGATTCTGCTGGTGTGCCACCCAAGAACTACCCACTGCCTAGCAGTCTCCTATCTGAGCCGACAGAGACCATCTTGGATGTGATGCTGAGGTCCCTCGGGTAACCAGTTTTGGAGGAGGTCAATGTCCATGCTCCACTCAGCTTTCATGGCCTCCGCGACAATCATAGGAGCACCCCAGCATATCATTGCTCCAGAACAAGTAGCAGAGCCCACTTGCTTTTTTCAGCTGGTCATGGAGATGCTGATCTGAAGGTGGGAAGGCTGAATCTTTCCCTTCATCCTGGTCAGATCACCGCCTGTTTGAGATTTAGACTGAGGGCAACCTTCCCTTCCGCAAGGACAAGGGAACTTAGCCACTGGCCAGCTGAATGCACTATCAGATATGCCTCAGCATATGGTAACAGTTTTATTGAAGTGGGTTTCACTGGCACCTTAGGGACTAGCATATTTGTTATGGCATAAACTTTCATGGCGTGCAGTCCACCGAGGAATGGGGACTAGAGAACACAGACTTTTCTGCCATAATATATTTGCCAATTGTTAAGGCGGGGTGCCACATCTCAGACCAGCAGGCCAGTCCCAGCCTAGCCGGAGCCTCAATCCAACCTTCTGAGATGGTTGCACAATCTTTCCTTGAACACTTATTTTCTGACGATTTCCTGATTTTAATGTAGTTTTTTGACAGTTCTGAGAGATGGACATGCCTCTCCTCTCTACCCCTCTCCTCTCTACTCCTCTCTTTTTTACCAGGTTGCACAAGGATGGTAGAAAGCCACATACAATAAAATTAACCATTCGCCAGATTTCTGCTGCCAAGCAATGGCTTAATCGGGAGAGCCGGCAGTGCCCGATTCCACCTCATGTGATCCAGAGGATTGGAACTGGTAAGCTCTCCACATGGTGCTTGGCCTTTGCCCTAAGAGGGACAGCCGACAAACACCCCCATTCTCATCTGCCCCCCCTTTATTTTTTCAACATTTATATTTTTTCATCTCCACATCTAAACAGATTCCAGAACAATAAAAAGAATAAAGCACTATATAAAAAGTGGAATATAAACTATGGCAGGCCAATCAAAGAAGCTTCTAGAATAATGGTGTTTCCAGGAGGTACCAGAAGCTACGCAGTGTTGGAACCTGCCTGGCCTCCAGAGAAAGGGGGTTCCACAGAAGGTTCTTCTTCAGGTGGACTCCAGAATGTCCATGCAGAACCACCAGGAGCATCCCATCGGATCACCTCAGTAACCAGAGAGAAGGATAATGAAGAAAGAGTTCCCTGGGGTAGCTGGGTCCCACCTTGTTTAAGGGCTTTCTGCAGTAGTACATGAACCTTAAACCTGATTCAGTAGCGAATAGGCAACCAGTGAGAAGGAGGCAACTGGGTAAAACGGCATTTATTCGACAGGGAAACTATTCCCCAGTATGCTTGGTGCTTGTGCACCCACTGGAGAAATCCGCAGTGGGTTGCAACGAATTCAAAGTTCCCGGAATCTGGCCTGCAGATCCAGCAGTGGGCCAGCTTATTCTGAATCACAAAGATTCCAGACACTTGCAAAACAACAGAGATGTGAACAAAATCGTGCACTTGTGCATTAGCACAAGTGTGCCTTAACACTAATGCACATTCTGCAAAACATGTGCTAGTCTGCATGAGTTAATGTGCTAATTCACATCAAGTACTGTGAATTTGTAGGTGTGTACATTAGCATTAATGTCAAGAAGCACAAATAGAAATAGATTCTGGATAAAAAATAATAATTCCACCAGTGAGAGAACAACAGAACAAAAGAGGTCTGAAGATCTGCAAAACAATCTTCAAAACAAATGAATTGGGTTTAATAAAATTCATACATCCCTAGCAGGTCTAAGACTCCTCGCCCCAAAGTGGAATGAATGGAATTCTTGTCAAAGTTCCCTCTTTTCTCCAGGCCTGGCTTTTACTCTGCTGTAAATGAGGCGTTACATCTCAGCCAATCTGAGGATTTTCCATTCCTTCCCAAAACCTGGGCTGCCAAAACTTCTCTGAGCAATTGAACATTCAATGCCATCTTGCCAGCAAAAGACCAAAACACACGTTGTTTTAAATCCATATCTAACAGTGGTGTCTTTTTTTTTTAATTATTACGCAGCTGGTGCTGGGGCAGGGGCTGGGAGCAACCCAGGTCAGGACCCTGGTGTGAGGATGTGTAGATTCTTAAGTTCTAGATTGGGGCCCCTGCACCTACTGCAGAATAAACATGGGGGAAGCAGCCATGTAGCTGTTACTTCTGGCTGTAAATTAGTATCTGTTTTGGTCCTGATTCGTATTGGGAAGGCTCACCCCCAAAAGCACAATGCAGGATCCATGCTGGAATTTTGGTCCAGGTTTTGTGTGGTACAGTATAAGAAGCAACTGCATTGATGGTTTTCCATGTTCAATTTCCATGTTTGTCTCCAGATGACTCCAGTGTTAAGACACACCTGGTTGGTCTCCTTATGCAACTGTTATACAAGATGATCAACGTGAAAGGTCCGTTTTATATAACTCTTTTGAACGTCTGCTTCTCCAACTTCAAGGACCCTCCTGCCTCTGCCAAGCACTCTATTGGGTTTTATCTAACCAGGCCGTCACCTTCTTCAAGCAGTGAGAAACTTGTTCGTGTAAGTTCAAAACTTTTTCCTTTCCTTTCCGTTCCGTTTTTCTTTTAGAGCCCTCTGCATCTCCATCACTTAAGGTACTTTATGGTCCAAAGGAACGCACAAGAGCAGAATCATGTTTGCACAAAATTGTCTGAAAAAGACAAGAACTTGCCTTTAAAAAAAGATAGCTGCAATTTTTTGCAGATTAATTTTCCTTTATCCCAGGTTTTAGGAACAGTGTTGCAAAACCAAGTACTTCACTGTATTTTTGTCTTGTCCTTACAATGCTTGTGTTTTTGTACAGTAGCCATTTCCCCCATAATTACTTTTAAATGTAAACATACAGCAGGGGCTCCCAGAGATGAACGGCTGAAAATATGTAGGAGAAAGACTCTGATCCATCAGTTTTCTCAGGGGTACAGATTAGGTTGGCTTGCTTATAAATGGGAACCGAACAAAACCCTTGAGTATTCCTACCCTGGAAGTCGCTCTTCAAGGTTTCAGGCAGAAGGAGATCATCATTATCTGCTACCTGATCCTGAGTTGAAGACGGCAGCTTCTGTAGAAACAGACAGTTCAGGAGCTAAATCCCAGGGGAGAAATCCTGCAGAAATTGATAATTGTGGCAGTGGTACTGTAGCAGATTTGCTTGAATGGCTGGAGAAAACCTTTGAAGAAACCCACACTTGGGATGGGGCTAAAAATTCTGATATTGACAAGGGCCACAGGGCAGGTTTAGCAATAGCCATTCAAAATCTTAACTAAGCGTTCCTCTGCTACTGCAGATGATTGCAGATGCCAGGGATCTAACCTGTTTTTTATTATTTATCAGTATCATCATCATTATATACTGCCATTTCCTCTGCAAGGGACACAAGATGGCATACAAGGTCTTTCTCCTGTTCTCCATTTTATCCTCAGAACAACCCTATGAGGTAGGTTAGGCTGTGAGTCCATGACTGGCTCAAGCTCACCCTGTGAGCTTCATGGCCAGGTGGGACTAGAACCCAGTTCTCCCCAGTCCCAGGCTAACACTCTCGCCACTGCTCCATACTGGCGATCTTCTCGAAGCCAAAGGTATGCTATATCACCAACAGCATTGTGGGACTTGGCTGGAGTAGAGCCCCGGGGCAATATAAAATGCCTCTGACTCCAGGCCCAGACAGAGTAACTAGGCAGTAAGACCTACTGAAGTCAGCCTTTTTTGGTGCGTTGTACTTGGCTTTAACATAAGCTGAGCTCTACTGGAATGGACCAAAGGTTCTGGGAAGCCCACAAGGAGACCATGCTTTTCCCTGTTGTTTCTCCCATCACTTGCGTTGAGACATATACCGTCCCTGAACCTGGAGATGTCCTAATGCCCTTTAATAACCTATCCTCTCTGAATCTGTCAAAACCCCCTTCAAATACCGTATTAACCTAGTGGTTCTCACCATAATTGCTTTCAACAATTGTCAGCTAATATTGGATCCAAGTGAAAGTCATCAGGACGCCATTCATAGTACTAAGTTTGCAGATGAGAAGGCTCTAAAGGAGCTGGTTGCCTGGTCACCTATGGTGCACAAGAAGCTTGTCCAAGCAACCAGACAGCAGAGTATTTGCGGATCAGTAATAATGTTTATGGACTAACAGATCTTGGACTTATTCAAACATGGTCCTAAATTACTGCCACATGGAGAAAGAGTAACTGCAGGGATGGGTCAGCCATTTGCTGCAATCATCTTTTTCACTATGTGAAATGTTTTTCATCCTTTGTATTTCAGAAAATGGAAAATATGAATGTACAACATGCAACTCCAGCAGGTCAGGTGGATATTTGTGAAGACTTACCAGAGGCCAGAAATGCAAGAAGTGTAAAAGCTTCGCTGGAGACCACAAGCCTCCCAAAAGAAACCAACATTCCTGAATTCCCGGCTCACTTGCTTCCTGCTGGCATTGACTATGATGTGTTTAATCAGCTTCCAAAGGACATTAAGGAAGAAATCTTATCTAGCCAAAAAGAGGAAAGAGATACTGCAGCAACCCCTTTGCATCAGACATTACCTCCCTGGAGGGAGGAATTGGCAGACAGGGCACAGGACAAAACCAGCTGCGCTCCTTCGCATTCTGGAAGAACCCGTCAAAACTTTAGTGCTTTGGCTTTTGAACCCACCAGTGAGAAGCTGCCACAGACTATGGATGGTTGTGCTTCCAGGCGCTTTGTTCCTCAACACAGCCCTCTCGAGACTGCTGGAGAGCTCACCGAACATGCAGATCCTGTGGATGATAACGATTTGTCCCCAGCGCTATCTCCACCCTCTCTTCTCTGGACTGGTACCCCAGAGGGGCGGGAACACCCAGAAAAGTTGCAGCCAGATGATGGGCCCTCACATTGTGCCAGTGGGAAAGAAGGTCCCAAGCTGGACCTGCCGTCTTCTGTTGATCCCAAGACCTTTTCTGAGTTACCTGCAGAGATACAGAAGGAGTTGTTGGTGGAATGGAAAGGCCAGGAGCCCATTTCCAAAATTCAAGCCAGCAGAACTCCTGAGAAGCTCAAAAAGCACAAGAAAGGATTGCCTTCGAGCCCTCAGTCAAACAGCTTATTGAGATATTTTAAACCACGGTGATTACATCGATGCTTTATGTCGGTGCCCATGTGCCTCAACTCCGTGGGTTGGCCAACACATTCAGCAGAATCTGACTGGCGAGTTCTCGGATGACGCCATTTCAAAAAGCAAGATGTGAAAAAGCCACCGTTTTTCAATGCTGTTAAGAATTAGAAAAACCTCACGGTCCACGTAACGGTCACAACAGTGATAGGAGTTCGCGACTAGCTGATGCGCCGTTTCTACGGGGCAGGGTTTTGCTTCACTTGAGGGCACATTCAAAAATGCAACTTCCTTCATCTCTCAGCTGAATTACTACAGTCCCCAGAGAAGTCAACCACCAAATTTGACTTTCCTTCTAAAAATTAAGCCTGTTAAACTTTCAGGGGGTATAATTAATGGGAAGGGTGGCAAGATACAAACTGCCACAGCAAATACTTCACCCTCTACTCCCATAACCGCAGATATGGTAGCAGTTGGTTTTCTGACCCATGGAAAGGTGGGAAGGAGGAAGAGATAGGAAGAAGGACATATTGTAGCAACATAAATCAGAGGAAAATAAAAGATGGTATACATCCTCTCTTTCTCACTGCAGTCCATGGCACAATTTCATGCTGCTGCAGAAAGGAGAAAAATGACAAGCAGACATGTTCATGTACAACTAATCGCAGAGTGCAGAAGCTAGAGTGGCCATTCAGAATGGTGCTCTAGGAATTGCACTTTGTGGTTTGGCCTCCCGGCTGACCACCTCCTGGTGGCATTCTGACTCTTCTCTTTTTCTGGCAGCAGAAGCAGAGTAGGCTGACTTGTACTGCATGTGTGTTTGTGTAATCAGTGTGTGTGTGTGTGCGCGCAGACAAAGAAATTTTTGGAGCAGGGCACTCTCACGAAAGAAAAAAAAGGAAAAAAACTCAAGGAGGCTTCAGCTTTCATCCTTGAATTGGACATTGTTAACTGTACGAATGAAAATTCCTGTTTGCGCTAAACATATATAATAAGAGTGTAAAGTCATGTAACACACAATGCTCCTTCCCATTAAAATCTGGAATAAAGCGAAACTGATTAGATCCTCATCCTAGAATTAACCTTCTTTTAAAAAAAACCCTTTGAAACAGAGATATTTTTAGTTATAACTATTCCTGTGTGGGTGCTTTACTCATAGAAAAAGTTCAATTGCCAGGTATGTGAGTGCCATATGTGATTAAAAAGATAAAAGTTGCCCAGGATGGCACACGGTAACCTGTAAGTTAGGCCTCTTGGTTCTTCCCTTTTGTAAGTTCGTCCACTGTTATTAGCTGTAATGAGAACTTTCAGCCCAAGTGAAGTGGTGCTGTTATCTACCCAACCCCTAAGTATGCCTGGTGGGAATAGAACGTGGGGAACACTGCAAATTATTAATACTTTTAATTGCTGGTGTCATTATTTGCTGGGAGAAATGAACAGAAGGGGTTCTAATGCATTGGAAACAGTACTCTCATGGTCTTCAGAAGCAGATAAAGGGGAGAATTGTGTTCAGTTTTCATTTTAATGAGAACAAATTCACTCTTCGGAAATCAGTGTTTGGAACAAAGTATAGTTATATTTTGGTGTTTGCACTTCTCAGCCAAAAAAAAAAAAAAAAAAAAGCCAATCGAAGACTCCAGTATACTCAAAAATATATACATGGGTACATATTTGCATAAAAAAGGGGAAAAGAATATAAAAATATTATAAAAGGGGAAACTGATTGCAAAAATGTTTTAAGCAACCTTGTGTGCAAAAATGTATGAGAAATAATATACACAATAATGTCTCCAAAGGCTTCTATTTTTATTTTTCATCTTGTTTTGTTGAAGTTGTGAATTGATGTGGAGATGGAACAAACTGAGGACTCACACAATGTACAACTGAGAGATACTGAAATTAACAGGTTTGCCCATCTGAATTCAGAAGCGAATTTCTAGAGGTATATTTGGTCTCTGTTCCCACCTGCAATACATTCAGCCTTCTGCAGCCAAATACTCCGTGTATGTCAGTGACAGTATTTAGACCTTCCCTCACAGAGGTTAAAATGTTGATTTCACAGTGACATTTAACAGAATGGAAACACTCCTTTGATTGGTCTATTCTTCTTGCTTCTTCACAGCATTCCCTCACTCTCATACACACATACCCCAAAAGAGAAAGGAGGGTTAAATAGGTAGGGCCAGTCCATCTCCCTCAGCTGGCACCATCAGCAGCTGTTCCAGAAGGCCAGCTTCTTTTTCCTCTTCCCTCCCCAACTCTATTTCCTTATGTGCTAAGACTTTTAACAATTCTTTTATCTGTAGTAAGAACCATCTTACTTACTGTTGTCAGCCCCTCCAGGAGCCTTTTCAGCTGAGGTGCAGAATAAAAATACCCATATCTTTCACATTAAAAAGTGTGAAACGGCACTATTTCAACATTTCTAGCCCTAAGAACTGCAGAGAAAAACCTGAAGCAGCATCTTTATTTTTTCTGTTTCTTCTTTGTGGTGGCTTACCCTTAACAAGAAAGAAAAGCTGGTGACCAGTTGGGCCCCAGATTTGTGGCAGGGTGAACAATCTGGTGTTAACACAAACTCAAAAGTATTTTATCTTGAGAGAGGAAGGTCCCAGAAGATGAAGTCAGTCATTCACAGATCTTGGTTTCACTTGTAGCTGGCCAAAATATTTTCTTGCCAGGATCCTCTCCCTCGGGAAGAAACAGCTTCTGGTATCGCCCTGGGTGCAAGACTTTGTGCAATTATGGGGGCTGCCCCCAGGCGCTCCCACACCACTGAGGAACCATGTGGGAAGCATTCACCATGGGGTGCCTTTGCTGCTGCTGTCTTGGCCGTGCAGGTGTGGGGGCAGGCAGGGGGAGATGGGGTGACAACCCAGATCTAGAGGTGGTCAGGTTGGGAAGGCCCCCTTGCTTTGTCTCCAGTGAAGACGAAGTTGCCAGCCAAGGAGACCATGCAATTCTAAGTGTTCACCCAGGAGAGAGATGCTGCATTTCGGGGGTCCTGACCTCTATGGAAACATGCAATGGATTTCAACTTTAGTTATTCAGTTTTCTGTATAAGTATGGATTCTTGCAAATTTAAATCTGTTGGAGGCTTACAGTTAAGGCAGGATTTTGTTGCCTTTTTATATTAGTGCCTCCTGAATTCGAGTGCCATCATAAGAACATGAGCAAAGGCCTGCTGGATCAGACCAAAGGTCAATTCGGTCCAACACTCCATGAACGTGGAGGCAAACCAGCTGCCCTCAGGATCCCTCCAGCAAGACGGGTGCAAGACCTCCTGCCCAGCTGCTCGGCAACTGCTGTATGCAGGAAGGCCCCCTCTGGTGAAGGAGATGGCATATAGCCAGCAAGGCTAGTAGCCATGGATAGCTTCATGGATCTGTTCAGGCCCCTTTTAAAGCCGTCCAAATTGGTGGCCACCACCATTTCCTGTGGCAGCAAATCCCACAGTTTAATTACCCACTGTGTGAGGAAGTACTTATGCTAAGTTCATAGGTTTCACCACAGTGAGTATACTTAAGTTCCTTTAATCAGCTAATTTGTTTTCTATTAGTTCATAGTTCAGAAGCTCAGCCCCTTACAGAGGCTGTGTAGCTTGAACGCACAGTTAAATGCTCTTTCCCTTGAGGGCAAAACATGGAAATGAGAAAAAGTGGTTTGAAACACTTCATAAGGGATTACCTCTGTTTTACTCCTGACTTACAAGAACCATTTTCAGCCTGCTCCTGGCTCGGAGGTGGACAACACGTTGGCCAACCTGTCTAAGGACCACAACTGCCATCAGCCTTGTCCACCGGCCATGCGGCTTCTGGCGAGTGGGATTTCTTGGTCACAATAGCTGGAGACCCACAGACCCACAGTTTAGATAAAGGCTTTGCAAAGTGGCAGTTACCTAAAATATAACTCTGAGCATGAAAAGGGTTGACAAATGTGTGAATCTCCCAGATACGTATACACAGAAAATGTTGGTGGAGATGGGACGCAAGACAGCTTGATTAGGTATCTTATGTTCTTCCTCTAACACAATGCATGGTTGTCTCCATCACACGCCCTCTGTCACCTTCGTTAAAGCATTCTCCAGACACTTCTGGGTGCAAAACAGTGAACGGGATAGACCTCTAGTTAGACTAGGGATGTTGTAGAAATACACGATGCAGCCAAAGCTGGGAATGTGAGAAGAATGTGTGAGAAGTGGGGATCCACTGGATTCTCTGGGCTTGGCTTCCTGGACCCTGGTGTGCTCTGTAGCAGCCCTGCATCCAGGTTCCAGGTGAGCATGCCCAGAATTCACAGGGTGCTTGCCGGGAATTAAGCCCCATGTGCTGCAGAAGCAGCACCCGCTCTGTGCCCAGTGCAGCCTTCGCTTGAGTGGCTGCAACTGACTCCAAAGAAGGCTGGTCATGAGGGGCTCACCAGGAAAGAAGACCCCCTCCATAATTGCCTTTTGGAAGCAGAAGGTTGCCAGCTGCTCAGCTGGGAGTCTGTGAGCATTCACGGACTTCCTCTCAGCTCAGCTTGCTTTGCAAGAGCAGGAAGGCCACGAAAGCTTGGAGGGATGGATTCCAAGAGGGTTCATCCCAAGCCTATTCAAAGGAGGTCACATTTCGATGAATCTGAGGAGACCAGCTTTTCTGCAGTCATGTGGATGGGTGCGCCATTTCTTAAAACTTTTTTGCAAGGAGAATTGGTGCTAATGCACATTTGTGCAAGAGGAACAAGATTCCTGCACATCAAAAAAATCCAATTCTATCTGTGTGTGGACAGCAGAATGAAAGATGCCCAGAAATTGGCAAAACAGAGACAGAAGGGGCTAAGTAATACCCCTAGGTTTGCTTCAGCATGGCAATATTTGCATATTTCATGCAAACTCTGCTGACTGTACTCCCTTTGACCCTTTACATTCAGGGTGTTAAATCTCCTTCGGCCTGAAAGCCAACTGGCATTTCGGAGGTGCTCCATGGGCTGGAGCTGAAGGCAAAAGAGGACAGTGCCAAATGACCAGTGATGCCAATCCATTTGAACCTGAATTTCTTGCTGCCTGTAACTTAGTCTTAGACCTTTCAAACTTTTAGAATGGTAAAGAAACCAGCTCAGGAAGGCTGGATTTTGCCAGTGAACCTGAGACTCTCCACCTGCATTTCTGCATTAAGCCAAACTTCAGCAACAACTGCATACTGCAAACAACCTTCGGGCAAGCTTTTATGGGATCGTTTCCTTTAGTGACTTAAATCCAGATTTGCAATCGGTGACTAAGTTTATGAGGGTCATAGGCATAACTGAATCTACCAGAGAAGGCATTAACATGCCTCCCAAGTCCACCTGGAGGATCGCCACCAGTTTGGAGTGGTCTGGATTCCTGAAAGAGAGAATTGGTTTGCTTTGATCAATTCAGGTTCCAAGAGCACACCGTATATCTTTCAAACAAATGTGATATTGCAACATTTTCAATGGGGCGCCTGTGAAAAGGGGCTGGCTGCAGCAAAGGAGAGCAAACTCCCCATTCCTGTTTCTCTATAATGTGTGTTAGGAGCACAGATGGCGCGGAATCTGTGGTGGAAAGTCCTGCCATGTGCTTTGTTTCGAGCAGGGTTGACGGAAACTGTCTGCTCTGGGTTTTCAGTGAGTCTGCCAGCTCCCCAAAAGGGTCACCAGCTCCCCAGAAGGGTTCTTGCTCATCTTTCTCACCACTGGTACCTCCTCCCTGCTGGACAAAGAGAGAGTTGCTGGGAAATGAGGCAGCAGCATCTGCCTCTGATGTTTCCTTCTCCTCACCAGCATGGCCTTGGTCAGACCAAAGCCAGCGGGAGAAGCAACTTGGGCTGGCAAAGAGAAGGAACAAATAGGACCTTTCTGGGGTGAGGGTCCTTGGCAGCTGCTCCTCCTCCCCGACCCAAAGAGGTTGGCCTCAGTGCCCAGTCTCTTTCAGCCCGAGGGCTGGATTCCATTTTGGAGAAGCTGCCAGGAGCTGCATCCAGGGGTGGGCAAAATGCCGCAAACACCTACTTATTTCAGCTTCAACCTTTTGCTACCAGTCACTAAACCTTGTTTGTTTGTTTGTTTGCCGTCCCATTCGCATAAGCCTTGGGATGGCTTCCAGCATTATAAATAAACAGTAATACAGACAAAAACATATAAAATCTGGATTCATCCTGGCTAAAAGATTTTAAAACCAATAAATAATATTAATAATTATTAAAATATCGTTTAAATAAAAAGGTCTTGGCCTGGCGCCAAAAAACAAATAACGACGGCGCCAGGTGGACCTCTCTGGGGAGTGCATTCCATAAGTGGGGCGCCACCACAGAGAAAGGCATACCTTGAGATACCTCAAGATATCCCAGAGATACCTTGGGAAAGGCATCTCAGTTTTTCAGAATGAGAGAAAAAAACTGCACCAAAGGCAGGGGACAGCTCGAGGATTGGTGAATGGGGAAAGGGGGAACCCTAAAGCAGCCTTCCCCAAGCTTCTGGCTTGCAGACATGTTTGGACTGCAGCACCCTGGATTCCTAGTCAATGGTCCTGCAGGATGGGAATTCTGGGAGTTGTGGTCCAAATGCCTCTAAAGGCCACCAGGTTGGGGATGGCTGTCCTAGAGGACCAGATTGAGATGCCGGGAGGACAGGTTTGATCCACGAGCCTTAAGTTCAACACTCCTCCTTCAGATATACTATCCTTCCCAGGCTGAAAGGCCAAAATCCATATGAAATGTCTACAAACTACTTAGCGCTCGCTCGCACTCTCTCTCTCTCTCTATCTCTCTCTCTAAACAGAAGCAGCTTTGAGCTAGGGCCCAATCCGGATTAGAACCACAGTGCTTGTGACGAGGATTCTGCTTTTCCCTCACATGCCATTTCCTCACCAAAAGTCCACCCTCACAATCTGATTCGCATTAGCTGAAGACTAAGACTTCTTTAAGCCATGGTATGTTCTGGTGTATGTAGACTGCCATTTTGAACATTGGTCGCCGAATTGGAGGGGGGGGGTCTCCAATGGGCTGTTTTGTCACCTGAATCCAGGGGGCAAATGCTGTATGCTGTTTTAGGGTTAAACAACCCCCAAATAACTGTACAACAGATTGTGGGCTATTTGAGGGATGCTTAATCCTCAAAAAACCCATTGCTTATTATCGGACAACAACAAACCAGGTCTGGCGACTGGTGCCTGAAAGTGCTGTGGCTAACCATGGAGTAAATAGCCACAGTGAGTAGCGGCGATTGTGCAAACCCAGTCGGTGCCTTTGATTAATACCATGAGAGGCCCTTTTATCTAGATGCACGTTGGGAGGGCACATGGCAATTAAATTTTGCTTTCCGGAGCTTGCATAGACCACGGTTTTACCTGTTTGGTGGTGTGGCAAATTAAGATTTCTGTGAAAGGGGAAGTAATTCATTAGCCCTGAGCATGAAGAACAAGGGAACGTGGTTACTTCAAGGCTCATTCATGTAATACTGAACCATCACTTGGCCATACATGTGAAGTTGCCCGTGCAGGTTATAAAGAGCTCTTCTGGCTTCCAGGTCAGGAAGTGCCACGAGGATTAAATCGTCTTCTCCAATACGAAATGCTTACTCTGGATGGGGCGAACATGCATAACCAGAAGGAAAGTTGCTACCACGGACGTATCTTGGAGTTGGGAGATAATCTGGATGATCCACACTGACAGCTTAAGGGAAAGAACAAAAAAAATCAAAACCAATTCATACAAGAATTCACGCATTGACCACTATGTCACAGTGGACATAACAACACAGTGTAAAATAATGTGTGGCTAGGCTACCTGGGGATGATGGGTGCTATAGTGGGGAGAGGACAGCTTGGGGGATGGCTGCATAGACGAGCATACTTGGCCCACAGAGATCCAGGTTTAAATACTTGCTCAGTCGCGAATTTGCAAGGTGACCTTGCGCAAGTCAAACCTCTCCTGTCTACCTTACCCTGCAACTTCACTGCCAGGGACAAAAGAAGGGATGTGACTGCCCTAACTTCCGCAGGTGAATAAAAAGGTGAACTTTGCAGGACGGGGGGAAGATGTACTATTTGTCTCCTGGGCTGCTGTCTCTTAGGGAGCAATCCAAAAGTGGGGAATCCCCCTCCAAAACTGGAGACAGTGCTCTGGCCTCTGAAGAGGAAGTCAAAGGTCCAACCACCTTCTCCATTACTGGACACACCAGCTGCCCTCCGGAGTCGGAAAAGTAGCCTCAGAGAGGGAGAAAAAGTGGCATTTTGGTGGGAGGAGAGGAGACCGAAGAGACCAAGATAAAGGCTACCTTGAGGCTTCTCCAGTCTTCTTTCCTCACCTCCAAAGCACTGTTGCTAGATAGGCAAAAAATAATTGTCACTAGCGAAAGATGCAGGCTGGAAGGACGGGAAGGCGAAGGTCACTCGTCTCTCATTGTGCCTTGCACTGGATGATCAAACGCCTCCAAGCTTGGGGGCATCCAGTCCTCAAGGGCACCAACCCACAGGACTGAGCCATTACAGTTTGATCTAACCATCCTTTCAAAGAGCTCCACATCACTTACACGGAGGTAAGTGATGTGGTTCTCCTACTGGAGTATTGCACTGCAGGGGACTCCTAGAATTTTCACTAGCAACGTACATCTCATTCACACGCACGACACACCATCCATCAACTACTTTCCAATGAATGATTACTTACAGTTTGTTGTCATTAAATTTCCATCATCATATTTCTTAATGTGCACAATGTACACAAAGTCTCTTGGCGAAATCAATCCAAAGCCATAACTGTGTGTAATACTGTGAAAAATGAAAGTGTCCTATAATTTAATAATAAAAAGATTAAATCAGAAATGAAAGTGTTCTACAACAAAGCAAAGCAGTTAGGGTGTCAGCCCTAAACATTTTTGCCTCCATCTGAAACTTGCTTAAAACTAGTTTAAGATTCTGATGTTAAACCTAATCAGCAAAACGATTATTGGATGTCAGATCGCAATGCAAGAGGCTAGTCTGTTATTTATGAAGCCATTATCAAGCACTGGGTTTAAGAATCGATACAGAATGTCTAGATGTTGTGCAAGGCTGAGAAACATGTACCCCTCTGGATGATAGATGACAACTCCATCAAACCTCAGTATTGGCCTTGCTGGATAGGGGCTGATGGGAGTTGCAATCCAACAACCTCTGAAGAGCTACATGCTCCTCAGTGACACTGTCATGGAAAGGTGGAAAAATAATCTCTTGAAACAACTTAATGCTAAATAAATGGAATTGACAGAGAAGGATTATACTCTGTCATTAAGGTATGGGTCCCATGGTAGAGGTAGGATAGAGAGAATTAAGTTTCCACCTCTTGCCTGCCCTTTCTAATCATTCCCCTCCCTAATGATGTTTTGCAGAAGAGAAACACAGTTTGGTCTTTCAAACATCGCTTGGTGTTCCTTGGAACGTGCAGTTCTGGCCAGGAATCTGCCTCCGAAAAACATATTGGTTTCTTTAGCTGAGAGGTTCCAGGGTTACTCTGTACCTCCAAAAATGGTCCTCTGTTTGTGACGTTTGTGTATGCCATTCGGGTTGTGTATCTGATTTTTGTTCAACCAGCAAGAGGAGGTGGAAAATAGTAATTATGTGTGTTGTAGCACAACACAGCTCAAGAACACCAGGTTGGGAAAAGCTAAGATGATGGCTAATCCTAAATAGCAATTAAAAGCAAATTTTGGCCCCCAGATCTGCTCCACTAGAAATCCAAAATAATATCTAGGCTGAGAAAAAGATACACTCAGATTCCAGCATTCAGAAGGAAGCTTTCCATTAACTTACTGAATCACCTGGTCAACTGTTTCTACAAGTTTATATGACTGTACCGCCTTGTCCCATTTACTGCGGTACTCGGGAAGGTAAATGAAGGGAAAGAGTTTATTAACAGGTATTTCCACGAGGGCTTCAGCACGGTATCTAGAAACAAAGATCTCCATGTTAGTTGGCTTGTATTTTGCACTGATGTCTGTGCCAGAAATGTAGGAGAATGAGGAGGAAGTGACAAAATTCCAACTGCAGAGAAAAAGAAAGGAAGCCATTAATGCAGGAAGAAGAGAGAATGTTAAAGTGTAAGGAATTCTGATGGATTAAATCCAACATATTTGCAATCGTTGCTAGGCCACTTAAAGATGACTTGGCGTTTTGTTTCTGTCCTGTCTACATAAAGGAGCTGTAGAAGGTATCTTATGGCACTGCAGATTATTGAATTACACTTCCCATCCTTCCCCTGCACCAATGGCATGATGGGCATTGTAGTCTGACACACCTGGAAGGCTGTGCTAGGGCCACGCTACACAGCATCTTAATCGTAATTCTGCCTTGAATTTGGGGTTAGTTTTTCATAACTTTCTGTCATCGGCACCCCTATCTTGACCCTAAATAGGACATCCTTAATCCTGTGCCCTAACCCTAAGCCTCTACTGAGTCGTCAATCTAGATGAACAGCCTGTGTAATACATTTACATTGTAAAATAAGGTCCCATGCATGCCCACGATAGCCAGGTGGTAATGGGTGAAGTGCTGCTATTCTGTTATGCTTGCTCCCAAATGCTGGACACTTGTGCCAGTTCTGATAAATGAAGGACACCTTCATGATTTTTTGTTAAGAAAATCAGACTTCCACTTCTATGGAAATACACCTAGGTCCTAGAAATATTTGACTGGCCAAGTGACTAGCACAGTACTAGCTCAGGGCTTCCTGCAATGAATGAGTGACCGCTAAACCAGTGTAAGGAAGCAATCTTATGCTTGTTTAAACAGATTAAAAAAGCCTACAACTCCCAGCATGCCACAGGCAGCATAGGATAGCTGGGGTGGGGGGTGCAGGTATTTTTTTCCTCCAGTCTAAACTTGCATAGTTTTATGCTTTAAGTCTGCAACTCTTCTCCAATTTTGTACCCACCAGATGTGTTTCCACAAGGCCCCCAACCAGCCGTGTTTTGTTGGCTCTGTGGGCTTATGGGAATTGTAGTCTGATACATCTGGAGAACAACAGGTTGGGGAAGGCAGGGATTTGAACAGTTATGGAAACAAAGAAGAATCTTGTGATATCAGCTGACACTATTTTTCAGCAGAAGAGCATGGAAAAAAATACACCAAAAGCAAAACTGTAGGTACTTACATGTTTCCTTCGAAGCACAGTGAAGGTTTTGATGACACTTCAATAAATTTCTCAGGATAACAATAAAGGAAAGAAAACAAGTACTGAAATATCAATACTTCCTTTATTCTCAAAAAATCTTTGTTATTCCACTTCTAACAGTGCAACCCTATACAAATGAGCACCATTGAGTTTCATGGGATTTACTCCCAGGTGAGTGACACATAATTTCAGTTTACTCTTCTCATTGCCTCTGAGAAATAAGTGTTTTCTACAAGTGAATAGGCCAACTTCTCTAGTTTATTATGTTTACATACCATCCAGTATTTCATATTATCTGGGAAGTTCACAAAGATCAACATTTCAACATTACATTATAAAAACAACGTACACACGAACATGTAAAAACATACCCCACAGGGAGACCCACACACATACACACACTATTAAAAACAATTTTAAAGCATCAACAACATGAAGACATTCAAGACCTGATCAAAAACATCATCAATTGCCGCTGAATGCCTCAGGGAAGAAGGTCTGACACGGAAACAATGATATGGGCAGCAGGCATAATGATGCCTAATTGGATTTCTTGTTTTAATATGCAATTAACTGAGTCCTAGATGGCCTAGAGCCCTATCAAACCTTGACATGGGCTACAAAATTATCTGGCCTTATTTACAGGGGACAAATAGTTCTAACAAGATGAACTGCAAGGTTCTTACTGTACGTTTTACCACTTTCCAATCTGCTGAATCTTGGAAGTATGCAAAAAGTGTCGTGGAAACATCCTCCGCGATTTTCTTGTAATCCATCTCTCTGCTGAAAACAGCAAAGCAACACACAGCTAAGTAAGGCACAGGACTTCACAAAAGAATGCCATCTTTCCTACGTCGCACAAAGCACCTGGACTGCACGGTGTGTAGTAATAGATTTTGAAGCACGAAAAGCTGGGTCCTGACGTTCCACCTCTCCAACACTCCCACTGGCACGATTTAGGGAGTGCTGGAGGGAAGAAATAGAAATAGGCCAGAATGGGAGAAAATGCAGTTAAGATCACGCTTGCTTTTCGAAATCAGATGCCGTCAGAGGCAGAGAGCAAATTTTGCTTCCATCCAAATGACGTCCGTGAATGCAGCCTCCGTAGTTTTCTATGCAAGTGAAACATTTCTATTTGACCAGGAAATGCAGCACCCTAAAACAGTTCTTGATCTACTCCCAAATCGCTCTCTTATTGCCACAGCAACCCTGTGAGGTAGGTCAGGCTAAGCATCCTCGATTGGCCCAAAGTCACCCAGCGAGCTTCATGACTAGAACCCAGATCTCCCAAGTGCCGGTCCAACACTCTTAATCATGGCATCACACTGGTTCTCTCTCTCCAGTCTGTCTGCTAGCAGACAAAAATACTTTTATTCAAGCAGACCTTTGATGTATATGCAGGTCTATTGTGTTGAGGTCTGGGTTTTTTTGCCTGTTCATGCTGTGTTTTTCATTGCGTTTTAAATGCATTTGTCTTCTTGTCCAGTGTACAGTCTTAGACAGGAAAAAGTCTACAACTTCCAGCATTCCCACAAACTATTTGTGCACAGTGTTTGCTCCCTAAAGGTGATTTTGGGGTACACAGATAGTTAAAAGCTGCACACTTAGAAATGTGGTTGAAAAGGTGCCTTCCAGCACCACCTTCTCCCCACAGAAAATTTCTCTGCTATTCATGTTCATTTCAAGTCCATTCTTCAGGACCTGAAAAGAAGTGATATGGTCTTTTCAGTTGTGGCACCAATTTTTGAACCCTCCCTACAGATCTTTTCTTGATACTCAGTCTGATGTCTTTCCACAAGAGGGAAAACCCTTTATTTGTTAAGGTTCTTTGGAAACAAGAATTTTTTACATGGTGTTTTAAGCTACTTTCTCAGGTATCTGCTGCTTCATGCAGTTTTCCAAGTATTTAATATTGTTTTACAATGCAATGCAATGCTAGTCCCTTGAGGGACAATGGAGTTTACTCCAGGTAAGTGTGCACAGGATTGCAACCTGGCAGCACCATCCCACATCGGTTTGCTCTGCAGCGTTCCTCCTTCTAGGGAGTGGCACAGAAATTCCACAAACAAACAACAAGTCTGGAGACCTGGGTGGCCCCAGAGTACAGCAATCTCTCTGTGTACTGTATTTCATGAATTGCTCAAGCTTCATATTCCCGTCTCTGGTTCTGCTGGAAAGGATAAAGTCACACCACCCGAGAATGTGTTTTGCAGACGCGAACTTCCCATCTGTGCAACAATATATTGCAGCATATTTAGGGTACAGAGATGCTCCGATCACTCCCTTTTTGTATTTGTGCTTTTCATGGGAGAGAAAAGTTTAAACTTTTAAACTTTTCTTAGAGAGTGCCTTACTCCATATATTCTTGCCCGTTGTCTAAGATCTTTGACTGGGGCTGTCCTACGAGTTCCTCTCCCCACGGAGGTTAAGACAGGGGCTGCAAAGAGGAGGGCCTTTTCTGTGGTGGCACCCCTACTGCGGAACACTACTGCTGGAGATTTCCCAGGTGCCTGACTTGCTGAGTTTCAGGTACCTAGCAAAAAGTTTTCTGGCGCATCTTTGGCACCATCTAGACTATTACTATCAAAGCACTATTAATTTATGCCTTATTTCATTTGATTATTTTATTGTGATTTTATGCCATTTATTTATTTATTTATTTATTAGGATATCTTAATTGTATTATTTTATCAATGTTATTTGCTCATTTTTTTATTGTAATGGCCACCCAGAAAGCATGAAGCTAACAGGTGGCTTTTAAAGAAACCTGATAGATAGATAGATAGATAGATAGATAGATAGATAGATAGATAGATAGATAACTGAACCCTGGGGAAAGCTATCAGGATCTCGGAAGCATCCGGTTGGAGTCAAATCAACCTTAGTGGTTAAGGGGGGGCGGGGTGTCAGCGTATTGCCCAAGTGTAGGAGGAGAGGGAGCAGGTCATGAGGTCATCATGGTAAGCCGTCATAGCCACTCGGAGAGGACCAAGCACTTGGATCGATAGTTGCACATGGCCGGTGGGGACACTGTGCTTATGTGTTTCTTTCCAAATGCCAGAAGCCTTAGGGCCCAAACAGGAGGGCCGGAGGACCTGATGATAAAGGAGAAGCAAGATCTAGTGGCACTACAGACACCTGGTGGAGTAGAGATAATCAATGGGATGCAGTCAGTTCGGAAGGTAAACTGTGTAGGAAAGACAGGGAAGGGTACAATAGAGGAGGTGCTGCCCTCTATGTTAAAGAGGACGTAACAGTCCAGCAAAATTGACCATCCAACGTGTGAAGACTCCCCGCAAAAAGTTCTATGGGTGAACATTTCTGGCTCCAAAACTAACCTGGCTGTAGGATCTGCTATCGTCCCCCAGAACAGAATGCTTAGGGTGGTCTTGAGATGGGAAATCAAATCAGGGAGACCTTCCACAAAGGCAGCACTGTAATAATGGGAGACTTCAACTGCCCACGCATTGACTAAATAAATGCAGGTTCCAGTTCTGACAGCGAGGTTAAATTTCTCATGTCCTAAATGACTGTCCTAGAGCAGTTGTGGAACCAACCAGAGGGAAGGCAATCTTGGATTTAGTCCTAGGTAGGTTGCCCAGGACATAAGAGTGGGATGTAAATGTTGTTCAGCTATTAGGTACCAGTGACTACTCTGCAATCAGATTTTATAGGTAGATGGAAGACTGCCAAAGAGGTCGAACACAGTTGGATTTAACTTCAAAAGAGGAAACTTCTCCAATTGAGAGAACTGCTAAAGAAGAATCTAAAGAGGGGAATCAAGAGTTTAAATCACTTCAAAGTGTTTGGAGATCAAACAACACTATAATAGAGGCACAAATAATATGCATACCACGAGTAAGGAAAGGTAGCACAAAGTCCAGGAAATCACCAGCATGGTTAACAGAGAGAGTCAAAGAAGCTATTAAGGTGAACAAAGCTTCTTTCAAAAAATGAGGACAGGGCCAGGAGCTCGCGCAAGGAAAATGCAAGCAGACCATCAGAGAAGGGAGAAACAGTTTGAAGAGCATATCACTAATGACATCAAAGAACTCTGTAAATAACTCAAAAGAAAGCAAGCAGCTAAGAAAGCAGCTGGACCATTGGACGATAATGGAATTAAAGGAGCACTAAGGGGGGGACAAAAATGAATGCTTTTTGTCACGCTTCTCAGCAAAGGCTAAAGAGCAGATACCTGTCCCTGAGCTTATGTATTTTGGAAGGGAGTTGGAGGAATTAGGGCAGATAATAGTGACAAAAGATGAAATTCCCAATCTTCTTGACAAATTGAAAGCCAGTAAGTCACCCAATCCAGATGGTATCCAACCTGGCATTATCAAAGAACTCAGGCATGAAATCGCTGAGCTTCTTACCAAAATTTTATTTATTTGATTGTTTGTTTATCAATTTATATCCTGCCTTTTTCCTACAAAGGGCTCAAGTCAGCTTACATCATCTCTCCTCCTCCGTCTTATCCCCACAACAACAACCCTGTGAGGTAGGTTGGGCTGAGAGTCTGTGTCTGGCCCAAAGTCACCCAGTTGGCTCCATGGCTGAGTGGGGACTAGAACCCGGATCGCCTGAGTTCCAGTCCCGTGCTCTTAACCACTACACCACACTGGCTCTCAGAAAATATTGAACATGTTCCCAAAATTAGCCTTTGCCATCACAGGATAGGAGAATGGCCAATATAACACCAATTTTTAAAAGGGAACCCAGAGGGAACCTAGGAAATTATAGGTCAGTTAGCTTGACATCTGCTCTGGGTAAACTGATGAAAGGATTATTAAAGATAGCATCAGAGGGACAAGTACTGCTGAAAGGAAATATCAGCATGGCTTCCACAAGGGGAAGTCTTGGCTCACAGGGAACTCACTGGAGTACTTTGAGAGTGTCAATAAGAACGCAGACACTGGTAAACCAGGAGACATTGTTTACTTGGACTTCCAAAATGCTTTTGACAAAGTCCCTCAGCAAAGGCCCCGAGGAAACTAAGTAGTCATGAAATCGTCTTATGGATCACTAACTGATCTCTGACATAGAGAGTGGGAATAAATGGCAACTTCTCCCAATGGAGGGATGTCACCCGTGGAGCTGTGCCTGGTTCTGCATTAGGACCAATGCTTTTCAACCTATTGATCTGGAATTAGGGCCAAGTTTGCTGAGGACATTAAACTTTTTAGGGATGGAAAATGATTGTGAGATGCTCCAAAAGGATCTCTCCGAGCTGGAAGAATGAGCATCAAAATGGCAAATGCAGCTCAATATAAGTAAGTGTACAGTAATGCAAGTTGGGGCAAAAAATATATATCCCAAATTCACATATACACTGATGGGATCTGAACTAGCAGTGACTGAGCCAAAAAGGGATCTTGGCGTAGTGGTGGGCAGCTTGATGAACATGTTGGGCCCGTGCTCAGCTGCTGTGAGAAGACAAATTTCATGCAAGGCATCATCAGGAACTGAAAAGAAAATACAGTTCCCAAAATCATACTTGCCTCGTACAAATCTTTGGTGCAACTGCACTTGGAATAACTGAAAAGGGAGATGTTTGAGTTGGAAAAAGTAAAGAGGAGGGAAACAAAAAAAGATCAAAGGACTGGAGCAGCTCTTCTATGAGGAGCAGCTACAAGAACTGGGATGTTCAGCGTAGGAAAAAAGGTAAAGGGAGGCACGATGGAGGTGTTTAAAATAAAGCACTATATGGAGAAAGTACCGAGGGAGACTTTTTTCTCCCTCTCCCGTACACCTGAGCCTGAGGTCATGCGATGAAGCAGATTGGTGGGAGGTTTAGGACAGATAAAAGGAAGCGTACACACAGCTTACACTTAAACTATGGAATTTCCTGCCCTGAGAAGTGGGGATGGCCGCCAATCTGGTTGGCTTTAAAAACAGATGGGAGTGATTCATGAGGGAGGAGTGGCTACTAGCCTTGCTGGCTCTGTGCCATCTCCTTTGCCTGTGTACACCAGGTGCAGAGGAGCTTGGGCAAGGGAGGTCTCGCGCCCATCTTGCTTGGGGGATCCTGTGGGAGCTGGCCTGCCGCTGTGTGAGCAGCGGGCTGGGCTAGAGAGATCTTTGGTCCGATTCAGCATGGCTTTTCTTATGTTCTTAAAGGGCAACCCAGATGCAACTCTATGAACTGTTTTATTATACTCATTTTGCAACAGCTGCTGCAGAATAGAGCCCGTAGAAGACACCAGCGAGTCCTGAGATGTCAGAGTTTGGGGGAAAGTCTTTCCAGGATGAAACACCATGGTCTTCAAGGAAGCCTTAAGAAACACACAGAAGTTCTCTAGTTGCAGCAATTCAGCTTCACAGTTATCAAAATCTGTATCAGTGGAATACCTCGACTGGGCCAGCCAAAAGGTCACAAGCGTGTGCAAGCTTTTGGGTCAGACTAGATGTCCTGGGAGACCCCTTCTGACTCACTCTGTTTCTATGTTTCTATGCAATCTTCAGACCTCTCCTTCAGTCACTTTGGAGGGAAAGGGAACTGTGTCTGCTTGATTAGATTGTGATGGAATGGGAGAAGGGGTCTGCAGACTTTCAGCATCAAATCAGCTTGTTCCCTTTGCTCCTGCTTTTTTTTTTTTTAATGCTTTGCCTGATTAAGAGATCTGAATAGCTCAAAAGCTTGCACATCTGGGACCTTTCTGTTGAGCCAGTAATGGTATTTATTACACTACGGCAGTGGCAGGTAGTCTTCTTATGGCCATAACTGCAACCATGACTTTTTTGGTGTGGAAGTACAGAACCGAAAGCGGAGCTTGTGGATTGTTCTCTCTCAGCCTTCCCAAACCTTGCACCTTCCAGGTATGTTTGGACTGCAACACCCAGATTTCCCAGTCAATGCCCTTCCGGATGGGTACTCTAGAAGTCGTACTCCAAATGAATCTGAAGGCCACCAGGTAGGAGAAGGCTGCCAGTTCATAGGTCTAACATAGGTACCGTCTTCTGTTAAGCTTTATCCATACAGATGGCTCCATCTAATCCAAAGGAGGATTATTGGAGTCTGTGCTGCAGATAGGCAGCAGCAGTACTGTGTACGGAGAAAATTCAAGACTCAGGCCACAGAAGACAAAGAATGAAAAGAATGCATGTCTGGGCATGGACTAATTTATGTATAACCTAGCATCTGTTTCTGTCTCTGTGCATGCACTTTTATAGGGCCATGTCTCCTAAGGACACCCATTTGTTAAAAGGCATGTAGGAAGAGGAAAATTCTGGAAAACCTGTGGCAGAAAGTTCAAGGCAGGAGGTGAAGCACACATGGGCCAAAAGCCAGTGAGGTTCACTTCAGCAAGTGGCAAGTCACTCTGGGGCCTTCCAGAGATTTGGGGCTCCAGTCCTCCAGTTAGGCTGCCCCCTAACTTCACCTCTGCAGCTAGGTAATTTTAGACCCAGGGCGGAATGGTCTTAGAAGGGCTCATTAGTACGTATTATTTGAGCTAAAAGCACTTCATTTGTCAGCATTGCACCCCCAACTGCCATTCCATGATTTACAACTGCTTGTAGATGCCTTTGTCTTAGAGTAGTTGCCAACCACCATTTAAATCTTAATACTACTCCGAGCATGTGCAGACCTGCATTTCAAGCTCACTGCAAGCACAGTCCCATCATGATCCCAGGACTAAAACAGGGGCTGGGCGGACCTTTCGGGGAGGGAGGCCCTCAGAGGCAGGGCCTCCTGGATTTGGGCCCCCAGGTCCAGCCCCAGTCGCACCACGGAGTGGGATGCCGCAATCAGGAACAGCATCCACACGCAGCTCAGTCCCAGCTCACGACATCCACTCCCACCTGGTCCTCCAGCAGCTTCTCCTGCTGGATTAACTCCTTTATCTCAACAGAGGGGGCGGTGTGGCTCGGGAGCATTGTGATGCGTTCGCCGCGGGGCGTGCCGGGAGTTGTGGTCCAGGGAGCGCCGCTCTAGGATGCTGACGTCACCCCGGCGAGGAGTGGAGTCGACCGTGCCTGTGGAGGCTGGGCGTGCGGCAGAGCATGCGCAGAGAGCCCGTCGGCGCCATTTTTGAAGGCGGAGGCGTCGCAGGTTCAAACCGCTGGGCGGGCCGAGGAGGAAGAGGAGCAGAGGTTGTCGGCGACGGAGGTAGGCATGACGAGCGGTAGGGGGGCTCCTCGCCGTGAGGCGAAAGTGGGAGGTGCGGGGACCAATAATGGCCATGAGGGTTTTCTCTGGAATGCAGTATTTCCTTTCAACTGTTTACTTATTTATTATTTACTAGATTTATATGCGCCCTTTTTCCTTTTTAATGAACTCAAAGCGGCTTGCTTTGTTCTCCTCCTCCTCTAAGTCATTTTGTCACAACAGCCCTGTGAGGTTGGTTGGGTTGAGAGACTTTGACTGGCCCAAAGTGGTAATGTGTAATCATATTATAGTATTACCCGGTGTAATGCAAAATATTTAGTCTTGAATGAACAGTTAATACCGCGGAGTTTTACAAGAGACCTGCTCCCTGGCGGGAGATATAATGAGTGGAACTGGTTTGTTGATCTGGTTCCACAGAGCTGCCCACATTTTGGGACTCTTCGTGTGGGTGCACTTATGGGGACTGTCATATTGAGCACCCATCCTACTAAATTCACCACTGTAGCATTGAACATGACACAGTTTAGCCAGCCAACAATTCAATAGGAACTGGTGTACTTAAGGATATTTGTTTACTATATTTATATTCTAGCTTTTTTCCTTTCAAGGAATGTAAGGGAGCTCACATAAGTTCTTTTTTCCTCAGTCCTAACCTCAGAACAACAACCCTATGAGGTAGGTTGGGCTGAGAGTCAGTGACTGGTCCAAAGCCATCCGGTGAGCTCCATGGCCGAGCAGGACTAAGACCTGCACTCTTAACCGCTCCACCACACTGGCTCTCAATAATTCCCACAACAAACCTGTAAGGCAGAAAATCAAACAGCAGCTCAAGGGCTAACAAATTTATCTGCACTCATTGTCATACTTTTAGCATTTCATTCCCCCCTCCCCCCATCTCACAATTTACCATCCCTCCCGTAGTCTTTAATGTATACATATCTATAGCTTAGGATGACACCACTCATCTAAGTCCACAATGGCTTATGCTGTGATAAATTTGTTAGTCTTTACATTGCTATAAGACTTTGCTACAGCAGACTCACAAGACTACTCTTCTGGAAGTTTTTTTTAACAACATAAGCGCTTTTTAGGTCCCCAGATGCATGAATTTGCGTTCATTTGGGGTAGACAGGCATGTGGTAAGGGCAATGGGAAGACAGTTTGGATGAAGTCCAAGGGAAATGAAACACCAGAAGACTCTTTGTTTTTGCAAGTCTGTCCCTCTGAATCCTGTAAGGTGGGTGAGTATTGTTTTCATTTTGTAGGTGGTACACTTAATTGGGTATAAGACCCATTGAACACAGTAAGATTTACCTGCCTCCCCTAAAATGTAAAATAAAATGCTTAGAATCACTTGTCCAAGGATTTCCTGTTTTATAACTCAGTATCTTAGATTGTACTCCTGTTCATAGGATTGAGTCCCATTCTACTATGTAGGGTTTGCTTCTAAGGGAGCAGACATCAACTTGGGCTGTTAGACATTATTATTATTATAACATTTCTATGCCGCCCTTGCCGAAACCTCGGGGCGGCTTACAACACAATAAAATACATTGAAATACATTAAACAGCATCAGATCGCTTTGCCAGCTGTCGATTCCAGGTCTACATCCAGCATATGATGAATTGAGTGTACTTGATTAGGTGCATAAATGCTTTGGCAGAATTACACAGTCTCCTCCCACCCTGAATTTGTTACTACTGCCCTTAATGCTACAGAAGGTTTTGTGGCACCTCAGAGGTGTAACAGCTGCATTGTGACTTCACATGTTTGAAAAAATGGGCCCTTAACCACAGCAGTTTCAGTCATGGTAAGTAAAGTTTTGTCACCTTAAACTCTTGTGTTACCTTAAAAGCAAACACATTTGTTATGGCATAATCTTTTGAGAGCTACACTCCATTGCTTCAAATACACGAAGTGTTATCCTATGATCCAAATGCACATACATACGTGTGGGTGGAAGTGATGGGAATTTTAGATTCTGAGGTCAAAGGAAACTCAAATGCAGGATATACAATGATAATTATCTTCGCAGTGATCATTCACAAAAGTGCTACTGGATGATAGCACCTATATCCTTGCACTGGAGAGCTGCTTAACATATGTAGTATGATTTTGAAAAATCTGTTCAAGTTGCAGAAGACTGATTAAGCCTTTTGATGAGTTGTCCAAACCTAGGGGAGAAAATCTTCAGTTGGGCAATACTTTTGTTAAGACCAGTCAAAAAGTTAGTGCAAGTATTTGAGTTCTTCAGAACTCTTCATAACTCTACATGATAAAAATAAGAGGCAAGGCATGATGGAAGTAACAGAAAAGTTTGAAAATGAGGCCTGACCTTGTGGCTATGAAATCTGAAGTCTAGGTTTGGCTTCAGAATGGGCATTGCAGACTGAACAAGGCATTGGTAGGTGTTGCAGATATCCAGTTACAGCTGGTGTTCAGAGAAGAAGGAACAATGGCTGATCCTTATTTCTGAAAACATAAAGGTGCACTATCTGTCCCTTCCTCTGGATGGCTAAAATTAATCTTCAACTCTGCTAATATAAAAACTCATATTCCTCTTAGTTCTGTTCATTGTCCTCTTAGTTCTGTTCATTGTCCACTCAGGACTCTTATCAGTTAAACCTAGGTTATACCAGTTGTGTTATTAAAAGTTAAGTGGTAAATATTAACTTTTGAGCAAAATGATCAAACTAGAAGATAGCGTTCATTTTGTAAAGTGTGAAAAATATGGTCAATTGGATTGGGGTGAAAGAACCCTGTATGCATTGAATCTCAGACTGATTAACTCATCTTTCTTGCTTTCTGTCTTACTGTCAGATTTCAGAAACTTGTACAGAGTTTAGGAGGCCATTTGATGGAAGGTGATGTCTTGCTTGATTAAAAACAGCAATGTCTACTCTCCAGAATCAACAGTATCTTCTCTTCTGGCAAGTTGTAGTCTCAACAGTAGCAGTGACTCCAATTCATTCCAGTACAAAGACAAGTTGTATAGGTCTGCATCTCAAGCTTTGGAGGCATATATTGAGGATTTTGATCTCAGTCTTGCATCTTCCAATTTAAGGCCTGGAAAAATCAGTATTACCCAGAGTACCCCTAAAGACTTCAGTTCCTCAAAGGACAGTTTCAGCCACAAATATGGTATGTGTGAGTGTGTTTTTCTCTCTGTCTAATGTGTGACAGGTAGAGCTTTTGACTAGATTAAGTAGTGCTGCAGTGAGCACACAGTGCTTTTGGCACTGCTTGTTTCATTTTGCATTCCTTCTGTGGTGTTGCTTATGAGGTTTTAAGAATGAGCTATGTAGTAGGTTTAAGTTTGTATATAGGATGTAAGTGAAACCTATGTTAAGTGATAACTAACATAATAAACTTAATCACAGCATAAGATTTGGGGTTAATCTTGCAGCAACTAATGACAGCATTTTCACACATCCATGTCAAATGATTAGCATGATGTGCATAATAAGAGTGCAAATAACCAGTTTGCATACATTTTGTATGTTTTGGCTCAAGCAATGGAAGTTCTTGAGCACATCACATGCTAATACTTAGAGAATGTGGCTTTTGTTTTTTAGGATCATTCTGCACACAGGAGGATGGCACTAGTGTAGATGTTCTATCAGAATGGCCAAGCTTTGTAAATTACTGGTCACACAAGTGACTGAGCCACATGATCAGTATAAAAAGAAAGTTCTGAAAAGAATAAATTTGGTTGTCTTTAATATGTCAGGTGATTCCTTCTTGTTTTTTGCTGCAACAATTAACAGATACAGACTAACATGGAAAATGAGCAATGTAAGGTCTGAGGAGAATGAATTCAGTACACAGATTGTCTAAATGTAGAGATGAGGATGCTTGCATGTCCTGCGCATACATTCCTCACAGAGGTAGCTTTCTGAAGTTGTGTGACTATTTTTATTGAACATTACTGTATTTGCCAAGCAGGCAGATCATGTGAATGTGTATTTGTGAGGGTTTGTAAGCGCGATGGAACACCTGAGCCAGCTGACAAAAAGTCTAAACCAGCTCTGAGATGTTTCCTCCTGTTTTTATTAAATTACCTGGGGTACCCGAGAGTACAGCTACCCGTACATTCTATATAATACGATTTGTAAATCTATGGTCTACCAGGTCACTGTTATTCATGTCCCACAGTCAAACAGTGAATGTAGTTTGCTAGCTCTTAAAACAGTATCTGCAGTTGTTACCTTGATTATATGAAATAATTTCATATTATAATTGGTTTCATTATACTTACTTGCTTCTTGATGAAGGCTAAAATATTCAGGAATCCAGCAAGGTTTTAGGCCAGTGGAAATGTCTCACAAGCCCAATGGCTCCCTAAATTTATGCTTTTAGTTACTTATTTTCTATACCACCCAATGGCTGAGGCTCTCTATAAACCTTCTATAACACTCTTTATTTAGGGTTGGAAAAATCCAGAGTGACTGTGGCTATGCACACATACCTTGGAGTAAGCCCCACTAAAGTTAGACTTCTATCACAATAAATTTGTATGGGATTGTGTTTTGAGAGATTGAGGGTAAAGTTATTTGTGTATATACTTACAGTTGTTCTAGTTGAATGTAATGGGTTTCACTCCTACATTCATTCATGAAATTTGTATGCCGTCCAATTACCAACGTCTCTGGATGGCTAACAGCATAAATAAATTGACGACCCACTCTGGCTGCAAATACAATATTAAAATTCAATATTAAAACATATTAAAATATTGATTAAATAAAAAGATCTTAACCTGGCGCCGAAAAACATATAATGATGGCACCAGGCGGACCTCTCTGGGGAGCGCATTCCACAGTTGGGGCACCACCGCAGAGAAGGCCCTCCTCCGGATACTCTGTTTCCTAACTTCTTTCACAGATGGTTCCTGGAGGAGGGCTTCTGCTGCTGATCTCAGGGGGCGGGAGGGCAAATAGGGAAAAAGGCGTTCCTTAAGGTATCCTGGTCCCAAGCCATTTAGGGCTTTATAGGTAATAACCAGCACCTTGAATTGAGCCCAGACTTCGATGGGAAGCCAGTGAAGCTGGTAGAGGACTGGGGTTATGTGAGAATAACATCCAGTCCCCGACAGCATCCCGGCAGCTCTATTTTGAACCATCTGAAGTATCCAGACTGTCTTCAAGGGCA